>NW_028261385.1:86685179-87377679 GCF_051295495.1 Thamnophis sirtalis
CGAAGGCATATGTCCACCCTCAGCTCAATGATTTATTTATACCTGATTTCAACACGGGCAGAAAGATATTGGAGAACTTCTAATTGTATGCATTACAGACTTTAACTCCATTTTTCTAAAAATTCCTTCTGATAAACTACGTGGCAGAAAGACAAAGATGGCGCCGAACAGCTTTGTAGGTGTGGTTATGTTGTGATGTTACAGATTTTCACGGAGCTTAAACTATTATAGAGTTCAAGACCATCTAAAGATCATTAAATGAGTAGTGATTTATTAGTAAACTACATAGTAATTATTGGAACAAGCAGCTTGCCTGGATTTAGTAACTGGGTGCAAGAGAAGATTAAATGAGAAATGACCTCTAAGCATAAATCAAATACCTCAAAAGCGCTGGCAGTTCACCTGCTGCGGCATCTAAATTACAGTCATTACTCCCCTCCCAACCCCCTCCTACTCCTGCTGGGGAACCTTTGACTCAAGAAATACTGCAAAAAGAATTAACTGAGACTTTAAAAACTCATGCAGCTGCGATGGAAATTAAAATACAGGAAAAGATCTCTGTTGCTTTTAAGGAATTGTCAGAAGAAGTTATGAGTTCGGTCCAGATTCGTAATAAAGAAATTAGAGACGATATTTTAGAGGCTTTTAAATGCTTATCTGGCTACGTATCAGGAATCAAGGACAAATTGAAAGATCTTAGTGATTCCAATATTAACCTGGTAATGAAAATGGCTGTTCCCGCTGTATGATCAATCCTGAAATGGTGGAGAAACTAGGCCTCAAGTTAAAAACTTTGAAAACCCCTATTGTCTTTTGCCAAATAGATGGGTCCATAGCAGGGGGTGGCCCAGCCCACTTCTATACTGAACCTCTAGAGATGAAAATGGGCTCCCACACAGAATTAATCTCTTTTATTGTGGCTCCTGGAATGGACAGGCCCCTCATTTTGGGCCTCCCCTGGCTTCGAAAATGGAACCCTTGCATAGATTGGAGGGAGGGATGGTTGCGCATTCGCACAAGCACACCTCCAGAAGGGGAGGGCGTTTCCCCGGAGCCTGTTAACTGCAGCTCTGCTTTGGCCGCCAGAGGGCAGGAGAGAATTGAAGGAGAGGAAAAGATTCCAAAAGTGTATTGGGACCTGAGAGGAGTTTTTAGTGAAGAATCTTCTGATAAACTTCCGCCCCATAGACCTACTGATTGCTCCATTGACATTTTGCCCGGTGTCAAGCTTCCAAAGCCCCAAATATATTCCATGTCCCCTAGAGAGATGGAGGAAATGAGAAAATTCATTGATAAAAATTTTGAAAGGGGTTTCATTGAGCCAGCACGACCCAAAGTAGCTGCACCCGTACTATTCAGGGAAAAGAAGGATGGTTCCCTGAGACTGTGTGTTAATTTCAAGAATCTGAATGGGATCTCGGCCCAAAACCTCTACCCGTTGCCGTTAATGAAGGACATGTTAGCCCAATTGGGGAAGGGACGCATTTTCACTAAACTGGACCTCAGAGAAGCATACTATAGAGTCTGCATAAAGGAGGGGGATGAGTGGAAGACTGCTTTCAACTGCCCCCTCGGCTGCTTCCAGTTCCGAGTGATGCCCTTTGGCCTGCAGGGGGTGCCTGCAGTTTTCATGCAATTAATTAATGAGATCTTGCATGACCACCTTTACAAAGGCGTTATCGTATATTTGGACGATATCCTTATCTACACTCAGACTTATGACGAACACGTCGCTTTGGTCCGCACTGTCTTGAAAAAACTCAGGGCCGCTGAACTGAATGCCAAACTGTCCAAGTGTGAATTTCACCAGGCGAAGATTGACTACCTAGGGTATCGTATCTCCCCCGCTGGCATTGAGATGGACCCTGGAAAGGTGAAGGTGGTCACTGAGTGGGAGGCACCCCGGACACGCAGGCAATTGCAAAAGTTTTGGGGTTTTGCTAATTTCTACCGTCAGTTCATTCCTTCTTTTGCTAAAATTGCGCTTCCTATCACTAATTTGTTGAAGTCCAAAGGTGGGCCTAAACCTAAGCCTAGTAAGCCACTGGATTGGACCATGGAGTGTCAAGCTGCTTTCGAGAAGTTGAAGCACCTCTTTGCTGCGGAACCGGTTCTGAAGCATCCCGACATGGACAAGCCTTTCGTTGTCCAAGCCGATGCCAGTGACGTAGCTGTTGGGGCCGTCTTGCTGCAAGCCAACGACCAAGGTAATTTGCAACCTTGCGCTTACACCTCCCGGAAGCTCACAGACACTGAAAGACGTTGGGCCATTTGGGAAAAGGAAGCATTTGCAGTGCGCTGGGCACTGGCCACGTGGTGCCACTTTCTAGAGGGCGCTAAACAGCCTTTTGAGGTGTGGACTGACCACAAAAATTTGGAGGCTTTGAGGACCCCACGCCGCCAATCCCCTAAGCAGATGCGCTGGGCCCAACATTTCAACCGTTTCAACTTCACACTCAAGTACATCCCTGGGGGGAAGAATTTCATGGCTGATGCTTTGTCCAGACTCCCTCAATACAACTGCTCTAAACTGAGTATTGTTCAGCCTGTCATTCCCACATCCAGCCTTGCGGCTCCAGTGGTCACTCGCCAGCAGGCACGCTCAAAAGTGGAGGTGCCTCAGGATTTTCTTTCTGATCTCAAACGGGATGTGGTCCAATGCAAGGTTGATGATGCAGAAAATGAAATTATAATGTTGCAGTACAGACAGATGGAATTTGCTTTATGGATAAGGAGCCTTAAAGAGAAAAACCAAGAAAATTTGAAGCAGATCTTCTCAGAAGCTTTCGATCAATTGATGGGACGGCCAGGAGGGGATTTCGACTGGCAAATTGACAAGACATATCATGTTAATTCCTGGCTTGCCAGACAAAAACAACTCCCAAGAGACATTGTGGTGTATTTTGCCACGAGAGATACGAGGAATTTGATATTGCAAGAGTCTTATAAAACTAACTTGCAAATTGGGGGCCAGGAGGTGATTGTTTTGAAGGAAATACCACCCAAAATGTTTCAAAATATCTTTTTTATTTTTATTTTCATAACATATAATCACATGTACACTATTACATAGCCAATATCATGTTGTGTTAATTAATAATTACATCAGTTATCTTGCCATCAACTCCCGGAAAAAAATAAAAAAATAAAAAGAAAAAACAATTATTAGCTCTTCCACTCTCCATACACCATATTTATGCCTTATCCAACACTTTCTTCTGCCTCTCTCCTCCCCCTCCCTACCTCCTTTCTTCCCTCCATCATCCTTTCCTACTCTACTTCCCCTTCCTTTCTCCTTCTCCTCTCTCCCCTTTCCACTCCTCCTTATTCTCCTCATCTTCCCCCCCTTACCCTCTCTCCTATCCCTCTCTCCTATCTTTCTTCTCTCCTCTGCTTCTCACTCTTCCTCTCATTCACTTGGTGTATTTCAGCTTCTGAGCAAACTCCATTCTGTGCTGATGGTATTTATACTTCCATTTCAATATACATAACATATCTTTCTTTAAAAAAAATAAAAGATAGTATACATGTACAATCATATTACTTTAAAACCTAACACCTCTCCTCAAGCCGAATATACTTCCCTCCCTCCCACCCTCCCCCCCCGACTCCCCCAACCTTCCCTCCCCTGACTTCCCAGAACCAATACATGGTATAAGTCTGTAACAAAAACAGTCTAAAATATATTTAAAAGAGAGTAAAAAAAATAATAACATCTTTAAATTGAATTTAGCTCCTCCTTGTTAGGCTAACTCTAAACAATTTATATCGTTCCTGATCTTAAACATAAGCTTTCTGAAATTTCTTAGTCCAATATTTATTTTGAGTATAATCAATCCATTTTTTCCACTCTCGTTTATATCTCTCGTTTGAATAGTCCTTAAGATCTGCAGATATTTTAGCCATCTCGGCTAGGTTTGTGACTTTTAATGTCCATTCTTGGATAGTAGGCAAATCTTCCTTCTTCCAGTATTGCGCCAGCAACAATCTTGCTGCAGTTATTAAGTACAAAATCAAATTAATCTCTACAGCTGTACAATCAGTAATTATACCTAACAAAAATAACTGGGGGTTAAACTTTTTCCTTTAAAAAAAAACATTTTGCATAATCCACCATATTTTTATCCAAAATGCCTTAACGTTTTTGCAAGTCCACCATATATGAAAATATGTAGCATCCACAGAGTCACATCTCCAGCATTTAGGTTGTAAATTCGGATACATAGAAGCCAACTTTTTAGGATCTAAATGCCATCTATAAAACATCTTATAAAAGTTTTCTTGGGCCTGTGTAAATTTTAATTTCTTACCCAAATCCTTTTCCATGTATCCAACATTATTGGTTCTTCAATATTTTGGGCCCACTTTATCATACAATCTTTGACTAATTCTGTTTCTGAATCCATTTCTATTAATACATTATATAATCTCTTTATATGCATTGGACTTTGATCTCTTATTTGTTTAATTAAATTATCCTCGACTTGTATAAAACAAATTTTTTGATCTATTTTCCATCTGGCCTGTAGCTGCCCGTACTGAAACCATGTTTGGATTACCTTTTCCTCTTTTAATTCATCCAAGGGTTTTAGTTGTACTACACCTCTTTCTAGGGTAAGAAGCTGTTTGTAAGTAGTTACATCCTGTTTTTGTACTACGTTCATATTTCTATTGCATGTCTGGGAATTTCCCACATGGGTATCTTATCATTTAATTTGTATTGATATTTTTTCCAGACCCACAGTAGAACATTCCTTAAAATATGACTTTTAAAATTCTTGTCCACTTTTTTGTTATATAACACGTAAGCATGCCAGCCATATACCAAATCATGCCCCTCGATATTAAGTATTCTATCATTTGTTAAATTAATCCAATCACTAATTACAGATAAAACTACTGTTGTAATATAATTTTAAATTGAGTAATTTCAAACCTCCCCTCTCGCGCACATCTTGCATTATTTTTAGTTTGACTCTCAATTTCTTCCCTGCCCATACAAATTTATTAATACCCTTCTGCCAATCTAACAGGGTCACATCTTTTTTAAGTATTGGTAACATTTGGAAAAGAAATAAAAATTTAGGTAGAATATTCATTTTCACTGCTGCTATTCTTCCCAACAATGATAATTGTAATTTTTCCCATTTTTTCATCTCTGTCTGTATACTATGCCAAAGTGGTTCATAATTTTACTTGTATAGCTTCCCATTTGAGGTTGAAATATGAACTCCTAAATATTTAACCTTTTTAACTATTTAATATCCTTTCATTCCTTCTAGTTCTTCCTTTTGTTTAGTATTCATATTTGTAGCTAATATCTTTGTTTTCCCTAAATTTATTTTAAATCCTGACACTTGACCATATTGATTAATCATATTCATTAAGACCTTACTAGATTCCTGTGGTTGGGTTAATATTATAACCAAATCATCTGCAAAAGCACGTACTCTATATTTTTGCTGCCTAATCTTAATTCCCTGTAAGTCCTCCGAACCCCGTATTTTATTCACCAATAATTCCAAAGTTATAATAAACAATAATGGGGACAAGGGACAACCCTGCCTTGTACCTTTTTCAATTTGAAAAGAATCTGTTAAACTTCCATTAACTATAATTTGAGCTGTTTGTTGTTGATATATGGCTTTGATTGATTGTAAGAACTGTTCTCCTGTTTGCATTTTTTGCAATGTTTTCAGCAGGAATTGACAATTAACTTGATCAAAGGCTTTCTCAGCATCTAGAAATATGAGTGCAGCAGGGATTTGGTTATTCTTTCCCAAATATTCTAGTGTATTAACAATTAGTCTTACATTACTTCTCATTTGTCTCCCTTGAATAAAACCTGTTTGATCATTATGAATCAATTGCTGGATAACCAACATTAACCTATTCGCTGGTATTTTGGTAAAGATTTTATAATCTACATTGATATAGGTCTATAATTTTTTGGTTGAGTAAAATCTTGATCTTCTTTAGGTATCAGGGATATAAAAGCTGTCTTCCAAGATGGGGGTACCTTGCCTTCCACTTGAATCTTATTAAATAATTCCTTAAGAGGTTCTACCATTTCTAATTGTAGATTTTTATAATAAGCCGCCGTCAAGCCATCTGTACCCGGTGTTTTCCCTGCCTTTAACTGTTTGATTACCTGTAGAATTTCCCCCGAAGTTATTGGTTGGTTCAATCTTTCCCTCTGCTCATCTTTAACTATGGGTATTTTTTCTTTGTACAGGTATCTATCTATATCTAGGCCTTGAATTTTATCATCCTTGTACAATCCTATAAAGAATTCACGAAAGACCTTTTGAATCTCATCCTGTTGATACACTTCCTTCCCTCTATAGTGTAATTTCGCTACATTATGAGATTTTTGTTTTTTTCCTAATCAAGTATGCTAACCATCTACCAGATTTATTTGCATTACAGAAAGTGTTATGTTTTGCATATAACAGATTGGTAGCTACCTGGTCTGAAATCAGCATATTAAATTGGTCTTTTAATAAGGTAATTGCTTCTTTAATCTTTTTATCTCCTAGTTTTAAAATTAACTCTTGCTCTTTCTTCCTAATTTCATCTTCCAGTTTGATTCGCTTTTCCCCCTGTTTACGTCTATATAATCTATTTAGATTTATCAAAGCTCCTCTCACATACGCTTTACTTGCATGCCATACTATTTCCATAGATGTACCCTTATTCATATTAAAAACAAAGTATTCTGTTAACAATTTTTTACATTCATTAATATATTTCTCATATCTAAATAAATTTTCATTCAATCTCCAAGACCTTCTTGCTTGTGTCCCAGCTCCCAACTCCATCCAAACCAGATTATGATCTAATAAAACTCTGGAGCATATCTTTGTCTTCTTTACCCTAGAAAGCAAATCATTGGTAGTTAGTATAAAGTCAATCCTAGAAAAGGATTGGTGTCTATCAGAAAAGAAGGTAAAATCGTATTCTTCTGCATTTCTTTCTCGCCAGATATCTCTCAGTTCAAAGTCATCTATCATGTCGAAAAAGAACTTAGGTAGTTTTGCTCGCATTTGAATATTTTGCCGAGAAGCCTTCTTGTCTTTCTTAGTATCCATAACACCGTTCCAGTCACCCAATAGTATGCAGGACCTACAGTCCCAATGTACTAATTTAGCATGGAGCTTTTTATAAAATCTATCTTGTTGATTGGGAGCATATATTCCCAGTAGCAATATCCTTTTCCCTTCTAATACCAGATCTATAGCAATGTATCTTCCTTGGGACTCTGCTTCAATTAATTTAGCTCTCATATCCTTCCTTAAATAGATAACTATACCCTTTTTCTTCTCTGGAGCAGAAGCTATAAAGTATTGTCCAAGTCTTGTATTAATCAAGTATTTTTGATCAGTTGATCTAATGTGAGTTTCTTACAAGCAAATTATATCATTCTTGAATTGTTTAAGATAGTGATTTATTTTCTTCCTTTTCTGTGGGGAATTTAATCCATTAATGTTCCACGTTAGGAACTTAGTTATCATCTTTGGCTCCCTGAAGCTTTTTTAGAGCCATCTGGACATCCTGGAATTTAATCTTTGGCCTGGCTCCTCCCACTGCTTCTAGACTGATACCTGTAGCTTCTTGACCGGTGGCAGGTGTTTGTTGTAATTGTTGCTTTTTTAATTCTTGGTCCATTCGTCTGGTAATCACATGGGTTTGTCTTTGTTCCTTGGCTCCTTGTACTTCTGAGAGAGAAAGTTGATCCAACCTTGTTGATACTTGTGTAGTTTGCTGTCTATCCTGTCCTTCTTGTTCTCTTTTTCTGGGTCCAGGCGGGGCGGGATGTCCAGCATTCAATATGTTATTGTGGAAGTCTCGGGCCTTCCATACTGAATTAAGGTGGCATCTTTGCCCCTGATAAATGAGTGCTAGACCAGCTGGCGCATCCCATCTGAACTGTAACTGACGATTTTTAAGCTCTTCAACTAAGAAAGTGTAGTCTTTCCTTGATCTCAGCATTTTAGGTGGTATCTCCTTCAAAACGGTCACCTCCTGACCCCCAATTTGAAGCTTAGTTTTATAAGACTCTTGCAATATCATATTCCTCATGTCTCTTGTAGCAAAGTACACCACAATGTCTCTTGGTAGTTGCTTCTGTCTGGCAAGCCAGGAGTTAATACGATAAGCCTTTTCAATTTGCCATTCAAAATTCCCACCTGGCCTTCCCATCAAATTATGGAAGGCTTCTGAGAGAATCTGTTTCAAATTTTCCTGATTATTTTCATGTAAACCTCTTATTCTTAATGCAAATTCCATTTGTCTATACTGTAACATAATTTCATTTTCAGCATCTCCAACTTTTTGTTGAACCACATCCATTTTCAATGCCAAGTTGATATTGGAATTGCTAAGATCTTCTAATCTATCTTCAATTCCAGACACGTAACCTGATAGCGAATTAAAAGCCCCCCAAATATTGTCCCTGATCTTCTCATCAGTCAGTTCTTTATAAGCAGCAGATATCTCCTCCTTAATTTTTGTTTTCATCACAGCTGCATGATTTTTAAAAGCTTCGGCAATTCTTTCTAAAAAAAAATCTTTACTCAGAGGCTCCCTTGCGACAGTAGGGGGGTGGAGTAGTGACTGTAATTTCGCAACGGGAGCTGGCGAACTGCCCGCACTTTTGGAGATATTAGAAGGGGGAAGGGAGAACCTTTTGCCTAGAAGCCATTCCAAGTTTAATTTTCTTCAGCCAATTAGTAAGTCTATGCTAGCCGATTGTACAGCAATTGCTATTTAGTTTAGTGATAAATCACTTCCTTTTCTTTAAATGTTCTAAGCTCCATAGAAATATTTTCAAAGTCCAACCCGTGCTACGAAGCTGCTCGGTGCCATTTTGTATATTTCTTTAGCATGTAACTTATCAGAAGGAATTCTTGTAAAAATGAAGCTAAGGATTAATACGTACAATTAGAAGTTCACGTGTAGAGGCTCTGCCCATTCTGGAATCAATAAATCAGATTTTTATGCTTGTGCTGAGGATGAGTGGATTGCCTTTGTTCTGCAAATAAAGCAGAATAAGTTCTTGGTGCAGAGATTATTATGCTGACGGGTGCCTTTCCTCCCTTTCCCAGATTTATGGTCTGGGAAGGTTAGTTGGAGCACTGCCCAAGCATAATTAGCTCACCTTCTTCTTCTAAGCCTGGAGAAGAGGTAATCAAGCTGTCAAATGGCTGATGAATTGCTGTTCAGACAGTTTAACGCAACCAAGAATCCGGAGCTGTTAACAACAAGTTCCCACAGGCAGCCCCCCCCCGCATCGGAAGTCCCAAAATGTTGAGATCAAGGAAAGACTATGCTTTTTTAGTGGATGAGCTCAAAAACCATCAGTTACAGTTCAGATGGGAAGCTCAAGCTGGGTTAGCAGTTATACCAGGGACAAAGATATTGTCTTAACTCAGTATGGAAGCTCAAGATTTTTATAATAATATACTGAACGCTGGACATCTCCTTCCTCCAGGACCCAGAGAAAGAGAATAAGAAGGACAGAACAGACAGAAAGATATCCAAGGATCATTAAGGCTGGACCAACTTCCTCTCTCAGAACTAGAAGGAACGAAGGAGCAAAGGCAAACCCACGTGGTAACTTGGCATATGGAACAAGAGTTAAAAAAGCAACAAGCTTTGCAACAAACACATGCAATGGTTCAAGAACTCACAGGTTTTAGCTCAGTGGGAGGAGCCAGGCCGAAAGCCAAACTACAGGATTTTCAGATGGCTCTTAAAAAGCTTCAGGGAGTTAAAGATGACAACTAAGTTCTTAACCTGGAACGTTAATGGCTTAAATTCTCCACAGAAAAGGAAGGAAATAAATCATTATTGGAAACAATTTAAGAATGACATAATTTGCCTGCAAGAGACACATATTAGATTAACTGACCAGAAATATTTGATCAATACAAGACTTGGACAACACTTTGTAGCCTCTGCCTCGGAGAAGAAAAATGGTATAGTTATATACTTAAGAAAGGACATGAAAGCTGAATTAATTGAAGCAGATTCCCAAGAATTAATTGAAGCAGATTGCAATGGAACTGGTATTAGAAGGGAAAAAGATGCTTTTAATGGGAATATATGCTCCCAATCAACAACAAGATAAATTTTACAAAATGCTCCATACTAAGGGGGACTATAGTTCTTGCATATTAATGGGTGATTGGAACGTTGTCCTGGATACCAACAAAGACAAGAAGGGTCTCCTGAAAAACATCCAAATGCGAGCGAAATTACCTAAGTCTTTTTTCAATATGATGGATGATATGGAGCTAAGAGACATCTGGCGAGAAAGAAATGCAAGAGAACATTACATTCTTTTCTGATAGACATCAATCCTTTTCCAGGATTGACTTTATATTAACAACAAATGATTTGCTTTCTAGGGTAAAGAAGACGAAGATATGTTCCAGAGCTTTAACAGATTATAACCCAGTTTGGATGGAGTTGGAATTTGGCAAGAAATCTAGCAGGACTTGGAGAGTAAATGAAAATTTATTTAGATATGAGAAAAATGTTAATGAATGTAAAAAATTGTTGAGAAAATATTTTGTCTTTAATATGAATAAGGGCACATCTATGGAAGTGGTCTGGGATGCAAGTAAAGTGTACATGCGAGGAGTCCTAATAAATTTAAATATGTTACATTGATGTAAACAGTGGGAAAAAAGAAATGAATTAGAGGAAAAGATTAGGAAGAGAGAACAGGAGTTAATATTAAACCCAGGAGATAAGAAGATTAAAGAAGCAATTACCTTATTACGAGCGCAATTTAATATGCTGGTGTCAGACCAGGTGGCTACTAATTTGTTATATGCAAAACATAATACTTTCTGTAATGCAAATAAACCTGGCAGATGGTTAGCATATTTGACTAGGAAGAAACAAAAATCTCGCAATATATCGAAAATAAATTATAAAGGGAAGGAAGTATATCAACAGGATGTGATTCAAAAGACCTTTCATGAATTTTTTACAGGATTGTACACAAGTGACAAAATACATGGCTTAGATATAGATAGATACCAGGACAAAGAAAAAATACCTATAGTTAAGGACGAGCAGAGGGAACGATTGAATCAACCAATAACCTCAGGGGAAATCCTCCAGGTAATTAAACAGCTAAAGGCAGGGAAAGCACCAGGCACAGATGGTTTGATAGCAGCTTATTACAAAAATTTACAATTAGAAATTGTAGAACTCCTTAAGGAATTATTTAATAAAATCCAAGTGGAAGGGAAGGTACCCTCATCTTGGAAGACAGCTTTCATATCCCTGATACCTAAAGAAGATCAAGGTCTTAGTCAACCAAAAAATTATAGACCTATATCATTACTTAATATAGATTATAAAACTTTTACAAAAATATTAATGAATAGGTTAATGTTGGTCATTCAGCAACTGATTAATAATGATCAAACCAGTTTTATACAAGGGAGACAAATGTGAAGTAATGTAAGACAAATTGTTAATATACTGGAATATTTGGGAAAGAATAATCAAATCCCCGCAGCGCTTATATTCTTAGATGCCAAGAAAGCCTTTGATAGAGTGAACTGGCAATTTTTTTATGAAAACAATGCAAAAGATGCAAGTAGGAGAGTATTTTCTACAATCAATTAAAGCAATATATCAGGAACAAACAGCACAAATTATAGTCAATGGAAGTTTAAAAGAACCATTTAAAATTGAGAAAGGTACAAGACAGGGTTGCTCCCTATCACCATTATTGTTTATTATAACCCTGGAATTATTGTTGAATAAAATACAGGGGTCAGATGATTTACAGGGAATCAAGATTAGGCATCAAGAATATAGACTACGTGCATTTGCGGACGACTTGGTTATAACTTTAATCCAACCATAGAAATCTATTGAGGTTTTAATGAATATGATTAATCAATATGGCCAAGTATCTGGATTTAAAATAAACCTAGGAAAAACAAAGATGCTAGTTAAAAATATGAACACTAATCAAAGGGAAGACTTAGAAAAAATGACAGGATATGAAAAAGTTAAAAAGGTTAAATATCTAGGAGTCTACATCTCAACCTCAAATGGGAAACTATATAAGTATAATTATGAGCCACTATGGCATAGTATACAGGCAGAGATGAAAAATTGGGAAAAATTACAATTATCATTGTTGGGAAGAATAGCAGCAGTGAAAATGAATGTCTTGCCTAATTTTCTATTTCTTTTTCAAATGATACCAATACTTTAAAAAGATGCAAATTTTGCTAGAATGGCAGAAAGGTATTAACAAATTTGTTTGGGCAGGGAAGAAGCCGAGAATAAAACTTAAAATAATGCAAGATGTATGTGAGAGAGGAGGTTTGAAATTGCCAAATCTAAAATTATATTATGAAGCAGTAGTTTTATCACTAATCAGTGATTGGATTAACTCAGCAGATGATAGAATACTTAATATCGAGGGGTGTGATTTGGTATATGGTTGGCATGCTTATCTGTTATATGATAAGAAGGTGGATAAGAATTTCAAAAGTCATATTTTAAGGAATGCTCTACTGTGGGTCTGGAAAAAATATCAATATAAACTAAATGATAAGATACCTATGTGGACAATTCCCAGACATGCAATAGAGAACATAAGTATAGTACAAAAATAGGATGTAACTACATACAGATAGCTTCCCACTATAGAAAGAGGTGTATTACAGCTAAAACCCTTGAATGTATTAAAAGAGGAAAAGGTAATTCAAACATGGTTTCAGTATGGACAGTTACAGGCCAGATGGAAAAAAGATCAAAAAATTGGTTTTACGCAAAATGAGGATAATTTATAAAACAAATTAGGGATCAAAGTCAAATGCATATAAAAAGGTTATATAATGTATTAATAGAAATGGATTCAGAAACAGAATTAGTCAAAGATTGTATGATAAAGTGGGCACAAAATTTTGAAGAACCAATAATGCTGGATACATGGAAAAAGATATGGGTGAGAAATGTAAAATTCACACATGCCCAAAATTTGAGAGAGAAATTTTATAAGATGTTTTATAGATGGCATTTAGATCCTAAAAAACTGGCCTGTATGTATCCAAATTTACAACCTAAATGCTGGAGATGTGATTGTGTTGATGCTACATATTAACATATATGGTGGACTTGTAAAAAGGTTAAAGCATTTTGTATAAAAAACATGGTGGATTATGCAAAATGTTCTTTAAAAAAGGATAAAGTTTACCCCTCAGTTATTCCTGTTAGGTATAACTACTGATTGTACTGTTATAGATACTAACTTGATTTTGTACTTAATAATGGCAGCAAGACTGTTGGTGGCACAATACTGGAAGAAGGAAGATTTGCCTACTATTCAAGAATGGACATTAAAAGTAACAAACTTAGCAGAGATGCAATATTCCAAGTGTGGTCTTACTAAGGCATTATATAGTAGTCTTAACATTTCACGTGATCTTGATTCTATCCCTCTATTAATGCAGTCTAGGACTGTGTTGCCTTTTTTTGGCAGCTGCAGCACTGTTGGTTGATATTTAAGTGATTGTCTATTACAGGGGTGTCAAACTCACAGCATCACATTTTCCCCCCTTCACTAAACAGGGTTGGGCATGGCCAGCGTGTGACACATCCGGCCCGCGGGCTGCAAGTTTGACAATCCTCATCTATTAGAACTCCAAGATTCTTCTACCAGTTACTACTCTTAAGCCTGGCACCACCTATTCTATATCTTTCTAATTTGTTATATGGTTGGGTTTTCTACATGAGCATAATCAAATATTAGCTAAAGAGAGATTCTGAAATGCCTTTTTTAGCTTTTTTATTTTCTTTCTAAAGATCAACAGCTTTGTTTCAGAAAGCAGAAGTGGGCAAGGTCCATGTAATTGGTAATGACACTAGACAATTTATGAAATAGAAGAGAAGTTTCATAAGCCACTGGCATTCATACAAATTAGGTAATTTAATTCTGTGCCATTTATTTGTGACACACATAGGAATATGTATGTATAGTAAGTTCTGTTAAACAATATTTCAACTTTATTCTAAATTATATAGCTCTCATTTTTCATCAATAGATGAACAGTGCATGAGATTATCAGATTTATCACAGGCTTAGTCTATGAAGGTCACATTATTGTTTCATCAATTGTGAGTGCAATTTAATCTTAAGAGTGTGAAAGGTCCCTTATTCTGAACATTTCCATTTGATCGGTGCAAAAAGCATATTGTGTTTAGTTTTATTTCATTGGAGGTATATGGTGAAGCTTTTTTTTCAAATAAGCACGCTAGCATTTAGTTTTAATGACATATTACATATTGAAGTCTACAACCTGTCCTGTTATAGGTATTTTTCTACTGACTGAATATATATGTGGATTTTAGTGTTCTGACAATGTTATATTTTTAATTGATGTTCTTGCTGTAACTCAGAAAAGACAGACTCCAGCATGTATAATTTCTTCAGATGCTGATAAATCATTTTAAATTATGAGTTTGCATACAGTTTTATGAATTAAATATTATTCATTTAACTTTTAATTCATGAATAGTTATGAATAGCCATCCTATTAATCTGCTTTTCAAACATCTGGCCTACATAATTAGAATTTTTGAGAAGAGAAGATCAAAACAATTGGGAATAAAGTGTAATGGCAAGATATAACATTATATTATATGAAGATGACATGTATAAAATGTCAGTATACTCCTTCCAAGATTGTTTGGTGTTATTTGGAAATCTTTCCTTGTTTTCCAATTTTGTTTCCATCTTCAATGTCTTTTTAGATGTCACTGTGATATTGTTTCTTCTTTTTTTTCCAACAGCTCCCTTAAATTTGTTAAGTTCCTTCCTGACATGTTTGTCTTATTCTGTCTTTGGCTTATCTTCTCTTCTTGGCAATTTCTCCTGTCTATTCTGACATCCAGAATAGCTTGCATCTATTTCTTGGTCAATCATTCTTCACATCCATTCTTAGCAACTTTACTGATTTCTTCCACTGTTCTTCCACTGGCTCCTTATAATTTGGGATTTAGGATTTAGCAATGAGGTTTAGGACTTCAAAAGGATTTCTGCCGTACTTATTGGAAATGGTGGGTGAGTGCTGAAAATCACATCACGGAAACCGGTTGCCTTTGTTTTCCTGCTTTGAGAAACTGGACACAAATGTTCTATTCCTTCATTATGCTTTCATCACATCTTTACTACCATATCCAAACTCTTCCAGCTCCACTGTGTGTACTTCCTAATCCAGCAGGAAGTACAGCTGACAATCACTCATGGTTTAATCATCTCCCATTTGGAAGATTACACAAGGCTGCCCTTGATGAGCATTTCAAAGCTACAACTGGTTCAAAATATAGTGCATGTGTCACTTTGAACACTTCATCATGTACCATGTAACACAACTCCATTGTAAGCCACAGTGGCTTAGAGTATTGCTGTAGAGACTAATGGTCATCTATAAAGTTCTACATGGTGTATGACCACTTTTGATACTGCCAAGTTATCTGCTCACCCCACAAAAACCAAAGAAATGGGCATGCCAAGGTCCTTTCCTTGAGGTTGTATAATCTAGTAATATTCAGGAATTACTGTATTCTCTGTTACAGTGCCCAGAAGAAGACTTTTGAACAGTTTGGTTCTTTGTTTTTAATCCCATAGAGTGTTTAGTCACTTTAGTTGATATGTAAGCCAACATCAATACAGGTAGTTGTCATTTAGTGGTAACATTTGGACTGGGAATTTAGCAGTGGTAAGTAAAACTGTGGTTGTGCTTATGATCTTACTTAAGCTTCTCTTTGACTTAAAGACCTGTGAATATTGTAAATGTGAGGATTGGTTGCCAAGTTACTTTTTCATCATCTTTGTAACTGGGAATGATCACTAAATGGGACAGTCATCAAATAAGGACTACTTGTGCATCTCCCATTCAGATGTCCAATAGAATGGGTGGAACTTAGGGAATGAAAAGGATGATGCCAACTTTTGCATTCCATTCTTTAAAACTTTTCATGTGTTCAATTCCTTAAGACAATTTTTCATCCTATGTAGATAAAGCTTGCTACTTGATCACAACCCAAATCCCATTGAAATATAGGTGATTGGGAAATGGTTTTTTCCCTGCCATTATTTTGAAAGACATTATTGATGTTCTGAGAAATTACCCCAACTATTTTGTAACAGAAAGGTAAAAATTCTTCTGAATCAAGATTGAGCTTTGAGAACTCAATGGGCCCATTCAGGTTTTCCTGGCACTAATATGAAAATAAGTTCTGCAGAATCCAATTTGGGTTGGTCACCAGGACCAGATGTTTAGTCTTCCAATCTTTCAGACTCATGCTGGAGCCCATCTTTAGAGAACTTCTGTTTACCAAAATGTGTGCTTTGAACTATTATGTGTGAGGTATTTATATGGTTCCTGATTCTCTGTGGCTTTTTAGTTGTTGATTGGGGTGTTGATGGTTAAATATTAAGTCGTTGACACAAGGAAACAATTGCCAATGACATAATAGCCAGCCATCAACACCCCAGCACCGTATAAATACCGCACACAGAATAACCCATAGAAAGAAGTTCCCTGAGGATGGGCTCCAACACGAATCCAAAAGCTTAGAAGACTAAACCTCTGGTCCCAGTGACCAACCAGATTGGATCCTGCAACATTATTCTGGGACACGTATATTTGCCTTCATCCATAAAATAAGTTCTCTCCAAAGTCTTTCTGGATTTTCCAGTTTAGCTGGTAATCTTGGATTTTCCTGCTGGTTTCTTACTGAAGCACCAACAAGAATGATATTTCATTTTTTATAAGATCCTCCAAGTTCAGTTATGAGCTGTCATTTAAGTTTAAATGAATTGTGTGTGGAAATTCATCCCTATATGCAACTAGATATTGCTGAATCGTCTACAAAAGAGTTGGGGGAAGGGGGAAATCACAATTATTTGTGTACCCCTTTTTTAAAAAAAAGACATTGACAAGAGAAAAAAATGTCTGTGCACACACATAGACACATGCACATTGAGTCTGGTACTAAAGAAGTGAATAAACATTTCATTCAATATTATTTGCTTCATTTAGCCCACAATGGCTTTAATGCATAATATTCACAACATAGCATGCTTGAGTGAACACAGCATTTGCAGCCCTGGAGCACTTACTTGTACAGGCTGAAAACTGCAGAAAGGCAATTAACATTTATCATAAATCAAATAAGGCTTCTGTGGCAATCACATTTTTAAAACATAAAATGAAATAGGAATGCAACCAGAGATGTCACTTTGCCCAACAAAAGCAGGAAGGAGACAAAGGAGACAAAGACACAGGAATTTTTATTTGCATGGAAAACATAAAGCAGTGTGACCCAGACAAAACTGAGCATTTTTAAGTCCTATTAAAAACCATGAAGCTGTCCTACTGGATTAGACATAAGTTCCACTGAATAGGCCATTTTATGGCTTGTGGTGGGAGACAGATGTTTAAGCAGGACACAGAGGAAATCAGATGTCACTATCTGCTAATCAAAAATGTGTAAGTCCCTGTAAACAGAGAGGTTACTTTTATTTATTTTGGTTAAATAGCAGCTGACAGATCTAGTCTCCATTCATTTGCATTCTTTAAAGCCATTTGGGTTAGTCACTGCCAGAACTCTGCATAGTTTGGAGTTCTGCTGTAACTTAATGAAGAATTAAGCAGGCACTGACCTATCTCATTAATTACTGCACAACCAACGCTTCTCCATTAGAGAGAGGAGAGCGTAATTAGCTGAAAGAGATAAAGGATTCTTGGCATTTTATTGCATATAGTAGTGGCATAGAAAAAGTGTGTTGCTGTCCTCCGTTCAAATCTCTGTTGAAGGGGTGTCAAACCCATGGCATCACATCGTTGTGTGACGTATCATGACTTTTTTTCCCTTCACAAAACCAGGGATGGGGGTGGCCAGTGTGTGACACATGTAGGCCGTGAGTTTGACACCCCTAGTCTATTGCATTATTGTTTAGGCAGACCATGAAGTCATAGGGATAGTATAGCATGCCTCCTTTCTGATTCTCTATCATTGATATGGCCCAAGGGCTAATCAATAAAGTAAGATAAACTACTTTTCTATTAGCTGCAGCTGATAATGTTTGAAACACTTTCAAAATTTAAGAAATACTTCTAAGGCAGAAAAATGTCATAATAGAGCTGGAAGGGATTTTGGAGTTCTACTCCAATCCGTGTTTAAGCAGGAGACCCTACACCATTTCAGACAAGTGGCTGTCCAGTCTCTTCTTAAAAACCTCCAGAGATGAAGCACTCACACCTTCTGAAGGCATTAACTGTTCCCACTGTTAGGAAGTGTCTCCTTATTTCCAGGTTGCTTCTCTTAGTTTCCACCCATTGTTTCTTGTCTTGCCTTCTGGTGCTCTGGAAAATAATCTGACCCCCCCCGCTTCTTTGTGGCAGCCCCATGGCTGTACAAAAGTCAAGTAGCATTCAGCAAATCATAATATAACAATACATATTTTTGCATATGGGGTAGATTTTAGATTTTTAGATTTAGATTTTATTAATATTTGTAGGCCGCCCTTTTCCCTGAGGGGACTCAGGGCGGCTCACATAAAATCAGGGAGGGGGAATACAGACATTGACATAGAGACATATAATAAAATAGTAAGCAACATACATTCATCATTCGGGAGGGGCGGCTATCCTTATCCCCAGGCCTGACGGGCTAGCCAGTTCTTAAGGGCTGTGTGGAAGGCCTGGACGGTGGAGAGGGTACGAATCTCCACGGGGAGCTCGTTCCAAAGGGTCGGGGCAACTACTGAGAAGGCCCTCCTCCTTGTAGTTGCCAGCCGGCATTGGCTGGCCGATGGAATACGGAGGAGGCCTAATCTATGTGATCTTATTGGTCGCAGGGAGGTAATTGGCAGAAGGCGGTCTCTCAAGTATCCAGATCCACTACCATGTAGGGCTTTATGGGTGACTAGTAACACCTTGAAGCGCATCCGGAGACCGACAGGCAGCCAGCGCAGCTCGCGGAGGATAGGTGTTATGTGGGTGAACCGAGGTGCACCCACAATCACTCGCGCGGCCGCGTTCTGTACTAGCTCTAGTCGCCGGATGCTCTTCAAGGGCAGCCCCATGTAGAGCACATTGCAGTATTCCAGCCTAGAGGTCACAAGGGCCCGAGTGACTGTTGTGAGAGCCTCCCGATTCAGGTAGGGCCGCAACTGGCGCACCAGGCGAACCTGGGCGAATGCCCCCCTGGTCACAGCCGTCAAGTGGTGGTCAAACGATAGCTGTGGATCCAGGAGGACTCCCAAGTTGCAAACCCTCTCTGAGGGGTATAGAATTTGACCCCCCAGCCTGAGAGATGGAATATTGGTGGAATCTTTGGGAGGGAAACACAACAGCCACTCGGTCTTTTCTGGGTTGAGCACAAGCTTGTTAACCCTCATCCAGTCCATAACGGCTTCAAGGCCTCGGTTCATCACGTCTGCCGCTTCATTGAGTTGTCACGGGGCGGACAGATACAGTTGAGTATCGTCCGCATATTGATGGTATCTGATCCCGTGCCTGCGGATGATCTCTCCCAGCGGTTTCATGTAGATGTTGAATAGTAGGGGGGATAAGACCGAGCCCTGAGGCACCCCATAAGTTAGGGGCCTAGGGGACGATCTCTGCCCCCCCCACTAACACCGACTGCGACCTGTCCGAGAGGTAGGAGGAGAACCACCGCAACACGGTGCCTCCCACTCCCACCTCCCGCAGTCGTCGCAGAAGGATACCATGGTCGATGGTATCGAAAGCCGCTGAGAGGTCAAGGAGGACCAGGATGGAGGAATGTCCTCCATCTCTGGCCCTCCAGAGATCATCGGTCAATGCGACCAAAGTGGTTTCAGTGCTGTAACCGGGTCTGAAGCCTGACTGGAAGGGGTCGAGATAGTTTGCTTCCTCCAAGGACCGTTGGAGCTGGAAGGCCACCACCTTCTCAACAACCTTCCCAAGGAAGGGAAGGTTGGAGACTGGGCGATAGTTATTAAGAACAGCTGGATCCAGAGATGGCTTCTTTAGGAGGGGTCTCACCACCGCCGCTTTCAGTGCGGCGGGGAAGTTCCCCTCCCGAAGAGAGGCGGTCACAACCGCCTGGATCCAGCCTCGTGTCACCTCACTGCTGTTAGTAACCAGCCATGAGGGACACGGGTCCAGTACGCAGGTGGAGGCACTTACAACCCCCATGGCCTTGTCCACATCCCCGGGGGTAACATCCTGAAACTCAACCCAGAGATGTTCTACTTGATCCTCTTGCGCCTCGGCTGGAACTGCGGGGATGGAGTCCAAGTCCGACCGAAACCGAGCAATTTTGTCCGCTAAGAATTGGGCATAATCCTCAGCTCTGCCCTGCAAGGGTTCCCCCGCTTCCCTTTTATTTAATAGGTAATGGTCTCATACATTTAATTTTCAATTCAGGTGCAATATAATAATACCTTCTTGCTTGTTTTTGTTAGCCCCAAGGTGTATGCCAGAATGTATAACAATGTATAACAAATATGACCTATTGCCACATTGTAAAAGGAAGCATCATGTTATTTTTCCAGTTTCTCATCTGACAAGTATTTGAACAAGTAAACATGAAGATGTACTTAAGGAGTTCATTCTGATGACTCAAAATACTCATATCCATTTACTAGAATACAGACCATTAATACTGACCCAATCATGCCTTCACTGTCTGAATTTAAAATATTTAGTTCAGTAAATTCTTACCCCATGTCAAATAATAAACTATCAACATTTTGTTCTGATACCTTCTTGATTTCCAAATGGAACACTTATTAAAATTATTTTTAAGATCCCAGGAGGAACAATCTGGTTATCACAGGTAAAGAGGCATTTTATCTCTCAATTTTGCAAAATAATAATAATAATAATAATAATAATAATAATAACAACAACAACAACAACAACAACAACAACAACAACTCCACCATTGCCGGTCCAAAGCCCAGATGAGAAAGGAGGAGGGTTGGGGTCAGGTTGGCAACCTGGCCTCATAAAACAAACCCGCCAACCCATACAATATGGTGAAAGAAACGAATAAAAATTTTATACCGCATTGGTCATTGCGTGGGTTAACAAGGGCCATGGCAGATGTTGGGGTCCCTGGACATCCGTCGACAAGTGGGCTACAAGTGGACCAGCCAACAAAACGACAAAAATATAGTGCAGATGAAAACCGTGCCATAATGGCCTCTTACTACAACTCAGAGCCAGAAAAAAGAGGTTATTTAAAGCGAATGTATGAATTATGGATACAACAATATCCAGATTCAAATGTTAGTGAACAACGACTAGCAGATCAAAGGCGATTTATTATACAGAATAAAGTGTTTAGTGAAGTTGAACTAGAGGAAATTCAGGCAAATTGCAAAACCAAAAAAACAATATCACAAGCGGAAATAACTGATATTCAAGACACAACTAAAGACATTATAGTAGAACTCCCAGAAGAAGCTCTCGGGGAGGAAATAACACCACCACCACTAGAACCAGTTATCACTGAACCAACTGATGAACTAACTCAAAAACAAAAAGAATTGAAGGATAAGATCATGGAGCATTTTCTGCTTAATGAGGAAAGGCAACATTTACCATCACTAAAAATGTGCCTAAGAAAATTTTGGCCCCTATCATGAAAATGGTTAATGCAGTGTTTTCAACAATTGAATCGGGATCCATCTTGGAAACGAACCAGTTAATGTACAGCGCAGCTGTAATAGTCACTAATGAACTAGGCATTAAAATCAAAGTACCTAGTCACACAACAGAAAAAGCATCAAAGCCAAAGTGGAAAATCCGATTAGAACAAAAAGTAAAAAAATTAAGGGCAAATGCTAGTAACTTAAAGAACATGCATGAGCAACGTCTTAAAAACAACAAAATCATAGATTGGCTAATCAGAAGGTTGGGGTTTGAGGTTGAGGTTTATTCGATTTATATGCCGCCCTTCTCCCAAGGACTCAGGGCGGCGTACAACATTAAAACTACAAAAGTTAAAAAGAAATTAAATAGGATATCCCCAAACCCAATTAAAATGAACAATGACACATTTTTTAAAAAGAATTAAAATTAAAATTAACAATAATTAATATTTTGATTTGTTTTGTTCAGGCCAGGCTGGCTTGCTGGAAAAGCCAACTTTTTAGGGCGCGTCGGAAGGACCGGAGGTCGGGGATTATACGAAGCTCTGGGGGCAGCTCATTCCAGAGGGAAGGCGCTCCCACAGAGAAGGCTCTCCCCCTGGGGGTCACCAGCCGACACTGTCTGGCCGATGGCACCCTGAGGAGGCCAACTCTGTGGGATCGCACTGGATGATGGGAGGCTACCAGTGGCAGTAGGTGGTCTTGCAGGTACCCTGGGCCTAAGCCATGGAGCACTTTAAAGGTCATAATTAGTACCTTGAATCGCACTGGGAAGACAACCGGCAACCAGTGCAGGCCGCCTAAAAGGGGTGTAACATGGGAGTACCTGGGTGCCCCCATGACAACCCGTGCAGCCGCATTCTGTACCAGTTGAAGCTTCCGGGTGCTCTTCAAGGGCAGCCCCATGTAGAGAGATTTACAGTAGTCCAGGCGAGAAAGGACGAGGGCATGGGTGACTGTGCACAGAGCATCCCGATCCAGAAAGGGGCGCAACTGACGTACCAGGTGAACCTGGTAAAAAGCTGCCCTGGTCACGGCCGTCAGGTATTCTTCTAAACTAAGCTGCGTATCCAGGAGGATGCCCAGATTGCAGGCCCTCTCTGAGGGGGCTAAAATTTCTCCCCCTATCATCAAAGATGGAACAAGATGCACAAATCGAGATGACGGAAACCACAGCCACTCTGTCTTGGAGGGATTGAGCTTGATCCTGTTCCTCCCCATCCAGATCCGCACAGCCTCCAGGCATCGGAACATCACGTCGAGGGCATCATTTGGGTGGTTTGGGGTAGAGAAGAAAAGTTGGGTATCATCAGCATATTGATGATACCGTACCCCAAAACCACGGATGATCTCACCCAGTGGTTTCATATATATGTTGAGCAGGAGGGGTGAGAGAACCGACCCTTGGGGCACCCCACAAGTGACGCGCCTCAGGGTTGATCCCTGCCCTCCAGTCAACACAAACTGCGACCGATCTGACAGGTAGGAGTAGAATCACCGTAAAACGGTGCCCCCAACTCCCAACCCCTCGAGTCATCACAGTAGGATACCATGGTCCATGGTATCGAAAGCCGCTGAGAGGTCTAATAGGAACAGGACAGAGGAACAGCCCCTATCCCGGGCCCGCCAGAGATCATCGACCAATGCGACCAATGCCGGCTCCGTGCTGTATCCGGGCCTGAAACCCGACTGAAATGGATCCAGGTAGACAGCTTCATCCAGGGACTGGGGAAGCTGACGTGCTACCGCATTCTCAACAACCTTCGCTACAAAGCGAAGGTTGGAGACCGGACGATAGTTGGCTAAATAAGCTGGGTCCAGGGAAGTCTTCTTAAGGAGGGGCCTCACTACCGCCTCCTTCAAGGCGGTGGGAAAGAACCCCTCTCTCAAAGAAGCATTGGTAATTGCCTGGAGCCAGCCTCGAGTCACCTCCCGGGAAGCCGAGACTAACCAAGAGGGACATGGGTCCAGCACACAAGTGGCAGCACTGAGTCTCCCCATAATCCTGTCCATGCCCTTGGGGGTCACAGGATCAAACTCATCCCAGATGGTCTCCACAAGATTCATCCCTGTCGACTCGCCCGAATCTACCCAGTCAGAGTCCAGGCCCATCCGGATCTGAGCGATTTTATCCTGCAGATACTGAACAAATTCTTCAGCCCTACCCTGCAAGGGGTCTTTCCCAGCTCCTTGGCTAAGTAAGAAGCGGTCACCCTAAACAGGGCAGCTGGACAGTTATCTGCGGATGCGATAAGAGCGGAATAATGTTGCCACTTTGCCACTTTTATCGCCACTAGGTAGGATTTAGTATGAATCCTTACTAGTGTTCGATCAGATTCAGACTGGCTGGCCTTCCAACCACTCTCTAGGCATCTTTTCTGGCGTTTCATCTCCTGGAACTCCTCAGTAAACCAGGGAACTACCCGGGATCGAGACCGGGTCAGAGGCCGCAAAGGCACAACATGATCCAAAGCCCCAGTGGCCGCCCTATCCCAGGCTTCCACTAAGGCTTCGGTCGAGTTGTGAGCAAGGGATTCAGGAAAAGTCCCAAGCTCCATCAGGAATCTTTCAGGGTCCATCAGGCACCTGGAGCGGAACCATCTAGTCGGTTCCGCCTCCCTGTGGTGAGGGGTGGCAGTATGGAAGTCAAGCCTGATGAGGAAATGATCCGACCATGACAAGGGTTGGAAAGAAATATCCCCTAAATCTAGATCATTCATCCACTGCCCAAAGACAAAAATCAGGTTGAGTGTGTGTCCCCCCATTATGGGTGGGGTCTTGAATTAACTGAGTTAGGTCCATAGCCGTCATGGAAGCCATGAACTCCCGAGCTGACTCAAATGTCTCGCCAATGGAAGGCAGATTGAAATCCCCCAGGATCATAAGCCTGGGGAAATCAACCACCAATCCAGCTAACACATTCAGCAGCTCCGGCAGGGCCGATGAAATGTAGCAGGGAGACTGTCAGCCTCTGCTTTGCTGTTACTTCGGCTGCCATGAAACGGGGAGGGTGGGCATGGTATTTGGGAGGGGTTACTCATTGTGCTGGAGGAAGGTTCTGGAGTTCAGCTGCCTATCAGACTACGCATGCGTGGGAGATTCCAGCCAGGACTAACGGCACCGACATTCCATCTTCATGATGCCTTTTGAAGTTGTCTCACACCTGACATTTGAGAGAATTATGATTGGACTGTAACTGTGATGCCAAGGGGTGGGGAATGGTCTATTCTATATATCCATTGCTTTCGCGCCTAAATAATCAGACTTCGCTACGCTATGCCTTTAATCATTTATAATTAGTAAAAGTACACTTGATTTCTACACATGGAGTCTCGTGGTCTTCTTTCCTGATTATCTAATGGAGAGGTACCTAACAAAAAGGCTCACCTGAACTCCAAGGCCCCATTTCACAAAAAGGGACTCACACCCACCTATCTGAGGCACAGTGACCTCCTGAGGTCTGAGACTTTCCCTAATAACCACCGCCACCCTCCCACCCCTGCCCTGGGCTCTCGGCTGGTGAAATGCTTGGAATCCTGGTGGGCATAATTCACTAAGGGGAACACCCCCCTCATGGCCCAACCAGGTCTCCGTAATGCCCGCCAGGTCCGCTCCACCCTCTTGTATGAGGTCGTAAATGAGGGGAGCCTTATGTACCACGGACCTGGTGTTAAGCGACACTAGCCAGAGACCAGGGTCCTGTAATCTCGAGCACCCAGGGATGTGAGAAGGGTGATGATGATCGGAACACGCGATCGCTCTTAAACAGTGGACCCACATCCCCCAAACATAATTTGTCCCTCGGCCCCACCATATCTGCCTCTCCCACAAACAGTAGAGATGGTGGACACCCCCCAATGGAATGGCTTAAGGTCTCCCCCGGAATCCCAACCCTTCCCAGCACAGAAGATGTAGATTGGATAAAGAAACATCAATGAAGCTGTAGAGATTGTAAAACAGCAGATAACAGCAACAGCTAGAAAAATTGAAAGAAATGAGGCACGAATCATCCAATATAAACAAAATCAGCAATTTTGATCAGACCAACGGCGTTTTTATCGAAGTCTTAAAGTGTATGGTGACACCAAAAGTGAAAAACCAGAAAAGCAGGCCACAGTTGAATTCTGGAAAGAACTGTGGGAAAATGCAAAGGACTACAATAAGGAAACAAAGTGGATACATGAATTTGAGAAAAGCATTGGCAACAAACAAATGCAAGTATTAGAAATAACAACTGAGATGGTCAAAAATCAAGTAAAAAAGGTAAAGAATTGGACATCACCTGGAAAGGACCAATTACATGGTTTCTGGCTCAAACATCTGACCAGTTTACATGCAATATTGGCTAGGCAACTGAATGAAATTTTACAAAAGGGCCAAATTGATGAATGGTTGACAACTGGAAAAACATACTTGATTCAGAAAGATGCAACTAAATGAACAACACCTGAAAACTACAGACCAATAACATGCTTGCCAACAACCATCAAATTACTCACAGGCATTATTGCAGATAAAATGATGGATTATTTGGAAACAAACAACATCTTGCCAGTAGAGCAAAAAGGCAACAAAAGTAGGAGCAGGGGCACAAAAGATCAGCTCCTAATTGATAAAATGATATTAGAAAATTGTAAGAACAGAAAAACGAACTTGAATATGGTCTGGATTGATTACAAAAAGGCATTTGACTCATTGCCACATAGTTGGATCATAAAATGCTTAGAAACAACTGGCATTAGCAAAAATATTACATCCTTTACTGAAAAGGCGATGAAACACTGGAGAACTGAGTTGGCAGTAGGGAATGAGAACTACGGAATGCTTAATATCAAGCGAGGAATTTTCCAGGGTGATTCACTTTCACCTCTTCTCTTCATCATCGTGATGATCCCACTATCAGTAATCTTAAAAAAATGAAATTAGCCAAAGAAGCTGAAAAAAATTCTCATTTATTATATATGGATGATGTGAAACTCTATGGAAAGTCAGAAATAGAAATCCAATCACTGACAAACACATTCCGAGTATTCAGCACTGATATTTCAATGCAGTATGGCATGGAAAAATGAGCCACTGTATCCATAAAAAGGGGCAAAATCACTACATGTGAGGGAATTGAAATGCCCAATGGCCAACTAATTAAATGCAGTGGAAATGAAGCCTACAAATACTTAGGCATTCTGCAGTTGGATAACATCAAGCATGGAGAAATAAAAACTATTGTCAGGGGAAAATACACCAACAGAGTTAGGAAAATTTTGAAATCTAAATTGAATGGCGGAAATACAATCAAGGCCATAAATACTGGGCAATACCAGTTATAAGATACACAGCTGGTATAGTTAACTGGACACAAGCTGATTTGGACATTTTGGACCGAAAAACCAGGAAACTAATGACAATGCACTACAGTTTACATCCACGTGGTGATACTGATAGACTGTACCTGCCCCGAAAATCAGGTGGCAGAGGATTATTACAAGTGAAGCAAATAGTTGAAGAAGAAAAACATGCACTGGCTGATTATTTAAAAGAAAGTCAAGAACATCTATTAATCGAAGTAAAGAACAAAAATCTATTGAAGGTCCAATAGACGAAACAAGAATACAGAAAAGATGTGATAAAATCAAGAATGGAGAATTGGCAGAACAAAGCATTGCATGGCCAATTTCTGGAAAAAATAAAAGATAAAGTGGACAGTGAAAAAACTTGGTTATGGTTAACAGCAGGTACATTAAAGAAAGAAACAGAGTCACTAATCCTGGATGCGCAAGAACAAGCTATCCGCACAAATGCCATTAAGGCCAAAATCGAAAAATCCTCTGATGATGCCAAATGCAGACTTTGCAAAGAAGCTGATGAAACTGTTGATCACATACTCAGCTGCTGTAAAAAAATTGCGCAGACTGATTATAAATTGCAGCACAATTCAGTAGCACAAATGATCCATTGGAATTTGTGCAAAAATTATAATATTAAAACAGCAACAAATTGGTGGGAACATCAGCCTGAAAAAGTCACCGAAAATCAGATGGTCAAGATCTTGTGGGATTTTTGCATACAAACGGACAAAATACTGGCACATAATACACCAGACATCACATTGGTTGAGAAAAACAAGGTTACAATCATAGACATTTCAATACCAGGTGATAGCAGGGTCGATGAGAAGGAACATGAAAAAAACGCGAAATACCAGGACTTAAAAATCGAAATTCAACGATTATGGCACAAACCAGCAGTGGTAATTCCAGTGGTAATTGGCACACTGGGTGCTATTCCAAGAGCACTGGAATTACATTTAAAACAGTTAAAAATTGACAAAATCACCATCAGTCAAATGCAAAAAGCCGCACTGCTTGGAACTGCACACATATTACAAAAATACATTACGACGTCCTAGGCCCCTAGGTGGGGCCCGACTAGTAACCAATGCCAAATCCGGCGAAACAACTGGCCGCTGTGATACAATTGTATAATAATAATAATAATAATAATAATAATAATAATAATAATAATAATAATAATAATAATAATAAGTGAACAAACTTGGTTATGGTTAACAACAGGTACATTAAAGAAAGAAACAGAGTCACTAATCCTGGCTGCACAAGAACAAGCTATCCGCACAAATGCCATTAAGGCCAAAATCGAAAAATCCTCTGATGATGCCAAATGCAGACTTTGAAAAGAAGCTGATGAAACTGTTGATCACATACTCAGCTGCTGTAAAAAAATTGTGCAGACTGATTATAAATTGCGGCACAATTCAGTAGCACAAATGATCCATTGGAATTTGTGCAAAAATTATAATATTAAAACAGCAATAAACTGGTGGGAACATCAGCCTGAAAAAGTCACCGAAAATCAGATGGTCAAGATCTTGTGGGATTTCCGTATACAAACAGACAAAATACTGGCGCATAATACACCAGACATCACACTGGTTAACAAAAATAATCATAGACATCGCAATACCAGGTGACAGCAGGGTTGCCGAGAAGGAACATGAAAAAGTCGCAAGATACCTGGACTTAAAAATCGAAATTCAACGACTATGGCACAAACCAGCAGTGATAATTCCAGTGGTAATTGGCACACTGGGTGCTATTCCAAAAGCACTGGAATTACATTTAAAACAGTTAAAAATTGACAAAATCACCATCAGTCAAATGCAAAAAGGCGCACTGCTTGGATCTGCATGCATATTATGAAAATACGTTACGACGTCCTAGGCCCCTGGGTGGGGCCCGACTAGTAACCAATGCCAAATCCGGCGAAACAACTGGCCGCTGTGATACAATTGTATAATAATAATAATAATAATAATAATAATAATAATAATAATAACAACAACAACAACAACAACAACAACAACAACAACTCCGCCGTTGCCGGTCCCAAGCCCGGATGAGAAAGGAGGAAGGTTGGGATCAGGTTGGCATCTGGTCCCGTAAAAAAAAACCCCCGCCAACCCATACAATATGGTGAAAAAAACGAATAAGAATTCCATACCGCATCGGTCGTCGCGCGGGTTAACAAGGGCCGCGGCGGATGTTGGGGTCCCTGGACATCCGTCGACAAGTGGGCTACAAGTGGACCAGCCAACAAAACGACAAAAATATAGTGCAGATGAAAACCGTGCCATAATGGCCTGTTACTACAACTCAGAGCCAGAAAAAAGAGGATATTTAAAGCGAATGTATGAATTATGGAAACAACAATATCCAGATTCAAATGTTAGTGAACAACGACTAGCAGATCAAAGGCGATTTATTATACGGAATAAAGTGTTTAGTGAAGTTGAACATGAGGAAATTCAGGCAAATTGCAAAACCCAAAAAACAATATCACAAGCGGAAATAACTGATATTCAAGACACAACTAAAGACACTATAGTAGAACTCCCAGAAGAAGCTCTCGGGGAGGAAATAACATCACCACCACTAGAACCAGTTATCATTGAACCAACTGATGAACTAACTCAAAAACAAAAAGAATTGAAGGATAAGATCATGGAACATTTTCTGCTTAATGAGGAAAGGCAACGTTTACCATCACTAAAAACTGTGCCTAAGAAAATTTTGGCCCCTATCATGAAAATGGTTAATGCAGTGTTTTCAACAATTGAACCGGGATCCATCTTGGAAACAAACCAGTTAATGTACAGCGCAGCTGTAATAGTCACTAATGAACTAGGCATTAAAATTAAAGTACCTAGTCACACAACAGAAAAAGCACCAAAGCCAAAGTGGAAAATCCGTTTAGAACAAAAAATCAAAAAATTAAGGGCAGATGCTAGTAACTTAAAGAACATGCATGAGCAACGACTTAAAAACAACAAAATCATAGATCGGCTAATCAGAAGATATAGATTGGATACAAGAAACATCAATGAAGCTGTAGAGATTGTAAAACAGCAGATAACAGCAACAGCTAGAAAAATTGAAAGATATGAGGCACGAATCATCCAATATAAACAAAATCAGCAATTTCGATCAGACCAACGGCGTTTTTATCAAAGTCTTAATGTGAATGGTGACACCAAAAGTGAAAAACCAGAAAAGCAGGCCACAGTTGAATTCTGGAAAGAATTGTGGGAAAATGCAAAGGACTACAACAAGGAAGCAAAGTGGATACATGAATTTGAGAAAAGCATTGGCAACAAACAAATGCATGTATTAGAAATAACAACTGAGATGGTCAAAAATCGAGTTAAAAAGGTAAAGAATTGGACATCACCTGGAAAGGACCAATTACATGGTTTCTGGCTCAAATATCTGACCAGTTTACATGCAATATTGGCCAGGCAACTGAATGAAATTTTACAAAAGGGCCAAATTGATGAATGGTTGACAACTGGAAAAACATACTTGATTCAGAAAGATCCAACTAAAGGAACAACACCTGAAAACTATAGACCAATAACATGCTTGCCAACAACCTTCAAATTACTCACAGGCATTATTGCAGATAACATGATGGATTATTTGGAAACAAACAACATCTTGCCAGTAGAGCAAAAAGGCAACAAAAGAAGGAGCAGGGGCACAAAAGATCAGCTTCTAATTGATAAAATGATATTAGAAAATTGTAAGAACAGAAAAACGAACTTGAATATGGTCTGGATTGATTACAAAAAGGCATTTGACTCACTGCCACATAGTTGGATCATAAAATGCTTAGAAACAACTGGCATTAGCAAAAATATTACATCCTTTACTGAAAAGGCAATGAAACAATGGAGAACTGAGTTGGCAGTAGGGAATGAGAGCTACGGAATGGTTAATATCAAGCGAGGAATTTTCCAGGGTGATTCACTTTCACCTCTTCTCTTCATCATCGCAATGATCCCACTATCAGTAATCTTAAAAAAAATGAAATTAGGCTACCAAACAGCCAAAAAAGCTGAAAAAAATTCGCATTTACTATATATGGATGATTTGAAACTCTATGGAAAGTCAGAAATAGAAATCCAATCATTGACAAACACAGTCCGAGTATTCAGCACCGATATTTCAATGCAGTTTGGCATGGAAAAATGCGCCACTGTATCCATAAAAAGGGGCAAAATCACTGCATGTGAGGGAATTGAAATGCCCAATGGCCAATTAATTAAATGCAAAGAAAATGAAGCCTACAAATACTTAGGCATTCTGCAGTTGGATAACATCAAACATGGAGAAGTAAAAACTACTGTCAGGCGAGAGTACACCAACAGAGTTAGGAAAATTTTGAAATCTAAATTGAATGGTGGAAATACAATCAAGGCCATAAATACCTGGGCAATACCAGTTATAAGATACACAGCTGGTATAGTTAACTGGACACAAGCTGATTTGGACCTTTTGGACCGAAAAACCAGGAAACTAATGACAATGCACTACAGTTTACATCCACGTGGTGATACTGATAGACTATACCTGCCCCGAAAATCAGGTGGCAGAGGATTATTACAAGTGAAGCAAACAGTTGAAGAAGAAAAACATGCACTGGCTGATTATTTAAAAGAAAGTCAAGAACATCTATTAATCGAAGTAAAGAACAAAAATCTCCTGAAGGCCCAACAGACAAAACAAGAATACAGAAAAGAAGTGATAAAATCAAGAATGGAGAGTTGGCAGAACAAAGCACTGCATGGCCAATTTCTGGAAAAAATAAAAGATAAAGTGGACAGTGAACAAACTTGGTTATGGTTAAAAACAGGTACATTAAAGAAAGAAACAGAGTCACTAATCCTGGATGCGCAAGAACAAGCTATCCGCACAAATGCCATTAAAGCCAAAATCGAAAAATCCTCTGATGATGCCAAATGCAGACTTTGCAAAGAAGCTGATGAAACTGTTGATCACATACTCAGCTGCTGTAAAAAAATCACGCAGACTGATTATAAATTGCGGCACAATTCAGTAGCACAAATGATCCATTGGAATTTGTGCAAAAATTATAATATTAAAACAGCAACAAACTGGTGGGAACATCAGCCTGAAAATCAGATGGTCAAGATCTTGTGGGATTTCCGTATACAAACCGACAAAATACTGGCACATAATACACCAGACATCACACTGGTTGAGAAAAATAAGGTCACAATCATAGACATTTCAATACCAGGTGATAGCAGGGTCGATGAGAAGGAACATGAAAAAATCGCAAGATACCAGGACTTAAAAATCGAAATTCAACGACTATGGCACAAACCAGCAGTGGTAATTCCAGTGGTAATTGGCACACTGGGTGCTATTCCAAGAGCACTGGAATTACATTTAAAACAGTTAAAAATTGACAAAATCACCATCAGTCAAATGCAAAAAGCCGCACTGCTTGGATCTGCACGCATTTTACGAAAATACGTTACGACGTCCTAGGCCCCTGGGTGGGGCCCGACTAGTAACCAATGCCAAATCCGGCGAAACAACTGGCCGCTGTGATACAATTGTGTAATAATAATAATAATAATAATAATAATAATAATAATAATAATAATAATAATAATAGTAATAGCCTGTTATAAAAAGTAAATAAAAATGACAAATCTGTATTTATAAGATGAATAAGGGCACACAAATGTGATAAATGTAACAGCGATAATATACTATTTCTTTCTCATCTTTTTTTTCCCCATGAAAATCTGCCACTTTACTCTAATAATTAATTGAGAGAAACTCCAAATAGTGACCATTTCAGCCTTTAAATTCTAAATGTTGGGCATTGAGGTCCATCCAAATTTGCTTTCATTCAAGTAATATTTTGATTGAATTGGTTTAATCTATTATATATTAATTTCAGCAGGGATAGGTTCAAGTGTTGAATTAATTAATATAAATAATAACTACATTTTGAAATGCTTTGGGCATGCTAAATATTTATTTATCTATCTATCTATCTATCTATCTATCTATCTATCTATCTATTTATTTATTTATTTATTTATTTATTTATTTATAAAATTTATAAGCCGCCCATCTTACATCAAAATGGTAAAATGGCGATAGTGATATAATCCTCCCAATTCAGTATTTTTTTCCTTTGGTAAATTAAATGTTATCAGTTCCATGTTCAGATTTAAAATGAGGAGCATGGTAGCCTAGATGTGAAGATGCTTGCCTCCCACTCCCATTCAGAAGGTTGAGAGTTCAATCCTAGGGAGCAGCAGATGTTTCACTAGCAGGGAAAATTGATTCAAAATTTGATTTTCTCTATCAAAGAAAAAATATAAGTATAATCTTTATTGTCATTGTACTTAAATACAACGAAATTGGTTATAATATCTGCTGCGAACTCCACATAGGCATCAAGAAGGGACTCTAGTCAGTAAATGCTCAGCTCCACTCAGTCACCTCCAACTCCATCACAAATCAAGGAATTACAGGGTTCGTTAACATTTGTGTTTTGTTAAGCCACACATAGTAAAAAGAAAAAAGTGGATTACAAGTCTATGCAGGAAATGGGATATATAAAAACCTGTGATGTGTTTAGACAGATCCATGGATTTCTAGCCATATGCCTAAATCTTTCAATCTTCTTTCATTATGTATTGTGATGGGAATAATTACAGAGTTGATGAACTCTGAATATACCCTCCTAATGGTAGCCAAGTGCATGAAAATACACTATATTGCATCACTGGAACACACTGTATCTAAACATGTTAATATGGAAGAGAAAACAAGATACACACCTGTTATTTTAAGCTCTGTGATTGGCTAACAGAGTTGCTTTGGATAGAGAGGTGAGTGGCCTATAAATTTAACCAAAAAATTAAAAATAACTACAGTTATACCCTGGAATCAGTATTAAAAGTTAGCAGATATTAATTAGCTCCTGACTTCCACTCTTCATGTTGCAAAAAAGGAGAGAAATTAACAATAATATACAACTATAATTGTTTAAAATATAGCCAGTCTAAGATAATTAAGGTGGTTGAAAATCAAGCAATAACCCTTGGTTCAATAGGAATACATCTTCAACTGCTTTGCTCAATTTTTTAATATTAAATCAATGCCGCTAGAAAAAAACAAATTAATTTTCACTTTGCCTTTCATTGACACTCTAGGGTGAAAGTCCTCTGATTAATTTCATATTATGTCAAGATGCCCTCTATGTAAGAAGACAACTTTGAGGTATGGTTCCATAATATTAACTGCAGATACCAAAGTTCTGAATTATTTATTACAGTGCCCAGTGAGTTTTTTTTATTAAATCAGAAACTAAATAAGGATACTTAGTAAAAACATAAGAAATCTTTAGAGAGTACACTGAAAGACTTTTATAGCTATTTGAACAGGCTTGGATGAAATATATATCTAAGATAACAGTGTAGCACTGTGTCCAAGTTTGTAATGTTTGTGAGAATAATAGAATCCAACAAAAACTTGTATGTAATCATATCTGGAGGAGTTGGAATTAGAGTTCGAGAGATTTGTTAAATACCATATTTTCTGGCGTATAAGATGACTGGGTGTATAAGACGACCCCCTACTTTTCCTGTTAAAATATAGGGTTTGGGCTATACTCGCCGTATAAGACTACCCGTCTTCCGAGGCACACAAAATAAAAATTAAAAAAACATCAGATTTGATTTCAATATGGTAATTTTAATTCAAGTGATTATGACATATAGGTATTTAGCAGAAAAACTGTCACTTATAAACAGATTAGATAACCATTTATCTGAAATGGTGTAGGGTTTCCTGCCTAGGCAGGGGGTTGGACAAGTAGACCTGCAAAATCCCTTCCAGTTCTGTTATTCTATTCTATTCTATTTGAATATACAAATGCTTTATTTGATCAAGGTTAAATTAGTATGTTATCTCTTGTTACCCTTAATGGACTTTTACTAACTGGGATCAAATGGCCGCCTTTACACTTGCTTACAAATAAGAGATGAGATATGGGAAGAAGGTATTATTAGTTGTATTTTAAGAGAAAGCGATATGTTACTAAAAATGCATATACTTGTTATGAACCGATAAGTCATTTCTTTATATATTTTATATATTTATATATTTTTGTTTTATCTTCTTTCTTTTCTGTTTTTCTTTCCATTCTTTTTACTTCTTTTTAGTTAGCATTCATTCGTAAATTTTAATGCCAATGTTTAATAAAATTATCTTTTTTTAAAGAATCCCTTCCCACCATCCCCCCAGATACCCATAGAAATCCTTCAGGCTGGGTGTTAGAGTCCAGCTGAATCTGAAGGCATCAGACAGGGAGCATATCACTTGTGTGGTCACAAGTTTCCTAAATCATTAAGTTACTGACTCACGATAACCTTGATTACTTTGGCCACACACTACCTGAAGGTTTACACTAGTGTTTTTCAAACTGGGCTGCGTTAAGATGTGTGGACTTCAATTCCCAGAATTCCTCAGGCAGCATAGGGAATGATTCATGGCTGGCTGGGGAATTCTGGGAGTTGAAGTCCACACATCCTAACCCAGCCCAGTTTGAAAAACACTACTGTTGCAAATACAAAAGAGAAAAAAAAAAAGACCCACGCCGCAGCCAGACTCCTAGAGTGGCCCAGCAAGTGCCATCCAAAGGGAGGCAATGCAAGATGCGATCACGCTTTCCCATTCCGTCCAAAGATGGAAAGAAATGGAATGTGACCTTTGATTTGATCCCCTTTATTATTAGCCTCGAGGAAGCCGGAACAGTGGTGAGTCCAGGCAGGGAGAAAAAAAGAGATAGAAGCCAGTAGCGACAATCCCTGGCTGGAGAAACTAGGGAAACAACGCCTCGCTTTGCTTCGTTCCACCAGCCACGTGGTTCCTGAACTCGAGGGGCTTTTTTAAAATTATATTCAAAATTTTTACTACCGGTTCTGTAGGTGTGGCGTGGCTTGATGGGCATGGCTTGGTGGGCGTGGCAGGGGAAGGATACTGCAAAATCTCCATTCCCTCCCCACCCCATTAACTTGCTTTCCAGTTCTGTTCTCCTGTGCAGGGCAACAAAAGAAGACCCAGCCAATCAGCTGGCACTCAGGAGGCAACGAATAGATTGGAGGCAGGGGCGGCAGAGGTGGTATTTGCCGGTTCTCTGAACTACTCAAAATTTCCACAACCGGTTCACCAGAACTGGCTAAATACCACCTCTGATTATATCATTTCCATCCATTTCTTTTAAAACTCACTTTAATCAGGATTACTATTGTAGTGGGAAAGTATTGGTGCTATTTAAATTCTAATAGTAAGCCATGATTCTGCTTGTTTAAGCTATCAGAGTTCAGCATTTCTGTCATTGTAGTATTTTGGACAGTGTAGCAGAAGATATTTTTTTAATGATGTGATTTAGTTGCACATTTCTTTGACTTTTAGTCTTACTAATTCTCATTGATCAGATTATATAGCATTTTGTTAAATATGTTTTAAAAGAAAGATAAAAACTAACAAAAAGTAAGAAAAAAGAAAAAGAAATAAAAAGAAACCTAAAAGTGTAAGAAAGGAAAAAAAGGAAAACAGAAAAGAAGGGGGGGGAACCATTAAAATGTAGCTTCTGATATTCCTTTCTGCAGCTAGAAGTATTATCAAAACCATAAACCATAAATTCTTTTGTTCTGTTTTAGGCAAAAATCCTATAAGAGGCTTCCAATAAATGTAGATGGTGTATTTTCTTGATCAAAGAAGTCAATGTATCTTGCATCTGAGCAAGTTCCATCATCTTCATCAAACCTTCCTCTATTGTGGGTTATGCTGAATTTTTCCATCTTTATGCATATAATGTTATATACAAAAACAAAGTTCTATGGCTTTCCCCTCCAACAATTTGTTCATAAATTCCATCCCTCATCATATATTAATATTTAAAATCTTCTGAATCAGTATGGGTACATTCAAAGCAACACTTTCAAACTTTTCTGCATGTCCACCAAACATGATAAAATATCACTTCTTGTTCTTCGCATTCCCACCATATATTTAAAATGCTTTTATACATTCTAGACAATTTCTCTGGTGACACATACTGTCTCATTCATTAAATTCAGTATGGTCCTGTAGGGATAAGAAATACTTGTAAAAATTATTGAAAGATCAAAGCTGAAGATTTTCTTAATTGAAAGTGTTACTTCCAAATAAAGGTAAAAATTTCCCTGTCAGTCATGTCCGTTTCTAGAGTACAGTGCTCAACTTCATTTCTTGGCCAAGGGACCCAGCATTGTCTGAAGCCAATTTCTGTGGTCATGTGACCAACATAGCTATATGCCAAAGGCACACGGAATGGTGTTATCTTCCCACCAAAGTGGTACCTATTTATCTACTTAAATTTGCATGCTTTCAAACTGCTAGGTGGGCAGAACTGGGGTAAATAACAGGAGCTCACCTTGTTGCACAGAGCTCGGGTCTCGAAACTTTGTTTGCAGTGAAAACTCAAAATATTGAATATTAAATGAATTAGATGAACATGCAGCATATTCCTTAGATGGGCTATCATCCGAATATACATTTTCAGTAGGAATCAAACTGGCAGAAATTAAATGGATGTAATGCCACCTAAAAGTCACCCTCAATAATTTATTGAGGTTCAAAATCAGTAAACAAAACTATAACAAGTATAGTAAAACCACGATGCAGGTCATTTTCTCCTAGCCCCAAATGGCCAAACATATTAATGCTTAATGAGGTCAGTATGCAAAAGATCTAAATATATGTAAATACTTTAAAATAAATTTATTGTAATGGAACTTAAATATCAATGTACATTATTTTGGAAAGATCTCCAAACAGAAATGTTCTCTACTGCATCTGAAAACTGCTGAACTTGAATCATTAAATCAAGGTTTTATTCTATGGGGTAACTTGAATTCTTGTATTTTCCTGCTAGCTTTAACTTTCCACGTCTATGCATTTTAAAGCTGTCTTCAAGTAACATTGTAATTTCTAAACAGTTTTCTTTTCCTGAAAAAAAATGCTTTTATTTTACCTTATTCTCATAATACTTGAGAATTGCTTGAGATTATGACAGTAAAATCTAATACAAAATAAACTTTAAGGGGAAAAAAAGATAATGGTGAGTAAAAAGTACAAGAAAAAGAAAGAGAATAGAAAAGTATGGATACAATAAAGAGAAAATAAATATTTAAAGAAGTAACTTCCACCTTCATCTCAATTATAAACAAATTTAGTGATTCTTCACACCCCCTTACAAATATTTATCTAATTATCCCTATTCCATCTCTTATTTATAAACAAATGCCCTATTTTGATAGTTTTTCTTGTCCTGAAAAACAAATCCTGAAAAAATTTTTTTTCCAGTCCTGGCATCAGCAGAAATTCCATAAAAGTTTGCCATAAGGTCCTGCTTCTAACAATTGTATTATTTAGTTCATTCAAATATCATAGTAGGATTTGATTATTCTTCATTTCTGCTTTGTTTGAGAATTCATAAAATGTTTTATATTTGCCATGGGGATCATGGGCCCCAGAATTTGGCCTATGTATAGAGGTCCATTTAAATTACTTTAGGTTGAAAATGTTTTGCCCTATGATTCACTGTTTTGTCCAGTTTAAGTTTACAGATATGAGTTTTAATAGTATATAGACTAGAGATATTGTACTATTAATGTAGTATTTAAAATAGAGAAAGAAAAGAAAAATACTCTATTAATATTAATTATAATTAAGGATGCCAGTATTATAAGCATAAAATTATTTGGCTTTTTTCATGGAAAGTTAAATATAGCATTTTTAAAAAACAAAACTTACATCACTATATATAACTCACATCAAAATGTTTTTTATATGAAAATGTTTTGATTTTAAGTTAATTGCTTAATATTAAAATCTTGTGTATGTGTGTGTGTGTGTGTGTGTGTGTATAAAACGTTAAACATCTGAGAGGAAGGAAGGAAGGAAGGACTATTAGTTTCTGACTCTTCTTCAAGTTTAAGCTTCTAGCCAAATATTGTCAGGATTTGTGCAGCAAAGTTTATAGCAGTTGCTATAAGTATATGTTCTGTCCCCCCTTCTTCACTCGTTAACAGACGACAGGCAGACAAACTTAAAAGGAAAGAACTTTATTAGTCCTCGGCTCAGACTGGCTGCGAGCCCCAAAATAATCATAAATAAAGTCTCTGACAAGAAGATAACAGAATGCAAAACAAAACTCTTACAAAGCAATTAACTTCTCCAAGTGTCTCCTTGAATCAGGGTTACAGAAAGCAAATCACGTCTCCAAGTGTCTCTCACAAACAAACCACGACCGATGAATGATGAACGTTGACTCCTGCAACCAGGGCGTGGCACCATCCGTTCTTTTATCACCCGAAGACGCCACTAACGAGCCCCAGCTGCATTGTTAATCTTGCATCCAGACTCAACTCACAGCAAACTTCTGCTGAGTCACAACAAGTATATAGCTTAAATTATTATATTTCTTATTGATTTTTCTGTGATTATATCTAGTAGTGATTCACTTTAAACATAAATTCCTAGATTTTCTGCATTGTACTTCCTATGTCTTTTCAGTAATTTTGTTCATTTATATGGCATAAATACCATATCACATATGGTAAAATATTCCTTCTGTTTTACTGCACTTCCAATATTTATCTTTATATGATTTATCTATCATATGATGGACATTTGAATGGGCATTTCATTCACCTTTATTCCACCATGTCACATTATTTGAATTAGAGCTCTGATATTATTCTATAGCTGGAACATGTTACAAAGTCTACATTATTTCTTTAATTATGATTAGGATCCAAATACATTTAACTGCAATTTCTGTTGAAATACAGGATATGCAGTACATTCCAATACTAATTTAAGCATAGAGGAGAATAAGCACTGTTAAAGTTTTTTGATTAAATTTCTATCTAATAATGATTTCCATTTTACATTATTTTGTTTCAGAAATGTTCTGCTGAAGAATATGTTAATATTAACCTGTTCCTGGCATCAGACTTTTCATACATTCCTTCAGAATTGGATTCATACAATTGTAATAAAAAAAGCTGAATACAATTAGTTGGTTAAATAAGTGAAAAATTTTCTTTTTCTAAATGAAATATCACTCTTAAGGATTTTTTTTTACCATTTAATAATTTTTTAATGTAAAGTGGACAACCTGATCTTCCTTTTAATTATGTGGAAAAGTGATTATTAGGTTCTAACGAATATTTCAATAACTGTGATATTAAAAAGCATTTCACACTCCTTTGGATTTGTTAAACAAACAAGCAAGCAAGCAAGTAAACATGCTTTTCCACTGCATGTTCCACCATTCTACTTAGGTTCAGAAGAGAAATATTTATGAAATCCTTTTTTTCCGTAATTAAACATAAAAAGTACAATCCATCAAAACCTATTCATGATTTTAGTGCTATTGAAAGCAATAAAATAATTGCCAGGACATTTAAGGAACATTTAATAATAGGTGAAGGGAGAGAAATCTTCACATCTAACCTCGATATGTTTATTTGAACAGAATCTGCATACACTATGTTTTTACCATATCTATTCATATAGATCAATATAATCATCCAATTTTCCTAGACTCATATAACAACTTACCATAACATAAAATTGCATTATAACATCCACTGTAAGAAAATTAACACAAATGTATTAAAATATTGACTGTAGGAAAATTAACTGACAATCATAAATAAAACAATCTCATAAGAAATCAGGACCAAAATAATGCTTAAAGCACACATACACAAATACATAACTTATTGATGATGAACAAGGTCCTTCCCAAGGTCCTTGGGAAAATCTGATGTTCACTAATTTCTGGAAAGTCATCCCCAAGAGGGTCAGTCAGGACATTGTTCTCTAGAGCATTCAAAAAGAAATATTTTCTGAGTCCTGGCTTCTTCTCACCTCATGAAATTCAGGCATATTCAGCAGCTTCTCCCAGAAGGACTTCAGAGAAATTGACTCAGGTTCCATGTAAATTATATGGAAGGTGACCTTGGAAGAGATATGCAGAGCATTTTGCTTAGAGCAAAAGATGTTAAACCATTTTTCAAGTCCAAAACATCCAGATACATTCAGAAGCAGTTAGGCCAGAGGCCTCCCTAACTCGCTGAATTTTATATATGTGTGTGTGTGTGTGTGTTTGTGTTTGTGTGTGTTTGTGTGTGCGTGCGCATGCACGCACGTGCATATGTATACGTATACGTATACGTATACGTATACATATACATATACATATACATATACATATACATATACATATACATATACATATACATATACATATACATATACATATACATATACATATACATATACATATACATATACATACATACATACATACATACATACATACACGGGACTATGAAATCAGTACCACTTTGATTGAGATTTGCTATGATAACAGAATCTGAGTATTCATGGAAAATAATTGTGTAAGCAATGAAGCTTACCCATATTTAAGAATGAATCTGTTTTGAAAAGAATCAAGTAGTTTTCCATCCAGAAAACTGTTAACGTCAGGATACCTAATACATTAGTTATCCTCTCAGAGGTATGTAATTAGGCACATAAACAATCCTTCTCTTTGAACACACCATCGTTCATTCATTCATTCATTCATTCATTCATTCATTCATTCATTCATTCATTCTCTCTCATAAACCTCTTGTTAGTTAGTGATTCTAAGGGAGAAGAAGAATGTAAATAAATCTAGTATACACTTAACAGAGATAATATTGCTTAGTATTGAAATGATCCTTTATAATGAAAAGTCTTTTGGGTGACCTAAGATTAAAAGGCAGACATATATTGATTCAGGATAAATTAGCCCACTTTTAAAATTTTATTCTCTCATCTTTATCTCCCCCCCAGTTGTCACTTTCATAAATAAACAGCAGCAACAATAAAAAATGCCACCAACAACATGAGATTTTGCTGAATGTACCCTGTTTTCCCCGAAAATAAGACCTCCCCAGATAATAAGCTCAATCAGACTTTTGAGCGCATGAGCTAAAATAAGCCCTCCCTCCAAAATAAGCCCTCCCCAAAAATATTGCAACACAGCAGCAGTCATGAGGTGACCACGCTCGCCGCCTCCTGCACCTCAAAAATAATAAACCTCCCCAAAAATAAGACCAAGTGCTTATTTCGGGGGTTAAAAGAAAATAAGATCCTTTCCTATTTTGGGGAAAATAAGGTAGCAGCTAAACCAAGAGCCATTTTTTTAATCCATAAGATTTAAGTCAATGCATTGCGTCATGCAGCAGAGAGGAGAAATGTGGCACTGAATATTAATTAACCATAGAAGAGTGGGAAACAGATGAATGTAGGTCATTTGAGACACATCAAACATCCTACTATTAATACAGTAAGCTTCTGTTACTATAAAGACTTGGGGACTCATATTAAAAAAAATCTGAAACAAACATGACATGTGATCCTTCTCAACATTAAAAAAAAAAACATTAGTAACCAAGGATGGGGAAATTTTTATCCCCAAGCTCCCAGTAGCCTCACCAGTCTGACCTACAACTCCAAGTAGTCCCAGCCAATCTAGGCAACAAGGAGAGATTCTCAGAGTTTTGGTTCAGGACTGTGGAGGGCCACATATTTTCCCATTCCAGAATTCATAATTTTATCCCAAAACATCATGATAAATGGCAATCTCCACAATCAGCACAGAGCCTTTTCCATTCTCATTACTTTGATTCCTTAAATTCAGTTCAACCCAGCTAAATGTACAAAACTCAATTCTTGAAAATCCCTGTTTTGCTGATAATTTTCTCCTGAAATTAATTCATGGGAAGCTGAACACAGATTTAAACATTTTTTTTGACCAATGGACATATTTAGAAAGTGGAAAGCATTCAAACAAAATACCCTTATTCCACTTATAGAAGGCAAAAAGTAAGGTTACCTTTTCTAGCCCTTTCTTATCTTTATCTTCTCTGGACAGAAAGCCGTATTTCCAATGTGCTTTGTTGCAGCCACTACTACTATTTTGATTATCAATGTGGGACTTAAAGTTATTCCAATAAATACAAGACTGCCCTGTGTTATCTTAAGAAAAGGAATGCTACTTTTCTCCATTGCCATGGGAGCTGCAGGGAATGGAGGCCCAATAACATACATTTTGAATCCTGACTTATTCCTAGGAGCACCTTACCCACATAAGGAAAGTCCTCAGTTACTTTGCCTTGAAAACATAATTGATTGATAGTCAACAACTCCTAGACTGTTTTGTTAGTTAGTTGGTTCAGTTCTGATGGTTAATTATTAGTTTAGTGCTTATAATTATTTTTATAGTATACCACTTTGAATTCTTGTGGACAGTCTAAAATTGGTGTCTATGAGCTGATGCTATGAATCCCTGAATTAGAGGTTACTAAACCCTGACTACTCCTGGTTAAAACCAAGGGTTTCATTTCTTTACTATTCTCTTTTCTTTGTGACACATAGCATGTGAAATACACAACATAAATTCATGGACAAGATTGCTCCATCACACTTTTTGTCTTAACGTGCCATGGCAGGAATAATAAAGTTGTAGCCTGACAGTATTTTTTTTCTTTTGCATCACTAGGAAAACTATTGCAGAAAGAACCAGCGTTTTCAACTAATTCCTTTTTTTTTTTTTTTTAGTTTAAGGGGAAGGATAAATTTCAAGGGTATCAATCATCCTTAAAATCTTCAAAAACTGGATCCCAACATTGCCCACTTTGGGATTATGATCTCATGATGTTCCTGGTGTAACCTTCAAGCAGATTCAAGTTGTGTACTTCCTTGTTATGCTGTAGTCTTCTTTCCAGAGGTGGTATTCAGCCAGTTCTGACAGGTTCTGGAGAAATAGAAGCAGAAATTTTGAGTACTTTGGAGAACCGGCAAATAGGCTGGCTCTGCCCATAGCCTCCTAGCTGATCTTCTTTTGTGGCCCTGAACAGGAGAAGAGAGCTGGAAATCAGGTTAGTGGGGTGGGGTGGGAATGGGGATTTTGCAGTAACCTCCCCCTGCCATGGCCACAAAGCCATGCCACACCCACAAAGCCATGGCACGCCCATAAAGCCATGCCCACAGAAACGGTAGTAAAAAAAGTTGAATCCCACCACTGCTTTTCTCATGTAATAATAGGGGGTTAATGTTAGGGTGGGCGTTAATGCTATGGCCGGTTCAGAGAAACTCCAAATCCCACCCATCTTGTTTCAGTTCAAAAACAGCCAGTCAACAGCTTTATCCACAGGAAATTGAGACTTATTTTCAGAATTGTTACCCAAAATAGCCTTATTCTGAAGGTTTTCTCAGGTTTTTTCTGGGATCTTCTGGCTCGAACTCTGGAATTAGGGTGGGCTGCCAAAACATGCATCACATAACATGCTAAATTCTAAACTCGGGTTAACAAGACACAATTACTATTTTGTTTGTATTGTGGGATATGTCCCAACAAATAAATTATTTATGGCTTAATGTGAAAGCCTAGTTTATTGACCTTTCTAAGAAAATTACATTCCCACCATATACTGCACTACAAATGAATCACCCACTAGCCTAGTCTAGCATGTTGTATAAACTCTACCCGAGTGTCTTGCATTAGAAAATGAATTTGAAGATTTCTAGGGTGCTGCACAGCCTGAAGATTTCAGCCAAGAATGTATTCCACATTAAGCCTTGTTAATGAAGCTCACCCAGTCGCCCTCAAAATTGTGGTGACTTCAGGTTAATTGTCCTTCCTACACTCCCATGAGGCATCTGTGTTAATTTAAAGCTAATTAATAAGTGTTCCATAAGGCAACTGAACTGTGTTAATGTATTTCTTAGAATTCTTTTCTGGGAGAAATAAGCTTGAACATTTTCCATGGAAAGGTTAAGGAAGGCTTTAATTGTCTCAACAGTCAGGCGTGCTGCTTCATTTCATGCCCAAACATCTTGGTACCATTGGGCGGGAAAGACATTTGCCTTTCTCTCAGATTACACAGAGATCATTACCCTCTAGCATTGCATAGAGAGGCTTGCTGCTGGAAATATATGTACAACTTTTTTGTTTAACAAACCAAAACCACATTGTCATCTAGGAACACCTAAACAGCGATGGTGTTAATTGTACTAAGTGAGTCATAATAAATTTATTATTATTTACATTGTTATTTACTTATTTACATATTTATTTATTTGGCCAAGTGTGGTTAGACATACAAGAAATTTGTCTCTGGTAGAAAAGCTCTTGTAGCTCAGGGAGGGAAGGGAGAGAGGGAGGAGGGAGGGGGAAGAGTACTAAGCTACAAGCAGTCTAATTTATCTCTGCTGAAAGGGAAACCACCAAACACTCTGAGACAGGGAACATGTGACCAGGCAGCCTCTAAATGTAACTTCTAATATATAGTTGTAGTTCTCATAGTTATTATTTATTGTGACTCATCCAAATGGAAGCCTGGTTCAAGTAAGAACCTACCAAAGATCAATGCATCTGGGAACAGTAGAAATAATAAGTGGAACTGAATCTCCTTTTCACCAAGATGGCACCCAGCTCCAAGCCCCACCCAAAACAATTCGGTTTTTAACTTGCAGTCATTCTGAAACACAAACTGTTGTCCTCTGGATTTGAAAAGGATCCACTGGACTTGCTAGATAGAATCGCTTCACGAAAGGATCATAGTCAAATACAGTAGAAGATTAGAGTTAACCTTTTACCTGAGGAGGACTAATCTAATTGGAGCACAGTGGATGGAATCTTATATGGTTGTCAGCCAGCATTATTGTTTTTTCCCCCAAAGTGTTTTACTCTCCCTGCTGTTAACCAGTGCAGCACATATTTTTCAAAGTCTCTCTTACTGGATAGATGTTACCTATGAAGCAAAGACTAGTATTTAGCTGTTGCCATTAAATATTGTGCCTGGGAAGCATGACCAATTATGGCCCTTTTTTAAAAAGTTCAAGAAGAGATGGTAGTGGATACTCTTGATTATCTTTGACTATCAAGGAATGAAGGGAATGCCCATTTGCCTACCTTGAGGAGTTTGAAGATATCTATAAGCACCCCAATGACCAACTGATCATCAGATGGAGATCATGTCAGGCAGGGGTGGGTTGCTGCCAGTTTGGCCTGGTTTGGCCGAACCGGTAGTGGAATTCAGGCCTGGGTCGCAGAACCGGCAGTGACCCACTAATATATGTATGTTCCTGGTTATTTCCAGTTTGCAAAGTGATTTTGCATCCCCTCCCCTCCATTGTCTATCTACCTTTCAAACTGTTCTTGAAAGCAAACTAGTAGTCTTTAACCCCATGTCAGCTTGCATACAATATACCATGTAAATTCCATAGAGCACAGATTCAAAAACAAATGCTCCCTCTCCCTTCCTTTGAGTCAGAACTCAAAGTTTGCCATTTTGTGAAGTTTTCCAATATTCTCCACTTCTGCAAATGACCTCATCCAGGCTGGCCAAACATCTTGTCAGCACCTGAGCTTCTATTGTCTTCATTTGGGTAGAAATCACTTCCCCAAATGGCTGCAACAGGATTTAATTTCACCTATTCTTAATAATGTCCCCACTGGGACCTCATGATTCTATTACAAGCCATCTCTAATGATTCCTACCATTTTATTAATATTTGTACTAGAAGGCAATGGCACTAAAAAGATATTAACCCATAAAGTCATGAAATGCTCTGTTATCTTTCTTGCATATCTTGAGAGAGAGAGATTTAATAATATTACTACATAATAAAGCTTCTATGCCTGAGACCATCCCAGAGGAAGAGCACAGTTGAAAAAAAGAGATTTATGGCTTCCAATTTAATTGCATTGTAGAAATAGTCACCTTCTATTCTTATAAAATCTGTTGATACAAAATTTCGCAAGTGGGGGAGGAGGGTAGTGATTATTCTACATTTTAATGTGCAGAGAATTCTATACAAAATGACAAATGGGCTGTTGGATTCTTCTCCAGAGCTTAATACCAGGTTTTACAATAATTTAACATCTCACAAGGGTATGTTGCCTGGTCTGTAAACAACCATTCAGTGGCAAATGAAAGTTTAGGTGTAATACAGACTTCAAATACTGGACTCCAGTGAGGAACAACGTGGCATATTGATGGTCTTGCCTTCAGCCAAACTTTACCATTTCTTATTCTCTTTCATCTGCATCTAAGATTGATTTCCACAAGTTACACCTGAGATTGTAAACTTACATCTGGGGTCTATTGCTCCAGATTGCAAATGAGAGGATTATATGATTAAGTGCTCAACCACACAAACAAAGAAATAAATCTGTGTATAAAAAAAAAAACAGAAAGTAAACTGCACAAAATTCCATATCAATGATATTATCTTCTCTACTTGCAGTGACCCATACTATCTTTTGGGTTTCTTGGTGGGGACAAACGGGATTCCTTCCCTGTAAATGGCAGAGACTTACTCAACCTTTCTGTGAAAATTAAAACAAGTAAGATTCATATGGAGCATTATAAGGGGCACCATAATTACAATGTAATTTTAAGAGAGGGACGTGGTGGCTCAGTGTCTAAGATGCTGAGCTTGTAAATCAGAAAGGTTGGCAGTTCAGCGATTTGAATCCCTAGTGCCGCGTAACGGAATGAGCTCCCATTATTTGTCCCAGCTTCTGCCAACCTAGCAGTTCGAAAGCATTTAAAAATGCAAGTAGAAAAATAGAGACCATTGGTGGGAAGGTAACAGCGTTCCTTGTACCTTCAGCATTTAGTCATGTCGGCCACATGACCATGGAGACATCTTCGGATAGCGCTGGCTCTTCGGCTTTGAAACAGATGAACACCGCCCCCGAGAGTTGGGAATGACTAGCACATATGTGTGAGTGGAACCTTTACCTTTTAATTACAATGTAATTAACAAAGCCATTTGGGCTTTTTAGTATGGATCTTGAGATCATAGGGACCTGTTATTGTGTCTAGTGATAGCAAATCTGTGTAAATAATTACTATTTTTTTCAAGTTGATTGAGGCTAAGTCAATACTATTTGCTTTATAATAGGGTATAATTGCTTTGGATTGCTCTTTGCCCCATTGCTAGAAGATGATTAGGGGCTGGAGGCTAAAACATAAAAAAGAACAGTTGTAGGAATTGGGTATGTCTAGTATAATGGAAAGGAAGGAGTAGGGGTGACATGATAGCAGTGTTCCAATATCTAAAGGGCTGCCACAAAGAAGTGGGTGCCAACCTATTCTCTAAAGCACCTGAAGGCAGGACAAGAAGCAACGGATGGAAGCTTATCAAGGAGAGAAGCAATTTAGAATTAAGGAGAAAATTCCTGACAGTTAGAACAATTAATCAGTGGAATAACTTTCCTCCAAAATGCTGGAGATTTTAGTTTAGTTTAGTTTAGTTGAGTTGAGTTTATTTATAGGCCGCCCTTTTCCCTGAGGGGACTCAGGGCGGCTAACAACTTGTATGGGAGGGGGAAACATACAATAACATATAACACAATGTATAATTAAAATCGAGCAACATTCATTCAACATTCGGGTGGGGGCGGATTATACTCTTTACCCCCAGGCCTGACGGGATAGCCAGATCTTGAGGGCTGTGCGGAAGGTCTGAAGGGTGGTGAGGGTACGAATCTCCATGGGGAGATCGTTCCAGAGGGTCGGAGCTGCTACTGAAAAGGCTCTCCTCCGCGTAGTTGCCAGCTGACACTGGCTGGCAGATGGCACTCGGAGGAGGCCTAATCTGTGAGATCTTATGGGTCGAGAGGAGGTGATTGGCAGGAGGCGGTCTCCCAAGTACGCAGATCCACTACCATGAAGGGCTTTGTAGGTAGTAAGAAGCACCTTGAAGCGCACACGGAGATCAACAGGTAGCCAGTGCAGCTCGCGGAGGATAGGTGTTATGTGGGTGAACCGAGGTGCACCCACAATCACTCGCGCGGCCGCATTCTGGACTAGCTGAAGCCGCCGGATGCTCTTCAAGGGCAGCCCCATGTAGAGCACGTTGCAGTATTCCAGCCTAGAGGTCACAAGGGCGTGAGTGACTGTTGTGAGAGCCTCCCGATTCAGGTAGGGTCGCAACTGGCGCACCAGGCGAACCGCCAGGTTTAAAGAAGAGATTGGACAACCATTTGTATGAAATGGTATAGGGTCTCCTGCATGAGCAGGGAATTGAACTAGAAGACTACCAAAGTCCCTTTCAACTCTTGTTATTCTGTTATTTTTCATAGAGATATTTGAGACTGTACAATAAGAAATGGTCTTTACAGTCTGCAAAACACTGCAGAAATGATTAATATCTTTTTAGCTTACACAATGCATTTTAATCAGTCTTTGAGAAGCTTTTGCAGTGCCAGGAGAACAAACTATATGACAAAACAACATATTTTACTAAGGCACGCAAAGCTTCTGTCTAAAAAGAGAAAAAGAAAAACCGAAGCAACATATACCAGGTATTTCCACAGCAGCAAGAGAACAAATGCTTATGTTTTTAATTTTCAAAGATGCATAGCAGCAACAAAAGGTCCGGAGTAAATTCTAATCTTTCTTTCCTCTATTTCGCCCAATGCAGGGTTTTCAAAAATTCAAAGACAAGGCAAAGTACAGATAAGTGTGGTGCAGGGTTTAAACTATAGGATGAGGGAAGGGGATACCAAGTTCAAGTTTGGCTTCAGGCATGAAAATTTATGGAGTAACATTGAGCCAGTAATCCTCTCTTGTTCAACCTACCTGGATGGATGGATTGCTGGGGATCAAATAATGGAGAGCCCTGTGGAATCCATCTAAAGTGCCTGGAGGAAAGTCAGGATAGAAATTTAATAAACAAAGAAGTGGAAAAAAGGAGGAAAACTACAGGGAGTTTGAACCTGTGCTGTATTACATATTATTTATCAGCACAAATGCAACACAAATGTAACAAAGGCAACAGTAAAAATATTGGGTTTCTGTCGTGATGGTCTCTTGTGATGAGCCGATAGACAGAGAATGGAAGCAGTCTGCATCCTCCCATATTTGGGCTTACCAGGGGTTGTGACACTAAATACATACCGACTTCCCTGGCTCAGCTGATAAGGAGGAGAACCTTGTGGCTTAGTGGTTAACACAACTGCTTAATATGTAATACAGCACAGGTTCAAATCCCAGTAAGGGTATGGCTAGCTGATGAGAGCTAAATAGCTTGAAATAGATCCATACCAGTCTCCCTTTATTTATTTATCAGCACAAATACAACACACACACACACACACACACACACACACACACACACACACACACACACACACACATATATATATATATATATATATATATATATACACACATATACATACATACATACATACATACATACATACATACGTGTGTGTGTGTGTGTGTGTATATATTCATTTTCATAACATATAATCACATGTATACTGTTACATAGCCAACATTGTATTGTATTATTAAATGTTTACATCAATTCATCTTACCATCAACTCCCAAAAACAATTATTGGCTCTTCTGCTCTTCATACACCATATTTCTACCTTATCCATCACTTTCTTCTCCCTCTTTCCTCCCCCATCTCCCTTCTTTCTTCCCTCTGTCATCCTTCTTTTCTCTCCTTCCCCTTCCTCGCTCATTCTCCTCTCTCCCCTTTCCACTCCTCCTTTCTCTCCTCCTCTTCCCCCCACCCTCTCTCCTATCCCTCTCCCCTTCTCGTCTATTTCACACTCTTCATCTCATTTACTTGGTGTATTTCAGCTTCTGAGCAAGCTCCATTTTATGTTGATGGTATTTATAATTCCTTTTCAATATGCATATTTAATTTTAACATATATCTTCCTCCCTTTTTTACCTTCTTATCCTAAGTAATTGCTTTAGGGTTGCTATGAGCTAGATTAGCTATCCAGCTGGCAGACTTACATATTTTATGGAAAAGGCTAGCTGGGTATTGGTTATAGGAATTCCTTGAGCTTGGTTTTTCATTTACATTATCCCCATAAATATCTTCAGTGCTATTCTGTTGAAGAACTGAAGTGTTATTTGGACTGGTAATGAAAATCTACCAATCAAAAACCAAGTTCAAGAATTCCTACAACCTAATGTTTCCTGTCTGTCTGTCTGTCGGTCTGTCTGTCTCTCTATCTGTCGGTCTACCTACCTACCTATCTACTCTGCAGTGGGATTCAAATAATTTAACAACCGGTTTTCTACCCTAATGATCAGCATGGCCATGATGGGGTGGCCAGGGGTGTGACAGGCAGCACTCAGCCTCCTACACCCTTCTGGGAGCAAAAATGGGGTGCGGGAGGTGCTGCCTCCCCCTGCACCCTGTTTTGGGCCTAGTAGGCCTTCCCACAGCTTCTGGGAGCAAAAACAGGCCACGATGAGGTCGTGGCGCACCCCCTGCACCCCATTTTGGGCCTAATAGGCCTTCCTGCACTTACCTGAGAGCAAAAATGTGGTGTGTGGGAACTCCTGGAAGGGGTGGAGTCAGCCATCAATTTAACAACTGGTTTGCCTGAACCAGCCTGAACTGGCTGAATCCTACCACTCTGGGCTGCGCATGTGCGGGTTTGGAATGGCGACTGGGCTTTTTCGCTCTCTGTAATCTGGCGAAAAAGTACTGAGAAGCCTTCCAAACAGTCCGCAAAGTTTTCGGAAAGAGCCTCTGGGTGAGTTTAAGACCTCTAGAATTGAAGGACTGGAAGGAATTTTGGAAAACATCGCTCCCGAAGGCTTGCTTTTAGCCTTCACAGCACCTAGCAGCTTGAACCATCCAGCTGCGTGAGGGCGGCGACGGCGGCGACACACGGACGGTCGGCGTCTTTTTAACATCTTGGATACCTGGGTGCCCCTGGGTGCCCCCGGTGGTCGTCTGCCCGACTTGGTAAGCCCTGGTCCTGGAAGTTGCCCTAGAGCAGCGGAACGGCGGCAGCGGGAATTGGATGAAAAAGGGCTGCCTGAGCTTTTCGCTCTCACGATTGGGACTCCTCCACTGTTCTTCTTAGATTTAAACAGTGTGGGGCTTGGAGAGGAACCCTGGATTTTCATCTACAGCCTAGAAAAAAGGAACGGTGAGCTTGGGGATTTATAATTGGCTGTTACCATCTTTTATTACTACTACCATCTTCCATTGCCTGAAAGAGGAGGGGAAATTATCGTGGCTTGGGTGAGCGAATTAAGCAGCGATTTAGCCACCACCATCATAGCTCGCCTGAACGCCCGCCCCTCCCCTATCTTGGGCTGTGGTGCCTACCTCTCTCGCCGTTGTAGCCTCTCCTTTTATCCTCCCGTGTGTCGGACAATTTCTTTCCCTGCCTGCCCCTGCTGCTGCGGAGCCTTGCTTGCCTGTTTACCTGTTTTTTTCTTTTTTTCATTCAACACGAGCTTTTTACTGCCTGGCCTGCGACCATCGGCATTGGCCTGGAACAACCGCCCTTCTCCACCACTTGCTACCACTGCTGCCCTGAAACACCCAATGTGAGCAGCGACCACCTGTTTAACATTTGACACCTTATGGTGTACATACTTATGGTGCATTTGGTCTGGGGAAAGGAGTGATAGAGGATGGCAGCTTCAGGGACAGAGACTTGGCGTTTTAAAAACTGGGCACCAAGCTGGCACCCTCCCCTTCCCCCTTTCAACTGGTTCCATTCATTTGTAGACTTTAGACATCTAGACTTTGGCCCTCCCAGGACTTTAGGAGAGGGGGAGGACAAGATACCTCCCCGCATATCATCCTTACATCTCCTATGGACCGTTATTGATGATTATTCTACGCTTTATCTTGACTTGGAGGGTGTGAGACTGCAAAGCTGGTGCTTGTTAATATCTGGGGCTTGCACTTTGCCCCCCCTCCATCTACAACCATTCTACATAATACGGACCTTGGACTTTGGCCTTGGATTTCTCTGGAACTTGGAGGAAGGGAGGCTGGCTCTCCCGGAACTCATAATTTAAACTCTGTGTTTGCGTAATTTTAATCGGGTATGTTGAGTGTATGGGATTGAATGTGTTAGTATGAAAGACCCACTTTTAGTATTATTACTGCTGTATTTTTTTGTGTTTTTAACTATATTGTGGGGACTGTTTGTGTGAGTGTCTGAGTATGTCTGATTCGGAGGACCTGGCGGGGCATGCGGGGGTCATTGGGGTGGTTGGGGGAATTATACCCACGGGAGAGAGTCGGAGCATTGCGGTCATAACAGGGAGAGGCAGATACGGCGGGGACTTTAGGGCTGGCCATTACCGGGGAAGGAGGGTTCGCTATATCGCAGAGATCCCTCCTTCTGGCCCTATGAGTCCCACTCCAAGGTCAGATGGCGTGAGCAATCAGGACCCTGGTCTCAGGCTGCTGTCGCTAAATGCCAGGTCTGTTATTCATAAGGCTCCCCTCGTCCGGGACTTGATTGTAGACGAGGGGGCAGACCTGGCATGTATTACTGAGACATGGCTGGGCACGGAGGGAGGAGTCCCCCTCGTAGAGATGTGCCCAGACGGGTTTCAGGTGCTTCATCAGCCGAGAGCCCAGGGAAGGGGTGGCGGTGTGGCTATTGTAGTCCGGGAGTCTTTAGCTCCTCGTAGGATCCCTGCTCCGGAGCTTGCCGGGTGTGAGTCCCTACTAGTGAAGTTGGACCTCAAGGGTCAAGTGGGTCTGCTGCTAACGTACCTGCCTCCCAACTGCGTTGCAGCAGCCCTCCCCTCGCTCCTCGAGTCAGTAGCCGAGCTAGCAATTGAGTTCCCTAGACTAATGGTTCTGGGGGACTTCAATTTGCCTTCGCTCGGTGAACACTCTGATGGAGCGCAGGAGTTCATGGCTTCCATGACAGCCATGGGCTTGACCCAGGTAATCCGAGGCCCTACCCACTCAGCGGGGCACACACTCGACCTCGTATTCCTCTCGGAGCAGTGGAGTTATGATCTTGGTCTGAGGGGAAATGAGACCATTCCCCTGTCGTGGTCAGACCACTACCTACTGAGGCTAGACTTCCGGAGGCCAAACCCCCACCGTGGGGAGGAGGAACCGACCAGGTGGTTCCGCCCCAGGCGACTGATGGACCCTGTTAGGTTCCAGACGGAGCTTGGGGTTATTCCAGATGCTCTCGCCCACAGTTCGGCAGAGACTCTTGCTGCGGCCTGGCACTCGGCAGCATCAGGGTCTCTGGACCGGATTGCGCCACTACGGCCCCTCCGGGTCAGCGGCTCACGGAGGCCTCCTTGGTTCACCGAGGAGCTCCGGGAGATAAAGCGCCGGAGGAGACGCCTAGAGCACCTGTGGAGGTCCGATAGGTCCGAGTCGAACCGAGCACTGTTGACAGCCTGCACCAAGGAGTACATTCGGGCATTAAGAACAGCCAAAAGATCACACATTGCCTCCTTGGTAGCGTCCGCCGAGTCCCGCCCAGCCGCCCTGTTTAGGATAACCTGCTCCCTCCTAAATAGGAGGGAGACGGGGAACCCCCTGCAGGGTAAGGCTGAGGAGTATGTTCAGTTCTTGGCGGACAAAGTTGCTCGGTTTCGATCGGAACTGGACTCCACTCTTGCAGATCCAGCCGAGACACAAGGGAATGACTTGGCAGACCATCTCTGGGTTGAGTTTCAGGATGTTGCCTCCGGGGATGTGGACAAGGCTATGCGAGCTGTGAGCACCTCCACCTGTATACTGGACCCGTGTCCCTCCTGGCTGGTTGCTAACAGCAGAGAGGTGACACGAGGCTAGATCCAGGCGGTTGTTACCGCCTCTCTTCGGGAGGGGCACTTTCCCACCGCGCTTAAGGCGGCGGTGGTGAGGCCCCTCCTGAAGAAACCGTCTTTGGATCCAGCAATTCTTAATAACTACCGTCCAGTCTCCAACCTCCCCTTTGTGGGGAAGGTTGTTGAGAAGGTGGTGGCCTTCCAGCTTCAGCGTACCTTGGAGGAAGCTAACTATCTTGACCCCTTCCAGTCTGGCTTCAGGCCCGGTTACAGCACAGAAACCGCTTTGGTCGCATTGACCGATGATCTCTGGAGAGCCAGAGATGGAGGCCATGCGTCCATCCTTGTTCTCCTTGACCTCTCAGCGGCTTTCGATACCATCGACCATGGTATCCTTCTGCGACGACTGCGGGAGGTGGGGGTGGGCGGCACTGTTTTACAGTGGTTCTCCTCCTACCTCTCGGACAGGTCGCAGTCGGTGTTGGTGGTGGGGGAGAGATCGTCCCCGAGGCCCCTAAACTATGGGGTGCCGCAGGGCTCGGTCTTGTCCCCCCTGCTATTCAACATATACATGAAACCGCTGGGCGAGATCATTCGCAGGCACGGGATTAAGTACCATCAATATGCGGACGATACACAGTTGTATCTGTCCGCCCCGTGCCAACTCAATGAATCGGTGGACGTGATGAACCGGGGCCTTGAGGCTGTTAAAGACTGGATGAGAGCTAACAAACTGGTGCTCAACCCGGAAAAGACCGAGTGGCTGTTGTGTTTTCCTCCCAAAAATTCGGCTAATGTTCCATCAATCAGGCTGGGGGGGGCAAAATTTATACCCCTCAGACAGGGTCCGCAACTTGGGAGTCCTCCTGGACCCACAGCTGAGTTTTGACCATCATTTGTCAGCTGTGACCAGGGGGGCATTTGCCCAGGTTCGCCTGGTGTGCCAGTTGCGGCCCTATCTGAACCGGGAGGCCCTCACAACAGTCACTCGATCCCTTGTGATCTCTAGGCTGGAATACTGCAATGTGCTCTACATGGGGCTGCCCTTGAAGAGCATCCGGCGACTTCAGCTAGTCCAGAATGCGGCCGCGCGAGTGATCGTGGGCGCACCACGGTTCGCCCACATAACACCGATCCTCCGTGAGCTGCGCTGGCTACCTGTTGATCGTCGGGTGCACTTCAAGGTCCTACTTACCACCTATAAAGCGCTCCATGGTAGTGGATCTGGCTATCTGAGAGACCGCCTTCTGCCAATCACCTCCCTGCGTCCCATCAGATCGCACAGGGTAGGCCTCCTCCGAATTCCATCCGCCAGTCAGTGCCGACTGGCGACTACGCGGAGGAGAGCCTTCTCAGTTGCAGCTCCGACGCTATGGAACAACCTCCCCGTGGAGATCCGCACCCTCACCACAGTCCAGGCCTTCCGCACGGCCCTCAAGATCTGGCTATCCCGTCAGGCCTGGGGATAGGATTTATTCTCACCCCGCCCGAATGTTGAGTGAATGTTGTGTTTTATGGTTAATTTTTTTTACTTACGTTTTTCTTTTATGTTTTGTCTTGCACTCCCTTCCCTCATTGTTGTAAGCCGCCCTGAGTCCCCTCAGGGAAAAGGGCGGCCTATAAATGTTCAATAAATACCTAAATACCTAAAATACCTAAAATACCTAAAATACCTAAAATACCTAAAATACCTAAAATACCTAAAATACCTATCTATCTATCTATCTATCTATCTATCTATCTATCTATCTATCTATCTATCTATCTATCTATCTATCATCTATTATCTCAATGAGTTGCAAATTTCTCTGCTGGCTTCCCCATTTATTTTCTGGGGAAGCCAGCAGGGAAGATCACAAATAGCAATCACATGGTCATGGAGCACTACAACAAGCCATGAATGAGAGCTGGTTGCCAAGTGCCCAGATCATGATCAGATAGGATGGCTGAAACTCCAGTTAACCCACCACTTTTTCCACACCATTGTAACTTCAAATTATCCCTAAATAGTCCTAAATCAAGAATTATATATATTCATAAATAGCAGGTGGGGACATTCCTCTCGACTGTTATTCTGCCGTGCTAGTTTTTGGAGGTACACTGTTCCTACTTGGGAGGTAGCATGAACTTTCCTGAATACATCCAGTCCCTTTTTAAAGCTATCCAAATTCTTTCTGTGTTAATTCCACAGGTTAATTGTGTACTTTGTGAAGATCTTTGTTGCTGTTGCTGTTCTAAATCTAGATTATAAAGCTAATCAAAGAGCTTAATTGGATTACTCCTGGTCCTGGTGTTTTGAGAAAAAAAAGGGGGGGATTCTCCCTCTCTGCTTTTTTGTATTACATTTACCGTAATCATCCCTTTTAGTCATCTTCTAGTATCAAAAGTTTTCACATAGACTTTTTCTCTACATGCCTGAATCCATGGTTCACATTTCCAGTTCTTTCTCAAAAGGGATGACCAAAACTGTAAATGTAGGCATGGACTGATCTATACATGGCTATTAGAATTTTGAAAATTTTATATTAGCCGCTTTCCTAAAGATCCCTGTACTAGGGTTTGCCTTTTTCACTGATGCCACCTACTGAATAAACATGAATCTTCATTGAGTTATTTACAGTGACTCTAACATAATTTCCCTGATTAATTACATGTAACTCACCCCAACAGTATGTACCTGAAATTAGGGCTGTTGTTGTTTTGCTTTGTCTATGGAGATTCTCAGTCAATCCAGGTCATGGTTATCCCAAAGGTTCTTTTTTCCAAGAGTTTATTTTTCTTTGAAGAGGTTTTCCTTCTCATCCAAGAAGCTTCTTCAGCTGCCTCTGAAGAAAAAGCTAAAAATCCAGTTGCCGGGAAGGGGGGGGGCACACTTGGTTTGGGTCGATTTATTTTGCAACAATATATATCACTTTACACTTACTTACATTGAACCTCATTTGTTATTTAGTTGACCATTCTCCCAATATAAAGATATTCTTTTCAAAATCTTTACAATCATTTCTGATTTACACAACCATGCATTTTTTTGCTATCATTGCAAATTTAGTTTGTATACATCTTGCCTCTTATTAAGATAATTTAAAAACAAATAGCACATTTTCACTTTTGGAGGTTGATGTGTTTTCCACTTTGCATTTAGCTCCATCGAAGTTATTGTTTGTTTATTTGTGTTTTTTGATTTTTAGACAATTAGCAATCTTTAAAAGGACTAATCTACTTATTCCATGACTGTAAAGGTGTACTCAAGACCTTTGATGAAGAATATTATCAAAGGCCTTCTGAAAATTGAAGTACGTATAGTCCTTGTCAGCACCTCTCCATTAATTAATTAGGAAAGAAAGACCACAAGACTCCATGTGTGGAAATCAAGTGTACTTTTACTAATTAAGAATGATTAAAGGCATAGCGAAGCGAAGTCTGATTATTTAGGCGCGAAAGCAATTGATATATAGAATAGCCCATTCCCCACCCCTTGGCATCACAGTTCCAGTCCAATCATAATTCTTCCAAGTGTCAGGTGTGAGATAACTTCAAAAGGCATCACAAAGATGGAATGTCGGTGCCGTTAGTCCTGGTGGGAAACACCCACGCATGCGTAGTCCGATTAGCCGGTGAACTCCAGAACCTTCCTCCAGCACAATGAGTAACCCCTCCCAAATACCATGTCCTCCCTCCCCGTTTCATGGCAATCGAAGCGATAGCAAAGCAGAGGCTGACATCCCTCGACTTACAACAGTTCATTTAGTGACTATTTGAAGTTTCAACGGCACTGAAAAAAGTGGCATGACCATTTTTCACACTATCGTTGCAGCATCCCCATAGCCACGTGATCAAAATTCAACTGACTCATATTTATGACAGTTGCAGTGTCCCAGGATCATGTGATCCCCTTCTGACAAGCAAAGTCAATGGGGAAGTCAGATTCACTTAACAACCTTGCTACTAATTTAACACCTGCATAGATTCACTTAACAACTGGGACAAAACTTATTTAACAAATGTCTCATTTAGCAACAGAAATTTTGGGCTCAGTTGTGGTCATAAGTCCATGACTACCTGTATACAATATCAACATGATCATCTCCATCCAGGTGCCAGCTGACACTCAGAAAAACTAAGGTTAGTAAGGCAGGATTTACTTTTATAAAAACTATGCTGATTTTCTTTCAATGAGGCTTCTTTCTCTATATACTTTGGATATTATTATGATTATTATAATTATATAATTTATTCATTAAACATGAATCTCAGTCAACTGAACATTCATTATTACTATTATGTGGTCAATCTTTGGTGAGATTCACAGCCTTTGGGGCTGGTTGGTAGCTCAACCGCTCGAGTCCTAACCAAGGGCCTAGGAACTGTTAAGGTAACGTCAGAGGCAGGGGTGGGTTTCAACCGGTTCGCGGCAGTCCCTACGAACCGGTTGGTCACCGAACCCGGAAGTAAGTAACTTCTGGGAACGGCGAAGGGTGCGCCCGCCCGCCCGCGGTCCTTACCCAGTTTTGACAAGTTCTGCGCTTCCACGCATGTACAGGACACATACAGCGCCTGCGCGATCATCCAGGAGCAGCTGGAGCATCGCACAGACACTAGTACGCATGCATGCATCGCGCGCATGCACGAGGACGCCGCCGGCCCTGTTCCAACCGAACCGGTTGGAACGGGGCGAGAAACCCACCCCTGGTCGGAGGATATAAGCTGTTTTTTGTAGAATCAGAATGTTCAAGTCTGATAAATTTAAAATTTCCAAATAGCGAGGTAGCCCTTTAGGTATTGCTCCAAGGGCTCCAATTACAATCGGGATAACACACAATTCCTTTTTCCGCAGTCGTTCAACTTCAATTTGCAAGTCCCGGTACTTTGTGATTTTTTCTTGTTGCTTATCTTCAATTCGCACATCACCAGGTATTGCAATGTCAATGAACCAAACTTTTTTCTTTTCAACTATTGTTATGTCAGGTGTGTTGTAGGCCAAGTGCCTGTCAGTCTGAATTCTGAAATCCCACAAGATCTTGACTTTTTCATTCTCTAGAACCTTCTTAACCTGATGTTCCCAGTGGTTTTTGCTGTCCTTAAATCCAAACTTCTGGCACAATTTCCATGATTTTAGCAACTTGGTCGTGGCATTGTAGGTAGTCAGTTTGTCAAATTTTGTTGCACCCACTGATCAAGTGGTCGACTGTCTCATCTTTCTCATTACAGAGGTGACATTTGCTGTTGGCGGCAACATGCTGAATTTTTGCCTTCATGCAATTTGTGGCTAAGGCTTGTTCTTGAGCTGCCAAAATAAAGCCTTCTGTTTCTTTTTTCAGTACTCCTGATCTTAACCAGTTCCAAGTTAGCTTTTGGTTAGCTTTTATTATTATTATCATTATTATTATTCCCAGAACATGTGCTAAACATAGTGTACTCCAATTTCTGGATCCCTTCATAAAACCTGATGTCACAGTGGTTATATTCCAGTTTTCTAATTTGAGGGATAAGTTACATATTTTTGCAGCAATTTTACATTTTAGTTCTTTAAGAACTAAAGGACTACCCAAACTTTCAGGTAGGTGCCATCAGACTTTCAGGTTTTTCAAGATGTCCTACAACATGGGTGTCAAACTCATTGCATCACATTGCCATCCCGTGATGTTTTATGATGTTTTTTCCATTTGCAGAGCTGCGGTGGGTGTGGCCTGCACTTGATGCATCTGGCCTGCAGGCTGCCAGTTGGACACCCCTGTCCTACAATATCCTATCTTATTAACCTTAATTAATGTTTTTTTTCTTATTGCCCCCCCTAAGAAAGCCAATACACAAAGGTGTCTGAACTATATTTTATAGCAATAGCAATAGCAGTTAGACTTATATACTGCTTCATAGGGCTTTCAGCCCTCTCTAAGCGGTTTACAGAGTCAGCATATTGCCCCCAACAACAATCCGGGTCCTCATTTTCTATTGTAAGGTAAAGGTTCCCCTCACACATATGTGCTAGTCATTCCCAACTGTAGGGGGAGGTGCTCATCTCTGTTTCAAAACCAAAGAGCCAGCACTGTCCAAAGACGTCTCCATGGTCATGTGGCCGGCATGACTACATGCCAATGGAACGCACGGAACGCTGTTACCTTCCCATCAAAGGTGATTCCTATTTTTTCTACTTGCATTTTTACATGCTTTTGAACTGCTAGGTTGGCAGAAGCTGGGACAAGCAACGGGAGCTTACTCCATTACATGGCACTAGTGATTTGAACCACCAAACTGCTGAACTTTCTGATCAACAAGCTCAGCATCTTAGCCACTGAGCCACCATGTCCTGTAAAGTAAAGACAGATATATATTTATTTACTATAAAGTCTATAATAAAGGCAGATGCAAATAATTAACACCTCCCACACACTGCATTTTCCTGTCTTTTCTATAAAGTTTGTATCAAAGAATGATGTTATCCACTTATTGTCTCTATTGCATCATGTGCCTGTCCCTACTCTATGTTTGAGATTAGGATCAAGAACTCTAATCCTCCCATTTTGACATGGAAACATTTGTCATTGTCGCAGAAATAGCTTTACACCATGTCCTTTTTCAAAATATTGCTGTAAGACTTTTTCACGCTCGCTTCTGACCAACCTATTTCCAATGTTTTATTTTCTTTATTTTCTACACTCAAGCAAGCTTGAAGTTGTTCAACATCTGTCATCTTTCCTTCAAGGAGTAGTTGCTGTGCCACATTTCATGCTAAGTAGCAGGTTCATTTTGGGCAAGTAGGCCTGTTGTGACATGTACAGGTTCAAAGTATCCTGAAAAGTTCCTCCATTAGTAAAAAATCTAAATCTGGCACAACTATAACCTAGAGATCTCTGATTTTGACTGACTTTTCCTTGAGTAATTGAACTGGTAGCCCATTACCTTATCAGTCTTGAAATGTAATATATCTAACAACATAAATTGACTTTCAGCAATACCAGACCACATTTTCCAATACTGGCAATATTACCATTACTACTGTTCTACAACTTAGAACATAGAATATATAGTAATAGAGTTGGAAGGTACCTCAGATGTCTTCTAGTCCAATCCCATGATTGAGTAGGAGACCCTGTACCATTTAAGACAAATGGTTGTTCAGTCTCTTTTTGAAAGCCTCCACTGATGGAGCACTCACAACTTCTGAATACAAGCTATTCCATTGGTTGATTGGTTGATTGTTCTCACTGCTAGAAAATTTATTCTTAGTTCTAGGGTTGCTTCTCTCCTTGGTTAGTTTCCAACCATTGTTTCTTATCTTGCCATTTGGTGCATGGGAAAACAGTTTGATCTCTTCAACTTTCTAGGAGTCCCTCAGATTTTGGAACACTATCATATCAGGGATGGATTTCTGCCGGAGTTACTGCCAGTTTGGTGCACGCACAATTTGCATGAGTTCTAGTCCTACTTTAGCCATGAAAGCCAGCTGGGTGATCTTGAGCCAATTATTTTGTCTCAACCGAGTGAACCTCATAAGGTTGCTGTAAGGTAGGGAGGTAAATGGAGGAGGAAGATATGTTGGATATGTTCTCTGTCTTGAGTTATTTATAAAAATAAATAAATAAATCTAATTAGGATCATGACCTAGTGACATCTGCACAGGTTTTGTTTACTTTGATGACATCACTGATTAAACAAACAGATAAATCACAATCAAACTTAATATACAGTACTACTATTGAGATATTTCTCCATATAATTACAGTAGACTGCTTTTAGGTTTCTTGCTGTAAAAACAAAGTTTAAGTTAAGTTTAACTCCCAGTATTAAGTTTAAGTCTCTGTGATTGGTTAGTTCTTCTTTATGTACCGTAGTTTTCTTAACAATACAGAAATGGTTTGTTATTGTTTTAGATGTTTCTCTCTTATCTTTCTTCATTTCCAGATTCTGAGAGTTAATTTCCTGACCTCCTAGCAACTCCATTTTCTTTCCAATTTTTTCCCTTCCAAGATTGGGCAAACCTTATCTAACTTCTGAACTTCATGGCCTGCAATCATCATTCAATCACACATTTCTTCTCTGCTAATTCACAATTACTCTGACTCTTCAGAATCTCCAGCTGCTTCTCAATCAATAGGGTTTTGCTTGATGTGGCACAACTAATTTTCAACCTCCAAATTATATGTAACAGTTTTCTGTACCTCCAACTCCAAATGAAGGAAGTCACGGTCTGCCTAATTCTAGTCCCTGGGGAGGGAGGGAGAATAAAAAACAAATATTAAAGGTTTGGTGAGTAATCAACATGGATTTTATGAAAATATTAGAAGTTCAATTAGATACGTAAGGAAAATATGAAAGGAATTGTTTTATTAAATAAATCAATCCATAATTGATAGAATTATTGATAAGAATATATTCATTGTATTGTGGTACTTATGGGGGGGTGTTATTTACTATAAAGTATGGAATTTCTGTGGTACAATGTGACTAATAGCTTTTCAAGGAAAAGAATACCGTTGTGATAGTGGCAACATGTTGAACTTTTGTAATCAAAAGCTGAAAGTATTCACAGCAGCTCAGCCACGTGAACCCTCTCTGCAGGCATGTGAGCCATTGGCCCTGCTCAGCTCCACTGCTCATGCACATGCCACCAGCCGGCCAGCTGATTTTTGAGTCTCTGCTGTGCATGCGCAGGGGCTGGGGGGCCACTGGAGGATGGTGTGCCCCCCCAGCCAGATTTTGAGGATTCAGGGAGGCCAGCTTGGCCCAAAACAGGCCATGGAGGGTCACGTGCACATGTGCAAGGGGCAGGGGGCACTGGGGGTACACACACATGTGCAGAGGGGCATGGCATGCGGGGGTGCCACCAGCGCATTGCATTATGGGAATGGGCATGCACGCACTGTCGTGCGCATGCTTTCGGCACACAGCGACAAAAAGGTTAGCCATCACTGGTATAGAAAGTGTTGTGTGAAAGGGTTCTGGTGGTGGTAAATTTTTATTTGGGTGAGGGGTTGATCTCATTACTTCTTAAGGAGGTTTGTATCAGCACCTCCTCAAGAAGCCATTGGTGATCTCATTATACTGGACAGGTTTTGTTGAGTATCTAACTTCCCCTTTCTAGTTGTTGAGAAGATGCTTGCATAGCATCTTCAGAGGATTCATTTTCAATCAAGAGTCAGACCCAGGCATGAGACAGAAAAGGTATTGGTCATTCTTTGAGATGACCTCTGGCATGGGTGGATTGGGGAGTGCACATCCATCTTTGTCTTACTTGACCTCTAGATGACATTTAACACCTTCAACAATGGTATTCTTCTAAATTCACTCAGGGAATCAGGGTTGGGTAACACAGTGCAGGATTGGCTTTCCTCCTTTCTTTGAGAGGGATTCCAGTTATTGGTGATTTTGGGGGAGAAATCCTGCCTTTCCCCCCTACTGTGTGGGGTGCTACAGGAATGAGTTCTGTCCCCACTTCTATGCAACATCTACATGACGCCATTGGCTAAATTCACCCATCTCTACCTCAGCAAATAGGGGATGCTGTGGATCAGTGATGTGCGGTGAGGTTTATGGCTGATGAGGCAGCAATTTTTTTAGACTTGTGGACTTCAACTCCCAGAATTCCACAGCCAGGCATGCTAGGTTTCAATTTAAAGTGACGGCATTTGTTTTTCTCCTTGGCTAAATAAATTTCCTTCTTTCTTTTCCTTCTCCCCTCCTTCCTCCCTTCCTCTCTCTCTCAAACACACACACACACAAAGTTGCACCAGGAGGATGAAGTTTGAATTCCTCTCCCTCCCTCCGACCCACACATTTCTTTTCCAGATGTTTCAGAGAGGATTTCAATTCTGCTCTTGCCTGTCATCATGAAAAGAAAAAAAATGTAAAAGGAAAAAGGCAAGAGCTGAGGTCAGGCTGGGATAGTTGCTGCCAGAGCCACCATGGATGACTCTGCTTAACTGTTTAAAAAAGGCTCTAAAAAAGCACCCTCTACAGGAGGAGGCAGGAGAATGACGTGCCTCATCTACATCAGGAATTTTTCGGCTTTTAACCCTTGCTTAACTCTGCCAGAGTGATCATAAAAAGTCAGACTAGATGAAGCACGCCATTCTCCTGCCTCCTCCCATAGAGGGTGCTTTTTTAGAGCCTTTTTTAAACAGCCTGTTCCTAGATCAATAGGCTCTGCTCATGATCACTCATGCCCTGGTCACCTCTTTGGTGGACTATTGTAATGTGCTCTACATGGAGCTGGCATTGAAGAACATCCAGAAGCTTTAATTGGTGCAAAATGCAGAAACACAGGCAGTTAAGCCTGCTTCTTTTCATTACATCTTTGCTCCAGGAGCTGCACTGGTTATCAGTCCTTTCCGGGTCCAATTCAAGATGCTAGTTGTAATCTTTAAAGCCTTACCTGGCATGGGAATGGATTATCTGAGGGACTGCCTCTCCTGATTGCATCTGCTGTCCCACCACATCCAGTAGATAGGGCATGCTGCAGGTCCTCTCAGCTAAGGAGTTGTGGTGGAAGATTTTTTTTTCTGCTGTGGCTCCTATTTAATGGAGCATTCCTTCCTCCCCCTCCTCCCAACGTGAGGCTGGTTGCATCCCTTTTAACTTTCTGGAAGTTTCTCAAGATCTGGCCTGGGGATCCCAGGGGACTTGTGAAAAATTGAGATGGCCCCAGTGTAATTAACACTTGATCTTCTCTTTAAAACTATAAAAATATTTTTTTATAATAATATCAATATTAGTTTTAATTTGGTATGTGTTGGCCATTTATTTGTGAGATAGGTGGCTATATAAATATGATGAATTATAAGTAGTCCTCATCATCGGATCGCAACTGAGCCCAATTTTTTGTTGTTAAGTGAGACATTTGTTAAGTGAGTTTTGCCCCATTTTAGAACCTTTCTTGCCACAGTTGTTAAGTGAATCACTGCAGCTATTAAGTTACTAATACAGTTGTTGAGTGAATCTGGATTCCCTGTTGACTTTGCTTGTCAGAAGGTCACAAAACGTGACCCTGGGACACCCCAACTGTCATAAATTTGAAACAGTTGCCAAGTATCTGAATTTTGATCACATTACCATGATAAAATGTTTGTGTGAAAAACAGATATAAGTCACTTTTTTCAGTGCCATTGTAACTTCAAATGGTCACCTAAATTAACTGTTGTAAGTCGAGGACTACCTCTAATGAATGAGTGAATGAATGAAGTAAAAAAAATATAAACTTCTTGCCGGGTTAGATATATTTTAAAGCATAGAAGCAAGGGACAGTATATCAGCCAGGGTAGGATTTCTCATCTTGCAGACTCAAATCTTAATGTCACAGGAACTTGCATTTTTATCTCCTCTGCTTTGGTTAGAAGTGTGGCGGGCAGGAACTGGCACTTAGTGTAAAATTTGGCACAAAGATTCACTGCAATTGCTCAGGTTATTCAAATGATATATTAATCCAGATAGTAGCATCTATTTGTGGAATTCCCAGTCTCTTGTCCTGTGCTGAAAAGCACAATAGGAGCTACTTTCCTCCTAAGGTAATCTTTAGAGAGCAATCTTTAATCTTTTGCACAAATAAACTAGCATCTGTTATCCAGCCATTTGAATGGCATCCCTTTACTTCCCTCTGCATTAACTAGGGCTCAGAAAAATAAATATCCTGCTGACTGAAGGCATCTTTTTTCATGAGGATTATAGACCACCATTTCAGCATTCAAAGAAACACAAAAGACAGAGTGTGTGAATGTTTGTAAAGGCTAGCATAAATCTCAAACCGCTACAGAAGTCAGCTGTGAAGTATTATTTTCCACAGAAATGCTAGCAAGTGGTGCCAGTGCTTCACACACACACACTGCTCTCCCCCCCCTATTTTACTGGTCTATTTAAAGGCAACTTGGATTCTTTTGAAATAAGAGGTGACAATTCTAACATCTGGTTGAGAATGGAGAGCAATACTGAAAACCACCTAAGGAGAAAACCAACTTATGAGACGTAAAGCAGTCTCTTTTATTAGCAGGTTTTCATTTTCTGTATAATCTATGGACTATGTTACGTTCCTAAGATAAACCCATATACAACATAGACATGGTGAACTATTCTCTGGTAAGTTTTATAATATCTTGAAAAGATGAAATAAGGCCGACTGAATTCAGGCTTCTCAAATATGTGTTATGGCTGAGTACGGCATCAGAAAATCTGCTGTTTCCCTCAGTGATATCCATAAGGAAAGCAAGTATGGAAAAATATCTTATGGTTCAGTAGCCTAAAAATCAGATGAGATAATGAAGGCCAAGAATGGCCATCAGCTTTTGTGCCCAGTAGAAACAGGTGCCAGTTGCGTAACTGACTAACTATTATGAAAATCATGTGGAAATTGTTTCATTCAAACTTAATATACCGGGAAGCAGAGTGAAAAGGAAAATAGCTTGATCACTAATTTCATCACTAATTTGAGCATCAGTATTATAATTTTTCAAGCAATGAGCCATATGCAATCCCCAAAACAACTTTATTAGGATCCCAAAACACAGGTGGTCCTCAGCTTAAAACAGTTCCTTTAGTAACTGTTCAAAGTTACAACAGCATTGAAAAAGTGTGTTGTGACCATTTTTCACACTTACAAATGTTGTGGCACTCCATGGTCATGTGATTACAATTCAAATGCTTTGCAACTGACACATATTTATGATGGTTGCAAGTCCCAAGGTCATGTGATCATCTTTTATGAACTTCTGACAAGCAAAGTCAATGGGAAAACCAGGTTCACTTAACTGTGTTACTAACTTAACAACCACAGTGATTCATTTAATAAAAGTCCTAAAATGGGGCAAAACTCACTTACTTGTCTCAGAAGCAGAAATTTGGAGCTCAGTTTTGATCAAAAGTGAGGATTACCTGTGGTGAGACTGAGCCACAAAATTCTGGCAACAAAATAACTAATTTGTAGTGTATGAAGGGATGTGATGGCTCAGTGGCTAAGATACTGAGCTTGTAGATTGGAAAGGTCGGCTGTTCAAATCCCTAGTGCTATGTAACAGAGTGAGCTCCCGTTACTTGTCCCAGTTTCCGCCAATCAAGCAGTTTGAAATCATGTAAAAATGCAAGTAGAAAAATAGGAACCGCCTTAGATGGGAAAGTAATAGTGTTCCATGTGCCTTTGGCATTTAGTCATGCCAGCCACATGACCACAGAGAAAGTCTTCAGACAGTGCTGGCTCTTCGGCTTTGAAACTGAGATTATCACCACCCCCTAGAGTCAGGAACAGCTAGCACGTATGTGCGAGGGGAACCTTTACCTAGTGTATGGTCTTCCTTCCATCTTTGTATAAATGATGGGAAAACTGCTGCCATTTCCCCTTTTATGCTCACCCTTTTACCCATGGCTCAAAATCATACCCCTCCCCCCCCCAAAAAAAATCAATAATGTTACTCCTGACTTTTGGCACTATGTGTTTGAAAGATGTATTGAGTTTAGAGATGGGGAACTAAAAGTAAAATAGAAAGATTTTGTCTCTCAGAAGCTTCCCACTCCTATATCCATTCTTTATAACTCCAAAATGAACACATAAAATTGGTTCCATGCTTTCCAATAATATTAGCACATACTCTGAAGGCTTTCCAAGCTATCTACATGTTTGGGAGGCTTGGATGTAACTAATCCTGTCCTCAGATATATTTTTCTCTCTCTCAGTGTTGCCCAATTCTCTTACATTGCCTGGATAAGTCTTTACAGTTTTCTTGGCAAGGTTTTTTGAAACTGGTTTGTCATTGCCAGCTACCTAAGACTAAGAGAAAGTGACTGGTCAAAGCTGGTTTTGTGCCTAAGGTGAGGCTAAAACTCATGGTCACCTGGTTTCTAGCCTGAAGCATTCACTACTACACCAAACTAGCTTTCATATTCAGATATTGCCCATCTTCATAAACAGGCTAGAATAGCAGCCACTTGGAAGAATGCCAACTCTGATATGCATTCTTCACTTTAAAATCCCTGTACTTAAATTTTCTCCATTGTTGTCTTGTTGTTCAGCCTTTCACAATGGAAGAATGTTTGGGATCTTTTCTATTTCAATGTCAAAACTTTACAGTGTAATAATGGAAGCTCATTCTGCCTCATTACTATTGAACTTCTAGTAATGGGAAATTAGTAATTAGCAAGGAATTAGACTTCTTTACTGCTTCACAGTGTTTTACAGCCCTCTCTTAAGTGGTTCACAGAGTCAGCATATTGCCCCCAACAATCTGGGTCCTTATTGTGGGTTCCTACAGGTTCACAGAACCGGCAGTAACCCAGGCTGGCCATGCCCCCGAACCAGTTCCCCGGTCACCACCACTGCCAAGTTTTTTTGGGAGTTCTGCACATGTACAGAACAATTTCCATTGAACTGTGCATGTGTGCACAGCACAGATCCAGCACATGTGTGCACAGCACATATCCAGCACATGTGTGCAAAGCGTGCACATGAGCGAACCAGTGGTAATGCCAGCTAGAACCTACTCTTGGATGGCAGGCTGAATCAATCTTCAGCCAGTGTGACTCGAATTGCCAAATTGCTGGCAGCCAGCGATCAGCAGAAGTAGCCTGTAGTACTGCATTCTAATCACTGTGCCACCACAGCTCTTTGTTTGATTTTAGGCTAAATTGTATGATTTTAGGGGGTGGGGGAGAGTTGTTTCCCAATTTGCACAAGTTAGAGGTTGGAAACAATATTTTTTTAAGAGAAAAACTATTACAGTCTGCAGTCCCAAATATGCTAGCTGGATGCAAATTTCTCTGGATAGATTAGACTAGTGTTTTTAAAGTTTGGCAACTTTGAGATGCATGGACTTGAACTGTTAAAAATTTTCCAGCCAGCAATTCTGGGAGTCCAAGTCCACCCATTTTAAAATTGCCAATTTGAAAATCAGATTAGACTCAATTTAAATAAATACACTTTGGATGAAAACTTCAGAAAAGTGTAAATGAATATTCTTATGTCATGGTTTCTATTCATCAGTCTTGCATTTGTATGTTTAAAGAGGGGAATAGTAGTGATATAATGGCATCATTAAAATAATCAGGGCTAATTTTTTTAAAGGGCTAATTAGAGAACCAATTTGGTGTAGTGGTTAGGGTACCAGGCTAGGAAATGGGAGACTATGAGTTCTAGTCCTGCCTTAGTCATGAAAACCAGTTGGGTGACTTTGGGACAGTCACTCTCTCTCTCACAGCCTAGCTCACCTTACAGGGCTTTTATTGTGAAGAAAATAGAAGGAGAAGGGGGAAAGGAACAATAACTACCATATTTTTCGGACTATAAGATGCACCAGTGTATAAGATGCACCAAGCTTTTGAAGAGGTAAGTAAGAAAAAAAGTTTTTGTCCTCCCTGGCCCCCAGGAGCACTTTGCAGGCTTCAACAGGGCTGGGGGAAGGCAAAAATGCCCCCATTTTGGGGGGAAACGGGTTGAAAATGGACTGGTTTTTTTTTGCAAAAACAGAGGCATTTTTGCCTTCCCTCATTCCTGCTGAAGCTTGCAGAGTGCTTCTGGGGGCTGTGGGAAGGCAAAAGCGCTTCTGTTTTTGCAAAAATGGGATGCGGGATGGGGCTTCGGAGGCCAAAAAATAGTTGTATTCGGTGTATAAGATGCACCAACATTTCCATGCTCTTTTAGGGAGGGGAAAAGGTGTGTCTTATACTCCAAAAAATACAGTATGTTCATCACCAAATAAAATAGTGGTTGTAGATTTTTCCTCCTTAAAATAAGTGTGGTACATACCCATTTTAAATCTTATTTTTGAAAAATAAATGTGCCGTAGAACTTTGCTAATTATAGCAAAGTATAACTATAATACTGGAGATCTCAGGGCATTTTAAATAGAATACTGACAAAGACTGACATATGTACTCCCTTGGTTTAAAGAGCTGCTCTTTAAAGCAACCATGTTTGAAGTTTCTTTTGCGATCAGAACTTTTTCATTCACTATTAAGAGCCACAGAGTAGATTGTTGCTGGCCAAGCCAAGGCTGGAAGACTAAGCACTGAAGTCTCTGCTGCTTATACACAAAACTTTTTATCATTTTAGGCACCTCGCCCCCCCCCCCCAAATGCTATTAGCACATAGTAGCCTTAAGGTGTTCACACCGGACTATTAATGAACCCTAAATAATAGTGCCTGAAAGATTTAATTCTAATCGGTTTCTGATGCTTTTCTCCCTGTGACGGCTTTGCATTCATAAGAGAACATAAGAATCATTTTGCCATTCCCTTTATAAGAGGTGTTATTAATAGTGCTTCTGTTTATTGATTTCTCTGGCTAGATAATCATTCTTAAGCTGATGCATAGGATGATCTGGGCTGAATAACTGATGGTGGTGAGAATTACAGAGCAAACTGAAACCAGTCAGAGGATATGGTCCTGAAGGAAGACCTCCTGACTTGAGATAAAATTGCAGACAGGGGAAGAAGCTCTGATCAGTTCTGGATATGGCATGATGAATTACTCTATTACTTTTGGGATGAAAAGAGGAAAGGAACACACATCATAGAAAAAGAAGAGTGAGAAAGAACTGATCTGAACAATTCAGATAAAGACAATGACACTGCAACATGCAGGCAAAGGGAAATGGGGTGGGGATGAAGTCAGCCCTAGGCCCCCAAACTCTGTCAACAGGGAAGAAGTAGTTTAATCAAGAACTTTCTTCCTTTTTTTGTTTTCAGTGAGAGGCAGTTTTCATGTAAGTAAACTCTGCATCACATCATGTTCACTCGATTCCAAAGTAAGAGATATGTATTTATTCTTCCAAAGCTAGGCAGATTTTCATGAACTTTATTAACTTTTTAAATTTCTGGAAATTGGGGAAAGGCTGAAAGAAAAAGTATAATGAAAATACTGATTTGCAGACACTCTGGTCATTCCTGTTAGGTGATTTCTAGAAAGTCGGGAGGGGAACCACTATTTTGACACCATGACACCTTACAGCAGGGGTATCAAACTCAAGGCCCTGGGGCCAGATCCGGCCTATGGGGTGCTTAGATCTGGCCCACAGGGATGCTCTGGAAACAACAAATGACTGGCCCGCAGTGCCTCTGCCAGCAAAAACAACGCTCACAAGGGCCATGGGTGGGCCTTCTGAGCTCTGTTTTTGCTGGAGGAGGGTTGCAGGAGGCCATCACAGCCTAAAATGAAGCTTGGAAGCCTATTTTCACTGGCAGAGTGCTCAGGCCTCCACAAGTGACCCCCAACATGAGTGACATTGAGCTGGTCATGCCCCCCTGGCCATGCCCCCCCTGCCCCCCCCCCAAGGTCAAACACAACCCTGATGCAGCTCTCAATGAAATCGAGTTTGACACCCCTGCCTTAGATTATAAATCTTTATATTAAACTATTTCTATGTAATGTTGTTAGAAGTCATCATTGGGTGTTTTGAAACAGATGATACAATACATAATTGTCACACTATTTTATTGTTCTTCATCATTAAACATCAGAGAAATGGTTGATAGTCCAAGCATTATGTGGGCTTCATAATTGATTAAATAAGTATGAGCAAGCTGAATGTAAATATGGATTTTCTGTTGGTTACAAAAAAAATCAGGAACTGAGTGACAACTTATTACCATAATATCCTTGAACAAGTGGGAGCTGGGAGTAAAGATGCATGCCACCACAATTATGTTTATTATACAATTAGGGCAGCTCTTAATCATCTGATAGTTATCTATACAATATTATACTGCTAGTAAGGTTACTATTTTTGAAAAGCATTTAAGATTTTCCTATGAGGGAAACTACAGTGTCTAGGCTGGGTGGAATCATACCATTATTACACTGAAAGTTAGCACTGTTATTAGTTCTTTTCAGTGTGTTATCCCATGGTTTAAACATTTTGAAGTCTCAAATAGCATTTGGTTTGTCTGAGACAAAATGTTTTGAGTGACAGGGAGGCAGGAATGGAGGTGTCAGCTAAGTGTTGCAAGAAATAAATCAATAATTAGGATTAAAGCTGAAATTTAAGAGATTTGTCTATCTTATCAAGAGAAGATGAATGCAGGGAAATGAATAGAAAGGGAGATCAGCATAGGGATAAACGTGGATTAGCTTTTGCTTCCCTGAGACTTGTGAATTTATTAATAGCTGAGCTAGAAGTGTTGACCATAGTGATGATGGTCAACTGCAAAAGCTCACATTCCAAGAGGCTGTTTGTAAGTATACTTATGTGGCCCATCTTAACTAACCTTTTAAGTACTCAGGCACTGAGGAGAGGGTTCTTTCAAACAGGCTTTATTGTGACAGAGAACTCTTCAACAAGAACAAGAACAATGCAACGCCTGCCTGACAGCTATTTATACTTGACAGCTGTCAGGTGGGGAACCAATCAGGGAAGAGCAATTCTCCCGCCGGCCGGCAGCTGCGCCAGAGCCAATCAGCTCTTCTTCTGGCTCTGGCTTCAGCTGTTGGCTGCGTCGGGAGGACGCAACACTCCTTTCCCCCAGATTGCGCATGCGTAATCTTCGAGATACTGTGGCCTTCTGAGCATGTGCTGGGAACGCCTTGGTAAGAGTGTCCGTCGTTGTTGTAGGTCTGCAGTCGTGATGCAGAGGAGCTGAAGGCCCGGCCCCTGGATGAGCGCGAATGTTCAAAAGTAAATTCCCGGCTGGGACGTCAGTGAGCAGCACGTGGTGTGGAGGGGCAGGAAAAACTGTTTGGAACTGGTGGGCTGCATTTGACTGCGGTTGTGGATTTTGAGTGGCCAGCTGGCGTGCGGCATCCAACTGTGGTTGTGGTGTCAGTGAGGCTGGCTGGGGTGGCATCGGAGAGGTCTCGTGGCGGCACAGTTTATTTATATGGCGCCGCCAAAGTCGTCCGTCGCTGAGCTGGACCCTGTAAGAACAGGGCCCAATTAGTTCTGTTATGACCCCTGGCAGCCACTTTGGATCTCCAGTGTAGTTTTGTGCGAAGACCCCCTCCCCCACCAGAAAGGACTGAGGGGGCCTTTGGAGTGGAAAGCCAGAGGAGACGTAGGAGGGTGAAGGCAGTCCAAAGTGGTCCGGAGGCGGTGGCCCATGAGGATTTTGGCAGGGCATTTGCCAGAGGCCTAGCAGGGAGTAGTATGCTGGGCCAGGAGGTATGTCTGGAGCCGGGCCGGCCAGGGAAGTGGCAGAGGCGGGCAAGGGCTTCGTTGGCTGAGCGGACAGGCCGCTCCGCCATGTCATTCCCCACTGGGTGGTAAGGGGCCACCAGAGCGTGGCGAATGCCCAGGCCAGCCAAGTAAGATTGGAAGGCAGTGGAGGTGAATTGGGGCCCGTTGTCCAAGACAATGACGTCGGGAATGCCATGGGTTGTGAAGAGGGATTCCAGAATTTGTATGGTGGCGCCGGACATGGTGGACTGCATTGGGAAAATGTCAACCCATTTTGAAAGGGCATCTACCACGAGGAGGAAGATGCGGCCATCTATGAGGCCGAAGAAATCCATGTGGAGACAGCTCCATGGAGTGGGGGGGCATCCCACTCCCGGGTTGGGGTGGAAGGAGGAGCAGGCCGGACAACCTGGTAAGGCAGGCACCGCTGAACCCAGCCAGCAATGTCCGCGTCCATAGAGGGCTACCAGACATAGCTGCGACCGAGGGACTTCATTCGCACAATGCCAGGATGGCCCTCGTGGAGGCGGCAGAGAACTTGCTGGCGAAGGGCAGCATGGACAACAACTCTGGAGCCCCAGAGGAGGCAGTCCTGAAGGATGGACAGCTCGTCCTAGCGGCAGAAGAATGGCAGGAACTCAGCAGTGCGAGTGTCTGCTGCCCTGCCCCGGCAGACAGCACCAAGGACCCTCTGGAGGAGGGGGGTGAAGCGGGAAGCACGAGCGACATCAGCCGCAGAGAGCAGCAGGGCCAGCTCGTCAGTAAGCGAGATGAAGGCGGACATGGGGGCGAGGTCGGAAACAAGAATGGGCAGCGGGCAGCTGCTTAAAGCGTCTGCATGACCCACATGTTTGCCGGGTTGGTAGAGGAGACTGTAGGTATAGGACGCCAGGAACTCGGACCACTGAAACATGTGGGGAGAGATGATGGGAGGGGTTGGCCTGTCCCCCACCAAAATACCCAATAGGTGCTTGTGGTCAGTCAAGAGGGTGAAGGGGCAGCCGTAGAGGTAGTGGTGGAAGCGTTTTACTCCCATCACAGCCGCAAGGGCCTCCTTGTCCAGCTGGCTGTAGTTGCGCTCAGTCCTGGACAAGGTGCGGGAGTAAAAGGCGATCGGGGCCTCAGAGCCATTGGGGTACAAGTGGCTCAATATGGCCGTGACACCGAAGGGGAGGCATCGCAGGCAAGGAGGGGAAGGTGCTCGGGGCAACTGTCAGGAGGCTTTTGACAGCCGCGAGCGCATGCGCCTCGTGGCTCATCCATACCCAAGGGGCGGAGGCATCCAGCAGCCGGTGAAAAGGCTCCGCAATGGAAGCCTTGTGCGGGATGAAGGCGGAGTAAAAATTAAGGAGGCCCAGGAAGGCCTGGAGCTCGGCCTTGTTGGAAGGGGTGGGGGCAGAGACAATGGCATCGATTTTGGCTGGAGTGGGGTGGATTCCTCGAGAATCTATGAGGTAGCCCAAAAACTCAACGGAAGGGACCCCCAGCTGACATTTAGAGCACTTCAAGTGGAGGCTGGCAGCTCTAAATCGAGTCATCACCGCCCGCAGTGTTTTGATGAGCCCTGATTGATTGGCAGCAGCAATCAGGACGTCGTCAAAATACGGCGTAACTCCAGGGATGCCATGGAGCAAACACTCCATCAATCCCTGGAAGATGCCAAGGGCAACACTGATGCCAAATTGAAGTCGGTGGCACTTAAAAGGCACCACGGTGTGTCACAATAGTTTGCACCACAGCAGTTGCCTCGTCCATGGGCAGTTGCTGGTACACTTGGGCCAGGTCCAATTTGACATGTTGCACGACCGGCATGGGATAGGGGTGGGCCTGCAATGCCTTGTTGACAGTTGTCTTATAGTCCGCACAGGGATCCGTCAGACTTAATAGGCAGCACTATAGGGGTTTCCCAAGGGGAGTGATCCACGGGCTCCAAAATGTCCTGTGCGATCAGCTTGTCCAGCTCAGCGTCAACCTGCACCCGAAGTGCAAACGGCACCCGTCTGGCCTTAAGGCGGATGGGCGCCACCATGGGGTCCAAATTGAGGGAGATGGGGGTGCCCTGATAACAACCCAAGGCATTATCGAATACATCGGAAAATTCTGACAGGAGGGAATCGAGGGAGGAAGCCAGGCGTAGGGAATTGATGCCAGCAATGGAGAGGCCGAAGGCTCGGAACCAGTCAAGCCCCAAAAGGGAAGCGAGCGGGTTGCAGACAACTATCAGGGGCAGAGGGCCCTTAAACTGTCCATATTGGACGAGGAAGGTGCCGCAACCCAAAATGGGAATGGGATTGCCCTGGTAGTCCCGCAGGTGAAGGTAGTAGGAGATAGGTGGCTGCGATGGAGGTGTGGCAGCAGGGCTTTGAGCGTATCCCAGGACATGATAGAGCTGGCCAAGCCCATGTCCAACCCATGGGGCAGGGGCAGCCATCAAGGAAGACGTGGAGATGCATCTTACCCTGGTCCTCTAAAGAAGAGGAGGCAGAGTCAAGCGCCCAGTCAGGAAGCGAGCCCTCTGTGTCAGACACAGCGTAGCACCCGAGATGGGTGGAAGAAGGTGCAGAAGCAGGCCGGTGGCCAGTAGCAGGAGGCACCCTCGCGGGGTGAGGGTCAGCAGGAGTCGAGCGGCAGATGGCCGCAATGTGGCCCTTCTTCCCGCACTTGCGGCAAAAGGAAGAGCGGAAATGGCAGGATGATCTGAAGTGGTGGCCACCGCAGCTGAGACAGGCACCGCCATCCCGAAGGGACACAGTCTTGAGGCGGTTGATTGAGAGATCGAGCTCCGACCGGGAGTCATCGGGCCCAAGCTGGCAATGGATGGAAGCCAATGCCGAAGGAGGGAAACGGCGGAGGTCTGGGGTGGATTCCCAGCCATCTCATAGGTGCGGGCTTCATCCACCACTATCTTCAGGGTCACCTCGGCTCGTGACAGGATGCGATGGAGGTTGATGTCGAGGAGACCATAAATGAATTGCTCAAGGAGGGTGTCGTCCAAATCCACGAACTCACAGTGGATTGTGGCAACCCTCAGAGTGGCCACATACTGGCTGATGGATTGGCCCTCAGCCTGGATGCACCGTCTGAAAAGTTGATGGAGGGCATAACGCGAAGGTGTTGGCTTGTAGTGTATCTTGAGCCTGGTCATTAACAGTTCCAAAGGCATCGTATGCACAGGTGTAGGAGCAGACAGAGCCTGGGCAGTGGCAAACATCTCAGGGCCGCAATAGTGGAGGAAGACGCCTCTCTTCCTCCCCTCAGACAAGTCTGTGAGATCGTGAGCCTGTAAGAAGACCTCAAAGTGTTCAATGAACGCATCCCATGACTCCACCTCAGGATGGCATGCGGCAAAGAAAGAGGCAGCAGCAATGGCAGGGACATGGACGGGGTCCGTGTCACTCATCCTCGTCACCAGTTTTAAGTAGTCAGGCACTGAGGAGAGGGTTCTTTCAAACAGGCTTTATTGTAACAGAAAACTCTTCAACAAGAACAAGAACAACGCAATGCCTGCCTGACAGCTATTTATACTTGACAGCTGTCAGGCGGGGAACCAATCAGGGAAGACCAATTCTCCCACCAGCCGGCAGCCGCGTCAGAGCCAATCAGCTCTTCTTCTGGCTCTGGCTTCAGCTGTCAGCCACGTCAGGAGGACGCAACATAACCCTTTCCTTTCTTCTATCTTCCAGGTTCTTCTAGATATTCTTCTATCTATCTATCATCTATCATCTATCATCTATCATCTATCATCTATCATCTATCATCTATCATCTATCATCTATCATCTATCATCTATCATCTATCATCTATCATCTATCATCTATCATCTATCATCTATCATCTATCATCTATCATCTATCATCTATCATCTATCATCTATCATCTATCATCTATCATCTATCATCTATCATCTATCATCTATCATCTATCATCTATCATCTATCATCTATCATCTATCATCTATCATCTATCATCTATCATCTATCATCTATCATCTATCATCTATCATCTATCATCATCTATCATCTAGCTAGCTAGCTCTCTCTTTGTGTGTTTGTGTGTCTGTGTCTATGTTACAGCATAACTCTGGAACACCTTGAGCAATCTCAACCAAACTTGGTACACAGATGACTTACTCTCTGGAAAGAAATATTGTGGAGGTAAGACACTCCTAAAACCCGAGTGTGTGTTCTGTTAAGATACAGCCTGTTGTACCTTAAAATGGCTTCTACTATACTGCCATAAAATGGCTTCTACTGTGCAGTGCAGTGGAGTTGCCATGGTAACAGCTTCACAGTACTCTACAAGGGGGGTCCTCTGGTAAGGGGGAAAATCCAACATTAGAAATTATGTTTGGTCCGGACATTTCTCCCCTATAAATAAATACCCTGGCAATGTCGAGTTATCAACTATTGTAATATAGAAGGAGATGAAACAAATATATATTTGAATTTCAAAAGCTTAAGGACTATTGTCTAAAGTTTTTGTTTCCATTTTAAGCAAAAGAGTTGCTTCCTAAGAAAGGAAGAAAGATTTCAAAAAATCCCCAGTAAAATTTTTACAGAACATGTAGATTTGATTATATAAATACCAATTGGCAGAAAACAATATTCAATATTCAGATTGGTTCCAACTGCAATCAAGAAGCTGCCTGGCCTGAAATATATTCTTCAATCACTAAACTTTCATGACTACAATTTAGCCGTTTCATAAATGAAACACAGCAACATGCTGTACTCTGCTTGAACTCTTCCTGATTTATAAAGGAAATAAATTCATCTCAATCCTCCATCCTACCCTCCGTGAAATCAAATGAATATAACCTGTGCTTGCTAATCTTGCCTAGGATGAAAAGATCAATTTGTTTCTTTTGTTTATTTCTTTGTGATGCAATTTTATAACAGCATACCTTCATCCGATTTTAAATATTGATTAAACCAAGCAGGACATTTGCTCATCCTTTTACACCTGTTTCCCAAAGAAATTGACCATAGATAAAGGAAACAAGGTTATACACCAAAAAGCCCTTTAAAAAAACCTGACATCCCAGTGGCTGTGAAGTGGCTTCTACTTGCAAAGTTCTTTTTAAAAGCTACACTCTGGCAAACTGCCAATCTTGTAGGTGATTGTGAAGAGGGATGCATTTATTCATACATACACACATCTGCTCCAGGTAGCTTTGTAGCAAGAGTTTAGATGTTGAAAAATAGCCTTATGGCTTGAAAGGTGACACACAAATACAAAAGAGATGGTTATAAGAGCAAATGTTGACCCAGTCCATCCAGAGGTGGGTTGCTCCTGGTTCAGCCAAACCAGTAGTGGAATTCAGGCATGGGTTGCAGAACCGGCAGCAACCTAGGCCTGCCACACCCCCAAACTGGTTCCCTTGCCGCTGCTGGGCTGCCGCCATTTTGGTTTTCAGTGACTGCGCATGCGCAGTTCACTATAAATTGTTCTGCACATGTGCGAAGAACAATTTACATTGAACAGTGCGAGCGCGAGCTGGTTGTGAACCGGTAGTAAAACCGGCAGCAACCCACCCCTGAGTCCATCTAGTATTTGTTAGTCTAACATCAGTCCCCCGGCATTTTTCCTACAGATGCCAGGAAACAGAATCTTCTCCAGAAATGACAAATAATTAAGTATTAAATTAAGAAACTTCCCCTGAACTAAGGAATAATGCAGAAGATTTAAAGCAGAGAGAAGGAAATTGAGGCTATAAGCAGACAAAATTAGACATTTGGCCTAATTTCAAAAGCTCTCCGAAAGTGATACAATTAGGCCTTTGGCAAAAATAATATTTACCTTGCATAATGACTGAGTTGTGGGAAGGAGGGCAAATTCCCTGCCCTCTGTGGTTTTGATGGCCAAGCATGCTGCAATTCAGAATTCTAAAGATTCTTCTTTCATCTGTGCTGTTCTCTTACCTTACAGAGCCGAGGTGGCACAGTGGGTAGAGTGCAGTACTGCAGGCCAATTCAGCTGACTGCTAGTTCTGCAGTTCGGCTGTTCAAATCTCACCGGCTCAAGGTTGACTCAGCCTTCCATCCTTCCGAGGTGGGTGAAATGAGGACCCAGACTGTGGGGGCAATATGCTGACTCTGTAAACCGCTTAGAGAGGGCTAGAAGCCCTATGAAGCGGTATATAAGTCTAACTGCTAACTAACTGCTAGTCAGCTTCTACCCACAGCAGTGGTGGGTTCTGGATCCCGTTGCAACTGGTACGATGCAATGGGGCTGGATGTCCACCACATGCATGCCCACGTACTTACTGCGACTCTCCAGCTGCTTGGCGGAGTGTCATGCAGGTGCCGTACGCTCCGTGCATGGAAGCCCCGATCAACTCAAATACCAGTAAGGAGGATGGGTGGGCAGGTGGGCCCTCCGAAGCATCGTACTGGAACAGCACCTGATGCTGCCAACAGGCACCAGTACGCCCATACCAGGGCATACCGATCGTATCCCACCACTGACCCACAGCCAGATAACGAGACTGTAGAATCTTGGGTTTTTTTTAATGGTGAAGTACACAAAAGGCTTCAAAAATAGCTTCATATCCAGGAAACCCACAAAGATTGCTATTTGTCATTCTATTAATCTGCGTGCCTTTGCATTTGCTAGCATCAGGTATCATTATAGATTTCACTTTTCCACTTCTGTTTAAGCATGAACAACCAACAGAGTGTGAAGATGAATTGTATACCTGAAAAATTCCTTACTGCAGTCACTGGGAATAAAACCTGTCATTGGCATGGTATATTGTTGATTATTCATGAAATCAATAGAGTTTATGCAACAAACCAGCCACAACGCTGGATATAAAAAGTAAGACTCAAGCTGACAATATCCTTTACAAGTGTGTAAACTGTTCAGTCTTATTTTCATTGTTTTGTTTTTACAAAAGGCATGCTTGTTTGTATTTCCTGACAAATTTTAGTAAGCTTATCAAAAAAACAAAACAAAACCAAAACCCTTTTATTTTGCTAGGATAGAACCTCCAAGTTGATTTTGAATCAGAGTGCAATCTAATATTGTGTGGAACCTCTTTCGAATTTTCTTCTCAAGTGTTTCTCAAGTATGGATAAAAAGGAATTATGATGGACAAATAACATCAGGAACTCAGACCTGAGGCAAAGAGTGTTCACCTTTGCCTTAGATACATGAATAAAGATGAGAAGGAACTTCAAATTTTGAAGGTTTTGAAAGAAGACAGACATGTTAGTCTGGTGGTAAAAAAAATCAAAAGGAATCTAGTAGTACTTTTTCCTATGAACAAATTTTGCAAGCTGCAGCTAACTTCAATAGATGTAGTGTGGCTAGATTGATGTAAGATTTAGATTGGAGTGGGAGAAAGCAAAATTGGCAATATCATCAGTTTAAATCATGCATCAGCTTAACTGCCCTAAGCATGTGTTAAGATAGAAAGTGTGCTACCAGATTCCTGATTTTTACAACCTCTGTAGAAACTCTTGAACTAGGCAAAGAATGAAAATGTCAAGGGACCTCCACATTTCATAGCTGCCCCAAAGTAAGTCCAACTGCCACTTCAACCTCCAATAGACCAAAATTATTTTCTAGATACTTAATAAAAACTCCCTATCTAAAATTGTAATAAAAGAAAATCTTAGTCAGGTGCTTCATCAGACCTTGAATCTCCAAATTTTCTCCAAAAGTGTCCCACATTAGGAAGGTGCACTGCCAATCATGCCAGCAGTGGGATTCACCTTCCCTACGGTTCGCAAACGTGAGCATGCACGCACACTTGCTTTGCCTGCATGCACGCTTGCTTCACTCGCACGTGCCACATGTGCACATGCATACCACCTTCTACACATGCACAGTGCTCGTGCATTATGTTGGGGCAGGTGGATGGAGCCTCCCACAGTCGCTGCTACCAGTTCGCCCCAACCGGAGAGAACCGATTGAATACCACCTCTGAATCATGCTCCAACTTGCTTTCTCCAAACACAGATAATTTAGACTATAAAAGGTAGTCTAAGAGGGGAGGTGCCCATTTCCATTTCTTAGCTGAGGGAGCCAGTGTTGTCCTAAGACATTGCTGTGGTCATGTGGTCAGCATGGCTATACGCTGAGTTGCATGGAACTCCGTTACCTTCCTATTCAAGCGGTACCTATTTATCTACTCTCATTTGTATGCTTTCAAACTGCTAAGTGGGCAGGAGCTGAGGGGTAAATGGAAGCTTGCCCCATCGAACCCAGGCCGTCAGATTTTCAGCTGACAAGCTCGGCATCTTTAACTGTTGAACCATGAATTGCACCTCCCAATTTAGACTACAGTTAAATCTACTTTCTAACCCTGTACAAACTCTTGGCTAATTATGCTTTGTATATTAATTAATCATCATTTCATATGTCATAGTTAACAACACAAAGAACATGAAATTGTGAAGGCTCCTGAGATTAAACACTAGCCCATTATGCTATCTAGCATTGCTTCCTGGAACAGACAGGGATCTTGTCTGCAGAGAAACATCTGTTCCTTTTAAATGGCCAACTGCATAAAGCTTTAGGATTACTAATGTTGGGATAAAACAGATAGTTAGCTTTTGGCCTTTTGTTCTGCTCTTCCACATATTTTACAGCTTTTGGCTTAGCTATTACCGTACAGTCACATAGGTCACTTAGAACTCCATTGAGTTTAAAAGAATTTAGTTCTAGATTAAGTAAGCATAGGATGATAGTCTTGGGCTATAATAGAAGTAAATACTTCACTAAGCAATTTTTAAAGATTATTTTTGAGTTAAGAAATAACACAAAATATATTAGGGAGAGAAATAGTGAGATAAGATTATATATATCCAGAGAGGCACACATAATTCATACAAAGCTAACCAAATTTGCCTTATCGGATTTTCTCTTTTGTCTCTCTTTTAACTCATTTGGAAATGAAGGAGGAACATGCCTAGGTTTATTATGCAAAATATTGCCACTTCATAGAAGCATGAATGAGATTTCTATGGCCAGGCTGGTACAATGGAATTAAGTTAAAACCACATAAGTCATGGAGGATTCCCCCCCCCCCTATTCTCTTGCAAGCCCACTGGAGTAAATCAAAATGATCTTGGTGCTTTGTCTTTTATGCTATATCACTCACAGGATATTCATGTAAGTCACTCTGACAATCTTCAGACTGAATTTCATTGGTTTATCACCATGGAAAAGGAAAACTGAAACTCCATAATTTTTATATTCCTAAAATCAATAGCCAAGTGAGAACTTTTAGTTCTGCTGTGAAAGTGCAACAGTTCATCCTGTTTATCTATTGAAAGTACGTGGGCCTTAAGGTAAGCAAAACACTTTCTTAGTGATTATCCATAATTAATTATTTTGGCATTGAAAGACGTGGGTGCATCTGAAGTTTGCCAAAAGATAAGCTACTTGGGAGTGAGCCTTTGCCTAATTATTTAACCCTTTTCTAAAATGAGAAATAAAAATTGATTTTAATTTTTCTTCACTTCCTTTTCACTTCCTATTTTCACTTCCTATCCTGGGATCTTTTCACCTTGCCACATTTACATCCATGATATTCCCTCCCCTTTGCCTACTTTTAATTATCTGATATCTGATTTCCCCCCCCTTCTTCTTTGCAGTTTTTACCGACTGAAGTTTATTTCTATATGTGAAGCCATTTGTGCATCAAATGATAGCATTTGCAGGTCTGACTCATTTTATAATTAATGTACCTTATATTCCCAGTAATTAATGTTAATTAGTAGCTAATTTGGGAATGTGAATTATGGTAGGGATAATAGAAATATATATAAAGGTAAAGGTTCCCTCACACGTATGTGCTAGTCGTTCATGATTCTAGGGGGCAGTGCTCATCACCGTTTCACAGCCAATGCTGTCTGAAGTCGTCTCCATGGTCATGTGGACAGCATGACTAAATGCTGAAGGCTCACGGAACTGTGTTACCTTCCAAAGGTGGTTCCTATTTTTCTACTTGCATTTTTACATGCTTTTGAACTGCTAGGTTGGCAGAAGCTGGGACAAATAACGGGAGCTTTACTCCATTACACGGCGCTAGGAATTCAAACCGCCAAATTGCCAACCTTTCTGATCGACCAGCTCAGCGTCTTAGCCACTGAGCCACCATGTTCCTGAAAAACACATAGAAAAATATATTACATGGATATCCCAGGACTGGTTCCAGCTGAAGCCCAAAACTTTGAGTGGATAAGATCAGGAAGATGATTCACAGCACAAGATTTGTCTGCTTCTAATTTTCTACAGTGATGACAACAATCTACTCTTTTGGAGGGAGTGGAGTCACACAAAAACTTCCTTTCAGTTAACTATGGTCTGAGGGATATGCAGAGCTTCAAAGGAATATAGGTAGTCCTCAACTTACGATCACAATGGAGCCAAACATTTCTGTTGTTAAGTGATACATTTGTTAAGTGAGTTTTCCCCCACTTTTCTGGTCACAATTGTTAAGTGAATCACTGCAGTTGATAAGTTAGTCACCTGGTTGTTAAATCAATCTGGCTTCCCCGTTGACTTTGCTCGTCAGAAGGTCGCAAAAGGTGATCACATGATCCTGGGACACAGCAGTGGTCATAAATATAAGCCGATTGCCAAGCGTCCAAATTTTGATCACATGATCATGGAGATACTGCAGATAACTGTGAAAAACGGTCATAAGTCACATTTTCCAGTGCGGTTGTAACTTTGAAATGTCACTAAACAAACTGTTGTAAGTCTTCCTGAAGCAACCTCACTTCTAAGCTTCTAAGCCAAACTTCTTCTTCCCCGTGAAAGTTTTCTTCAAAACAAAGCTGTTGGTCAAGGCAAAGAGACCCAGCCTTGATGCTCCACATCACTTCTTCCAGGAAAGACAAAGCATCAGAATTAAGCATGCCTGGTTCTTTCTCCATAAAATGTATTGTGACAATTGTGACATTCAGAAAAGGACCCCCTCTGTGTATATCTCAGATCTAGCTACATGACTGTCAGAGAGATCTACAATCAGATTGTTTCAGATTAGGATTCACAAGGAGCAAAATTCTCATGCATTTATAAGTTGGAAGTATTGTATTCAGCTTACAGACACAATGGCAAGGAAATAGCACTGTCCCACTCAGCTTTCATCTATTCATGGGCTCAATATCCAAGGAAAAGTTTGAATCTCCTCTTCTTTTACGCATTCTGCAGGCAGCGGCTAAGTATTGGGAAGAAATTTATTTTCAGCCACTTAATGTTTATTTCTCATTAACCCAAAACTCAAGACAATCGTTTGAAGCTTTTGATACACTAATGAAAAGTATGAATATAAAAATCTACGTTGTTGTTATTATTAGGGGAAATGGCTCACAAGCTGTTTGAGAAATAGCATATTGTAGCTACTTTATTTTAGAAATGTAATTAGAAAAAAAGGACCTAGAAAAATTAAACCGTAAGCAAAAAGCAAAAGGAAGAATACATTTGCACACCAATTAATTTAAATTTGGAACATTGAGAAAACAGTCTGACTTTTCCATTTGTAGCCTTGGCTATTTGAAAAGATTTCATATTCTCTATTCTTTATTCTCTAAGTATTCAGAGGGAGCTCTCCCCCTCATCCCCCCTCCCTTTCTGAATTTGTTCTTTGATCATTGGCCACGTAGAACATAAAGCTGAATGCATGGAGAACCATGTGTTCACGCATTGAAAAATATCTGTCACTGCTCAGAAGCCTGATCCAATAGCCCTCCATACATTCAGCTGCACATCCACTGTTCAATTCAAGAGTGCAGTGAGCATGGAAAAGATAGAGCCAGAGCCAGCATGTTCTTTGAATGCAGAATCTGAATTCTTGACTGGAAATATATTAGAAAAACTTCTCTTTGTTTAAATTCATCCCATGATTCTCAGAGTTGTCCCGATCTTATATTGCTTCTGAAATGGAACAAAGGATTCATTAATTTTTCCATTTCCTTTATTGTTTATTTCCAGATTTCTACAAAAACCTCAGCCATAGTACAGACTTTGCTATTTTTTTATTTTGCTTTAAATCACTGCTGCTCATTCTCATAAACACCTTGAAATATTCAAAGTACATAATTCTTTGCAGTGTTTTATTGTACCATTGGTTAAACATTGCAAGACAAAAATCACACTTGTGCTGATTATTCAAATGGGTACACTGAAGAGTCTTAGATGTTCATTGTTCTGCTCCTTTAATCACAACACAATAACAGAGTTGGAAGGGACCTTGGGAGTGTTTAGTCCAACCCTCCCTGCTCAAGCATACCATTCCAGATAAATGGCTGTCCAGTCTCTTCTTAAAAACCTCCAGTGACAGAGCAACCACAACTTCTGGAGGCAAGCCATTCTACTGGTTAATTATTCTTGCTGTCAGGAAATTTCTCCTTAGTTCTAGGCTGGATCTCTCCTTGATAACTTTCCATCTGTTACTTCTTGTTCTGCCTTCAAGTTGTAAGGTCCCAGAAGTTTCCCCGAGCCACTGAGATGCCAAAGAGAGTGAGACTTGAGACGAGGCTTGCAAAAAGAAGCAGATTTTATTTTTGGCCAGAAACAAAATACTGGGTGAAACTATATCCAGAACGTGCAGATACAATGCATGTAAGGAGTAGCCACACTTTGGGGAAGGGATGGCGTCCTTTTATACCTTCGGAGAATACCCAAGTCTGGCCCCCTGGCCCATGCCTTCCTTGTAGCCCTGCATTGAACAGAGCGGCTGGGTGCTTAGCAACAGAGGTATTTGCCAAGCTATGACATACCCTGCTTCTTGTTTGAGATATGTACCAGGCTCCGAGTTAAACAAAAAACAAGATAGCAGGAATTCTTACAGGAGCATAGCAATTCTTACAAAAGTGAAATAGCAAGTTATTATTATGTCCCAGTAATTTGACTTATTCAACTATCATTATGTCCCTACAAAGTGCTTTGGAGAATATTTAATAGGTTTGAACCCTACACCTTGTCCAGGAACCTTTTGTGTAGATCTTGACGCAATCAGGTGCACAGTCATCGTAAGATTTTTTTAAAAAAATTGGACACTTTTTTTCAGCAAGCCCTGACAGAGTGGCCTAGGAATCCACTTATGAAATCGCTTCCATGTGTTGTAAAATTTACACTGTTGCCTTCCCCAACGTGGACTATTATTTATTATTATTATTATACAATTGTATCACAGCGGCCAGTTGTTTTGCCAGATTTGGCATTGGTTACTAGTCGGGCCCCACCCAGGGGCCTAGGACAACGTAACGTATTTTCGTAATATGCGTGCAGATCCAAGCAGTGCGGCTTTTTGAATTTGACTGATGGTGATTTTGTCAATTTTTAACTGTTTTAAATGTAATTCCAGTGCTTTTGGAATAGCACCCAGTGCGCCAATTACCACTGGAATTATCACTGCTGGTTTGTGCCATAGTCGTTGAATTTCGATTTTTAAGTCCTGGTATCTTGCGATTTTTTCATGTTCCTTCTCGGTGACCCTGCTATCACCTGGTATTGCGATGTCTATGATTGTGACCTTATTTTTCTCAACCAGTGTGATGTCTGGTGTATTATGCGCCAGTATTTTGTCTGTTTGTATACGGAAATCCCACAAGATCTTGACCATCTGATTTTCGGTGATTTTTTCAGGCTGATGTTCCCACCAGTTTGTTGCTGTTTTAATATTATAATTTTTGCACAAATTCCAATGGATCATTGTGCTACTGAATTGTGCCGCAATTTATAATCAGTCTGCGTGATTTTTTTACAGCAGCTGAGTATGTGATCAACAGTTTCATCAGCTTCTTTGCAAAGTCTGCATTTGGCATCATCAGAGGATTTTTCGATTTTGGCCTTAATGGCATTTGTGCGGATAGCTTGTTCTTGCACAGCCAGGATTAGTGACTCTGTTTCTTTCTTTAATGTACCTGTTGTTAACCATAACCAAGTTTGTTCACTGTCCACTTTATCTTTTATTTTTTCCAGAAATTGGCCATGCAGTGCTTTGTTCTGCCAACTCTCCATTCTTGATTTTATCACTTCTTTTCTGTATTCTTGTTTTGTCTGTTGGGCCTTCAGGAGATTTTTGTTCTTTACTTCGATTAATAGATGTTCTTGACTTTCTTTTAAATAATCAGCCAGTGCATGTTTTTCTTCTTCAACTGTTTGCTTCACTTGTAATAATCCTCTGCCACCTGATTTTCAGGGCAGATATAGTCTATCAGTATCACCACGTGGATGTAAACTGTAGTGCATTGCATTAGTTTCCTGGTTTTTCGGTCCAAAAGGTCCAAATCAGCTTGTGTCCAGTTAACTATACCAGCTGTGTATCTTATAACTGGTATTGCCCAGGTATTTATGGCCTTGATTGTATTTCCACCATTCAATTTAGATTTTAAAATTTTCCTAACTCTGTTGGTGTACTCTCGCCTGACAATAGTTTTTACTTCTCCATGCTTGATGTTATCCAACTGCAGAATGCCTAAGTATTTGTAGGCTTCATTTTCTTTGCATTTAATTAATTGGCCATTGGGCATTTCAATTCCCTCACATGCAGTGATTTTGCCCCTTTTTATGGATACAGTGGCGCATTTTTCCATGCCAAACTGCATTGAAATATCGGTGCTGAATACTCGGACTGTGTTTGTCAATGATTGGATTTCTATTTCTGACTTTCCATAGAGTTTCAAATCATCCATATATAGTAAATGTGAAATTTTTTCAGCTTCTTTGGCTGTTTGGTAGCCTAATTTCATTTTTTTTTAAGATTACTGATAGTGGGATCATTGCGATGATGAAGAGAAGAGGTGAAAGTGAATCACCCTGGAAAATTCCTCGCTTGATATTAACCATTCCGTAGATCTCATTCCCTACTGCCAACTCAGTTCTCCATTGTTTCATTGCCTTTTCAGTAAAGGATGTAATATTTTTGCTAATGCCAGTTGTTTCTAAGCATTTTATGATCCAACTATGTGGCAGTGAGTCAAATGCCTTTTTGTAATCAATCCAGACCATATTCAAGTTCGTTTTTCTGTTCTTACAATTTTCTAATATCATTTTATCAATTAGAAGCTGATCTTTTGTGCCCCTGCTCCTTCTTTTGTTGCCTTTTTGCTCTACTGGCAAGATGTTATTTGTTTCCAAATAATCCATCATGTTATCTGCAATAATGCCTGTGAGTAATTTGAAGGTTGTTGGCAAGCATGTTATTGGTCTGTAGTTTTCAGGTGTTGTTCCTTTAGTTGCATCTTTCTGAATCAAGTATGTTTTTCCAGTTTTCAACCATTCATCAATTTGGCCCTTTTGTAAAATTTCATTCAGTTGCCTGGCCAATATTGCATGTAAACTGGTCAGATATTTGAGCCAGAAACCATGTAATTGGTCCTTTCCAGGTGATGTCCAATTCTTTACCTTTTTAACTCGATTTTTGACCATCTCAGTTGTTATTTCTAATACTTGCATTTGTTTGTTGCCAATGCTTTTCTCAAAGTCATGTATCCACTTTGCTTCCTTGTTGTAGTCCTTTGCATTTTCCCACAATTCTTTCCAGAATTCAACTGTGGCCTGTTTTTCTGGTTTTTCACTTTTGGTGTCACCATTTACATTAAGACTTTGATAAAAACGCCGTTGGTCTGATCAAAATTGCTGATTTTGTTTATATTGGATGATTTGTGCCTCATATCTTTCAATTTTTCTAGCTGTTGCTGTTATCTGCTGTTTTACAATCTCTACAGCTTCATTGATGTTTCTTGTATCCAATCTATATCTTCTGATTAGCCGATCTATGATTTTGTTGTTTTTAAGCCGTTGCTCATGCATGTTCTTTAAGTTACTAGCATCTGCCCTTAATTTTTTGATTTTTTGTTCTAAACGGATTTTCCACTTTGGCTTTGATGCTTTTTCTGTTGTGTGACTAGGTACTTTAATTTTAATGCCTAGTTCATTAGTGACTATTACAGCTGCGGTGTACATTAACTGGTTTGTTTCCAAGATGGATCCCGGTTCAATTGTTGAAAACACTGCATTAACCATTTTCATGATAGGGGCCAAAATTTTCTTAGGCACAGTTTTTAGTGATGGTAAACGTTGCCTTTCCTCATTAAGCAGAAAATGCTCCATGATCTTATCCTTCAATTCTTTTTGTTTTTGAGTTAGTTCATCAGTTGGTTCAGTGATAACTGGTTCTAATGGTGGTTATGTTATTTCCTCCCCAAGAACTTCTTCTGGGAATTCTACTATAATGTCTTTAGTTGTGTCTTGAATATCAGTTATTTCCGCTTGTGATATTGTTTTTTGGGTTTTGCAATTTGCCTGAATTTCCTCATGTTCAACTTCACTAAACTCTTTATTCCGTATAATAAATCGCCTTTGATCTGCTAGTCGTTGTTCACTAACATTTGAATCTGGATATTGTTGTTTCCATAATTCATACATTCGCTTTAAATACCCTCTTTTTTCTGGTTCTGAGTTGTAGTAACAGGCCATTATGGCACGGTTTTCATCTGCACTATATTTTTGTCGTTTTGTTGGCTGGTCCACTTGTAGCCCACTTGTCGACGGATGTCCAGGGACCCCAACATCCGCCGTGGCCCTTGTTAACCCGTGCAACGACCAATGCGGTATGGAATTCTTATTTGTTTTTTTCACCATATTGTATGGGTTGGCGGTTTTTTTTTTACGGGACCAGATGCCAACCTGACCCCAACCTTCCTCCTTTCTCATCCGGGCTTGGGACCGGCAACGGCGGAGTTGTTGTTGTTGTTGTTGTTGTTGTTGTTGTTGTTGTTGTTATTATTATTATTATTATTATTATTATTATTATTATTATTATTATACAATTGTATCACAGCGGCGAGTTGTTTCGCCGGATTTGGCATTGGTTACTAGTCGGGCCCCACCCAGGGGCCTAGGACGTCGTAACGTATTTTCGTAATATGCGTGCAGATCCAAGCAGTGCGGCTTTTTGCATTTGACTGATGGTGATTTTGTCAATTTTTAACTGTTTTAAATGTAATTCCAGTGCTTTTGGAATAGCACCCAGTGTGCCAATTACCACTGGAATTACCACTGCTGGTTTGTGCCATAGTCGTTGAATTTCGATTTTTAAGTCCTGGTATCTTGCGATTTTTTCATGTTCCTTCTCGGCGACCCTGCTGTCACCTGGTATTGCGATGTCTATGATTGTGACCTTATTTTTCTCAACCAGTGTGATGTCTGGTGTATTATGCGCCAGTATTTTGTCTGTTTGTATACGGAAATCCCACAAGATCTTGACCATCTGATTTTCAATGACTTTTTCAGGCTGATGTTCCCACCAGTTTGTTGCTGTTTTAATATTATAATTTTTGCACAAATTCCAATGGATCATTTGTGCTACTGAATTGTGCCGCAATTTATAATCAGTCTGCGTGATTTTTTTTACAGCAGCTGAGTATGTGATCAACAGTTTCATCAGCTTCTTTGCAAAGTCTGCATTTGGCATCATCAGAGGATTTTTCGATTTTGGCCTTAATGGCATTTGTGCGGATAACTTGTTCTTGCGCAGCCAGGATTAGTGATTCTGTTTCTTTCTTTAATGTACCTGTTGTTAACCATAACCAAGTTTGTTCACTGTCCACTTTATCTTTTATTTTTTCCAGAAATTGGCCATGCAGTGCTTTGTTCTGCCAACTCTCCATTCTTGATTTTATCATATCTTTTCTGTATTCTTGTTTCGTCTGTTGGGCCTTCAGTAGATTTTTGTTCTTTACTTCGATTAATAGATGTTCTTGACTTTCTTTTAAATAATCAGCCAGTGCATGTTTTTCTTCTTCAACTATTTGCTTCACTTGTAATAATCCTCTGCCACCTGATTTTCAGGGCAGATATAGTCTATCAGTATCACCACATGGATGTAAACTGTAGTGCATTGTCATTAGTTTCCTGGTTTTTCGGTCCAAAAGGTCCAAATCAGCTTGTGTCCAGTTAACTATACCAGCTGTGTATCTTATAACTGGTATTGCCCAGGTATTTATGGCCCTGATTGTATTTCCACCATTCAATTTAGATTTTAATTTTTCCTAACTCTATTGGTGTACTCTCGCCTGACAATAGTTTTTACTTCTCCATGCTTGATGTTATCCAACTGCAGAATGCCTAAGTATTTGTAGGCTTCATTTTCTTTGCATTTAATTAATTGGCCATTGGGCATTTCAATTCCCTCACATGCAGTGATTTTGCCCCTTTTTCTGGATACAGTGGCGCATTTTTCCATGCCAAACTGCATTGAAATATCGGTGCTGAATACTCGGACTGTGTTTGTCAATGATTGGATTTCTATTTCTGAATTATTATTATTATTATTATTATTATTATTATTATTATTATTATTATTATTATTATTAATTTATTTATTTATTTATTTATTTATTTATTTATTTATTTATTTATTTATTTATTTATTTGTTTGTTTTGTATGCCGCTCACTCCCGGAGGACTCCCGGCAGCTCACAAAAGACAAGGGAAAGGGGGGAACGAAACAAAGAGAACATATTAAAAACAAAACCAACATTCACAATTTCCGTGGCGGTAGATGCTTCTCAGCTCCCCCCAGCCTGCTGGAACAGCCAGGACTTGGTGGCTTTGCGGAAGGCCGGGAGGGTAGTAAGGGTCTGGATCTCAACAGGGAGCTCGTTCCAGAGGGCTGGAGCTGCAACAGAGAAGGCCCTACCCCGGGGAGTTGCCAGCCGACATTTGGTGGCAGATGGAATCTGGAGGAGACCTAACCTGTGCGATCTAATTGGTCTGAGAGAGGTAATCGGCAGGAGCGGTCTCTCAGGTACCCAGGTCCGATGCCATGTAGGGCTTTATAGGTAGCAACCAGCACCTTGAAGCAGATTCGGAGACTAATAGGTAGCCAGTGCAGCTCGCGGAGGATAGGTGTAACGTGGGTGTACCTTGGTGCACCCACAATCGCTCGCACGGCTGCATTCTGGACTAATTGGAGTCTTTGAACACTCTTCAAGGGCAGCCCCATGTAGAGCGCATTACAATAATCCAGTCTTGAGGTCACAAGGGCGTGAGTGACTGTCTGAAGGGCCTCCCGATCCAGGTAGGGTCGCAATTGGTGCACCAGGCGGACCTGGGCAAAGGTCTCCCTGATCACAGCCGACAGATGGTGTTCTAGAGTCAGCTGTGGGTCCAGGAGGACTCCCAAATTGGGAACCCTCTCTGAGGGGCGTATAATTTCGCCCCCCAGCCTGAGAGATGGAACAGTTAGACAATCTTTGGGAGGGAACATCAGAAGCCACTCGGTCTTGTCTGGATTGAGTGCCAACTTGTTTGCTCCCATCCAGACTCTAACAGCCTCCAGGCACTGGCACATCACTTCTACTGCTTCGCTGAGTTGGCACGGGGCAGACAGATACAGCTGCGTATCGTCTGCATATTGGTGATACTTAATCCCGTGCCGGCGTATGATCTCACCCAGCGGCTTCATGTAGATGTTAAATAGGAGGGGGGACAAGACCAAACCCTGCGGCACCCCATACTTGAGGAGCCTTGGGGTCGATCTCTGCCCTCCGACCAACATCGACTGCGACCTGTCCGAGAGGTAGGAGGAGAACCACCACAAAACGGTGCCTCCCACCCCCACCTCTCACAACCGTCGCAGAAGGATACCATGGTTGATGGTATCGAAGGCTGCTGAGAGGTCAAGAAGCACAAGGATAGAGAGGTAACCCCTATCCCTGGCCCACCAGAGGTCATCGATCAGCGCGACCAAAGCAGTTTCCGTGCTGTAACCAGGCCTGAAACCCGACTGAAAAGAGTCTAGATAATTGGCTTCATCCAAGGACCGTCGGAGTTGCGAGGCCACCACTTTCTCAACAACCTTCCCTACAAAGGGAAGGTTGGAGACTGGACGATAGTTCCTCAAAATGGTTGGGTCCAGAGATGGTTGCTTCAGGAGGGGTCTCACCACCGCATCCTTTAGGAGGGGTGGGAAGATTCCCTCCTGGAGAGAGGTGTTCACAATCGTCTGGATCCAGCCGCGTGTCACCTCCCTGCTGGTCAAGACCAGCCAGGAGGGACACGGGTCCAGTATACAAGTGGAGGCACTCACTGCTCCCATGGCCTTGTCTACTTCATCAGGAGAAGCCCGTTGAAACGCAATCCATAAAGCATGCTCAAGACCCTCCCCCGGTACCTCAGCTGGTATCGTGCAATTGGAGTCCAGCTCTGTCCGAATCTGAGCGACTTTATCCGTCAAATACTGAACAAATTCCTCAGCTCTACCCTGTAGAGGGTCACCCGCATCCCTCCCTTTCAAGAGGGAGCGGGTTATTCTAAACAAGGCGGCTGGGCGCGATTTGGCGGATGCAATAAGGGCGGCAAAATGCGAACATTTCGCCACCCGTATTGCCACGAGATATTAAGATATTAAGATTTGTTCAGTTGGCTGCAGAGAATGATGATTGCCAGGCTTCAGTAGTGAGACACTGGATGTTCTGTAATACACAGTCACACAGGAGATCCTACAACAGAGTGGAAGAGAAAGGACTTGAGGGAAAGAGGAGACAAAATAGAGAACTATAGGAGCACTAAGTCTAAAAGACTTTAAAGAGATTTTAGGTTACTGATTACCCTGAAGTCTGTATACTTATAAAATAAATTGCACAACAGTGACAATGAGCCATTCAGGCCAGCTGCTGGAAATCCCAACCAATTTAACGACTCATTTGCATGAACCAGACTGAACTCATTCTGATCTGGACTCAACGGAAGAAGCCAACTGCCTCTGGGAAACCATATGGAGCCACACAACCAGAGAGAAATAACAACATCCCTTGTGACCAAGGAAGAATAAAGTAAAGCAAACCAGGCACATTGCATAGATGACTATTTTATAGAAATAAGAGTATGACCACAAACTCCAGAACAAATGCCTTTCTCAACTCCCACAGACTCAGGTCTCATTCTAGATTTCATTGTCTTCAGTTTTATGCTGGAATGGAACCCAGAGAATAATGAGGGCCACTTCTAACCTGCATACAAGTTAAAACCATTGAAAAGGAACAGATGCAGGATAAACAGAAATTACATGGGTATTCTCTTCTGCAACCTGCCTTATTTCACAGTGAGAGGCCCAACAGCTTAATTAAGTTAGTAATTGGAACATTTAGTTATGCCTTTATTATTTTCATTGACTTACTCAAATACTTCTGGATAATCATTGAATATTTCAGAATCATACTTAATAATATAAGTCTAAGACTTTTCTAGCAAGTTTTAAATTTATCGAAATTTATCTTTCAAGAAGTACTACAGGTGTTTATACTGTAGGTGTTTATGTGATTCTTGGATTGATTATTGCTGTAAAAATTAATAGAGGAACTTGTCCAAGAGTACAGTAATCATCTGTATTGCTCCCATCAGAGTGAAAGACAATTTCATTTTTAAAATAGTGTGCCATAAATAAGATGTACTGTATAAATGAATTTTGTGATTAGATGGTACATATCAATATCGCAAACTTCCAAATTTCTATGATTCTGTCCAAAATAATGTTTAGCTGTCATCTTATGTTGCCATAAAGTTAACAAATCACTTACATGTTATATTAAAACTTGATTTATGAGTTCAAAAACAATACTTGAGCACATTTAAACTGATTCCTTAAACTTTCTGTTTATCAGAGCTTATTATACCACTAACACTTACTTTTGTAAATAAGCTGACAAGTTTTATAACATAACAACAATAGAAAAGAGCCAATGCCTTTAAAAATCTTAATCTGTATTTCTAAATTTTGCAAATGCTCCACTGAAATCCATGAAACTTGCAAGACTTCCAGGGAAGAAATGCAAACTAAATATTGTTCCACTAAAACAGAGCTGATGACTGCAGAGGAATGAAAAGCCGGTGGATAGACTGGCTCTTCATAATTCCTCTCCAGATGAGGAGAGGACTTGAGATCACCCATAAGTCCTCCAAGCAGTTGCTCTTTGGAAGAAGACTGAAAGTGGGTTTAGAGCTCTGGGAAATGAGGCAATAGCCATCTTACTAAAACCATGCCATTAGGCTTTCCAAAAAAAGACACTGGAATTGCATAAATCCTATTCTAATCACTTTATATATATATAAACTGCTTGATATAGTGTTTCAGTTTAGGAATCTTTGGATTAACGGGTTTTATACCATCAAGTAAGTTTCCTTCAGGCCTTAGTAAAAGAAATATTAAGTACAAATTTTAGGACTTTAAAACACATATTTTGGAGTAAACAACAAAAAGGTAATATGAACTTTGGTTTTGGAAGAATGCAAATGGACTAAGGGGCCAGATGGTTTTGGAATGAGATCTTGAAACTGATCCTTCCCATGGGAAAATACTTTCATTTTGAATTTTCTTTCAAAATATATGATAGGATGAGACCTTGAAGGTAGACATTAGAAAGAACCAGAAAGAACTAAAGATTACTGTTAAATGAGAATAACTGAGTTTTGATTTACTAATACAGAATGAAGAAAAATATTTGGCTGGACATATTGAAGGATATTTTGAACAATGGACCGAAAAGTTAATTTCAAGAGTGTTCATCTCTAGATAGACTGTGTGTAAAAGAAGTTATGAAAGAGGTAAAAGTTATATCTGAGAAAATTGAGACTCAACTGAAAGCGGATTTTAAAATGATAGCTACTGTATAAGCATGATATGGGAAAAAATGCTACACTGGACATACAAAGAAGCTTGCTTAATAATAATTCTTAATAATGAAAAGAGATACACAAATAGTAAACCAAGAGTGACCTGGACAATTTTTCTAAATTGGTTTTACAAAAGAGACTGTTGACGTTTTGTAGAATGAGATAAAGAAAAAGAAAAGGAATTAAGTTCTAGATACCTATCGGTATTATTGGAAAAGACTAAAGATCAAGAGTCTTAAAAGTAAAAGGAAGGAATATAAAGTTGGTTTATTTTATCAAGGCTAAAATTGATATGGTGCTATATCTGGTAACCTTCAATGAACTACTTGCTGTGATGGAAGGGGAAGTCATATTATCATATGTACTGATAATTCCACTGTTGCCTGAGCTTTCAAAGTATATTAAAATAGTTTTCTAGAAGATTCAGTCACAAGAGCTGTAACTCATTCACCTGCCCAATCTCTTGGGCACAAGGGACTGATTCTGTGGAGAAAGATTTTTCTTCAGACTAGAGTAGGTGTGGTTATGTGTGCTGCCTGCATCCCACGGATGGGGCTTCACTTCTGGTGGTCCTGTTTCTGGACCAGACCAGTGCCAATCCATGGGCCAAAGGTTGAGGACCCTTGTTTTAAAGAGCTAAAAGCATGGCTTTTGTATTTGCAAAAGAGTATTCCTTCTATATATGAAATTTTAGCAAGCTTATGCCTGTAGATGTTTGAGAAGCAGTGTGTGTAGTTAAACTTTCGGAGAAACAACATTTGTATTGTACTACAGAGCGCTTTGTTGCAAAAACTCATGGGAAATAAAAGAAGACTGCCTCCGAGCTTCACTCAGATTAAATGATCACCAGATAACAATATAAAACAAGAGCTGGATGCTGTAGCAAATTAAATAGTGATCGAAAATTTCACTCATGTTCACCTGTAATGCAAAACACACAATTGGGAAATAAACTAGAGGCATGCAAAAGTGTGCAGATTGAATTTTAATTTTAATTCATCCTTGGACTGGAAAAATAATAAGACTCTAGTCTGTGTTCATCTTCCTGCTAATTCCTGCTAATTATCAGGAATTATCAGAAATAATTATCAGAAATTCCTTGACCCTATTCAAAATTACATTCCTCCCTAGTAGTCAACTGAGGGTGGTATGTTTCCTTTCTTAACAAGGAAGAAAGTCCTTTGGTGGGTGGGAGGACTTTCCTATATGAAGAAGGTACAGGAAATGGGAGCAAGCCCAGGAAGCAATGTGTAGACTGAGCTTCAACCTCAGTCTACCTGAGTATTAGCATCATCTCATTATCATATTCATGGTCAGCCTTTTCTTGAAAGATCTCAAAGCAGTGTACAAAAAAGAACACTATAATTTTCAGTACTATATGTTGTGGCCTCCCAGCGGCTAGCAGAGCTGGCAGCAGATTTGGATAGTGAGGAGGTTGGGGAGGAACATGGGCCAGTCCTGGAGTCTGAGGGAGGCTCTGATGAGGGCTCTGTGTCAGAAGCAGAGAGAAGGCCAGAGACATATGCTAATTATCAGCTGCCTTCAGAGTCAGACATCAGTGAGGCAGACAAACAGCTGGAGCCTGTTATCAGTTTGTGTACACAGAGTTGCCAGACGAAGGGAACAGCTAAAGAACAGGGGTTGACTTGGGAGTAAGGCCACAGGTGGACGATGAATGGCTCCTCCCAGAGGAAATAAAACAGGAGCGAAAGGGGAGTAGAGTTTGCAGGAGACAATTAGTTTGCTTAATTGGTTCATGACTCTCCAAGACTCCTTGCCAAGTTCTGCAGATATTGGCCTGTCAGTTCTCCAAGCCAGATAAGGTCTGTGACTGTAAATCCTCCCTCAAAAGACTTTGCTGGATGTGAATGAGCAGAATTCACAGTAAATTAATAAAAAGGGTTTTTTTGTTGGTACAAGGAGTTTGCTGCATGCTCTTGGGAAGCCTAGGTCAGAACACTGTACAAACAAAAAATAAATAAAAATAAAGATTTCTCCTGTCCAACTCTAGGGGGCAGTGCTCATCTCTGTTTCTTAGCCAAGGGAGCCATCATTGTCCAAAGACATTTCCGTGGTCATGTGGCTAGCATGACTATATGCCAAGGCACACAGAATTCTGTTACCTTCCCACCAAAGAGGTACCTATTTATCTATTTGCATTGTATGCTTTCGAACTGCTAGGGGAGGCAGGAGGTGGGGCAAGTACTGGGAGCTCACCCCATCTCATGGTATTCAGGTCTTGAATCCAGGCTGTCAGCTTTTCAGCTGACAAGTGAGCATCTTTAACCACTTAGCCATCGCACCTCCTATATAAACAAACTAGACTATCGCTAATAAAACGCTTGATTGCAAAATGACACTGTGAAGTGATAGTATGCAGCAATTAAAACAAAGTTCACTTAAAAGTATGGCCTCGCAAACATGGGAGAACCAGACACTGTGTTTTAAAATCATTCTTCCAGTTGGCTGAGAATATCTCCCCCCCTTCTTTTCCCTATACTGTCTTTGTTGCTCTCTGTCTCCTTTAAATTCACCACTGCTGTTTAATCATCTGCAGCATTCCATAGTCTTATGGTCATCATATTGTTAGCAAAATCAGATGAATTTTGACAGCCAGAAAAGGTAATAGAGGACTATAGAAGGAGAAAACACCTTTTCTAAGACTCCTTGGGGCCTATTGGGGATTCAAAGGTTCTTGCAAAATTACCAATGACATTAAACTCTGTGCTACAGTCCATTCCATTTTTTTTAAAAAAAAATTAACATTAAAAAAAAAATTTCAGATGGAGTCATAAACCTGGTGAGTACTGTAGCTGCAATAAAAGGAACAAGTAGCCTGATCGTAAATGTTGTATGTACAATCCCTGGCCTATCCAAAAAGATAAGTTAATGGTAAGAAGGACCTCTGACCAGAGGTTCAAGGCAGTAACTGTTGGAAGGATAAGAATAAGAGTTAAAACCTACAGCCATCTAAATATTGCTGACCTGGAATTCCTGTATTTTTGTATGTTGATCATACTGACAAACATCACTAGATCACTTGAAATTGTAAATTCAGCAACATTTGTGAGAGCTCTACTACTGAGCTAGATGGATCAGGAATCTTTGTCAATATAAAGCAGACTGATGTATTTAAAAATGCTTTATTGCTTATTTGTACCTTATTTGTACCTTATTTGTATCATTAAGTGTTGTACCTTATGATTTTTGATGAATGGATCTTGTCTTTTTATGTACACTGAGAGTGTATGCGCCAAGGACAAATTCCTTGTGTATCCAATCACACTTGGGCAATAAAGAATTCTATTTTATTCTATTCTATTCTATTCTATTCTATTCTATTCTATTCTATTCTATTCTATTCTATTCTATTCTATTCTATTCTATGGACACATTTCCTGAGATGGTGATCGGTTGATGGAGTGGCAATGTGGAAGACTGTTGTATTTTGAGGAGTTTAGTGACATATTTTGACTATGGAGATTCTCAGTCATCCAGGTCATGGTTGTCCCAAAGATGCTTTTTCAAGAGGCAAGCTTTTCTTGTTTTCTTGCTTTTCTTGTTTTCTTTTTGGATGTATTTTGATTTCTCCTTTATATCAAGCAAATTCTAGAAGTTTAGAGTTTGTTCTATTCTTTCACTCCTGCTTGATGAATAAGGGACCGGGGGAGGCAATTTTGTAGGTTGTTTAGGTTAGTGCTGGTTTTTCAGTAAAAGTTCTCCAAACCCTTCTTCCTATCCCAGAGTTATGCCTAGGTCAAGGTCAGACCATGGAGGGAGGGACATAAAGCCTTGGTGCCAGGTTTTAATAAAAGCCTGAAACTGTCCATTCAGCTTTGAGCCTTTGCACAGAATTAAGTGCCCACTGCTGGGTGTCCAAGGCTCGCTATTTGAAACAGAGCTTCCAGAAGCTGAAGGGAGAACATCTTGCTTGGTAAGTTATGCTTCCTGGTGTTTCTATTTTATTTACTTGCTACAGTTAAACAGTAAAGCTTGAAATTCACTGGTGTTTTTACTATCTGGATACAAAAGAACAAATAGTCCAAGCACCTGATATTGGCAAAATAAATAGATGGATGGATAGATGATGATTATTTTGTTCCTCTGAATCAATGTTTGTTTTTGTTTAAATTCAGGATGACTACCTAGACCAGTGATGGCTAACCTTTTTCCCATCACATGCCAAAAGCGGGGAGACCGCAGGGGGGTCATGCGCAGGCATCCATAATTCTATGCGCGTGACCCCCCTGCACATGTGTGCACAACCTCTGCTTTTGCCACACAATGGGCCTGTTTTTTGCCCTCCCCAGGCTCCAGAGGCTATTTAGGAGCCTAGGGAGGACAAAAACGCCCCCTGGCCCATCCCCGAGGTCCTTTGGAGGCTTCAGGAGGCTTCCCTGAAGCCTCCAGAGGCTGAAAAACAGTCCTACGGGCAACCTGGCTTGCCTGTAGGGCTGATAGACTATGCCTCATGTGCCCTAACAAATGGCTCCACATGCCACCTGTGGCATGCGTGCCATAGATTCACCATCATGGACCAAGACAAATCCCTGGCAGTTTTCTTGCAAGGGATTATTTTGGAAGTGGTTTACCCTTGTCTGCTGCATCAGGCAGAGAGAAACAAACTGGCCCAAAGTCACCCAGCTGGCTTTGTGCCCCAGCAAAACTAAAACTCACTGTTTCCCAGTTTCTAGTCTGATATCTTAACTGTTTTACACACACACACACACACACACACACACACACACACACACAGGGAGGGAGGGAGGGAGGGAGGGAGAGGATATATCAGATCTGTGATGGTGAACCTATGGCACGCATGCCACAGGTGGCATGTGGAGGCCTCTCTGCCGGCACACAAACCATCATCCCAGCTGAGCTCCACTGTGCATGTGCGCACACCTGACACCAGCCAGCTGACCTTCGAGTCTCTGCAGCATATGTTGTTTAACCCAAATGCAGTTAAAACACTATACAAGCCATCAAGAATATAACTATATACATCCAGCAGGAACAGAAAGTGCCTCGCAGGAATATATAGTGGTAAATCCCAGAGAGGCAGGAAATGCATCACTGAACAATGGAAATGAATGCTAGAGAGGAATAAAGCTGCATACAAGGCCAACATAACACCTGCATGCATGGGGGGGAGGCAGTCCTCCCCTGGCCCCTCGCACCCCATTTTTGGTCCGAGGAGGCTTCAGGGAGGGCTGCTAGGCCCAAAATGAGGCACAGGAGGTCACGTGCGAATACACAGGGTGGGTGGGCACACAATGTATTATGGGTGTGGGCACACCTACGCATGCTGTTGTGCGCGCACACTTTCGGCACGATAGGACAAAAAGATTAGCCACCACTGGATTAGCTAGAATGAGATGATTGAGATATGTATCGCATGAAAGGAAAAATCTGCAAAAAGTCACGGGGAGCCCCAGGGATTGTTCCTCGCAAAGCATCACGGTCGCATAGAATGCAAATGAAGGTGCTTATCTCCCCACCCGGCTCCATGTGATCGTATTCAAATCGGAGTCACGCCGAGTCCCAATCAGAGGGCGGAGGGACATTATGTTAACGTGGTTTCAGGAGAGCGCTATGCTTTTTTTGTTTTACCTGTGTTCTCACAACCATGCAAAGGTGGGTTTTGTGCTACAAGGATCTTTCCCTGTCTGCGGTTCCAATTGCAGTCGTCCTTTTGCTTCGGATTAAAGCACCATTTCTCATTCCTTGCAAAACTAGGGAAACGGCAGGGCCGCCTCCCTCCCCCCTTTCCTTGCAGCACCATCGGTTGCAAAATGTTCCCCTGATTTGGTTTATAAGTTCGCAACAATGCGATCCAACAAATAGGAAAGTTTTAATAAGATCTTCTGACTTTATTTGGTCTCTGCTACCCCCCACCCCGACCCCGTTAGCCCTTGGGTTTTGTCCCCTCCCAAGGAGAGAGTGGGAAGGAGAGGAAGGAAGGAGGAAGGGGGGAAGGAAAAGAAAAAGGGAGGGGGGAAGAAGATGGAAGGATAAAAGATGGAAGGAAGGAGAAAGAATAGAAAGAAGAAGGAGGAAGGAGAAGGAGGAAGATGGAAGAAGAAAGGAAGGAAGAAAAAGAAGAAGGGAGGGAGGAAAGAAGGAAGGAGGTAGGAAGAGAAGGGGAAGAGAGGGAAAGAGCAGAAAGACAAAGAGGATGAAGTTGATAGGCAAGAGGAAGGAGGAAGGAAGGAAGAAAGAAAAAGGGAGGGAGGGAGGAAAGAAGAAAAGATGGAACTAGAAAGGAAAGAAAGTAGGGAGGAAAGGGGGAGGGAGGAGGAAAGGGGGAAGGGAGGGAAAGAGCAGAAAGATAGAGAAGGTGAAGGTAGATAGGCAGAAGGAAGGAAGAAGGAAGAAATAGGAAGGGGGAAGGTGAAAGGATGGTAGGAGGAAGGAATAGAAGTGAAGGGGAAGAGAGAGATGGAAAGAGCAGAAAGACAGAGAAGGTAGATAGGCAAAAGGAAGGAAGTTGAAAGAATGGAAGGAGGAAGGAAAAGGAGGAAGGGAGTGAGTGAGAAAAGAAGAGGGGATGGAAGAAGAAAGGAAAGAAGAGAGGGAAAGAGCAGAAAGACAGATAAGGTGAAGGTAGATAAGCAAGAGGAAGGACGGAAGGAAGAAGGAAGGATGGAAGAAGGAAGGAAAAGGAGGAAGGGAGTGAGTGAGGGAAGAAGAAAATAATGGAAGAAGAAAGGAAGAGAAGGGGAAGAACAGAAAAATAAAGAAGAAAGGGAGGAAGGAGGGAAGGTGAAAGGATGGAAGGAGGAAGGAAGGGAAGGGGAAGAGAGATCTAAAGAGCAGAAAGACATAAGGTAGATAGGCAAGAGGAAGGAAGGAAGGAGAAAGAATGGAAAGGGAGGAAAGCTAGAAGAAAGAGGGAGGGAGGGAAGGAAGGTGAAAAGAGGAAGGAAAGAAGGGTTACTTCCACTTGTAGGCCTAGGACTGAATGCAGGAGGAGTCTCTCCATAGGATCAGCTGCTCCTCTGATCATGGTCTATGAAAATGTTACTGCCTGCCTGATGCAAATTTAGACAGACGGTGTTTTGGGCTGCCCCTCAAATCCCCCCACCTTTACTTCTCCCCCTGTAGAATTCAGCCCCCTGAGTTTTGCCTTTGAGGGGGCATCTAAATGTCATGTGTAGTTATGGTGGATGGCAGAGTCAGCTGGAGGTTGAGAGGGGATTGGGGGCTTTTGTCCGCCTGTGGAGTTCTCCCCATGGACAGGATGGGATGTTGGCATGAAAGGGATCCGGGTACAATCTCACCTGTTCCAAGTAAAGTTGCCTTTTGCAATTGGCTACCAGTAATCCTCGACTTATGACCAGGATTGATCCCCCAATTTCTGTTGCTAAGGGAGACGTTTGTTAAATGTTTTTTGCTGCATTTTGTGACCTTTTATTGCCACGTTAAGTGAATCATGATGGTTGTAAAATCAGGAACATGGCTGTTAAGTGGCTGTTAACTAAATTGGACAATTTTTAAAAAAATCCTTGGAGATAATAGTGGCTCAATTTATATGGCAAGGCAAGAAAGCACGAATTAAAGCCCAAATGTTGCAAAAACGTAAAGAACTGGGAGGCTTTGGAGTACCCAACTGAGAAGCATATTATAGTGCAGCAGTTATGACATGGGTGAAGGATTGGGCGATGTTGAGTAGAAGGTGCTTATTGGCTATATAAGGTGACCAGATTTTAACATTGGTAAAGCGGGACACTATTGACTGGGGGTGGGGGGGGGGTGGGGTTCCTTGATTAAATTTTTTTAAAAAAATCGGGACTTTTTAAAAACACCACGGGACGTGGGACAAATTGTTCAAAAGCGGGACTGTCCCGCCAAAAGCGGGACGTCTTGTCACCTTATTACTACAAGTAGAAGACTCTCTATAGACGAAAATAATACTTGATAAGAAGCTGTAAGAGCTTCTTACCAAGTTATTTTGGTACTTACCAGCCTTTTTCTTTAAGTTAGCCAGCTAGTATATTCCCAAATATAGTATAATATTTCTGATTCACTACTAAAATCAAAGTCTGATCAGGTTCCCCACATACAAGGAGAAGAGATGCCTCAAGCAACTTTTTTTTTGGCCCTGTAGCAAAGGAGAAAAGTATTCAAAGCACACTCCAAATCAAACTGTTGAATATCACTCTTGGGATTAAATTCCTCCACTGAAATTCAGCTACACCCTATGATAGCAATGGCTGTTTCTCCCAGTCACCCTCCACCCCCAGTCAAAATAGTTATCTGTGCCTGGTAATGTCATTTAACTAATTAAAAAGGCCATCTGTTTTATTAATACTCGAGTTGCAGTTTTGAACATAGATGAACAATAATAAAGCCTAACATTTATACAGATACGAATGATTTTCCTTCAGCTATAGCAATTAGCAATTTCATTTTAAAACTTCTAAAGACCTTTCAGGAACAAAATCTGATTTTTTTTTTTAAATGTCATCTATGTTATGCCACACATAATGTAAACAATTAGCAATAAAATCCAGGATTCAGCTATTTTCCAAAGAATTATTGTCTTACTGATAGTATCTTAAGCATGACAAAATGAAGATATTCATTTGCATCGAAAAAACAGAGGTTTACTCTCTTGAGCTGCTGATTTTTTAGGTTTAATATATTTGAACTTTCTAAAAAGACTATTCCAAGGAGGTGATTATCTTTTAGAATAGAATTCTTTATTGACCAAGTGTGATTGGACACACAAGGAATTTGTTTTTGGTGCATATGCTCTTAGTGTACATGATTGATTGATTGATTGATTGATTGATTGAATAAATTTCTTTTTTTTTTTTTATATAAAATATTTTTTATTCAATTTTCAATTTTCACATTCCATTTGCAATCATTTATACACAGGGTATTTACTATAAGAAAAGAAGAAAAAAAAAAGAAAGAAAAAAGGAGGTGATTATCTTAATATGCTTGTATAGCCATATAACTTTTATGCTGTTCTTTTTATGAGTGGTTTATGTCACATTGCCTCTCATTTTATTCCCACCACAATGAACCTGTGGGACAGGTTGATTGTGACTGATCCATAGTCACTCAATTACCAAGTGTGGGCTTCAACCTTTAGGTTCTCACTTGAAGTCTAACAGATTTACAGAAATACTCTTTTAATTAACATACAGACATACACGAGCATCACTCAGACATGTGGTTTATGTATACATACATATAGACACAGTCAAACTTCCCTCTATGCTGTTCCTAAATCTCCAAGATGATGCATGGAGCGCATGATGGTGATGATGTTAAAGAACAACAGTATCATAAAAATTAGAGCAACAATGAATATAGGAAGAAGATGAGTAAGAACAGGGCTGGAACTTGGTCTAGGGGCAGGGACTGGTGTTGAAGAGAATGGTGGGAAATTGAGAAAGAAGAGGAAGCACTGAGCACCGGCAATGATAGTGGTGACTGAAGGGGTTGCAAAGAAAACACAGAAAACAACAGACAAGAGGGAAGGAAATGTACAATCAAAGCAAGGAACAAGAGACTTATGTCAGGTTTTCACACCTACAACCATTGCAGCATTCCCCGGTCACATAATGAAAATGTGAGTGCTTGGCAACTGAAAATCACTGACAGTGAAGCAGATCAGGATTACAGTAGGGATCATGAATATCTAAGCATTCATATGGAGAGATGTAACAGTTTTCAATCATTCAATCTGAGAACAATCAAACATGTCCAAACAGTTAGTGCTCATCAGTTAAAACAATGATATTGCCAAGCTCTGAATAATATTGGCAGGTACCATCTTCTGGCTCTGGCTGCAAATTAGGTGACAGAGGCATGGAGATCATGTGCAGGAGATCAAAGCAGTGAAAGAAATCAATGGAGATTAATATGAAAACTTCCCCAATATTGAATTGCAGCTTCCCCAATATTAAAGTGCAGCTTTGTTATGGATGTAATTGTTATTTTCTTAACTGTATGTATATGTATGATATACATAAAGGTTCCCATTGCACATATGTGCTAGTCGTTCCCGACTCTAGGGGGCGGTGCTCATCTCCATTTCAAAGCCGAAGAACCAGCGCTGTTCAAAGTCATATCCGTGGTCATGTGGCCAGCATGACAAAATGGCAAAGGCATACAGAATGCTGTTACCTTCCCACCAAAGGTGGTCCCTATTTTTTCTACTTGCATTTTACATGCTTTCAAACTGCTAGGTTGGCAGAAGCTGTGACAAATAATGGGAGCTCACTCTGTTACGCAGTGCTAGGGATTCGAACAGCTGCTTAGAGTCATATTGACAAGAGAGAAGGCCCCTATAAATTGACATACATATAATATATCAGTGGACCCCAACCTTTTAGGCACCAGGAAATGGTTCAGTGGGAAGAGGTTTTTCCATGGATCAGAGGGGGCGTGGTTTTCCATGGTGCCTGCATCCCACAGATGGGGCTTTGCTTGTTTGCATGGACTAGTTTCTGGCATGCCACGGATCACTTCTAGTCCATGGACCAGGGGTTGGGGATCCCTGTAATAGATCACATAGGCTGGGTGAGATAAAGTTTCTTTTAAGTCAAACATGCCATTTTCCAGAATGTATTTTGACTTCCCAAGCTAGTTTATCAAATGAATATTATTTAATAATTCCCTTCTAAATATTAACCAGTTCCACTGCTTCAGGTTCTAAACTCTTCCAGGTGTGCAGAAGCCACAATGGAATCGTATCCTAAATAAATTATTTTCTTAAAGATAAGTTGGTATTCATACTCAGCTGGAAGAATAGCTCCACATTAGTTGTATTTAAACAAAGGTTTATTATGTACATGGCTTTAATTAGCAGAATGATCAAGAAGTCAAAAAATATCTTCATTAAATTTTAAAATAATGCATATTCTATCCAAAGATATAGAGGGCTTGTTTTTGAAATCCCTAGTCTAAATGTAGTTGAAGATTTAATTCTTAGTCCCTTTTTTGTGCCATGCTTTAAGAAAGGAATCAAAACAGAAACAGTTTCTTGACCCTTCCCATTATGTTAAAAAGTTGTTCTAGCTAAGGTCTCAATGGATTGCATAAATATATCTGCCTGGGAAGAATTCCTGTTACGTCCCCATAGAAAGAAGAATTATATATTTGTTCACATTTAGGAGTGCTATATGCAAGAATATTATTTACTTTCTATTTCTTTGGCTGGACGATACATAATACACTTATTTGTGCTAAATGGTAGAATGGGGTACAACAAAACACATACAGAGAAGATATTTTCTTTAGTGCTGTTTCTTCTTAAAAAAAAATTCTCCACCTTGATTTTTCCTAGTTTACCCTTCAGAGTTCTTTGTTTTATTAGCATGGAAGATCTACAAACTGAGTAAAAATCATCTTCTTCCAGTCCAAAAAGCAAGGAAGCAGTAGCATATTAAATACCAGAGTGTATTTTCTGAAGGGAACAAGCTATTGCTCCCTGTGTCATAATTAGAATTTGTATTTAAGAGGAGCTTAGATTGGAGAAGATGAATTATCTCTGAAGAAATGGTTTTCACTTATTGATACTTTCAAACTCAGTTAAGGAATAACTCAGTGGCTGGTGAAGCAGACAAGGATTATAGTGTAGGAAGTTAAAACCCACCCCACTACTAGAAAATGGAATATTTTAGGAAATATTAAAAGAAGAGAATATTTCCTCTAAGTGTAAGGTGACCAGACGTCCTGATTTCAGCGGGACAATCACGCTTTATAACAATTTTTCCTGTGTCCCGGAGCGTTTTTAAAAAGTCCCGATTTTCTGGCTTCATGTTGAAAGCCCAGTGGATTTGCTTAAGAAATCCTAACTGGGGCAAGACAAAAGACACCCTGTCTAATCCCTCTCTCTCTGTGTCTCAGTACTTTCACTGAAGATATTAAAATGTTAAAGCAACAAAATGGACCCCCCCCACGCCCCTTTTTACCTCATTTTATAAGAAAAAATGACCAAGTACCATAGAGCTCCAGGAAACACATGGCTAGAGAGGTTGGAGTGTTACTTCCTGGATTTTCCAGAGGGGAGGGGCACGGAGGTTGGAGGTCTGCTCCAAAATGGTGGCAAAGTTTCTTTGAAAAATATTTCCCTGACTAATTTCACCATTTCAATTTGCTCAGTTCTTTGTATTAACATCTATATCATTCTGTGTTGACTTGTAGTGCAAGCCTGCTGGTAAGTGAGCTGGATTTTTTTCTTTTCTTTTTTTAATGTATTTTAAAATAATGTGGGTTTTTAAAAATGTGCAGCTGCTGTTTTTTTATTCAAAACAATATGTGTAACACTATGATGTGCCATGGAAAAATTATTGAATTGATATCTGCAAATATCTGTAGTAGCAAGAATGGTTTTTGTTCCCAAAGCAAGGTTAAAAAAAAAACCTGAAAGAACAAAAGGGTTTTTCCTGATCAAAACTATAATTGTTTCTGCATGATACCCTTAATCACAAATACCCAACTACACTTCATTCTAAATAGTTTTATTTCCTTTATTGTATGTGATTACTCAAGTCCAAAAACTGACTTAATTGGATAAACTCAGCTCCACAATTTACTAAATATACAATTACAGGAATTTCATGTATAGTATGCTGTCTCTTAGGGTTTATTGAACATAGGAGAATAATATGAGAGGGTTTTGATGTAAAATAAGCTCTTTTAATGAATTCAAAATCAACGCAGCAGACAAGACATGGGAGTGAACATAATATACACTTTAACAATATATTTTTTTCTTTTAGCCATCAAATACTTCAGCAAATGTGTCAGTAATAATAGCAAGACAGGCATAGGATTTTCCAGCCAGGTTAATTTTACTTTTTTATGGTTTTGATGTTGTATATCAGAAACTTATGAAGGCTGTGCAACATTTTGAGGTGGTATAGAGTATGTAAAAGCATGAATACAGTAGAACCTCTGGTCACAACCATAATTCGTTCCATAACTTTGGTCGCAAACTGATTTGGTCATGATTCAAACCTAATTTTGGAAAAAAATGGTGCAGAAGGGGAAATCAGCAGCGAGGGGGGCATTTTTTTCTGATGCTTACTATATCCTTATTGTAATTATTATCATTAATTCTAATCTACTGATTATAGATAAGATCTTTTGGTCAACCTGCCAGAATTAGGTAATTAGATAATTCTGGTAGGTCTGTGTGAAGCAATATTTCAGGTTAAAAAAAATATTCCTAGGAGTTTTACAGTCTGAACATTATATGTGCTTGCCGGCTGGTAAGTGAGCTGGGTTTTTTTCTTTTATTTTTTTAATGTATTTTAAAATAATATTTTATTTATTGTGCATAGGATTTTTTAAAATACTTTTATTCTTTGTGGATTCTTTTTTTAAATTGTCTTAGACTATTTAAAAAAAGATTCTATCCAAAATACAAAATACCAGCTGCAGTTATTCACTTAAGAACTGTGGCAAGAAAGGTGGTATAATGGGCTTAGTGACCAAAGTTACAATGGCATTGAAAAAAGTGACTGATGACCATTTTTCACACTTAGCGACCATTTTCACACTTAGCGACTGTTGCAGCATCCCCATGGTCACGTGATCAAAATTTTGATGTTTGGCAACAGATTCATATTTATGATGGTTTCAGTGTCCTGGGGTCATGTAATCACCTTTTGCCAAAGTCAAATGGGGAAACCAGATTCACTTATGCTACTAACTTATCAGCTGCAGTTATTCACTTAAGAACTGTGGCAAGAAAGGTGGTATAGTGACCAAAGTTACAATGGCATTGAAAAAAGTGACTGATGACCATTTTTCACACTTAGTGACCATTTTCACACTTAGCGACCGTTGCAGCATCCTCATGGTCACGTGATCAAAATTTTGATGTTTGGCCACAGTTACAATTTATATTTGTAAATTGTAGTTATGTTGAAATAAAAAAATTACAATACTATTTTTGCGTTGTATGAAAATTTTTGTTGCTCCATATAAAATTTTTAATCAAGCCCCCCACCCCCCGGTCAAAGTTGTCCCTCTTTACCAATCTGAAAATCTGGTCACCTTATCTAAGTGGGAGACAGAAACTCATCTTTGTCAATGAGCCATTAAGGATTGAGCCAGTCTATTCTACATAACAAAGATCTACCCCCTTCATCTAACAAACAGAAACTCACCACAAGGCACCTGGGAAAATTACATCAGCTACCAAGTTAAGCAAGCCTGGGAGATAGCCTACAGAGTTGTCCCTGCATGGCCTTATGGAGTCTGACAACCAATCGGAATACAAGTTCAAGTTCAAAGCCCAGAGAGGGCATAAAACCAGGTACTTTCAGCATCTTGTCCCTTTTTCTTCTTCACCAACATCTTGAAGCATGTGATCACCTTTTTCCCCAGGACCTCAAACCATGTGGCCCTGTCCATCATTAAACCATCTTTCCAAGCGGCCTCCATGTTTCCAGTGTATTTCTCCCCACTTGGAACTGAACCCAGAAAGACATTTCTTCCAACAATAGTGGGGGATTAGGCACCATATTTTGGTGAACAGATATAACAGTTTTCAATCATTCAACCCAAGAACAACAAACCTTCTCCAAACAATTATTGCTCAATCAATGAAAATAAAAAAGACATTGTCTGGTTGTGAGTAATATTTGCAGATACCATCTTCTGACACTTGGCTGCAAATTAGGAGACAAAAACATGGAGATCAAAGTAGTGAAACTAATCGATGGAAATGAATATGAAAGCTTCCCCAGTATTGAATTTCAGCTTTATCTGGTAGCAAAGATGGACCAACAGTTCCTGAAGTTTGGGAAGAAAAGCACATTTTAAATAGTGCTTCCTTGGTTATGGTTGCCATCTGAGATTCATTGACTTTATTAAATTTTTACACCTCCTTAATTACTGTGAGTACTACTGAATTCAATAAGACAGAATAAATATCTATAAGATACACAGTTAATATATCTTTTTCCCAACAAAGAATTCTTAGGGCATGCAGAAGAAACAAATTGCTCTAACTGAAAGGAAAAACTTGGTAGAAATAAAAGCTGGAACAGGAAAATACAAGAACTTTGTATTAAAAGTGAATTTTAAATGCTCCCTATTTTCTAACAATTCTAAAAATGCCGAATTATTGTTACTTATCAAAAAACTGTTCATTGCTTTATTTAAAATCATTCAGCACCATTTTTGAAGTCCAAACTTGAGATTTCTTTTTAATGGATAATTGTCAGCCATATGAGGTAGACCAGATCAAGAAACTGAAGGCTGTAACTATGCTTTATTGAGTCAGGTTATAGTAACAATCCTCTAAGATTGCTTGCAGATTACCTTCTCTCCCTCTTATTACTCCAAATCAAGAGGAGCCTCTTAAAACCTTAAAACGCCACTGGTTTGTATGTCACCAAATTGTGAAACAGAAATTTGGAGTAAGCTTCAACATTTTTAATGATTTTGACCATCAGCAGGCTGAGACAATTAGACTTTTTCCACTCAGAAAAATGATCACCTGATTGGTATTTTCACTTTAATTTTACTTCCAAATAACAGATTAGTTGTAGTATAAGTGCCTGTAGAAAAAGAAAGAAGGAAACAAAAAACTCTCATGGATTTTATTTCAATGGTTTCTCCATTTCTCATCCATATACAGATAATCTCCAAGACAGTCTTGTTCCAGAGTCACATTTAGTCTTTGTTCTGGCCGGCTGCTGGAGGGCTGCATAATAAATCAGAGAACTGTAGAATAGCTAGAGGTTAAGCAAGATGTAAGCCTAGGATAGAATATTTTCCAAGAAACATGGTCCAGACAAAGTATAAAGGTCAGATTACATGAGAAGAAAGGGAGCCATAACATATATAAAACTATAGTGGGAGCACTGAAGAATTGTGTTTTTACACTTGGGGAAAGTTCTTGTTTGAAATTAGCCCATCAGGGATTCTGTTAAGTACATCCAACAAATGGGCATCTAGTGCGAGATGGAAGATGGTTGCCCGAGCCGAACGCTCAGGCTTGCGAGGAGCGGAAAATACTCAGATTTTTAGGACAGAGCCTCTGGTTTTCGAAAAAGAGGAGCCCGTGCAAGAGACCGGCTACCAGACGAGCCAGGCAGACGGTTATCTGGAGGGGGCCGCTCCTGGGTGGCCCCTGGACGCCGTTTCCGTGTCTCCACTGGCTGATGGCGGCGGCGCCATTCTGCACACGGTGGCGACGGCGGTGTCATTTGGGCAGGAGCCTGGGGGGGTTGCGTTCGGGCGGCCCCTGGACAGCATTCCCGTGTTCTCTACATCCCCTGGCTGGCTGACGGCGGCTGCTGGAGAGAGGTCTCTCTTTTGATTTATACTGGGTCTGCTGGACTTGTTGGACTTGCTGGACTTGGGCTGGCTGTTGTGGAGTGGTGGTCTGCGCCTTCCCCCGCCCCGAGGAGGGGGTGGTGAGGCGCTGTAGCTATGTGGACCGGGATGGGAGGCTGGGCCTTGCTATCACCACAGTTCTTCCAGGCCTCCCCCCACCTTTCTTTCTTGCTGCAGCCTCCTTTTCCGGGTTGTTGCCACTGCGGGGCTTGCACGCTGCTCTTCTTCGACTGCCCCTCTTTTGGACTAACAACGAGAAGCGGGGGGACGAGGCTACGAACTTGCCTCTGTCTCAAACTGGTGCTTATGTCCCCCCCTCCCATCTGCAACTACCCCAGCCATTATAGACTCTGGGCCCCTGGGCCCTCTTTGGCTTCTTCCGAACTCACAGGAAGGGAGAAGAATGGAGAAACTCTCCCCCCTTTACTATCACTGATCCTCACCTCCTACCTGCACAAATTCACTTGATTGGACATTTAAGATCTGAACAATTTTATGGATGGAGTGTGTATGGTATGATTGTTGATTCATGAACCCACTTACTTTTAACTAATTTATATTACCTATTGTATTGTGTACTTTTTTAACTGACCATAGTGGGGAATGTATGAGTGAGTGACTGTGGTGGACTGAGAGTGCAGCCTGGTACCTCCTCCACTGAGTGCAGCAGCAGAAGTGGTAGGGGGCCCAGCCTACCTCTCGTCCCAGAATGAATGATATGAATGGCCTGCCGGGGAGAACAGAGGCCACAGGAGGGAAAGTGGGGTCTACGGATGCGGGGATGGGCCGGTTTGACGGGAGTTATAGGCGTAGCCATTACCGGGGAAGGAGGGTTCGCTACGTCACAGTGATCCCCCCTTCCGGCCCTGTTAGCTCCACTCCAGGACAAGACGGCGAGAGTTGTTATGGCCCTGGTCTCAGGCTGCTGTTGCTAAATGCCAGGTCTGTGGTTCACAAAGCTCCCCTTGTCCGGGACCTAATATTAGATGAGGGGGCAGACCTGGCATGTATTACTGAAACCTGGCTGGGCCATGAGGGAGGAGTCCCCCTCACTGAAATGTGCCCGGAAGGGTTTCATGTACTCCACCAGCCGCAACACCATTGAAGGGGTGGGGGAGTGGCAGTCATCATCCGAGAGTCACTAGTTCCTCGTAGGATCCCTGCTCCGGAGATTGTCGGGTGTGAGTCCCTGCTGGTGAAATTGGACCTTGGGGGTTAAGTGGGTTTGTTTCTAATGTACCTACCTACCAACAGCATTACAAAAGCCCTGCCTGTCCTCCTCGAGTCAGTAGCCGAGCTGGTGGTTGAGTTCCCCAGGCTTATAGTGCTGGGGGATTTCAACCTGCCGTCGCTCGGCGAATGCTCTGATGGAGCACAGGTGTTCATGGCTTCCATGACAGCCATGGACTTGACCCAGATAATTCAGGGTCCGACTCATACAGCAGGTCACATGCTCGACCTCGTGTTTCTCTCGGAGCAGTGGAGACATGATCTAGATTTGAAGGGCATTAAGATCTTGCTCTTGTCATGGTCAGATCACTTCCTACTGAGGCTTGATTTTCAGAAACCAATCCCCCACTGTAGGGAGGGAGAACCGATTAGGTGGTTCCGCCCCAGGTGCCTGATGGACCCTATGAGATTTCAGACGGCACATGGTGAGATACCTGACTCTCTGGCCCACAGTCCGGCGGAGTCCTTGGTCGCTGCTTGGAATATAGCGGCGGCTGAGGCTCTAGACCGGATTGCGCCTTTACGGCCTCTCTGCGACAGTGGATCCAGGAGGGCTCCTTGGTTTACCAGGAACTCCGGGAGATGAAGCGCCAAAAGAGATGCCTAGAGTGACGCTGGAGGGCTAGTAACTCCGAATCCGACCGAACACAATTAAGAGCCTTTATTAGGACTTATCTAGTGGTGATACGGGCGGCAAAATGTGCGCATTTTTCCGCTCTTATTGCATCTGCAGAATCTCGCCCAGCCGCCCTGTTTAGGATAGCCCGCTCCCTCTTGAAAGGGAGGGATGCGGACGAGCCCTTACAGGGTAGAGCTGAGGAATTTGTTCAGTTTCTGTCGGATAAAATCGCTCGGATGCGGACGGACCTGGACTCCACTTGGACGGTACCAGCCGAGATCCCGGGGAAGGTCTTGATCGGATTTCGTGGAGTGAGTTTCAACTTGTCACACCTGAGGAAGTGGACAAGGCCATCGGAGCGGTGAGTGCCTCCACCTGTTTACTGGACCCGTGTTCCTCCTGGCTGGTCTCAACCAGCAGGGAGGTGACACGTGGCTGGCTCCAGAGGATTGTTAACACCTCTCTTCGGGAGGGATCCTTCCTGCACCCTCTAAAGGATGCGGTAGTGAGACCCCTCCTTAAGAAACCTTCCCTGGACCCAGCCATCTTAAACAACTATCGCCCAGTCTCCAACCTCCCGTTTGTAGGGAAGGTTGTCGAGAAGGTGGCAGCCTTTCAACTCCAAGGCGGACCTTGGATGAAGCAGATTATCTGGATCCCTTTCATTCGGGTTTCAGGCCTGGTTACGGCACAGAAACTGCTTTGGTCGCACTGATCGATGATCTCTGGCAAGCCAGGGATAGAGGACATTCCTCTATCCTAGTGCTTCTTGACCTCTCAGCGGCCTTCGATACCATCGACCATGGTATCCTTCTGCGACGGTTACAGGAGGTGGGAGTGGGAGGCACCGTCCTAAGGTGGTTCTCCTCCTACCTCTTGGACAGGTCGCAGTCGGTGTTGGTTGGAGGACAGAGATCGACCCCTAGGCCCCTCAAATATGGGGTGCCACAGGGTTCGGTCCTGTCCCCCCTCCTATTTAATATCTACATGAAGCCACTGGGTGAGATCATACACCGGCACAGGATCAAATATCACCAATATGCGGACAATACTCAATTGTATCTGTCCGCCCCGTGCCAACTCAGCGAAGCAGTGGAAGTGATGTGCCAGTGCCTGGAGGCTGTCAGGGTCTGGATGGGAGCGAACAAGCTTGCACTCAATCCAGGCAAGACCAAGTAGCTATTGATGCTGCCTCCCAAGGATAGTCCAGACAATCCACCTCTTAGCCTGGGGGGTGAAATTATACACCCCCTCAGAGAGGGCCCGCAATTTGGGTGTCCTCCTGGATCCACAGCTGATGTTAGAACACCATCTGTCGGCTGTGACCAGGGGGGCTTTTGCCCAGGTTCGCCTGGTGCACCAGTTGCGGCCCTACCTGGACCGGGAGGCACTTCGAATGGTCACTCATGCCCTCGTCACCTCAAGACTGGATTATTGTAATGCGCTCTACATGGGGCTGCCCATGAAGAGTATTCGAAGACTGCAGTTGGTCCAGAATGCAGCTGCGCGAGTGATATTGGGTGTACCTAGATACACCCATGTTACACCCATCCTCCGTGAGCTGCACTGGCTCCCCATTGGTCTCCAGACGTGCTTCAAGGTGCTAGTCGTTACTTTTAAAGCCCTACATGGTTTAGGACCTGGCTACCTGAGAGACCGCCTCCTGCCACTTACCTCCCAACGACCAACAAGATCGCACAGGTTGGGCCTCCTCTGGCTGGCGGTCCCCCGGGGGAGGGCCTTCTCTGTAGCTGCGCCGGCCCTGTGGAACGATCTACCCGTAGAGATCCGGACCCTTACCACTCTCCCGGCCTTTCGTAATGCCACCAAGATCTGGCTGTTCCGGCAGGCCTGGGGCTGTTGATTAATATCCAGCCCCACTTAGACGGAATGCATGATGTGGAATTTTAATAATTGTATCTTCTTAGCTTTAATTTTTAAATGTTTCTTTTTACCTTGCCTGTAAGCCGCCCAGAGTCCCAAGGGAGTGGGCTGCATACAAATCTTATTTAAACTAAACAAAGTAAACTAAACTAAAGTTAATGTTCTATATGTAGTTATATAAAAGTCTGGTACAGGTAGTCCTTGACTTACAACAGTTCATTTAATGACTGTTTGAAGTTGCAATGACACTGAAAAAAAGTGACATGAAGATGCTGCAATGGTCATAAATGAATCATTTCGCACACTTATGACCATTGCAGCATCTTCATGGTCATGTGATTTACATTTGAAAACTTGACAACTGACTCACATTTATGATGGTTGCAGTGTCACGGGTGTCCTGTAAGCCCCTTTTGTGACCTTCTGACAAGCAAAGTCAATGGAAAAAGCAGATTCACTTAACAATCATGTTAGTTACTTAAGAACTGCAATGATTCACTTAACAAATGCGGCAAGAAAAGTCATAAAATGGGGCAAAACCCACTTAACAAAATTCTCACTTAATAACATACATGTTGGGCTACATTGTGGTCATGGCTTGAGGACTGTATTGCTGATAACCCCTTACAATAACATCTGGCAACTGGTACCTGAGGCTTCCAAATTGTCAGATGTCTCTTTGTGGTTAATGTAATGATCTTTTACTTTGGTAGGATGTGGATGAGGCTTCTTTCTGCTCATTTTGTTTTTGCCTAAAATATTGAGGGTCTTTTCAAAAGACAAGATAGGCTTTTTTTCATTCCTTCCCTTCCCTTTTCAGCAATCAAAAGGCATGCCTCCTAATGTTAAGAGATGGCTTAGAATAGTGGTACTATCATCTGCTGACATGCATGCTTGATTTTCTTTGAAATTTCACTTTGGCATTCCTGCCTATGTGATGTCTTTTATGAGCCTGGGTGTTTTTTCCAAGCTGACTTCTAGATCATATTTCAACTGGATTGCTGACAATCTAAGGCTCTAAGCAGTTGCCAAATACAACCTTCTAGCACAAAAAAAGAAGACATGAGCGTGCACATGGGTGGATGTGTGCGCGCGCACACACACACTCAGAGAGACATGGATCTCAAGCTGCATTTTAGTCACTCTCAATTTATGCCAACTGCAATTATAGACAAGGAACCACTTTGCAAGCTGCTGAGACCAGGCAGCAGGAAAAAGTGAAGTGCTAAGAATATTGATGAGGGAAAGGAATAGTTAAGGTGGACAAAGCATTTATTAGCCAGAGGTGCTGAGTGGACCCCTGTGGATATAAAAACCATCTGATCTTGTTTTTGCTTGGGGGAAGACAGACTTCACTGACAGGCATATCTAGCTTAAACAGCAAAAGTCAACTTATTTGCTTACTATGCAATTCGCTGGCAAATTCACTTCATACAGTCCTAGGCTCTTGGCCCCATCTAATTCTAGTTCAAGAAACCTTCACAACAACTAGTTCCCCCCCCCCTCTCTCTCTCTGTGTGTGTGTGTGTGTGTGTGTGTGTGTGTGTGTGTGTGTGTGTGTGTGTGTGTATATATATATATATATATATATATATATATATATATATATATATATATATATATATATACACACATCTACATCTACATCTATCTATCTATCTATCTATCTATCTATCTATCTATCTATCTATCTATCTATCTATCTATCTATCTATCATCTATCTATCTATCTATCTATCTATCTATCTATCTATCTATCTATCTATAGTGTCACAACCCCTGGTAAGCCCCAATTATGGGAGGAAGCTAACTGCTTCCATCATCTGTCAATCGGCTCGTCACAAGTCCATCACAACAGAAACCCAATATTTTTACTGTTGCCTTTGTTATATTTGTGTTTTATTTGTGCTGATTTTATTTATTTATCAGCACAAATAAAACAAACACACACACACACACACACACACACACACACACACACACACACACACACACACACACATATATATATATATATATATATATATATATATATATATATATATATATATATATATATATATATATGAATGAAATGGTTGTTCTGAGATGAGTTTGAAGAGATTTAGCATTTTAAAAAAACCTTGATATTTAGTGTGAATCTAAGAAATGGGAGGGGGTGTAATTGTGGATTCTACTGAACTTTGACATGACTGCCCTGTTTTACGTTTTCTACGTTTTCCACCTAATCACATTATTCAGATAGACAGACAGACAGATATAAGAGAATAATAGAGGTGGAAGGGACCTTGGAGGTCTTCTAGTCCAATCCCCTGCATAGACAGAAAACCCTATACTATTTCAGACAAATGGTTATCTAACATCTTCTTAAAAACTTCCAGTGTTGGGGCATTCACAACTTCTGGAAGGAAGCTGTTCCACTGATTAATTGTTCTAACTGTCAGGAAGTTTCTCCTCAGTTCTAAGTTGCTTCTCTCCTTGATTAGTTTCACCCATTGCTTCTTGTTCTACCCTCAGGTGCCTTGGAAAATAGTTTGACTCCCTCTTCTTTCTGTCAACCCCTGAGATATTGGAATATTGCTATCATGTCTCCCCTAGTCCTTCTTTTCATTAAACTAGACATAGTCTGATCCTGCAACCGTTCTTCATATGTTTTAGTCTCCTGTCGCCTAATCATCTTTGTTGCTCTTCTCTGCACTCTTTCTAGAGTCTCCACATCTTTTTTACATTGTGGCAACCAAAATTGAATGCAGTATTCCAAGTGTGGCCTTACCGAGGCATTATAAAGTGGTATTAACACTTCATGTGATCTTGATTCTATCCCTCTGTTTATGCAGCCTAGAATTGTGTTGGCTTTTTGGGCAGCTGCTGCGCACTGCTGGATCATATTTAAGTGGTTGTCCACTAGGATTCCAAGATTCCTCTCACCAGTTATTACTACTATTGAGCAAGATACCACATATATTCTACCTGTACATTTTGTTTTTCTTGCCTAAATATAGAACCTTACTTTTTTCACCATTGAATTGATATGATAGATGGCAGATGATAGATTGATGGATGGATTGATGGATGGATGGATGGATGGATAGATAGATGATAGAGAAAGACAGGCAGAGAGACATAGAAATATAGGTGTGTGTCACTGTTCCCTCTAAGGTGCGCGCCTGCGCGGCTGCGCACATGGAAAGAAATCCCCGCGCAGCAGTTTCTAACTGCCGCGCAGAGATTTCTACCAAAGCAAACATGGGGAAGTCCTTTGCAGGCAGCTAGAACTGGCCGCCCGCAAAGGACCTCCCCAGACTTGTTTTAATGAGCCGCCAGTCCTCTTCCTTCTTCTCCTTCACCAGCAAAGCTCCCACTGGCTTCCCCGCCTATGGCAGTGGCAGTGGTGCCTCTCCCTCCACACGGAGCACCTGAGCTGGCTCCCGCGTTATCCCTCCCCCTTCCTCCTCTGCCGTGCTTTTGAGGCTGCGGGAGCTAGTAGGAAAGCGGCCGAGGTGGAGGCGGCAGCTGGGCTCTGGGTTACCCCTGCCACCGCCTCCACCTCCGCCGCTTTCCTACTAGCTCCCGCGGCCTCAAAAGCACGGCAGAGGAGGAAGGGGGAGGGATAACGCAGGAGCCAGCTCAGGTGCTCCGCGTGGAGGGAGAGGCACCACTGCCATGGGCGGGGAAGCCAGCGGGAGCTTTGCCGGTGAAGGAGAAGAAGCAAGGGACTGGCGGCTTTGAAATGCAACCCCCTGGTCCCGCCGGCCGCGGATTTGATTCGGCGTAAGTGGGGGCCGAACACATGCTGAGCCGACTTTGCGCAGTGAGGCGGAGTAATTCAACCCCCCCCCAAAGAACGTGTGTGTGTGTGTGTGTGTGTGTGTGTGTGTGTGAGAGAGAGAGAGAGAGAGAGAGAGAGAGAGAGAGAGAGAGAGAGAGAATTGGATCAAAATTGGTGGCCAAAGGAGTGGAGGGAGGGAGGGAAGGAAGGAAGGGAGGGAGGGAGGAAGGAAGCCCTGCCCCCTGTGAAAAAAACTGAAGATGGAGCAGTGAATGAATAAACCATAAAAGCAACAAACAGTTAATGCGTAAGTAAGCTGAGGAGCAAGTTCTCAACTAAGGAAGAAATATAAGAAAGAAATATAAAAAGCTCAATATGCCAAAACACTTATTTTAGTCTTCATTTAATTACTTGTATTGTAGTCTGATGTAACATCTTTTTAAAGTTAACGTTAGTTAGAAAAGATAGGGTACAAAACTTAAATAAAAAAAAATGTACATTCATTTTGAAAAATAAATGCAAGACTTGATTAATTTCATATCTTTATTTAAAATAGTTTTGGCATGGCATATGATTTTATTGACTCAGTTGGAAATGATGTGGATGTTGTATCTGATTCTGAGGTATATATATTCTTAAGTAACATAACATATAGCATATTGTCCAAACTTGCTAGACTATTTAATTGATCTTATTACTTTAAAGGGGGAGAGTTTCATGATAAATTATTTTATTACATTTATGTTGCATTTATATATTATATTTATTACATTTATATTCCACATTATATATTTGTATTGTTATTTTAGTGTATATTGTCAATTTCGATAGATATTATATTGATATATCAATACTGATTTTAATCATACTAAATAACAATTACTGCTATTATTTATCAGCATTACATATTTACAGTTTTTAATATTGAGTTAGTCATATTTTAGAATAATAGCGTTATCTTTTAATAGGATAATTGGCAAAATCTAATTCACATGTGATGGGTTGCATTCCAAAGGAATGTGAGAGGACAGGTTGCCTGCAAAATGCCAGGACCCTGATGGTGCCATGTCTCTCTCTAGCCAGTCTAACAATCTAAAAGCTGAGCAGAGAGCCTTTTTTTTTTTCAGGGTGAGCGGAAAAGTATAGTGTTTGAGTGGCACTTTTCATGTCTGGCATTCATCGGGCTGAAACCTCGCTCGCAATTGGCGCTTGACGCTTGGAAGGTTGCGCAAATGTCCAGCAGACGCGACAGCAGTTCAAACTGTGGCTCTCTTAGGTGCTCAGGCATGAAACTGTGCAGCTCACACACTATACTTTTCCGCTCACACTGAAAAAAAATTAGAGGGATCATTGGTGTGTGTGTGTGAGAGAGAAAAACATCAGAAAAGATTTTTGTGGTGAAAATAATGTTCATTGATCTTTAGATCTATTGGGTTAAGGACATTGTGCTTTATTTTTGAAGAAAAAGGAAAAACAAGAAGTCTCACAACAGTGAGGTTATGTAACAATCTCCTCATCCCCCAAGTACAAATCAAGCCTGAATAATAGACCCAAAAAAGACCCAATATTTTTCTACTAATATCCACAGGAAATCAAAATGTGTTTCCATGTCTTGATTTGAATTTAGTTGATTTGATTTTAATAGATATGTACATTATGTTGTTTTATTATTAATGTTCTTTCAATTGTTAGCTGGTAGCTATCCAGTGTTTGATATAAGATGGGCATCTAAATAAATGTTTTAAATAAATAAATACACTGATATTTATTGATGTGCCATCAAGTCGATGTTGACTCTTAGCAACCACATAGAGCTGGAAATTCTTTGTTAGAATTCTATATTTCTTATGATTCTATGAGTGATTTCCAACAAAGCTATGGCAACCCCGAGGCTTTCAGTTGACTATAAATTTTTATTAAATTAATTTTTTTCTGAGAAATTCTGAGAAATTAAGTAGAAATAAATTCTAAGAAATTAAGTAGAAAAAAATGGAATCTGCTAGCATTTATAAAATGAAATGAAGAGAGAGAGAGGATGGATAAAGAGACAGACAGATACTATGCAATGTGCATATAAGTTGTGCTGCTGCAGTTCAAATAAAGTAATATGAAAAGCACTTCAGATCTGAAAATTGCCTCCTAAATTGGCTAATAAATAATTTCTGTTAAAGCTTAACTGTTATAAAATAGCATTTTAATGGAAAAAAGAAAGGTCTAATGCTTTCAAAAGACCATGAATATTCAGAGATCACAGCTAGCCCTGATGATTATATTTCCATTAATAACAGAGTATTGCATTGATTAGCAAACTCATTTTTCCTCACACTGTTACATATTTAACAGCTTTGCTTCATCTATCTTTGGTGTAGGAAAACTGCCAATGTTTTTTGCCTTAAGCAACATTTCAAGGCAAATCTGGAGTTTCCTCTCAACGAGGGATTTCTGGGATGTACTAATAACAGACTTGGTAAGACAGGGACCAATTTGTGGGCTTGCTAATCTAGTTCTGTTGGGGGGCCTGCTGAGTTTTCAAACCTCAAAGAAGAAACAGCAGAAACTGTCTTGATGTGTCTCTTCTGACTGATAAGGCAAGTGGTCTTATTTCTTTGAGACCGATCTGGGCCACCACCCAAAACCATCTGGCTCATAGTCCCAAAAAGAAATGTCATAGTTATGATCAAAGTGGTCCTAAAAAAATAAATCAAGCTTGTTATTCTATCTCAGGTCAAATATAGAACTGAGGTATTTTAATAAATTGTAACAATTTGCACAAAGCCTTTAGGTGGCTTGGTGGCTAAGACGCTGAGCTTGTTGATCAGAAAGGTCAGCAGTTTGGCAGTTTGAATCCCTAGTGCCATGGAACGGAGTGAGTTCCCGTTACTTGTCCTAGCTTCTGCCAACCTAGCAGTTCGAAAGCATGTAAAAATGCAAGTAGAAAAAATAGGAACCATATTTGGTGGGAAGGTAACAGCGTTCCATGTGCCTTCAGCATTTAGTCATGCCGGCCACATGACCACAGAGATGTCTTTGGACAGTGCTGTCCCTTTGGCTTTGAAATGGAGATGAACACCGCCCCCTAGAGTCAGGATTGACTAGCACTTACATGCAAGGGAAACCTTTATCTTCTTACAAGCCTGTATGTAAATATATATATCTGTATATATTTTTATAAAATAAATGTGTATATTTTATATGTATATCTGTATATATGTATTTATATATTTATAGTCTACCTTCAGTTACTGGAGCCTCTTCCCTCATCCCTCCATAAACATTTCTTTCCCCAACCACAAGAGACACCAGCAAGGCTCCACAAAGCACACCTTCATTTTCTCCTTTGGCAACATCTTCCTCTCTTCCTCCCTAAAAAAGAAATCCATGGTTTGACCCACGGAGTCCTCCAAAATGCCAGGGCATTCGTCCAAGAAAAAAGAAGAAAGCACTCATCCATTTTGGTGAAGGATTCAGCAGTCACCTCAACAGAGTAACAAGTCTCTCAACCAGCACTGACAAGAACAGGTTCTGAGGCAGAGCAAAAATATGAAATGGTGGCACTCTCAGCATGGGTCACATGAGCCAAGAAAGAGACTACAACCACTGTCGTTTTTCCCCTGTCACAGTCTCTACAAGCCCCATTTCCTTGCTGTCCAGTGAATGAGGAACATAAGTGAGCCTGGTTAGGCCAGCCTGAAAAATGGAGGAGAAGGAGAACACAGGAGTGTGGACCCACATGAAAAGAGAAAGAAAAGGGTGATGGTGGAAGGAAAAGTAGCAACCAAAGCCTATGCCTGGCTTACTCCCTCACTGCTTTCAAGCAACAAGACAAAGCCTCACACGAATTGCCACGTCCTTAAGATGTTTGCCTATGTACTTTGGTGAGTGTATTTTAGAGTGTTGATTTCTGATAGCTGCCTGGACTAATCCCTGCAGGTTTTTTTGGCAAGTTTTTTTCAGACGTGGTTTGCCATTGCCACCACCTTTCTAAGGCTGAGAGACTCTGACTGACCCAAAGTCAGCCAGTAGGTTTTGTGTCTAAAACAGGGCTAGAACTCCCAGACTCCTGGTTTCTAGTCTGGTGCCTTATCTCCTTATCTCTTAAATTGGCTCTCGTAAGACATAATAGTACTCAAATAAAATACATGGTATTCATAATTTATAATCATTAGTTATTAGCTATACAGCCATCATGGCCTTCCCTCTATTCATAGACTAGGTCTCTGGCCCCTAGACAGAAGAAAATTGCTGAGCCCTGTCACAAGAGTTAAAAGGAAATTTCTTTTGTAAGAAATTACAGAATTTCTTCTGCAAGTATGTGTTACTTGTATTGATAAGTAACACATCAAAGGAAATACAACAGTACAATTTTAATTCCAGTTTTCTATGTCAATAATTCTAAGTGTCTCCTCTATTTTGGTGCATATGTGCAATGTGACTGTGTGTACATATATGGCAGCTTAAATATGTGTAAAAGCTTCCATTCATGGAAAGGAATGTTCCGGAAAATTCCAAAATGTTTCGGGCTAGACCATATTTTGAACAGTACAAATGGCTTTCTTTACAGAAAATTAATTTTTGGAAAAACATGGGGCCCACCATTGGAACAATTGGATCAGCATGTTGTAGATAAACAAAATATTTTGGGTTAGGCCAACATATTATAACATAATCTAGGACAAAGAGGCGTTGGTATAACCATTGTATAGTTAGTTAGGTGTCATTAAGTTGGGCTTGAACCGTGACAACTTTATGAACAAATGCCCATTACCTTAACTTGTTCTCAATAATAATCCAAAGATCTTCCAGTGAGATTCAAGCAATCATCGTGAACTCATCTATCCACCTTATCTATTACTTTCCCTTCCTCAACCTTGCCAAGCATCGTTCTTTTTCTAATCAATCATCTGCTCACATCATATTCCTAAAGCATGTGAATTTGTCCCGCTGGTCATCATCTCAAGGAAGCAGTCAATGTTCATTTTGGTCAGGGCTGATTGATTAGTTCTCCTGGTACTCTTGGTAACCATTTACAAATATGCAATTTGAAGGAATATATCTTCTTTCCCTTGCATTTTTTCAATGTCCAGTATTCATAGACATATACTGCCAGGGGAAAAACATTGTTTTAACTATTCTGATCCTTTGTTGCCATAGAAATATCCTTATCCTTCATGATCATGTCATTTTGTTGTTGCTTTCCTCCCAAAGATTAATCTCCTCTTTCCTTCTCCAGCAAACTGGCCAGTTGTAACTGTTATTGAGTCCAAAAAAACAAAACTATCTATCACTTCTTAACTCCCAGCTGTGAATTCACTAAGCACTTTGTCTTCTTAACATTTAACAGGAATCCATACTTTTCATGTTGAGTTTTTAAATGAAAACTTACTTACTTCTTTCCTTCCTTCCTTCCTTTCTTCCTTCCTTTCTTCCTTTCTTCCTTCCTTCCTTCCTTCCTTCCTTCCTTCTTTCTTCCCTTCCTCCCTCTCTCCCTCGCTCTCCCTCCATTCCTCCAACAACATGATGTCAATCACAAGGGGAAAATCAATGAAACAGAGCTCATTCAAAATATCTATCAGTGGATGATGTGAAAAATAATTGGCATGGGTGGGAGAGAAAAAGAATCATGAACTGGGACAAATATTATTTGGCAAAATTTCAAGTTATCATTATGGCTAAAACAGAAGAGTGGGTTGAAGTCTGGAAGTAGGTTTCTCGAAATAGTTTAGTTATAGGAATCAAGCAGTATTACAAACTCCAAACCACTTTATTTTTCCAGATTCAGTTCTTACAGGAGCTTCTGTCTTGTTATAAAACTTCCTCAGAAGAATGATCAAATGATCTGGTGTATCCATTAGCTTTACATAATCAATAAAGCAAAGATCAGTAAAGATAGATCAAAATCTATCTTAAATTATTTTGTTCTCTCTTAATCCTTTTTTTCATTGACCATTAGATATAGCTTATGTCCTCCTACCTTTTCTGAATCCAATTTTTCATTTGACATTTCTATTTCTATGTACAGTTTTAATTTTTCTCCTTAAGCAGAATGTTTGCTTACAAGTCCATCAGTAAAGATATAAACACCAACTTTTTCATTCTCTAGGTTATCACATTTTCTTCTATAGTTGTTAATATAGAACTGTTAAAATTTTAATTGCCTATTCTCCTGCATTTTTAAACAGTTCAGTGTTGTTTATCTATGTCTGGTGCTTATCTACGTGATACCTAAACTATTGCTTCTCAAACTTTATAGTAAAGTTAATCCCTGATTATATTTTCTCTTTACAAACATTTCTATCATTTTATAATCCTATTTGTAAAGGGTTTTAATAAAGTATACTTTAAATAGCAAAGAAGTAAGAGACGAGAATAAAATATAGATAGAAGGATTTATACTATTTAAACATAGATAAAGATGGGGGGCTGAGATCAACACAAAGAGTGGTTTCCTTTTTTTTTTCCTTTTCTTTTTTCTTTTTCCCCCCTTTTTTTTTCTTTCTCTGTTTTTTCTCTGTTTCTCTGTTTTTTTTTTCTTTTGATATATTACTTTTATTTTTTAATCCATATGTACACAAGATATTTTAGACAGAAGGTAGCGCCAGGTGTGGGCCCTGGGAAGTCGGGAGGATTAGGGATGGGGATTTGTGGGGGGTGGGGTGGGGGGGTGTTAACATAGCCTTAAAAAGAACAAGAATGTATTTATATACGGTGGCTTTTTTTTGTTTTTGTTTTTTTTTTGTTTTTTTTATTTCTTTTTTTTTCCTTGGTTCATTTTACCTTTATCAGATCAAACAACACTCGAATAAAGGCATACACCAAGGAGGGAGGTAGAGGGAAGGAAGAGGGAGGAGTAAGGAAGGAGTAGGGGGAATGTAAGGAGTAAGGGGAATGTAAGGAGGGTGTCTGGGGAGTAAGGGGAGAAGGAAGGTTTGAGGGGAAAGGGAAGTAGGAGGGGAGTGTTAGAGGGAGAAAGGAAAGTTGGAGGGGGTAGATGGGGTGTATGGAGGATGGAAGGGTTAGGTGGGGTTGTGAATGATGAGTTGTGTTTCCTTTTTATCTGTTCGTTTTATTCCCTTTTTCTTTTCTTTTTTTCTCTTTTCTTATAGTGAATACCCTGTATATAAATGATTGCAAATGGAATGTGAAAATTGAATAAAATATATTTAAAAAAAATAAAAAATAAAAAATAAATAAAGTATTTCCATCTTCTTTTAATTTCATCTGACTTTCCTAGATCTTTTCCAAGATTACTTTTAGAATCTCTTGTACATCTTACTGCAATTTATTTGAAAGTTCTTAAAACATAATTTTCCCTTTCTTCTTTTCCTCTGCTGGGTGATGTTATTGAGTTAAATATCTTTTCTTATGCTTTCTTGCTTAATGATGAAAGTCTACATTCAGTCAGCATACATCCTTCTTGTGATCCAAAGCTTTCATTCTCCATTTCCTCCTGATTATCATGATAGATTTCCTTCTTGAAATGTTGAGAATATTTTATTTCTTTGGTTTTGGAAATATTTTTTTACATGTTAGCCTAATAAAATGTTTCTTACTTTGATTTCCTATTCTGACTGGTCAATTCTTGCAGGCACACATTTCTTTCATTTTCTAAGGTTCATCAATGTATTTGACATCAATGTGTTCAACACTCAGAACCTGGAAACGTCCTGACTGACAGGACTGCATTTTTCCATCTCCATAAGAGCTGTGGTGGCCCGGTGGTTAGAATGTAGTATTGCAGCCTAATTTTGCTGACTACCAGCAATTTGCTCCTGACTGGCTTAAGGTTGACTCAGCTTTCCATCCTTCTGAAGTTTGTAAAATGAGGAGCCAGATTGTTGGGGGCAATATGCTGACTTGGTAAAGCACTTAGAAAGGGCTATAAAACACTGATATATGGTATATAAGTCTGAGAGAGAGCGAGAGACAGAGAGAGAGACAGAGAGAGAGACAGAGACAGAGACAGAGAAAGATAGAGACAGAGACAGAAACAGAATATAAACATATTGCTATTATTGCTAGATATAAGATAGCGTGGAATAGAATAAAACCAGAATAAAAAAAATAAAGAGTATTTGTGTGTCATTAGTACTGAGATGGCATCAGTCTAAATATTAGAAAATGACAACTTTTGTGTATCCTTTCCCCCCCAAATAGCAAGCTATGTATTAAAAGTCACACAATGTTAAGTTCCTTACTTCACAATCAATATCATCTAATCAAATAAGGATTTTAAAACTTTCAGAGCAAATCCATTCAGTTAGAATTTGATAGAGTATGAGAGCTTGAAAAATGAAAATGACAGCATAAGAATCTTTCCAGACCTAATTCTTCAAACTGTAGTTCCCTGAACGAAACTATTTTCTTAAATTTTCATAGCCACAATAGCATTTAAGATTATATAGAAATTGCATTATTATGTGTCTTATTGGATGATTGCTTTTAACCTTGGCCTCAACTCTATGTCACCTCCAAACCTAACTACCATATTGGAGATCAGGAAACTACCCAAAAGTCAACATCACCTTTACATTGCTTTTACTGAGCTGTCTATTCGTGAGCACTTGATAAAAGCAAGGCACTTTGCTTTGTTCTTCTACATAGAAAAGGGACCTCTTGGTCAAAAGCTATATTTCTTTACAGATTAAAGGCACTGTTGAAGAAAAGAAATAAATCCTTCTATCATATCCTCTCTCAACACAAAGGCAACATTATTTATCTCCAACAGTGACCTATATGGAGAATCCTGAAAGCAAATGTGTCTATTGTGTGTGAATTGTTAGAGCTATGCACACATTTAGGAGCATGGACATTTTGTAATGGGCAATGTTGTACCTGTAATAACTGCACTATGCAATAAAGCACCATGGGGCTGTATATAAGTCTAAGTTGTATTGCTATTGCTATATTAGCTTGTTTTGTTAATTATAAAATTAGGTGTCAGTGTCTGTAGGCACCTTCTTTGGTACCCACCAGATTCTCTCTTAGGCTTGGTTTTAGAGTTTTCTAACTCTAAAATATATTAAATTTCTGCCTGACATTCTATAACATAAAGCAACAACCACATCAGTTTCATTTTTAAGAATGCTTTTGTGCCTTATAGGGGATCACAGGCCAGTTCTTTATGCTCACCAAAAGTGTGTGTGTGAAAGAGGGGGGAGGGGATGACAGAGGAAAGTGAGGTTTTTAGTGCTTTTCAGAAGGCTTGGAGGGTAGATGCCTGCTGAACTTCAGGAAGGCGATCTATATGAGAGGGGCTCTATGTATAAACCATCTTTCTAGTTCCCATTAGAGACAATGCTTGAGGGAAGGAAAGGGACAAGTGGTGTGCCCATCTTATCTGATTTGGTAGGACAGGTAGCAGTCCTTAGGCAGAGGCGGTTCCACAGATAACCTGGCCATGGGCCACATAGGGCTTTCAAAATGACAACCAGCACCTTGAACTGCATCCAGAATGAAACTGGGAGCAAGTGTAGTTCCACAACAGAGGTATTACATGAATAAAACTAGGACAGCCAACACTTATGTTCTGCACAATTCTGAATATGATGGCTTCTGGATGCTTTCAAGGGCAGCCTTGTGTAGAGTGCATTGCAATAATCCAAACTGGAAGATGAGATAAATTCAGGTGTAACTAAGTGAGAGACAACATTCCATATGGCATTCAATGCAAAATTCCCAAGATAAATTGCTCCTTAAAGTAGAACTGAACTATTTGCTCCAGGAAAATCAACTATAAACTAACAACTTTCTACCCAGGATGCAGAAGAATGTAGTTCTTAAGAATATAGAAATATAGAATTTGTGAACATGATAAGCAAACTATTTAAGACAGCAATAGATTAGAGATCTGGACTGGATAAAGATTTCTAAGAAGGCCAGTATTGTCACAGCCCTGAAGGGTATACAAGTACCCTTAAATCATCCAAATACTTGGGGCAAACACTTGGACACATATTATCTTTAATGATAGATTATGTGATAGGTGGGTGGTACAATCTTTGAGATCATCTCTATTATATACGATATTGTCACACTTCCTAAAAAAGCGAGGAAGTGATTCTCCATCAAGTCTCCAATATGTCAAATCAGAATTTGCTTCCATGTCAACTTTTCTGATATACTCAAGCTTGGGAACATTATAGATAGTGATCTAAAATCCATTCTCTTGAAAATAAGGGGCTTCATTTTCCCTGAATGGTATAAGCAATAAATATACATACTTTTAATCTGGACAACATTATTTTATCAGAGGTTTGGCTTATACCACTTGACAAATTATTTAATTGTTTTCAAAAGAAACCTCCAAATAATTTTATAGCTATATATTTTAATTTTACATCGAGTTAAAAAATATCCAAGTTCCCAAGACTGGGAAGGGTGGTGCCTATCTTTTCACATTCTCTTTAATATTGCTCCACCTTCAAAATTAAATCATGATCAAATAGGTCCCAACCTCCAAGAAAAAACAACACAAAATGAAATTGCCTTTCTCCCACTTCTCCTTATCTTATTCTCTTACCTGTTTTAATTACAATTTCATTTGTAGAGTGGTTTTGGTTTTTTCAGTTGTAGAGAAACAGAGATGCCTTTGAGGAAACTTTCACAATTGTTAGAAAAACATGATTTGAGCCCTGGACAAGAAGAGAGAATTAGAAAGCAAGTTAATTGACCCTACCTTGAATTTCTTGGATACAAGAGGAAGAGAAGGAAAATCTCAACAGGCTTTTAAAATTCTGTTAGCACCAGCTGGTAGTCCTTTGTCTGCTGGAGACTAAACAATTTTATCTTATCAAGAGACCTACCATGGTGTAGTGGTTAAGGTAGGCAGAGAAATCCAAGTTCCAGACAACCTTCATCCATTAAATACTCAATAAGTTCCTTTGGACACAATTGTTTTTTCACCATTTACCCATTTCACAAGATTATTGTGTGCAAAACCATTGGGAAAAAGGCTGTGCACTTCACTGTAAGTTCCTGGGTGAAAGACAGGTCTAAATCTAACAAATAGCTGGTAAAGAAATGAATGAATTAACTCATGTCCCACTTTCCATATGTGAATTTACTAAGAAATTAATTACTTTTGTATGAAAGAGAAAAATATAACAGCTTGAATGAGGGCAACAATGCTGAAGACATGATACCATACAGGGGTGGGCTGCTGGGGGTTCACAGGGGTTGCGCAGGTCAGAGAACACCCAAATCCCACTCCTGGCTAGCCCTGCCCATCCCTCCCCTCCCAGGAGCCCCAACACAGCCCATTTTGGATGCAGGTAAGTGCATGGCGCACACGGAGGCTTGGGGAGGGCAAAAAACGGGCCTACCAGAAATTCGGGAAGACTGGAAATGGGCTTTCTTCAAGGAAAGCTTCCAGAGCCCAAGCAGGGAAAAAATGTCCCCACACCACCACCATGGTGCAGGAGGCTGACTAGGCCAAGCCCACCATGACCACGCCCATGCCCACCCAGTAACCGGACAGAGAACCCCTTGCCAAATTTTTTGAAGCCCATCTCTGACCATAAACAGAATGGAAGTAAAAACAGCTATTCATACATTTTCAGAAAATGAATTATATATCCTTGGTTGACTTTTTAACTGAAAATCAAATTTGAAGGACTCTCCTATAGCAGAAGGGAAATGGGAGCATCATTCAACTGAAAATACTATTGTTGCGAAAAAAAATCCCCAAATCTAGCCAAAAATTCCCTGGGCACAAAGAGGGGAAATTTGCTATGAGCGATTTCTCAGGTAATGCAGGTCTGGGTAAGACTCCATGGCTGAGTAGCTCTGAACACTTGGATTGCCCATTTCACATTGGGAGAATATTAAAATAATGAATTGAGCACAATATTTATCTTCTAAGCAAGTACTGCAATGAGACAAGTTATTGTAAAAAGTGCTCTCTCTGGAATTTTTGATCCAGACATTTACACCAAGTGAAATTGCTGCCTAAATGACCTGACTGTAGATAACCTGTATTAATTGCCTCCTGGCTATTCTGTTAAAGATGGATAAAGCTGTTGGAACATTGATTTAAATTAAACATTTATTTCTTGGAATTCAACCTTTTCCACTCAAAACAAGTAGGGAGCTTGTTCAATTTCTTAGCAAAATTATGCCCCAGAGCTGAATTTATAATTTGTTAACTGAATGCAGAGTATGCCCCCAATGCTGACTCTCACCCTTCTATAGTAGATGAATAATGAATTGTCACTTCTTACAAAACAATCTATTATTTACTAAATGGCAACTTGTTAAGAACATACATGTTTATATCCCCCTGCCCCCAGAAACCAACCATACTCCAAAGGGTAGAGATACTTCATTTTATATAATTATGGTCTGCAACAAGCAGCCAATTCCCACTTCGACTTTTTTGTATCATTTAAAACTGCTGCCTACCCACCCTGTCTTGTATGTAGCATGTATTTATTAATATACAGATTAAAGCTGTCAACTGATAATATAAGAGTAATAATCAATGACATTAATATTGTGGTACCTGTCTTGAGTCTTTTCCAATCTGACGTTTTTCAAGTCTTGGAAGTCCACAATCTATCTGGGCTGCAACTTCCAAACATTTTGAGATTTGGAGATTTGGAGATTGCATATGATTGGTTTCTACCACTAAATGTCAGACCTGTAAGCTATCTTTTACTTTTTGGACTTCAGGCCTGCCACATTTTCTACTGTGGGAAAATGGGAGAGGGGATTATACAGAGTGTGGGTGATATGTAGCCATAATAACATTCTTTCTCAGAAAGTCAAGGTTATCTGGCCCTGCAGCTGTGATAAGGTGACTGGGAGGCATCTCCTGTTTTGGATGGTACCTGATTGGATCGTGTGATGGACATGTGGGTACTGGGCAGGGGCTTGAACTTTCTTTTGGGTGGGGAAAACCTGAAAGCTTTCAGATTTGGGTTTTCCAAGATGTGCCAATATGACATCTCTAATGAAATGGAAGTTTGAAGAAACTCAAGCCTTGCAGTCTTCTTTTGTTAGGGGTGTTACTTGGAACCCTGGCACTAAACTTAAATATGAATAACAACGTAATCATGGAGCAGGATCTTATTTTTCCCTTGTTATTCTCTGATAGATTATTGTAGCCTTAATTCATACTACAATGGTAGTAATGTCCTTAATCATGGCTATCCCTCCCCCCCCAGCTATCTATGAATGATGGGGTACATAAGTGTTCATCATGTTAGCCTAGAAACCTTGCTAACTGGGTATCTCAGTGCAAGTCATTTCTTACAACAGTTAAATTGCTTGCTGATTTTAATTTTATGGGTGATTTTCTATTTTTTTTTTTAAAAAAAACCTGTTTTGGTTCCACTCTTCCAAAATTAGGTTAAACAAGATAAATTTCTAAAATTAATATAAGAATCTTAATTTTTTGGCAACTGTCAGTTCTATCTGAAATTCTCAAACATCATTACAATCCGACTGTGGTTGGATCAGATATCTTTCATCCTTCCCAGGCACCTATAAATGAACTAATTATATTTAAAGATTAGTAATGTAAAATAGTCTACATGTATTAAGGTCTAGACAATAAACAATGTATATCTAATAAAACAGAAAAAAATCACTTTAAAACAGCATTATTTGCTACAACTGTTAAAAGAGCGGGAGTCTGACTTTTGTAGATGTCCCCTCATTATAGAGCCGAGGTGGCGCAGTGGTTAGGATACAGCACTGCAGGCCACTTCAGCTGACTGTTATCTGCAGTTCAGCGGTTCTAATCTCACCAGCTCAAGGTTGACTCAGCATTCCATCCTTCCTAGGTGGGTGAAATGAGGACCCAGACTGTGGGGGCGATATGCTGACTCTGTAAACCGCTTAGAGAGGGCTGAAAGCCCTATGAAGCAGTATATAAGTCTAACTGCTATTGCTATTGCTATTATCTGTTGTTGCATCCTATATGCTCTTATGCAAATTTTGTCTCAGTAGAGGTTATAACATGCTGTTGATTCCAAAGAAAAGGAGTGTACAACAATTTATGTTTGTGGCATGAAATTCACCAACAGGATGTGAGAGATTGTGATTTCTAGTTCTAAAAATGAATGAATAAATGAAATATTTATTACGAGAGACAGAGAGAGAGGAAAGAAAGAAAGGTAGAAAGAAAGGTAGAAAGGTAGAAAGAAAGAAAGAAAGAAAGAAAGAAAGAAAGAAAGAAAGAAAGAAAGAAAACATAGGAACCATAAAAGTTATAAAATTAATTTACATATCTGAACCTATATATTATCTTTTGTAAAGCTGTCTACTTTGTTTACTGTTTTACAGTCCATGTTTAGGAGCACTTGAGCTGCAGCAAAACTAAAAAAGTAAGAAATAAGGGAAAAGGGATAAATAATTATATGACATTTAATTTCTAACTGATATATTTGATTTTTGCTTCTTCAGTCCTGCCTTCTTATGTTGGGCTAGCCTCAGAAATTATAATGAGTTACCTCTAAACCCGGGGTTCCCAGAGATTTCCAATGAACTTTTCAGTTCATGCACCCCTTCATGAAGTTTCAGATTATTCATCTACCCTCATTTATTATATGAAAATAATTTAATAAATACTACTTAAACTAATAAAACTATGAATAGTAATCCCAAAACAACTGACACACCAATTGCACACGACTGGCTTTGACAAAATCACCATCAGCCAATTGTAAAGGCAACTTTATCCAGAATAGCTTACAACCTGCGACAATCCTTTTAACCCCATCAAATATGATGGAAAGGACCTGGGAAGAAAGATGGATAAAAATGCCAAATGCAGTCTGAACATGAGGCTGGTTGTGCAACAAAACAAAATAATAATGACAATAACAGCAACAATCCCTTGAATTGTTCCATCAATTCTTGGGGGCTGATCAGGCATGAAATACTCCAATCTTCACTACTGGTTTGGAACAGGGAGCACGCATGCACGCACGCTCACTTCGCTCACGCACAGCCCTTCTATGCATGCGCAGAGCATCTGTGATGACATCTGGGTGGGTGGGCAGAGCCTCCCGCTGCCACCACTACCCGTTTGCCTGAACTAGTGTGAACCAGAAGAATACTACCTCTGGGACTGATACTGACCACTTAGAGAACTCTGCTCCAACCAGACAAATCTCTAGAGCTCCACTACTATTAGTAAAATTTTCAGACCACAAAACTAAATTCTTATTCACCCCTTTACTCATGAACAGATACCCTGCTATGAACTATCAGAGCCACACTGAGATGACTATAACCTCACACCTTTAATGCCAAATACCTTTAATAGAAAAACCCTGGAGAGACATTTAATAAAAATCCTATGCAAGCAGAACTTTCCTCACCACCCTGGAGTTAACTAACCAAGAAAGATCTTGCTGGAGGCCTTTTGTCTTGGGAAAAATTGTGGCTGATAGAAGGAAGACAGAGCACAATTCAGATTGAAGAGTAAAAATCATTTATGATTCGGGGGGGGGAGGGATCATATATAGCATTTCTAGGAGCAGTAAGAAAGCAAACTGGTCATTTATTCACAGAGAGCTCAAAACCTTGAGCAGTTGATTCATAATTATTTTCTCTGAATTTACATTCTGGAGGAATCTGGTTACTTTTGTCCAAATCCAATATCCACCCATGTTTTCCTTTGCTTTTGTGAATTTTCTAAAAAACAAATAATGTTTTTAAACATATCTTTTTGCTGCCAGTTTGTGCCATGGGGATTGTAATCTGGTAATACATTTCTCATTTCTCTCCCAGTATCTTAAAGTACCTATATAGCATCAACTAACCATCTCTTAAATAATATGAAGCCTGTCCCCAAGAGCCGAGGTGGCGCAGTGGTTAAATGCAGCACTGCAGGCTACTGCTAGATCAGCAGGTCAGCGGTTCAAATCTCACCGGCTCAGGGTTGACTCAGCCTTCCATCCTTCCGAGGTGGGTAAAATGAGGACCCAGATTGTTGGGGGCAATATGCTGACTCTCTGTAAACCGCTTAGAGAGGCCTGAAAGGCCTATGAAGCGGTATATAAGTCTACTGCTATTGCTATTGCTATTTTATTCTGACACAACATTGTTTGGATGTCTCCAGAAGACTGAATCACTAATGGGGAATGGGGGGGGGGGGATTTATGTCATCTATTGGTCAGCTGGACTTTTCAGTCCAAATTGGAAGTCCTATAGCTATTTCATTGTACTTTAATAGAGTAATCAAATTAAGCTGCCAGTATGTTTGGCATTGGTAGTCAAGTAAAGCAGATGTATTCATCCAGTCAGTAAGCAATCAATTCTGTCCTTATCCTACCTGTTCTGCTTGGTTAAACAGGATACAATTTGTAGATCCCTATAAAACATTAGAACATATGAAATAGTTTGGCTATTATTTGCAACAAGAGCAAGTATGGTTCTGATAAGACCGTGATGGCAAACCTATAGCACGCATGCCAGAGATTGCACGCAGCGCCCTCCCTGATGCCACACAAGCCTTTGCCCCAGTTGAACTCCCCCACGCATGTGCATGTGTCTCCTGGCAGCCAGCTGGCCTCCTGGTCTCTGCCGTGCATGTGCGAGTGGGCGGATGGGTCATGTGCATATGCATGGGGCTGGGGCTGGCAGGGTGGTATTGCACACACATGCATGGAGGGGTGAGGCGTGCAGGGGGAATGCACAAGCATGGGGTGAGGTGTGTGCAGGGTCGTGATATGCAATGGCAGGGGGAGGGGTGCATGTGCAAGAGGCACACATTGCATTTAGGGATTCAGGCGAACATGTGCACACTTTGGGCACTCAATCCGGGAAAAGTTAGCCATCACTATCATAAGATATCCTGTTAAATTTGCCTTACAGCAGAGCTGATAGAGTGGTATGAAACTTGGCCTGAGAGAATGGTTAGTCACTTCCAGTATGAAGATATATTTGCCTGACTGCAGACTCTAATTCAAAGTCCATTTCCATGGCCTAGCATTGTTAGAAACTAGATTCAACTCATATGGATATAGTATGCTGTCCCTAGAACTTGTTATCTGAGGATCACCCAAATTTAACTGTAACTAATAGACAGCTAAAACTCTAGAGATAAATCATGCATCATTTACCAAGATCAGCATCTATATTGACTGCAATTCAGCAGAGATTATTAAACAAACACATTGTATGAGAGATTAAAGAACATAATCCATTGGCATTTTGGGTCACACCTGACTCTATAAGAAATTTGGATTGGACCAGTCCAGGAGGCAGTATTGAACTGGAGACCTATGTAGATTCCATATATCAGATGGTTCAGTAACTTTGCCTGAAATAATTCATTTGAAGGGATTATATATATCATCCAATCAAACCAGTTTTGAGCAACATATAATTAGGTAAATCTGTAATTTGATGGCAGCAGGCACAAAACACATTTCTTTTCTCATAGAAGCATGTTAAGATCTCTTCAGCATTTATCTATGCTACAAATTCAACTTTGATCGTCTTTTTATCTGAGGCAGGGAATAATACCCCCAGATATGTACACTATTAGACCTTCTTGAGGAGGTTCCAATTTTAATCTTAGGACCTTAGGCAAACACCACAATCAGAAAATGATTATCGGTGCAAAACTAAATAACAGATCACAAAGCTTTCCTGAAGCCAGTGGGTGTCTGTCATAGAATTTCAGCATTATTTGCCTCGTTCATTATTGGAAAACCTTTCTCTCCCTGAAATCAGACACAGATTACAGAAAGATTCAGAATTTCAATCTGGTGTTTTGCAGAATCCTTAAAGGTGAACTTAAAATCTGACTGTCTTGATAACCAAAGGAAAGCAAGATGGTGTAGCTTCACAATGAGGCTTCTTCAGCAATGACGACTGTTTCAGAAATTCAGTGCCAGGGAGCTTTTGCAAATAGGAAATTAGCAAATGTTGTTCATATAGAAAGCCACATTTTAGTCCCACATTCTGGAATAAGCACCAATATATTCTTTGCTGGTATCTGGAGATATGGCTTGCAAATCTTAATAGGAATTGATGATGAGAGACTATATTCCAAAAATTTGAATTTAAATTACACATTGTTTTGATTAGCTTCAGGCTTTAGTTCTTGATGAGAACAGAGGTGGTATTCACCTGCCCTCACGTAATGCATGTGCACTGCATATGCGCAGAAGATGTGCTCACATTTGTGAACAGGTAGGGAAGGTAAGTGAATCCCACTGCTGAACGAGAACCATCCTGCATAAGAATGAGGTCTCAAAGAGTTGAGATGGTCAGTTTTGAAAAATAAAACCAACATGACATCATGCTGGATTGATACTATAATTTTTACATGTACTCTCCTTTTCTCTGACTCAAAATGGACTCAGACTAGATCAGAGAAGCTTCTCCCCGATGCCAGAGAAGGCATATGTTGGAGCTCCCTTTGTGTGCTATGGTGTGTGAGTGTTATTTTAAGCAATTGAGTCAGTACCTTGGATTTAGTTATTTGTTTAATAGCAGCTGATGTACTACTTCCAATAGATCCATTCATTCTAGGTCTTTATGACTGTTCAGTGAGACAGTAGGTTGAGCTAAAAGGATGAGATTGTCAACCCTTTGGCTAGCCTTTGATGTGAATTAACTATAAACTGATCTACCTCAGCAGCAACATGTTAATTTCCTATGTTTGCTTGTAGGGGCTCTTGGAGTGTCTGTAGGTTAGTTTTGTTACATAAATTGTTCTAAGATTTGATACAGAACTGGGAATAAAGGTTGCTTTTCTTGCTTCTCCCAGGTAGTGGAAAGTACAGTTGTTTTAACCATGTTATTGCTACAACCTTTTCCGAGAATTTCCCTCTGCTCAAGTTTCCCTGACCTCACTCATAGTCAGTTTATGATAGAAGCAATTCGTGTGATTGGATACATTTGCTGTCACCTCTTTGTATAATTTATAACATGATCTTATTATTAAAAGCAACTTTTCTAAGGTCAGTGTTGTGATACCAGGATTATAGTTTAAAATATCCCACATTGTACAGTGTGATATTACAGATGATTGATTAGTACACAATTCTTCTTTGAATTTTCAGCAAATATTTTGTCTGAATGGAAAGCGTAATTAATGTAACAGTACTCTTTTTATTATTTATATCACCTCTCATTTCAAAGTCTTCATCAATACAATATAAAATATTATGAATGCAATATAAAATTTTGTAATAGCTAGCATTCTTGGCATTTTAGCCTAGCTTCTCCAACAAAAGATTGCAAATTTACAGTTGCCTATTTAGATTAATTAGTAGGGGAATTCTGAGCAAAGCTAAATGTCTTTTAATGAGTTTAACAATATTTCTTGAGGGAAATGAGTGGATGTTCCAATGCCCTATTTATTTCACAATTATCAAGAACCAGCCTCTGATCTCAGAACAAAAAGCAGTAGTATTAGTGATACTACATTTTCATCTTAAGCAAGTGTTATGTTGTTAGCACCTGAGGAGAATGCTGTAGATTCGTACAAGAAATTCATACTGTCAAATCAAGCTGTGATTCCATTTGCACCCTCCTGTGACAGCTTGATTACCATGTGTCATTCAAGCTGATTTTCATTTCCTTTGTTTGTCCGTTCTTGCATCTAGGTAAGATGTTATTAGCTAATCAGATTCCCTTTCCACTCTGAAGAAGAGACAGTTGTTGGCTTTTGAAACAGTATTTGAAGAAGAACTTGATCTTTGAGAAGGTGAGGTTGACTTACTTATTTTGGACAACCTGGCTTATTGGAACACAATACTCTGGTTCTGCACTTCAAATGTTGTGTTGCAGTTCCAGCTCATAAAGTATACAAATCATATTTAAAGGCACACATGAATTTAGAAATGTCTTGGGAGTTAACAGTTCAAAAACCATATCTGTATGCTCCTTTTTTTCATTGTGTGTGACTTTATGTAGAAGAATATAGCTCTAGCCTTCAGGAGGAGGAGGAGGAGGGAAAGGAAAAATGGTTGCTTAGCCCTGGGAACATAGAAAGTGTGAGAAAGAAACCTGACCTTGATTTTGTTGTTTTTAAAAAGGTTTTAGACACATTTTTAAGATTCTGTTATTCTGTCCCTATGAGAATAAAGAGGTGGTGTTGCATAAATGGACGTCTGCTTCTTTCCATGTTCCTGCAGTGTATGCAACAGTCATTTAAAAGAGGCAGGAATTCGATCACATGATTTATACAAGCTATTCTGGTATATATATACCATATATATATATTTAACCTCCTTATAGACACCCCTGGAGGGAAGCTCTCTCGCCATCAGTTATATCAGTTTAGAAGCTATAGGCAATCAGAAAGATTCAAACTGGGAAATGCAGACAAACACAAAGACTTTGAAACACTGGAAAAGGGTGTCACATTAAGCCACATCAGAAGCAGCATTCCCTGCCTTCTGTTCAGGAAATTTCCACTTGAACAGGTTTGTCCCTAGCTGCATTCACTGATTAACCAGATATAGGAAATAAAGCAAGGTAATTTTCATTTAGCAGAATTCTCATACAAGCGGTAGCCTCACTATACAATGCTAGTGTTGTATTTTTAAAGAGGACTACAGAATCCTCATTATTATTCAACAAAATATTCATTATTGTGCAACAGTTACGCTTATAAAGTCAGCTTCTATGAGCTAAACACATGCTATAAACATTTAGCTTACCTTTTTAAATTTCAACCCCCCCAGTACCTTTTATGTAATTTTTATACTTCTAGGAATCTTCCTCTCCAACAGGCATAGATAAAACAAACAATAATATTGAAAGTAAGCCAATCCACTAATTATAATGGTGATGCCAAAAATGCTAATAATGTTTTTAGCCAAGAATAATCAGGTAATAAAGACAAGTATATGCCAAACGGCATTAATCCTGGCTTAAACTCTACAGCAGGGGTGTCAAACTCAAGGACCAGGGGCCGGATTCGACCCATGGGGTGCTTAGATTTGGCCCATGGGGCCAGCCTGGAAATAGCAAAGGACCAGTCTATGGTGGCTCTGCCAGAAAAAAACAGAGCTCAGGACGGCTGCCTGCAGCTCTCCCGACTTCCGTTTTTGCTGGCAGAGAGTTGCAGGAGGCCATTGCAGCCGATAATGAGGCTCGGGAGCCCATTTTCGCTGGAAGAGCGCTCAAGCCACCACAGGGATCCTCCACCTGAGTGATGTCGAGTTGGCTATGCCCCCCATGAGGTCAAACATAACCCTGATGTGGCCCTCAATAAAACCGAATTTGACACCTCTGCTCTACAGTATGAAGTGCTACCACTTCCTTCTGAATTTGATCAGCAGCTTCAAAGATAGATTATAAGGTACATCAGTTATGAGGTGTACATGCACAGCATTTAAGAGCCCAAATCCTCCCTCCCCCTGCTAACATCATGCCCAAGGCCATCAATTCTGTAAGACCCTTGCTTGTATGACTTTGTATGACTTATGTAAGGGTAGTTGTAATTTCATTAGCTACTATTAGATATTTGCAATTGGAATGAAGACATTGATGCTCCAAATGTAGGGATAATTATCCCTATCATTTCAGCTTTGCTTACCAAATTTATCCTTTTATTATATAATAAATTGGAAGTTTCAGAGTTGGTTACCTTCCTATTTATATAGGTACCATGCAGGTGGTGGGTTCCAGATCCCGTTCCAACCGGTATGGTTGGAACTGGCCTGGAGTCATCCACATGGATGCGCACAGCGTGCACATGCATCTTAGCACCTCCGCGAGCCTCCGTGATGCTCCAGCTGCTCAGTGGAGTGTTGCACAGGTGCTGTATGCGCCATGCATTTGCGCGGAAGCACCAAAGACTTAAAAGACCGGTAAGGAGCTCGGGTGGGCGTGTGGGCCCTCCAGAGCACCATACTGGAACAGTATCTGGTGCTCCAGGCAGACCCCAGTACACCTGTACCAGGGTGTACTGCCTCTAACCCACCACTGGTACCGTGTTTCCCCAAAAATAAGACAGGGTGTTATTTTCTTTTGACCCCCGAAAAAAGTGCTTGGCCTTATTTTGGGGAGGTCTTATTAGGTGCAGGAGACAGCGAGCATGGTCAACTGATGGCTGCTGCTGTGTTGCAATATTTTTGGAGAGAGCTTATTTTAGCACATGCGCTCAAAAGCCCGATTTGGCTTATTATTCAGGGAGGTCTTATTTTCAGGGAAACAAGGTAGTGTGAAATCACAGATACCACATGCACACGCATGTGGAAGGCACACCTGAGGGGGTGCATGCATGTGGGGGCACGCGGGGGATCATGCATTATGGGTGCACGAGCACACGCTTTGGGCACTTGGCTACAAAAAGGTTAGCCCTCACTGGTCTATAACTTCAAACATGAACAAACATACACATTTATATTAGAGAAAATACTTACCAAAACACATGAAGACTTTCCGTTAGTTTGTAATAAGAAAATGCAAAAGAGACAAGAATTCTGAGAATAAAGTAAAAACAGAAGCATCTTATAGTGGATGGAAGCTTTGAGAAATGGCTAAATCAAGTGTTATCTGAAATAGCGGTGGTGTTACCGGCACAATTCCTCTAGGTTAAATACAGCCTTTCTTAGTTCTAAATTGTTAACCAAAGGGCAATGAAGAATATGATTTACAGATAACCTCTCTGAATGCACCATACATAAAGGAGCTGTGGATCAAATAATACAACATTTTCCAATATGTGTTGCAAAACAAATGCTTGTTAAAAAAAAGTCAGGAAAGCAATTCCTCTGATCTAGGAAAAAACATCAAGGAGAAGATTACAACAGACTTAATAGAAGATCGGAAAACCCAAATAATCAGCTTCATCCAGAAACCACATTTTTTACAAGGATTTAAATGCCTTGGAAGTAACTGTGTTCCTTGACTTAGAAACAAATATTTTGCAGGAAATGCATTCAAATGAACAATATCAGGGGTTTTTGTAATTGTATTCCTAAATTACAAGTAGAAAGATATTTATATATCACAAACATTAAATTTAACACTGAAAAAATTGAACTTCAAATTAATTTTAGAACAATCCACACAATAATTATATATTTAATACACACATAGATACATATCCATTACTAATCCTGATTACACCTGGGTTTTGTGATGTCACAAACTCCATCCTAGTGTACCTGCAACACTACATGCAAGCATATAATGGTTGGATTTTGTGTTGTGATATCATGACATAGTGACAATGTTTCATCATTTGACCTCTTTTCTCCCTCTTCCTGCAGATACGTATGCACACTCATCAGAAATTCCTGATTTTCCCATCCTTGTGAAGATGTAGAAATTTTGTTTACAAAAATGTGGCACAAGCAAATGGGGAAGTAGCTCTGTACTCCTGAGAATCTTGATCTGTCTGAGCAAAGATGTGTTATGTATAGTTCCCTAGGAAATGATTTCTCTATCTCCACTACCTGATCTATGCATATTACACAAACTTTGCAAAACCTATCAGTAAAGTTTGCAATATTTCTCTGTGTGTTTTTGTGCACTTGGCCTGGGACAGACAGATAATCTACTTTTTAATTTATTTGCTCAAGAACCATGAACAGCTGTAAAGTAAAAATCTAAATATTTGGCAAGAAGCCTTTCTAATATTGCTACCTTCTGGGAATGCTCATGTTCTTTACTTTCTGTATGTATTTTTCATGCACATAGCTTTTCATGTCCATCTTAAGAGAATAGAAACAATGCTGGAATTATTGCTCCAAGAAGGTCATCCTGCTTTTATTTATTATTTATTTGCTTGAGAATAAAAAGCACATTGATTGCCATAGAGTAAAAGTGCCACAAAGACTGTGTAAAGAATTAATCATATTCACAGTGGTAGTTCTCAGCCAAAAAATGACAGTTGAGTTCCCAAGAGGAAGCATGTAGACTTTCCAAAACCAATGGGACTTTATTTGCCCATGAATCAGGGGTGGGTTCCTGCCAGTTCTATCCTCTTCTATGGAAGAGGTTCCGCAAATCTACAGTGCCGTTTAGAACCGGTTCCAGCTCCCTCCCCCCCCCGCCCGTCTGCACATCATCAAGACGAAGAGCGAGAGGAGGAATTTTGCAGGTTAAAGTCCACAAGTCTTAAAGCTGTCAAGTTTGAACACCCCTGGGGTTTTTTCTAAAGGGTTAGGGGTGCAAGGGTCTTGTAACTTGACAGCTTTAAGACTTGCGTGCTTCAAATGCCAGAGTTTCTGAGCCAACATTTTGGTTTCTAAGCAAGAGCATTGTTAAGTGAGTTTCACCATATTTTACAAGTTGGTCACGCCCACCCAGTCACATTACTGCCAAGCAACTCCCACTCGGTCACATGGCCAGCAAGCCACTCCCACCCGGTCACATGGCTGGCAAGCCACTCCCACAAACCAGGCCACACCCACAGAAGAGGTTCTAAAAAAAATTGAAACCCACCACTGCAATGAATCATTTCTTATCCATTGTTTAGATTCAGTTTTGGTCTCAGGTGACAAAACTGAGCACTCATGACCAGCTTCCTGCTTAAGAATGTAAAGAAAAGTTGCCACAAAACCTGAGTTGCCACATGAAAGTTAGTTGGAACAAAAACTGTTCATCTGTCCTCCCTTTAAAAAAAAATCAAAGTTACTTTTTAAAAATAATGCTAGGTAGCCAAATATCTTCAGAATATACTATATATCAGAGTTCCCCAACCTGTCCTGCTTTGCAGACCAGCCAAGAGAGGGGAGGAGAGGGGATGGTTCTTTATGAGCAGTGGGCAAGCATGGGCCTGCATGTTGCTCCACTTGCAGGAGTGGTGGGCATGGGCACCTGCCGTTCATGCAAATGGAGTGCACGTGTAGGTAATTGCCTGCTGCTCCCACAAGGGTGTGTGTGTGTGTGGTCTTGCTTCGGGTGACTCAGTTTTGAACAGCTGACAGCCAGGGAATGGGGACTCCGGCTGTATATTACATCTTCACAAGTTTGGCCAAAGCTAGTTCCTCTTGCAAGCACTTCTTGGAATGACTGCACATTTGCTTATCGTATTTTTCAGAGTATAAGACACACCTTTCCCCCCACCTAAAAGAGTGTGGAAATGTGGGTGCATCTTATACACCGAATACAGCCATTTTTGGCCTCTCGGAGCCCCACTCCTGCAACCCATTTTTGTGAAAAATTGGCCATTTCTTGCAAAAACAAGCTTTTTTGCCTTCTCACAGCCCCCAGAAGCACTCTGCAAGCTTCAGCAGGGCTGGGGGAAGGCAAAAATGCCCCCGTTTTAGTGAAAAACAGGGACATTTTTGCTTTCTCCCAGCTTTTTTGAAGCATGCAGAGTGCTCCTGGGGGCCGGGAAGGACAAAACCTTTTTTTCTTACCTCTTCAAAATCTTGGTGCATCTTATACACCAGTGCATCTTATAGTCTGAAAAATACGGTAATTCGACCCATGCACTTGTTCATTCAAGGATTTCTTGAGAACCTCAAGATGCTATGAATAAATAAAACATTTTTTTAAAAAAGTTAGCCCAGTCAATTTATATCCAGATATTTCATTAAAAACAAAAACTGGAGATACATTTTCTGCAACCAAAATTTGCACTGCAAAACAAGCACTAAAAAATAATGAATTTGCATTGATTTGCACATTCCACTCCTGTAATATTAACTGGAGAATTTCCCAGTAGAAATGAGAAGTCAGCCCTAAAGGCACATGGGAGCATATTTAAGGGTCTTTGCAGGACTAGCAATAAATATTACTCCTACCTCATTTTATCCAAGTCAGTACAGTTATTCTTTGAAAATATCTCCTCTTAGAATAATCAGATTGCTCCCTCTCATCATTTCTCTGTTTTCAGCAAGGCTGGAGAGTTTTAACAAACTATTTGTACACAGTTCTTGAGGAAAAACTTGGGTTAAGAAGGGCTTAGAGTATGCCAAACTTGGAAATGGAGTTAGGAACAGTGCACACTTTTTTTATATGGCACACCAGATGTCTCAACTGCTGCACAAGAACTATGCCAAAGAAAAACCAAGAGGAACCAATGAAATGTTAACTTTATATGAGTTTGTATATGATGTTCAAAACTCATCTGCACAAGTATATTCAGATCAATTGCAGCATGTTCTAAGCCATCACCTTCCTTGGCAGATCGGTCTAGAAAAAGGCTCGAAGGGAAGTAAGATTTAATTTGTTTAACATAAAAACTAGGCAGCATGTGATTAACCTGAGATGTGGGGAGGTAGCCAAGCTCAAATGCCTTACAGAATGTCTTAGATTAAACAAGACAGGAATCACAGGGTTGATTAATACCTAGTAATACCATAAAGGCTGCTTTTAACTCATTTATTTTGCAATTCATGAGGCAAGGACACCAAGGGCATGCAAATCCCCTGGTGGTTACCCGGGAGATCATTCTTTGTGTATTGGAAAAGGACTTGAGTTTCACTGAGAGTACAGTTTCAATTGAATGAACGTCTAAATGTATTTCATGGAGTCGTGGGGACAGACAATCATCAAGGTCAGCATGCTTTGGATATATGAGATAAGGACATTAAAAAAAGGAATGTGACAGATAACAAATGCACTATGATCTAACTTCCCAGAGATTATAAGGAAGCAGGGATTCTGGAAATTCATATAGCCCTCTCTCTCCGCCCTAAAGTTGTGGAGCTCTATCCCCAGATGCATTGATTAGCTCTTCAGTTGTTGCTGTTTAAAGAAGCAGGAAGAAGCACATGCCTATTCGACCATATCTTATCTTTTTTTTAAAAAGTATTTTATTTAAAACAAAATTTCTGAAACAACAGTTTCTCAGAATAATGATATAATGTTATAGGGTTAGGATTACAGTTCTGGGATTCGTTTTAGCAATGCTGGTAATAAACATCACTAGACTCCTCTTATAGTAGGAGGTGAATAGGATGACAAAAAAGGTATCAACATTTATCTATTGTGTAGCACAGATGATATTTAAACCATTAAAAGCCACTTGCTTTTTCTTTGAGGGAGCTCCTATTTTATATTAGTTATTAAATCCTGGTGATTTAAATTGCTCAACTGACAGTTCAGTGGAAGGCAGAATAAATGTTTTCCATTTCAACCCAATATTCAATCTTCATCTTGTTTTTTCTGGAAGGCAAAGACCAAATCAGATTTTAGAAATCCCTTCGGTAATTTTGAATGATTAAAACCACTCTGCTCCAATGCCAGTATTAGCAAGCAGTATTAAGCAATTTTCTTGGCAATTTTATTCTTCAGTCCATGCACAGTTTCATAACCATTTAACATTTGATCCTTTACGTTTCATTTTGAAGCTGTGGCAAAAGTTAAGTGAGACCTGAACTTGTATTCCCATTAAAAGTCATGCAAAAGTTGTGTGATCCATATTGACACCAATAAAGGAGAATATCAGTAGCTCAGGGTTGAAATGAGGGGTGCTTGGTGCTCTCTGCAAGAAAACAACCAAGCTCAGAGAGCATCAAGAAACTCTCATCCACATTAGTGCATGCTTAGGGGTTGGAAGCAGTGGTGGGATTCAAATTTTTTTACTACCAGTTCTGTGGATGTGGCTTGGTGGGCGTGGCTTAGTGGGCGTGGCAGGGGAAGGATGCTGCAAAATGCGTGTTCCCTCCCTACTCCTGGGAGAAAGTTATTGCAAAATCCCCATTCCCTCCCCACCCCACTAACCTGCTTTCCAGCTCCGTTCTCCTGTTCAGGGCAACAAAAGAATATCAGCTGGGAGGCTGGGATGCAGCAGGGGCAGGGGCAGCCTATTTACCAGTTCTCCGAACTACTCAAAATTTCCACTAGCGGTTCTCCAGAACCTGTCAGAACTGGCTGAATAACACCTCTGGTTGGAAGGATCTTATTGCAGAAATAATGTTTCGGGCACTTGCCCATTTCTGCTGTTATACCAGGGGAGGGGGAGAGTGGGTTGGTGGGGGGATTTGTTTAGTAATATGTTAGGAGTGCCATAGTTAAATCAAATCTGCATGAGCAATGAACTTGTTTGGATGTAGCTTGTTTTGCAAGTTATGTAACTTCTCGTAACTATGTGAGTTAGGTGAGACCGCCTACTGCCGCATACCTCCCAACGGCCGATAAGATCCCACAGGGTGGGCCTCCTTAGGACGCTGTCAGCCGGACAGTGTTGGCTGGCGCGGCCTCAGAGGAGGGCCTTCTCTGTGGCCGCTCTGACCCTGTGGAATCAACTACCCCCAGACGTCCGGACCTCGCCCTCCCTCATGGCCTTCAGAAAAGCTGTTAAAACCTGGCTGTTCTGGCAGGCCTGGGGCTGTTGACCTTATTATGTAGGGTCCAGCCCCAATTTGAATGTATGCATGTTGGAGAATTTTTATTTTTATTTTATTTTGTTTGTTTTTCTTTTCTTGTTCTGTGTAAGCCGCCCGGAGTCCTCTGGGATTGGGCGGCCTATAAATCTAATAAATTAAATTAAATTAAATTAAATTAAATTAAATTAAATTAAATTATGCAAAATTCACATTTGAGCGTTAGAAAAAACAGATTCCACTGGTATTTAGCCAATACATGCAAATCTCTTTAGTGTTGACATAAGTCTGGGCAGTGAATAAAAATCTGATAACATGTCTTTTTGTTGCAAATTCATTCCCTAAACTTTGAATATTATTGTATGTTTTCTTAATTGAAAAAAAGCCAGAAGCTAAAATTTCTTCCTATTGGCATTTTGTCGCTGAGGTCAATTTTCAAAATCCAAACAATAGAAAAATGGGTTACAAATGGCAGAAATAGTAAATAGCCAGTAATCAAACCTCTGTTTTGATAATTCACCACAATTATCTACTATGCTGTCCTATCATTCTTTTTTTAAAAGCCCTTCTATTAATTTGAAAATTTGAATGCTTTGACTGGCATAGAAATTGACAATTTACTATCACTCCACAATGTATAAAAAGGATCTTTAAAATTCTCATTCGTCTCTTGAGAACTGTATAGAAAACACTGTTAAAAGTGTGTTTCTAAGCATGCTAATTGTCGGTGACACGGTGTTAGAAGAAATGCAATTTTCAGTATGTAACAGAAAATCCAAGAAATTTTAAAATAGCTACAATTGAAGTAACGGCTCCTAACACCTACTTATATACCAATTCTCAAAGGGGATTCTGCATTTGATATGTTGATGCAAACATTCCATTATTACTTGTCATGTAGTATTTGGGCAAACAAGTAGGAAGTCACAAATAAGGTTCATTGCTCTTTGGACAGGCATCTGTTTGATATTAATATCCTGCCTCTCAGTGGAAATCAAAAAAGGGGGAAGGACCTTGAAAAGTTTTTGTAGATCTTGCAAGACAATCTATGGAGAAAAGTCCATGCAACAAACACTCTTCCAAGTAATGGTATTAGAGTGGTATAAAAACATGGTTGCACACATGCAAAGATGCTTGTTTGCTATGAAATCACTGTGTAAGGTAAAGGTTCCCCTCGCACATATGTGCTAGTCATTCCTGAGTCTAGGGGCCGATGCTCATCTCTGTTTCAAAGCTGAAGAACCGCGGCTGTCCGAAGACATCTCTGTGGTCATGTGGCTGGCATGACTCAATGCTGAAGGTGCACAGAACGCTGTTACCTTCCCACCAAAGGTGGCCCCTATTTTCTACTTGCCTTTTTTTACATGCTTTCGAACTGCTAGGTTGGCAGAAGCTGGGACAAGTAATGGGAACTCACTCCATTATGCAGCCTAGAGATTTGAACCATTGAACTGCCAATCTTTCTATTGACAAGCTCAGCCACTAAGCCACCGCATCCCCCTAATCACTGTAAGTTTATAAGAATAAACCTCTAATCACTGTTTAGGTTTATATAAACCAGGGTCTTTTAGACTCTCACACCCAAAGTGTTCATCTGCCAGGTAAAGAAATCATTCTGGTCTTCTCTGTTGGACTGTTGTAAGAATTGTACAGATATACAGTATATGTGAACTCTATGTCTAATGTCTGTCTAATGTCTAGTGTTTATATACTGTCATGTAATGCACATATATGCTAATTCTATTATACATTATAAGTCTTCCTACTTCAGCTGTAAAGGACTGCCTTAGTTCAGTTAGCAATTAATTTAAAATGTACTTCTGTGGCAAAACCAGTTTTTCTTATTGTTACTCTTGAGTTTGGAACAATTGTTTTTTTTTTCAAATATATTTATTTTCCCCCAATAATAAAGCTAATCACTATTAGATGCTGCAATCTCTGACCACTATTCTTACCTAAATGAATAGCAATTCACTTGAGTAGACATTGGATCAATCTTCCATGATGTTGATATTCCCACAAGTGAACAGCAATTGAGAGGAAGAGATTGTGCACAAGTCAAGACTTCTTGTCTTTCTACCAGTCAGAAAAAAACTGCCTGTGGAGGCAGTTCAGAATCCTCCAGCCAGGTAAGAAAAACCTATCTTACCGTGGACCAATTGAAGCCTAGTTGACTCTCCAAAGATTCCTTCATCATGGAACAAGGGCTGCTTATATGAGAAGTTACCTACCATATGCCCAGGGAAAACTCTTGTGATGGATAACCTTGATCTACCTTCAGTCCATCTCAGCAACAGACTGTGGGGTGTGCATGAGGAAATATATCCTCTGCAAAAGGGAAGTGAGCATTTTCAAGCCAAGTAAAGGAATGTGTGTCTATGCAGATACTTAGTCATCCAGGTCATGGTTGTCCCTAGGGTGTTTTTTCAAAAGGCAACTGGACTTTTGCTATTTCATGAAGACCTTTTGCTTCTCATCCAAGAAGCTTCTTCAGTTCTGACATTCAGTCTGACAGCTCTGACAGTTTTTTGGATGAGAAGCAAAATGTCTCCAAGGAAAAATCAAAAGTCCAGTTGCCTTTTGAAAAAGCACCTTTGGGATAAAGGAACATGTGTGGGGACGAGCCCTATGATTCAGGACTTAAAGCACTTTCCCGTGGGAGTACTTAAACAGCAGTTCCAAATAGAACTAATACAAGTTGCACTGGGAATAAATATTATCTGGCTCATGGGAGAAGGAACTGACCCTTGAAAATAAACTTTTTATTTTTTAATCCTAGTATACAATCAGTGGGGGAAAGTTAATGTGTCATAAATAATTCTGGGGCACTTACTCATGTGAGCTCAGAGATATTACCACATATTGTCCATACTTAGGAGGTCATATCTGTAGATGAGACTCTCATTTGTTGATGGAATAGTCTAGAATCCTTTCTTCCTTAGTCAAGAGAGCCACTATTGAAAATATTCAATGGAAGCAAACTAAAGTCTTCTTTTGGATTCAGCTGAAGTGAAGATGTAGATTGGTGAGATGAGAATGGATTGAAGACAACACATTGTTTTAAATTAACCTGGGTAACCTCACAATCTCATTCCCCCAAGGGAAATTCTCCTCTCCTTTGAAAACAATTGAAAACTGGGTGCAAAAAATGAAAGTTCTTTTTTTGCCCAACATTTCTATGGAATTCAGCATTGCCTCACATAGCATAATTAAAGATTAACTTATTGTTATTGAAACTGGCAATAAAAGAACTGACCTTGATTCAATTGCTTATCAAGTGCTGTATTGACCATTTTTAAAATTTTAAATAATAAATCAGTCCCCATCAGTCTTCTAATGCAAGATTCCCTGAAGGAGAATATTGAATATATATTTTATTTACAGAAATGTGGCCTTCTACCAAACTTCATGTGATATTATATTAAGGTTCATAATATCATGTTAAAGTGATGTTGATTGATTCATGAGCATTTTAAACAGGAAGCAAAGTCCTGTTTGTTCTAAATAATGGGTGGGGGTAGGTGGGAATTGCCATGTCAATTTGATTGACTTGTTTCTGATGAGAGAAAGAAAAACCCCGTCTACAAATAGGAATCTGCTCTGTTGAGGCAAGGTTATGAATATGTAGGTCAGTTTTTCCAACTCCAGCCCTTGATGTCCCTGAATTCTTCCATCAAACTGGAAGGACTGCAGGGAACTGAATGGAAATTCAAGCCTGGAAAAGATCTATACATGGTCCATCAATTTATATGGCATCAGACCATGGGTCTACTTTGAGCAGAAATTACTTGTTCTGACCCAGCCTTAGCAGAACCAATAAACAGACTCCTTGTCCCCCCCCAAACCCTCTTGCTACTGTGAATTAATGGCATTCACACACCAAAAGGTCCAGGCAATAATCCTTCCAAGGGTTAATTACACTAACAGACCTTATCAGTTGCTTGAGATAATTGCCAGGCTGGGAGCTTCCAGCCACAAGGCTCTAAATTAAGATCTGGCAAGCAGTCTCTGAGGCTCGAACTATGATGAACAAATCTTCCCAAAGAAATCTGAACAGTTGTCTCCTGAAACCATCCCTCCCCTTTCCTTCTATTTATTCCCCAGCCAGGGAGGGACCATTCAGCGTCCACATGTGCCTTTCTTCCTGAGTCAGCTCCTTGTTCTCAGTTGTTCTTTCCTAACAGCTCTGCCCATGCGTGCATCTGGAACAGCTCCCAGCTGTTTTTCTTCCCCACTTATATTCACCTCTGAATGCAGCTGGGAAATGTCAGATGGCCCTGGCTCTATCTCTGCTTCCAATGCAGAGAATCTATCAGAGCCTTCCACAGACTCCAGGACTGGCTCAAGTTCCACCCCAACCTCCTCATCCTCCAAGTCTGCCACCAGTTCCGCTGGCAGCTGGAGGGCCATAACATGACTCTCTGGTATCATCTACCTGAAGATGTCTGTGCCTTATGCAAATAAATGTGAGAGTTAACACAACTCTAGATTCATAAAAAAAGATGTTGCCTCTTCCAGTATGTGCCATAGATGGTCAGATCTTTTTGAGAGGACCTTCTCTGAGTGCCCTTTCATGCTAAAATACAGGTTCATATTGTTGAGGATCAGGTTTTCTCAGATGTGTTCCAGATCCAGCTTTGTAACACCCTCCCAAGTCTGATATTATTTTCCTTGGAAGAATCATTTTTATTCATGCCTTTCTATATGTTTTCATGCCTTGTTATATGAACAATTCCATGATCCTTCTGTGGAGCTTTTTGATTACTTTTTATTCTGACTGTTGAGAAATAGCACAGCTGGCCTGTGTACATCTTCATCTGCTGTTTCTAAATCTGTTTTTCATTGACAGTTCTAAACTGGTAAGCTACTTTCTAGAGAAAGCTTTGTTTTGATGAGCAGTGTATATGCTTCAAAAATAATTGCAAATGAATGAATGAAACGTATACTGTAATAAAAAAAACTAAGTGGATTCTAACTGGGAGTTCTAGTCCTACTTTAAGCACAGAGCTAACTGGATGACATTGGGCCAGTCACTCTCTCTCAATCTTAGGACGCCTTAGGCAAACCATTACTTTTCATTAGTGGTTCATCATTCTCAATAACAGGAACGGCAATGGTGCAAGGATTGCGGGAGAGCTTCATTTTACAGTGAATTGAACTATAATTTTGGGACCATGTGGATACAATCTTCAAAATCATGCACTTTCTTAAATACTGCGATATTTTTATTGAATCAATAAGTGGATTCTGACTGCGGAGAAGGTAGAAGGAAAAGCATAAAATGAAAGAAAGTTGCCCATAAAAATGGGGATGGGAAAACATGTATAAATAAGCATGACTTTTCACCCAGGAAATGACACTGAGGGCTGATCCAAGATGCCAAGACAATAGACTTACAAGTGAAGCCATGCAAATTCTGAGAGACAGTTTAGAGTTATATTAAGGTATTGGGGAAGAAGAAAGGAGTCCAAATTCTAGTCTGCCATTGGCCATGAAAACTTACTGGATGACTGAGTTGGTCAATCTATCTTAATCCAACATATTTCACAGAATTATTATTACAGGAAACAACAGGAGGAAGGAAGAAGGTCATGTGATCAACTTTGTGACCTTCTGATAAACAAAATGGTGCAGTGGTTAGATTGCATTACTGCAGGCTACTTCTGCTGACTGCCGGCTGCCTGAAGTTTGGCAGTTCAAATCCCACCAGGTTGACTCAGCCTTCCATCTTTCCGAGGTCGATAAAATGAGGACTTAGATTTTGGGGGGAAATAGGCTGACCTTGTAAACCACTTACAGTGCTGGAAAGCACTGTGAAATGGTATAGAAGTCTAAGTGCTATTGCTATTGCTAAAATCAATGGGGAAACCAGGTTCACTGAACAACTGTATTACTTAACTGCATTTATTCACTTGTGGCAAAAAAGGTCATTAAATGGGGCAAAAGTCATTTTACAACTGTCTCGCTTACCAACAGAAATTTTGGGCTCCATTGCGGTCATAAGTTGAGGACTACCAGTATTGTCAAGGCTGTTGCTGCTGCTTGTGACAAGGAAGATAAAAACAAGTTTTATTTGCGGAATAACATGGTGACAGGAAAACCTGAGCAACTTAAACCTCTCTACAGTTAAGAGCCTCATTCCATAATGGAGAGAAAATGGGTCATTTAAGTATTTGAACAGCACAAGTCAAAGACAGAAAAAGAAAGAGGACTAAACCAAGGAAGTAAATGATGGGAAACTTAAGAATTGCTATTTAACCTTTAGAAGATGGGTTAAGTAGAAAAATGCAAGTCCTTTAGTCGAAGGAAGGAGATGAAAGTGTAGAGTTTCTCTGCATCTGTTGCCCCTAGTGGTCAATGGGGTTATAGATACAAAGAGCTGATATGTGCAAAATTAAACTTCGACCATTTTCAGATATTTAAATTCCCTGCAGTTTTATTCAATCTCAGTAGAGATGATTTTGGAAAAGGAGATCATACTAGCATTAAGACTGTGTTTTAGCACACACACAACTAAACACAATGCAGCCAAAAATGTTATATACATTATAATATAAGAAATACTAATGATCTGAAGGTCACTTCAAAAAATCTGGACTCTTAGATTACATCTGGAAATGTGGACATACGTGCCAAATTTCAAGTTTGTAGGCTTTACAGTTCTGGAGATTTTGTGATGTTGCGTGAGTGGCATTTTATATATATAGATAACAGGAATCCCAATCCCTGTTGGAGCACCACCAGTCCATGGCATGCTAGAAACTGGGCTGCACAAACAAGCAAATTCCCATCCATGGGATGCAGGCAGCACATGAAGTCTCCGGTCCATGGAAAATCCGCTCTCCATGGAACCAGTCCCTAGTGCCTTAAAGGTGGGGGTGGGGTGGGGTTTCTGCATTATGAGATCACAGTGAAACAACAGAAGATATTTCCTAATCCAATATAATAATGAATATAAGTAATTCCTAATGCTAGCACTAGATCAGTATCAATCCTGAATGAAAAATAAAACATTTGACATAGCTTCTGTTAAAAGGATGAAAAGATTTTTAAAGGTTTCTTTTTTTAAAAAAAAATCTAGATATTAAGCTCTAGAGTTAACTCAGGGAGAGTTGATTCTACCAAGTAGAAAATAAATGGGAAAAAACCTAGAACATGAGGTGGCTATATTAAGCAGAGGAAAAACCAAATAAATGTTATTGCATTGTGGAATTGTGCACACATAAGCATAGTTTATGTATGTGGTAGTCATTCAGGTTCAAAAAAGATATTCTGTTGTGAAGTTCAGCTGCGGACACGGATGTGGTTCTGGAAGGACAGAATCTAGCACAGAAGGGGTACTGTAAATCCATTGTGGTATTAATTGTGTGTCTTATTCTATGATACCAGCCATGTTTTTCTATCAGTTTTTGGCAGTGCTTGTCTTCAAAGTTAGTGAAGGCTTCATAGCACATGGCTTGGCAGCAGGTTCTGTGATCAGTTTCAGCTTCTGGTTCCCTTGGCTGGATGTCACATTAGAGAATCTCTGGTATTCATCTCAGTTAGTCTTACTAGGGAAAAAGGATTTTAGTGACTATCATTAAGGGAAATAAAAGAGGTAGGAGAATTCCCTAGTGAAAATGAATAGCTTTAAGACAGATTGGTAGCCACTCACAAAGTTTTTAAAAAAGTTTTGTCCCTAAGGCAAAATATTTGCCTTTGTTCAGGAATGAAAATTGGGGTGCCCTAGGTAAAGAAACCACTGGTTGCCCTCTGACACCACTGGATGACATCGCCAGATCTTGCTGCTTCAGCAGAGTAAGGAAGATACTCAGAGATGATTCACACCCTGGTCAGTGTCTCTTTGCACTTCTACCATGGGACAGAAGACATCAAAGTATAGCCAGTCGAACAAATAGGTTTAAAGATAGTTTCTATCCTTGGGCTGTCAGATTTTTATTTACAACAACAATCACTCCATGCACACGCTAGTTTTTTTTTCCTTTTTCTTTCTTTTTTCATTTCTGCTATAATTTTGCACCAGTGAGGTTAAAACCAATTTTGTTGTATTGAAGTACAATGACAATAAAGATTATAGTATACTTATACTTATAAAAATCTAAAAGCAGAGTGCAATAAGAGTGGGGCACCTAAGAAGTATGTACTGTATAACAAAACTGGTGAAGGGGAGGTGAAGAATGAATGAGTGCTGAGTGAACACTGTCTCAGTACAAAAGTGAGGGACCAGTTTTGGCCACAGAGAGAATGATTGAAGATCTACTTAGAAAGCCAATCTAGGAAATAAACATGAATGGGTTCATAGTGCTGGAAGGCTGAGAAATTTGGGGTTGGATGGAGTTGATGAGATTCTGAGAAAAAGAAAGATAAGACATTTAATGCAAGGATGGGCTGCTAAGAGTTCAGGAGAACCTCTAGCTAAGATTTGGGAAGCCCCAAATCCTTCTCCTGGCTGACCCCGCCCCTCCCAGGAGTCCCCATATGGCCTGTTTTGAAAGCAGGCAAGTGCAGGGTATGCACGGAGGCTTGGGGAGGACAAAAAATGGGCCTCCTGGAATTTTGGGGATTTTTGGCCCATTTCCGTCCTCCAGACAGCCTCCAGAACCTGGGGAGGCCTCCTGGAGGTTCAAGGAAAGCCTCCAAAGCCCAGGGAGGGCACAAATGTCAGAGTCCTCCCGCATGGTGCAAGAGGCCAAACCCACCATGGCCATGCCACCCAGCAACCAGGTAGAGAACCCCTTGCTAAATTTTTTGAAGCCCACCCCTGATTTAATGAACAAGTTTATGTACAAAGTTGAAGCTAAGACAGTTTTGCAAGGGCAGAGAGGTATGGAGTGATATAATGAATGATGTTGGCATAAACAACCACATTTCCTTTTGTTTAAATTGACTGATGTCTTTAATTCCTTTGGGCTTATTAGATCTAACCTCCTTTCTGTATTCAGTAGGGTTGCCTAGTCTGAAAGGGAATAGCATAATGGCTGGATATCTACTTGTGTAGGTACTCATGCCTTTCTCATTAGGAACCCTGCGCTACAAATAAGCACTTGTAGATTTAATTATATATGAAGATTGCTTTTAAAACATCATTTATCCTAAGGAGCTTCAGAGCACTGAATGGAAAAGTTGCAAGATGCTAACTCAATGTATTTATTTCTTAGCTTCCACATACTAGTAGTCCTCGGTTTATCTCCGTTCATTCAGCAACCATTCAATGTTATGGTGGCACTGGAAAAAATTGATGTCTGACCAGGACATCAATTGAGATTCTAGCTATCACAACACCCTTGCAATCACATAATCATAATCTAGGCACTTGGGTGCTCGGCTTGCAATTATGACTTTCAAGGAGCCCTGGTGGTGCAGTATTGCAGGCTAACTCACTGCTCATTGCCAGTAGTTCGATCCTGATTGGCTTGAGGTTGACTCAGCCTTCCATCCTTCCACTGAGCGGCATTGGGACATGGTTTTCACCCACTGAGTTCCATATCCTCGGAGGGGTTGGTGAGTTGGGACTGGGCGGCTGGTCTCTTTACTGCCGCCACTGATGTCCCTCCCCCCCTCTTTCTCCATCACGGCCCTCTGCCTCTTTACCACCACTGCTGCGGACTTTTGCTTTGTCCATACTCCGGCTGCTGTGATCCTGGCTTCTTAAAACATCAAGCCGCCTTCCCGCTACTATCTGCTGCTGCCACCTCCTATCTTCTTGGGCCTGCCTTTTTGGGGCGACGTGGGCTTGCCTTTTGGTGGCACGTTTCTCCAGTCACCCTCGCCCTCTGGCCGCCCCCGCCCTCGTCCTCAGGGATTTTTCTTCATGGATGGTCGCCGTTCTTCCCCACTCCGGCTAGGTAAGCAAAAAAACGCTAAAAATACCACTGAACCTAGCCAGAATCCATGTGGGAAGGAGCCCCAGCGGCAGAGGGTGACCCAGGAGACACGAGCAGGCGGTTATTGGGGGGGTCGCCGTCTTTCGAGCGGCTCCCAGTTCATACGACCGCCTTCGGTAGTCCTCCTACCATCTGGCTGTAAAGAGAATGGCGTTGTGCTGACGGCACGGTTTCCCGGCAGTTTTCAATGGCCCCAGTGTTCTTCGACCTCGCTTTCTGACTCCTCGGCTGGGGGAAGCCTTGGACTTAGACTTGCAGCGGACTACTGTGCCAGAGAGGGGGTGGCTGATCCGGGATGGCACTGAAGAGATTGGATGGCTGGACTTGCTTGCCGCCGCCGCCACGTTCCTCCCAGGTGCCCCCCCCACCAATCGCTTCATTGGCTTGTGACGTTCCGGGCATCTTCTGGCTTTGTTTTTCGTGATTGAGAGGAGCCTGGAGGAGCCCCCGGACTTATACCAGCTTGTTTTGCTTCAGAGAGGGGGTGAGCGATCTGTTATGGTGCCGGATGAGATTGGGCAACTGGCTTTCCTTGTTACTGCCACAGCCCTCTTGGGTGCCCTCCCCCCCGCCCCACTCAATTGGGCCTTCTCTGCGGCCTTCTCTGAGGCCTTCTTTGCGGTGCGGCCTCTCCTCCGCTCTATCCTTACAGCTGCGAGGCCTGCCATCTGCGAGGCCTCCTTTCCTGCCATTTGCGAGGCCTCCTCTCCTGCCATCTGGCTCCCTCTGTACGTGGACCTTGGGCCTCTGGACTTACGAACTAGTCCCATTTGCTTGACTATTATCACCTTTGCCCGCCCTAGGGACGCCTCCTCTGCCACTCCAGACTTTTGCTCCTTTTCTATATCTTCAGCAGACCAGACTTTTAGGAATCCGCCACAAACTGTGTGCGAACCTTGCACTTTCTAACAGCTGCGCGATTTTTTCTTTTGTATGGGATATGTATGTGATATGTATGTAATGGATGGTTGATGTTTGTACCCACTTTTATTAATTTTATTGTTATTGTATCCTGTAATTTTTTAATTTGACTCATGTGGGGACTGTATGAGTGAGTGACTGTGTATATGAGAGGGGACTGGGAGTACAGCCAGGTGCCTCCTCCAATGAGTGCTATTGCAGAAGTGGTAGGGGGCCCAGGCCTACCTCCCGTCCTAGAATGACTGTGATAAATGGCCTGCCGGTGAGAGCGGAGGCTACAGGGGGGGGAAATGGGGTCCACGGGTGTGGGAGTGGGCCATAATATTACGGTCATGATGGGGAGGGGCAGGTATGATGGGAACTTCAGGGCTAGCCATTACCGGGGAAGGAGGGTCCACTATGTCACAGCGATCCCTCCTTCCGGCCCTGTTAGTTTCACTCCGGGACCAGATGGCGAGGGTGGTCAGGGCCCTGGTCTAAGGGTGTTGTTGCTAAATGCCAGGTCTGTGGTTCACAAGGCTCCCCTTGTCCGGGACCTAATATTAGACGAGGGGGCAGACCTGGCATGTATTACTGAAACTTGGCTGGGCTCGGAGGGAGGAGTCCCCCTCACTGAAATGTGCCCAGAAGGATTTCAGGTGCTCCATCAGCCGGGACCCCAGGGAAGGGGTGGGGGAGTGGCTGTCATCATCCGAGGATCATAAGTTCCTCGTAAGATCCCTGCTCTGGAGCTTGTCAGGTGTGAGTCCTTGTTGGTGAAGTTGGACCTTGAGGGTCAAGTGGGCTTGTTGTTAATGTACCTTCCTCCCAACAGCATTGCAACAGCCCTCCCCTCACTTCTCGAGTCAGTAGCCGAGCTGGCGGTGGAGTTCCCTAGGCTTATGGTTCTGGGGGATTTCAATCTGCCGTTGCTCGGTGAACGCTCTGATGGGGCGCAGGAGTTCATGGCTTCCAGGACAGCCATGGACTTGACCCAAGCAATCCAGGGTCCAACTCACTCAGCGGGTCACACGCTTGACCTCGTATTCCTCTCAGAGCAGTGGAGACGTGATCTAGATTTGAGGGGCATTAAGATCTTGCCCTTGTCATAGTCTGATCACTTCCTACTGAGGCTTGACTTTCAGAAACCAATCCCCCACTGTAGGGAGGAGGAACCGATTAGGTGGTTCTGCCCCAGGCACCTGATGGACCCTATGGAATTTCAGATGGCACTTGGAGAAATACCTGACACTCTCGTCCACAGTCCGGTAGAGTCTTTAGTTGCTGCTTGGAGTACAGCGGGGGCTCTAAACCAGATTGCGCTTTTATGGCCTCTCCAAGGTAGTGGATCCAGGAGGGCTCCTTGGTTCACCGAGGAACTCCGGGAAATGAAGCGCCAAAAGAGACGCCTAGAGCGCCGCTGGAGGGCCAGTAACTCTGAATCAGACCGAGCACTGATGAGAGCCTATATCAGGACCTATCTCGTGGCAATACGGGCGGCGAAATGTGCGCATTTTGCCGCTCTTATTGCATCCGCTGGATCGCGCCCAGCCGCCTTGTTTAGAATAACCCGCTCCCTCTTGAAAGGGAGGGATGTGGATGACCCTTTACAGGGTAGAGCTGAGGAATTTGTTCAGTTTCTAACGGATAAAGTCGCTCGGATTCGGACAGATCTGGACTCCAATTGCACAGTACCAGCCGAGGTCCCGGGGGAAGGTCTTGAGCGGATTTTATGGAGTGAGTTTCAACTTGCCGCTCCTGAGGAAGTGAACAAGGCCATGGGAGCGGTGAGTGCCTCCACCTGTGTACTGGACCCATGCCCCTCCTGGCTGGTCTCGACCAGCAGGGAGGTGACACATGGATGGATCCAGATGATAGTTAACACCTCTCTCCGGGAGGGATCCTTCCCGCTCCTTCTAAAGGATGCGGTGGTGAGACCCCTCCTGAAGAAGCCTTCTCTGGACCCAGCCATTTTAAGTAACTATCGTCCAGTCTCCAATCTCCCCTTTTTAGGGAAGGTTGTTGAGAAAGTAGTGGCCTTTCAACTCCAGTGGACCTTGGATGAAACCGATTATCTAGATTCCTTTCAGTCCAGTTTCAGGCCTGGTTACAGCACGGAAACTGCTTTGGTCACGCTGATCGATGATCTCTGGCGAGGCATGGATAGGGGTCACTCCTCTATCCTTGTGCTCCTTGACCTCTCAGCGGCCTTCGATACCATCGACCATGGTATCCTTCTGCGACGGTTGCGGGAGGTTGGAGTGGGAGGCACCGTTCTTCGATGGTTATCCTCCTACCTCTCGGACAGGTCGCAGTCGGTGTTGGTTGGAGGGCAGAGGTTGACCCCTAGGCCCCTCAATTATGGGGTGCCGCAGGGTTCGGTCCTGTCCCCCCTCCTATTTAACATCTACATGAAGCCGCTGGGTGAGATCATACGACGGCACGAGATTAAATACCACCAATACACGGACAATACGCAACTGTATCTGTCCGCCCCGTGCCAACTCAGTGAAGCGGTAGAAGTGATGTGCCAGTGCTTGGAGGCTGTTAGGGTCTGGATGGGAACGAACAAGCTTGCACTCAATCCCGACAAAACCAATTGGCTATTGATGCTCCCTCCCAAAGATGGTCCAGCTATTCCATCTCTTAGCCTGGGGGGTGAAATTAGGCGCCCCTCAGAGAGGGTTCGCAATTTGGGAGTCCTCCTAGAACATCACTTGTCGGCTGTGACCAGGGGGGGCTTTGCCCAGGTTTGCCTGGTTCACCAATTGCGACCCTACCTGGACCGGGAGGCTCTTCGGATAGTCACTCACGCCCTCATCACCTCAAGACTGGATAACTGTAATGCGCTCTACATGGGGCTGCCCTTGAAGAGTGTTCAAAGACTCTAGTTAATCCAGAATGCAGCTGCGCGAGTGATTGTGGGTGCACCTAGGTACACCCACGTTACACCTATCCTCCGCGAGCTGCACTGGCTTCCCATTGGTCTCCGGACATGCTTCAAGGTGCTAGTCGTTACTTTTAAAGCTCTACATAGCATCAGACCTGGCTACCTGAGAGACTGCCTCCTGCCAATTACCTCCCAAAGACTGATTAGATCGCACAGACTAGGCCTCCTCCGGATTCCATCTGCCAGCCAATGTCAGCTGGCGACTCCCCGGGGGAGGGCCTTCTCTGTTGCAGCTCCAGCCCTCTGGAATCATCTCCCCATTGAGATCCCGACCCTTACTACCCTTCCGGCCTTCTGTAAAGCAACTAAGACCTGGCTGTTCCGGCAGGCCTGGGGCTGTTGAATTATCCAGCCCCACTTTAAGTTATGAATGTTGCTGCAATTTTAAATAAATAAATAAATAAGGTCAGTAAAAGGAAGACCCAGATTGTTGGGGGCAATAGGCTGACATTTGTAGACCACTTAGGGCTGTAAAGCACTATGGCCATATTATTTGGGCACAGAAGGAGGAGTCCCCTTTGTAGAGATGTGCCCAGAGGGATTTCAGGTGCTTCATCAGCCGAGAGCCCAGGGAAGGGGTGGCGGTGTGGCTATTGTTATCCGGGAGTCTCTGTTACCTCGTAGGGTCCCTGCTCCGGAGCTTGTCGGGTGTGAGTCCCTGCTGATAAAGTTGGACCTCAGGGGTCAAGTGGGTTTGCTGCTAACGTACCTGCCTCCCAACTGCGTTGCAGCATCCCACCCCTCGCTCCTCGAGTCAGTAGCCGAGCTGGCAGTTGAGCTCCCCAGGCTTATAGTTCTGGGGGACTTTAACTTGCCATCGCTTGGTGAACGCTCTGATGGGGCGCAGGAGTTCATGGCTTCCATGACAGCCATGGGCTTGACCCAGGTAATTCGGGGCCCAACCCACACAGCGGGTCACATGCTCGACCTCATATTTCTCTCGGAGCAGTGGATGTGTGATCTTGGTCTGAGGGGTAATGAGATCAAGAGCCAAGGTGGCGCAGTGGTTAAAAGCAGCACTGCAGGCTACTGCTAGATCAGCAGGTCAGCGGTTCAAATCTCACCGGCTCAGGGTTGACTCAGCCTTCCATCCTTCCGAGGTGGGTAAAATGAGGACCCAGATTGTTGGGGGCAATATGCTGACTCTCTGTAAACCGCTTAGAGAGGCCTGAAAGGCCTATGAAGCGGTATATAAGTCTACTGCTATTGCTATACTGCTATTGCTATCATACCCCTGTCGTGGTCAGACCACTGCCTACTGAGGCTTGACTTCCGGAGGCCAAACCCCCACTGTAGGGAGGAGGAACCGACCAGGTGGTTCCGCCCCAGGCGACTCATGGACCCTTTGAGGTTCCAGACGGAGCTTGGGGTAATTCCTGACGCTCTCGCCCACAGTTCGGTGGAGGCTCTGGTTGCCGCCTGGTATTTGGCGGCATCGGGGTCTCTTGACCGGATTGCGCCACTACGGCCCCTCCGGGCCAGTGGATCCCGGAGACCTCCTTGGTTTACCGAGGAACTCCGGGAGAAGAAGCGCCGGAGGAGACGCCTAGAGCACCTGTGGAGGTCCGATAAGTCCGAGGCGAACCGAGCACTTCTGACCACCTGCACCAAAGACTACATCCGGGCATTAAGAGATGCCAAAATAACGCATATCTCTGCCTTGGTTGCGTCCGCCGAGTCACGCCCAGCCGCCCTGTTTAGGATCACCCGTTCCCTTCTTAATAGGAGGGATCTGGGAGACCCCTTGCAGGGTAGGGCTGAGGACTATGCCCAGTTCTTGGCGGACAAAGTTGCTCGGTTTCGGTCGGACTTGGACTCCACCACAGTAGATCCAGCCGAGACACAGGGAGATTACTTGGCAAGCCATCTCTGGGTTGAGTTCCAGGATGTTGCCTCCGGGGATGTGGACAAGGCCATTCGAGCTGTAAGTGCCTCCACCTGTATTTTGGACCCGTGTCCCTCCTGGCTGGTTGCCAACAGCAGGGAGGTGACACATGGCTGGATCCAGGCGGTCGTGACCGCCTCCCTTCGGGAGGGGCACTTCCCCGCCGCACTTAAAGCGGCGGTGGTGAGACCCCTCCTGAAGAAACCATCTTTGGATCCAGCCATTTTAAACAACTATCGTCCTGTCTCCAACCTCCCCTTTATTGGGAAGGTTGTTGAGAAGGTGGTGGCCTTTCAGCTTCAACAGGCCTTGGAGGAAGCTAGTTATCTTGACCCCTTCCAGTCCGGCTTCAGACCTGGTTACAGCACAGAAACCGCTTTGGTCGCATTGACCGATGATCTCTGGAGGGCCAGAGATGGAGGCCATGCGTCCATCCTGGTTCTCCTTGACCTCTCAGCGGCTTTCGATACCATCGACCATGGTATCCTTCTGCGACGACTGCGGGAGGTGGGGGTGGGAGGCACTGTTTTGCAGTGGTTCTCCTCTTACCTCTCGGACAGGTCGCAGTCGGTGTTGGTCGGGGGGCAGAGATCGTCCCTGAGGCCCCTAACATGTGGGGTGCCGCAGGGTTCGGTCTTATCCCCCCTACTTTTTAACATATACATGAAACCGCTGGGCGAGATCATTCGGAGGCACGGGATAAAATACCACCAATATGCGGACGATACACAATTGTATCTGTCCGCCCCGTGCCAACTCAATGAAGCGGTGGACGTGATGAGCCAGGGCCTTAAGGCCGTTAAGAACTGGATGAGCACTAACAAACTGGTACTCAACCCGGACAAGACCGAGTGGCTGTTGTGCTTCCCTCCCAATAATTTGGCTGACATTCCAACACTCAGGCTGGGGGGTCAAATTTTATACCCCTCAGACAGGGTCCGTAACTTAGGAGTCCTCCTGGATTCACAGCTGACTTTCGACCATCAGCTGTCGGCTGTGACCAGGGGGGCATTTGCCCAGGTTCGCCTGGTCCGCCAGTTACGGCCCTACCTGAACCGGGAGGCTCTCGCAACAGTCACTCGAGCCCTTGTGATCTCTAGGCTGGAATACTGCAATGGGCTCTACATGGGGTTGCCCTTGAAGAGTATCCGGCGACTGCAGTTAGTCCAGAATGCAGCCGCGCGAGTGATAGTGGGCGCACCGCGGTTCGCCCACATTACACCCATCCTCCGCGAGCTGCACTGGCTACCTGTCGGTCTCCGGGTGCACTTCAGGGTATTGATGACCACCTTTAAAGCACTCCATGGTAGTGGATCTGGATATTTGAGAGACCGCCTTCTGCCGATCACCTCCCTCCGACCGATTAGATCGCACAGGCTGGGCCTCCTCCGAATTCCATCCGCCAGTCAATGTCGACTGGCGACTACACGGAGGAGAGCCTTTTCTGTTGCAGCTCCGACCCTGTGGAACGAGCTCCCCGTTGAGATTCGTACCCTCACCACCATCCAGACCTTCCGCACAGCCCTCAAGATCTGGCTCTCCCAGCAGGCCTGGGGATAGGTTTCCAATTTACCCGCCCGAGTGTTGACTGTTGAATGCATGTTGTGGTTTACCATTTTATTTTGTTCACTATTGTTTGTCTCTTGGTACTGCACCCCCTCCCCTTGTGATTGTAAGCCGCCCTGAGTCCCCTCAGGGAGAAGGGCGGCCTATAAATCTCAATAAAATGAATTTTAAAAAAATTATTTATTTAGTGTATGGCTTGTTTTCATTTTCATTGCCGTGTATTTTGAGAGCCAGGAAAGTCTACAGAGTAATCTGACTGCCAGTGGTTACTAGTTCATTTAGTTTTTGTTGTTGTTGTTGTGAGCTATTGCTATGATTTTGCAAGGAGCCACAGTCATGTGATTGTCGTTTGTTACCTTTCCACTTTACCACAAACAAAGTCAGTGGGAAATCTGTCAGAGAAGGTTGTAAATTGCTCTCATTTTTTCTCCTGCCTGCAACAAGACTACCTTGTCCATGCACAGCCATTACACGGCCCTCCCAGGGCCTTTCCCAGCTTTCTGTGAGTTATACATCCAGTGTCTGGCTTCTCAGGCCCTCTTCCTGGCCTTCCTCAACCCTCCTCATCCCCCTCATGGCAACCCCCAATTGCTGTCATAACCAGAGGACTACCTGTCAATAGATTTGGCCTTTACAATCTCTCCTAACATGACCCTCAGTTTATAACTCTCTGTTATTCATAGGACATGTCTCTCAGTGTCTCTCAGCCAACAGTAAATTTGAGGTTCCTATCAGATCACGGCTTCCTACAGAGCCTGGCCGGCAATATGACCTCTTGGAAAGCAAACTACGTTTTCTTTCCAGAGAGCAAGCAAAAGACAATATTGCACATGTTTTGATGAGAGTGATTAGTGCAGAGAAACGGTAACAGAGCCACCAGGATGAATATGATATTTATTTGGTATGTTTGCCATAACTGAAACAATACACACACACGGGCAGCAGGGTGGGTGGCATAGGACTGGCCACTGATGCTGCCAATATTTCAATCAGCAAGGATTTGCCAGTTGCCTTTTGGGCCCAGAAGCTCAGCTTTTTAAATGTGACGGTCTCCTTCCAACTGGCATTCTGAAATAAATGGAGATAATTTATCCTTCATGATCTACTTTTTTCAAAGTTAGCACTTCTTGAAATTGAAAAGGGTTCTCCCCACAACTACTTTCATGTACATTTGTATGAAATAATAATTTTAAAGAGTTCTAAGTATTAATGATGGAAGCTGTTCAGCCACCTAAACAAAGCAGGCTGAACTGGTAGCATTCTATCACTGCAGATCATGATCATTGTTTCCTGTCTCATATAGGAAGTATTCAGAAAGACTCTTCCATGTGACAGAATTAAATTATTGGAAGGAGCAAGGCATTCAAGGGCAGTTCCAAAAGCAGATCTGTGGGCAACCCAGGAGTGAAATCAACATACCTCCGCTATCGGTTCACAAATGTGAGCACCCACCTCTGTGCATGCACAGGACCTTCCGCACATGCGCAGAGCATCAAAAATGGGATGTGGTGACATCCAGGGGGAGGGGGGAGCCTCCCTCCACCACCACTATGGTTCACCTGAACCTGATAGAACTGGCTGAATTGTACCACTGCATCATAGTCTAAAATAACTTAGAAGAATTGAGGGGAAGGGAAAGAGATAGCAATAGCACTTAGACTTATATACCATTTCGTAGAGCTTTATAGCCCTCTCTAACTGGTTTACAGAATCAGCATATTACCCCCAACAAAATGAGTCCTCGAAAGAATGGAAGGCTGAGTCAACCTTGAGCCATTCAGAATCGAACTCCTGGAATGAGCAGTGAATTAGCCTGCAGTACTGCATTCTAAGGGATGTGGTGGCTCAATGGCTAAGATACTGAGCTTTGTCAATCAGAAAGATCAACAGTTCGAATCCCTAGCACCGCGTAACGGAGTGAGCTCCCATTACTTGTCCCAGCTTCTGCCAACCTAGCAGTTAGAAAGCATGTAAAAATGCAAGTAGAAAAATAGGGAGCACCTTTGGTAGGAAGGTAACAGTGTTCCATGCATCTTTGGCATTTAGTCATGCCAACCACATGACCATGGAGATGTCTTTGGACAGCACTGGCTTTTCAGCTTTGAAACGGAGATGAGCACCGCCCCCTAGAGTTGGGAATGACTAGCACATATGTATGAGGTGAACCTTTACTGCATTCTAACCACTGTATCACCATGGCTCAGATGTTTAATTCTTGCCCTTGTTTTGTTGCCAATCCTCAACATGTGGCTGCCATTGGCTAGTGAGAAAGGCTCCCATTGAATCCAATAGAGTTGATTTCTTCTGGCATACCTATTTGATCAGGCTGTCCATGCTTAATACTGAAAGAGCAAACTAGAACCATGATAAATATGTGCTTCAAATAGTGTTTAATGGTATCCTAACAATCAATTGACATAAATCAAGCATCTGTCTCTTCAAGGCGATGCTAATATCACAACAACAAGCTAAGGAAATTGCGTGCATTTTGTGTGCCAGGGAGAGATGGATTAAAAGAGCTCTCTGAAGATTATCTAAATTGCAAAGAAAATCATTTTGCAAAAGAGCTGAAATTTGGGCCTTTAACAAACAGCTTTGGAAGCCCTTTAGTATCAAACTGTCCTGACCTAGATGGCCATGAAAAACAAAATTAATGAGCTGGATAAGCAGTGGGGAGACAAAGCTGACTAGCCAAGCTCTCCACAAGGACAAGAGCTGAACCCTGATGAGAAGATAAATGAGCAGCCATGTTCAGTATCCTTGCTCCAGAAAGCTCACAATCACACACAGCTGCCCCTATCTAAAATAAGAATGAGTGAGCTCATGAGACAAGCTTTGTTTTTGGTTTTTTATGCCTCCTTTCTCAAATGTATTATTGTAACTCCTGTCCATCGATATCAAGCTTCATTGCTTGCTTTCAGGAAATATCCAAGTAGCTCAAGGAATCTTTACTATGTAACTTCAGTGGAGCTGAGAGCTGGTTGACACAAGATGGATGAGTATTTTCCATTGAAATCAATGACATTTAGGTTGCCGATCTGTACATATTGGCTCAGGAGTAAGTCCTACTGAAATCAGTTTTCATTCAAAAGGTATAAACGTGTGCAGTTAGGCTACAATCCAAATCACAAAGGGGAATTGATTTTATACTACCAGTTAAAAAAAAGCATCTGTTGGAATTACATCAATTGGGTATTGTTCCAACAGCCTTCCAAGCAACATATTAGCTACAGACACATAACAGTGGTAATACTGGAAAAATAACATAGGAATAAAATTAAATAAATTTGCTATGTAGCTTAAATTACAGGTAGTCCTCAATGTACAACCACAGTTGGGATGAGAATTTCCCTTGCTAAGCAAGGCAATTTTTTAAGTGATTCACAGTCGATCTTACAATCATTTTTGTTAAGCAAATCACTCCAGTTGTTAAGGAAATTGCATGTTCATTAAATGAACCCAGGTCCATTCTTGACTGTCCTTGTTGTGCTAGAAAGGGCTAGAAAGATTGAAAATGGTTATCACATACCCTGGGTTGCTGCAATAATTGTAAATATATGCAGGGGGGGCTGCTAGGGGTTCGCAGGGGTTCAGGAGAACATCTAGCTCAGATTCTGTGCAGTTTGTAGAACCCCCAAATCTCACTCCTGGCTGGCCCTGCCCACCCTGGCCCTCCCAGGAGTCACCACGCAGCCTGTTTTGAAAGCAGGCAAGTGCAGGGCATGCGTGGAGGCTCAGGGAGGGTGAAAAATGGGCCTACCGGAAGTTCAAGAAGTTCAGCCTGTTTCTGGCCTCCAGAGGGCCTCCAAAGCCTGGGGAGGCCGTTTTTTCCCTCCCGGAGGCTCAAAGAAAGCCTCTGGAGCCCAAGGAAGGCAAAAACAATACCCCCCTGCCAGGGTGCAGGAGGCCGACTAGGCCATGCCCACCATGACCACACCCACCCAGCAACTGGGCAGAGAACCCTTTGCTAACATTTTTGAAGCCCACCCCTGAATATATGCCAAGCACCCAAATTTTGATCATGTGACTTTGGGAATATTGCAATGGTTGAACGTGCAAGGAATGATAGTAAGTCACTTTTTTTCACAGTTGCTGTTGTAACTTAATATGATCACTAAATGGATGGTTATAAGTCTAGGACTACCTGTATGCAATTTAAAATTAGACCAAATTTATTAAAATATATTAAGAGATCATTTCATTCCCACCCTTTTAGCACAGCTAGTCAATCTTCACTTCTCCCACGATCAAACTGAGAAATAGCAAGTGGGGTCTACAAAGTAGTTTTATAGATGCAAAAAGTCTTCTCTAATTCCAGGGCCATTGTTCACCTGGGAGAAATGGGAATAGCAGATCTTCAGCTGTTAAAATGCCAGAAAGGCTGGGCATTATCGCTCAGTAACATGGGAAGGATTATACATTCCTCTCCTTGCTGTAACCCCACAACCCTTTATATATTATTGGAGATTCCTTGAAGAATAGAAAGTAAATAAACAAGCCACCTAAATTGTTTTTCCTCCCCAGTGCATTGTATTAGACAAAGTAGTACCATTCTACACTGACTGGTTCTCTTTAAATATCTACTGGATAACCTAAGCAATTCACGTGTTCAATCACAAATGATTGTTGAGATACTTATTCAGCCAGAACACATTGACATGCAGACTGTAGCAAGTAAGCTATACTCTGTCACTTCCCTGATTAAAGGAATTGATTTGACTTTAGCAAGAGTGACTTTAATTAGCTGTGCAAATGCCATTAATTCCAATTAATCTTCTCACACTGTCAGGACCAAAATCCAGGGAGAAGATAAATTGCATCTAATCAATATGACTCTTGTTTCTACTAGGAACAGGTGCTTACTGAGAGAAGAATGTCATTTATAGGGAGCAGCATCCAAGAGTGTTTAAGCGAGACAGTAATTCAATGTACCTAACCCCTCAGATAATTCATTAGAGACTATTTATATATTTATATACATAGATCCCTAATTACTTTGAGCTGGATGGAAAGTAGTTAACCTAACATATAGAGAATTATTCTAAAACAATATCTTTCTAAAACACTTCCAGTGCATCTGTAATTCTTTGGTCCCATAGGAAATCTGGGATTCACTCTGGCAATAAAGTATCATCCCTAAAAACCTAAACTACAAAATAGATTTATGCAATAGTTAGGAAAAATCTATATAGTGTATATTAATCTACTGCTATGCATGCTTCCCTCACCTAATTCTTGATAATTTTCCTGAAAAATCCTTCACCTGTAAAAAAAATAATATGCTTGGTCTATATAACAAAAAAAAACAAAACAGAAAGGCCAGTTGCCTCTTGGAAAAAGCACCTTTCGGGCTGCCAAACAAGACGGTTCAAGGTTCAAGGTTCATTTTATTTATATGCCGCCCTATTCCCGGCGGGACTCAGGGCGGCGCACAAACCCAAAGGAGGGGAAGGGAAACACAAGGACTACAACAAAAAGTACAGGGCATTTAAAACAACCAACAGCCACACGATTCGAGAGGGGAAGGGAACTCATCCACCCCAGGCCTGCCAACACAGCCAGGTTTTAACAGCTTTTCGGAAGGCCTGGAGAGAGGTGAGGGTCCGAATCTCTGCGGGGAGCTCGTTCCAAAGGGCCGGAGCCACCACAGAGAAGGCCCTCCCCCGGGTAGTAGCCAGATGACATTGGCTAATAGACGGAATCCGGAGGAGGCCTAATCTGTGTGATCTAATGAGTCTTTGGGAGGTAATTGGCAGCAGGCGGTCTCTCAAGTACCCAGGTCCAATACCATGAAGGGCTTTATAAGTGACGACTAGCACCTTGAAGCATATCCGGAGACCAATCGGTAACCAGTGCAGCTCGCGGAGGATAGGTATAACGTGGGTGTACCGAGGTGCACCCACAATCGCTCGCGCGGCTGCATTCTGGATAAGCTGAAGTCTCCGAATGCTATGTTAACCATGGTGTGGGCCAAACTCCTGCCCATCACTATGGCCAAAGATTTTAAATGTAATTTAAAATCCAGAATAGGGTTTTTATTTTTTAAAAAACATACCCGATAATCTGGCATTGCCTGGGTTTATCTATAGGGGGAAAATGTCCGGATTAAATGTAATTTCTAATGTTGGATTTACCCCCTTGCCAGAGGGAGCCCACTTGTGGAGTACTATGAAACCATTACTATGGCAACTCCACTGCGCTGCACTGTAGAAGCCATTTTAAGGCACAACAGGCTGTATCTTTTTTTTTTAAATAAATGTTTTTTAATTTTAATTGAAACAAGTACAGCATCTTTCTTTACATCTGTAGAAAGTGTATCAATCGATTACAGATCCTCCACGGTCAACAAACATAACTCATATTAACTTAAGCATTATTATATATCCATTTTCATTTGACCGTAATTATTATTTAAAAGTATTAATACAAGTAATAATCTTGAACAATACCTGCCCACACCAGTGGGAAAAGAAAAAATCAAAAAGAAAAGGCAAAAAAAAAAAGGACAAAAAAGAAAGAAAAAAAACAAACAAACACGACAGGCAGGGAAAAGGAACAAAACACAGGTATCTATTAAAAAAAAGAGAAGTATATCAGCTGGTTACAACATGCTTTGGTGCTTCTCTTCCATTAATTCATATTAATTCAAATATCTTAACTCAAATGTTTACCATATTAACATCATTATACCTCCAGTTTTAATTACCTATAGTTATTTAAATATCCTTCATCCTTAGCTATACCAGAAAATTAATCCATAACACATGCTGACATTTCATTTACTACTTATAAAGTCCTCTATTTACATCAAATCCTCATATCCTATTTTAGCTGGACATCCATAATATTTAGTTATATCATATATCATAACATTTTCCCAGTGTTGATTAACATTTGATTGTATGTATTTTATTTAGTTTTTATAATAGTGATAGTTATTGTAATTAATACTCTTTATGTATAATCCAAAAATGTTTTCTCACATCCAATTGTTATTTATCATATCGACTCCACATTATATACATTACTATCAATATCAATTATTATTCAGCTATATCTGTTACAAAGAGAGCAATTAGATTAGCTAGATTTCTTCAATCTATCAGCCAATTCCACATTATATATATTACCATCAATATCAATTATTATTCAGCTGTATCTATTACAAATTAAAATAATCAGATTTAGCTAATTTTAAGTTATATTCTCAAGTAACCATGTAGGGCTTTACAAGTAACGACTAGCACCTTGAAACATGTCCGGAGACCAATGGGCAGCCAGTGCAGCTCACGGAGGATAGGTGTAACATGGGTGTACCAAGGTGCACCCACAATCGCTCGCGCGGCTGCATTCTGGACAAGCTGAAGTCTTCGAACACTCTTCAAGGGCAGCCCCATGCAGAGCGTGTTACAGTAGTCCAGTCTTGAGGTGACGAGGGTGTGAGTGACTATCCGAAGGGCCTCCCGGTCCAGATAGGGTCGCAATTGGTGCTCCAGGCAAACCTGGGCAAAGGCCCCCCTGGTCACAGCTGACAGATGGTGTTCTAGAGTCAGCTGTGGATCCAGGAGGACTTCCAAATTGCGAACCCTCTCTGAGGGGTGTATAATTTCACCCCCCAGGTTGAGAGATGGAATAGCTGGACCATCTTTGGGAGGGAGCATCAATAGCCACTCGGTCTTGTCGGGATTGAGCGCAAGCTTGTTCATTCCCATCCAGACCCTGACAGCCTCGTGCCGTCGTATGATCTCACCCAGCGGCTTCATGTAGATGTTAAATAGGAGGGGGGACACGACCGAACCCTGTGACACCCCATAATTGAGGGGCCTAGGGGTCGATCTCTGCCCTCCGACCAACACCGACTGCGACCTGTCTGAGAGGTAGGAGGAGAACCACCGAAGGACGGTGCCTCCCACTCCCACCTCCTGCAACCGTCGCAGAAGGATACCATGGCCAATGGTATCGAAGGCTGCTGAGAGGTCAAGAAGCACAAGGATAGAGGAGTGACCCCTATCCATGGCTCGCCAGAGATCATCGATCAGCGCGACCAAAGCACTTTCCGTGCTGTAACCAGGCCAGAAACCGGACTGAAAGGAATCCAGATAACCGGTTTCATCCAAGGACCGTCGGAGTTGAAAGGCCACCACTTTCTCTACAACCTTCCCAACAAAGGGGAGGTTGGAGACTGGATGATAGTTACTCAAAATGGCTGGATCCAGAGAAGGTTTCTTCAGGAGGGGTCTCACCACCAGATCCTTTAGGAGGTGCGGGAAGGACCCCTCCCGGAGGGAGGTGTTAACTATCATCTGGATCCAGCCACGTGTCACTTCCCTGCTGGTCGAGACCAGCCAGGAGGGACACGGGTCCAGTATACAGGTGGAGGCACTCACCACTCCCATGCCCTTGTCCACTTCCTCAGGAGCGACAAGTTGAAACTCACTCCATAAAATCCGCTCAAGACCTTCCCCCGGTACCTCGGCTGGTACCGTGCAATTGGAGTCCAGATCTGTCCGAATCCGAGCGACTTTATCTGTTAGAAACTGAACAAATTCCTCAGCTCTACCTTGTAAAGGGTCGTCCGCATCCCTCCCTTTCAAGAGGGAGTGGGCTATTCTAAACAAGGCGGCAGGGCACCATTCAGTGGATGCAATAAGAGCGGCAAAATGTGCACATTTCGCTGCCCTTATTGCCATGAGATAGGTCCTGATAAAGGCTCTCATCAGTGCTCGATCTGACTCGGAGTTACTGGCCCTCCAGCAGCGCTCTAGGAGTCTCTTTTGGCGCTTCATCTCCCAGAGTTCCTCGGTGAACCAAGGAGCTCTCCTGGATCCATACCTCGGAGAGGCCATAAAGGCGCAATCCGGTTTAGGACCCCCGCCGCCATTGTATTCCAAGCAGCGACTAAGGACTCTACCGGATTGTGGACGAGAGTGTCAGGTATTTCTTCAAGAGCCGTCTGAAATCCCATAGGGTCCATCAGGCGCCTGGGGCGGAACCACCTAATCAGTTCCTCCTCCCTACAGTGAGGGATTGGTTTCCGAAAGTCAAGCCTCAGTAGGAAGTGATCAGAGTTACGCTGGAACACATACACAGCCATTTTAAATAGATAGATAGATGATAGATAGATGATAGATAGATAGATAGATGATAGATAGATAGATAGATAGATAGATAGATAGATAGATGATAGATAGATAGATAGATAGATAGATAGATAGATAGATAGATAGAGTGAGCGAGCGAGCAAACAAGCTAATTTGCACAAGGGAGACAAGCAGTTGATGGCTGCAGTAGGTAGAAGCCATTGAGGAATATTTGTAATTGTTTTGTGACAATATACTGTACACTTTTCTTTTTCTGAATTGTTCTACGGTTATTGTATTAAGTATGGCTCCTTAGAAAGCTTTTGTTTTGTCTAGCAAAAGTAAACAACACATTTTAAAATGTCTCTCTTCCCTTTGAAGTGGAAGGAGCTTCACTCAGAGGGACTGCAGCTAAGAATAGAGAAGGAGTGCACTCAGTCAAGTAGCTAACACTTGGGAGGAGATGTCACAAGCCGAGGTTAGAGGAGACTCGCTACTTCCCCTTCCCCTTCAAAGACAAAATCTAGAAAATCTGACAGGAAGGAAGAAGAGAAAAAAACAAAAGATGATGACACACTCAGCAAGTCATCTATCACAGGAGAATATAAAGGTTATCAAAAATCAGGGGTGGTATTCTATAGGTTCGGTCCAGTTTGGGCGAACCAGTAGCTCCGAAGATCAGCTGTGAGCAAACCAGTTCGCTCTAATTTTCAGGTTGGCCCACCTGCCCACCCCCAGGCTATACTCACCTATATTTCCTTGTTTTTTAGCCCAGCTGATAGGCGCTGCAGAGTGGATTGCCGCGCCTCAGCTGTTTTCTGGGGGACTGTGCACACACGCACAGCATGCCCCAGGTATGTCAGGTGTGCAAAGTGCATTCAAAGCACGTACAAAACGCGTGCTCAGCAAACCAGTTGTTAAACCAGTAGGATCCAACCCCTGTCAAAAATCAAATGAAAGTCAGACCTAGTAGCCTTTCTGAAATGTTTAGAACCTACTAGAACATGTTCTGACAACAACTTTGGGTTTACAATGCGTTTCAACAGTTTTGGATGCCACACAATTGAATTTACAGCCAAATGCAAAATGATATTAACATTTATTTTTTTCACAGATTATCCCACAAAAACACCTAAAATGGCTGTGTTGATTTCTCAATGTTTGTTGTTGTTTTTAATAGACTTGGATGCCATATTTAGATATATGTTTTTTCTGAGTGGGTGATAGTTGCCACAGGTGTAAATGTTTTCTGAAATTATTCATTGTTGTTGTTGGAAATACCCATCACATTTCCCATTTCTGATGATATAAAATGACTCATTTTATTTGGACTGGGATAAAATATCTGAAACAAAAAGTAGAATGTAGGAGAATGAATGATTTTTAAAAATAAATAAATAAACCAAACTAATTATTCTTTGGTAGATAATTTCTCTTAGCAATAACATGTAATAGTCAGAAGAATTCCATGACTCCGTTTTATGAATAATAAATGATTTACTTTGCAAACATCCAGTTTGCCAAATGAAGTGTAATGGAAAAGTTTAAAGGTAAGCCTATAGTTGCATATATATATATATATATATATATATATATATATATATATATATATATATATATATATATATATATATATATATATATATATATATATATATATATATATATATATATATATATATATATATATATATATATATATATATATATATATATATATATATATATATATATATATATATATATATATGCTGATAAATATAACAAAGACAACAGTAAAAATATTGGGTTTCTGTTGTGATGGACTCTTGTGACGAGCTGATTGACAGATGATGGAAGCAGTTAGCTTCCTCCCATAATTGGGGCTTACCAGGGGTGTGTGTATATATATATATATATATATATATATATATATATATATATATATATATATATATATATATATGTGTGTGTGTGTGTGTGTGTGTGTGTGTGTGTGTATGTATATATATATATATATATATATATATATATATATATATATATATATATATATATATATATATATATATATATATATATATATATATATATATAACCCATATATGTAAGACAGGATATATTTATATATATACATGTACATCATCATCATTTTAGCCATTGTCTGTCCACTGCAGGATGAAGGCCTCTTCCACATGTTTTCAACCAACATACACATTTACATATATGAAATGTGTATGCATATGTATGTATGAATGTAATCTGACAGGAAGGAAGAAGAGAAAAAAACAAAAGACGATTACACACTCAGCAAGTCATCTATCACAGGAGAATATAAAGGTTATCAAAAATTAGGAGTGGTGTGTATGGTATGTATATGTACTCACAGGATGAACATTGCTGGATCAGTCACTCTCAGGAAATAAAATTATAAGAGGTCACTGAAAAGAAAAATCTAAATGCATCTTCTCAAATACTTTTTGATAACAATTTACATGGCTATCAAAGTGATGATAAGGGAGTCTTTAATATGTGTTTGATTGTAGAGAAAATATTGAAGCTTCAACATGGTGTCTCATGGTGACAATATTGCTATTTCTCCCACAGATAAGCTATGCAACTGATACCAACTCTATTATGTCCTGCAAAATAGACATAAACCCTTCGTTCTAAGTCCCTAGAGATTGTGTCACTCAGAATCTGTTCCTAGAGTCACTCACTAGTGTGCTATTGTGATTTGAAAATAAGATACCATAGTTGGAACAATCTGTAGTCAGAAATGGGCAGGAAGTGTCAGCTACACTACACTCTATTAGAGTAGCAAAATATTTCAAATTTGGTCCAGGGATTTGACACTAAAATTGAACTTCCATTATCATGGAAGTCTCTCACCAAAAGCAGACGAGTAACACTGATCTGTTTAAATGCCAGTAACTGGATTCACAAGGGGACACAATGATTTAGCAATTAAAGAGGCTATCAGCTGGAAAGCTGATAGCCCGGGTTTGAGACCTGAGCACCATGCAACAGTATGAGTTCCTATTACTTGCCCCAGCTCCTGCCTACTTAGCAATTTGAAAGCATGCAAATGTGAGTAGATAAATAGGTATCACTTTGGTGGGAAGGTAATAGCGTTCTGTGAGCCTTAGCATATAGTCATGCCAGCCATATAACCACAGAGGTATCTTTGGACAATGCTGGCTTCTTTGGCTATGAAATGGAGATAAGCACCGCTATCTGACCCCTAGAGTCTGACACGACTGGACAGGGAAAACCTTTATCTTTACCTTGGATTCACATAAAATCTTTTAGCCACAAATAAACATAAACACATGTTATGTGAACCTGGTATAATCAATTATGCTAGCTCCCTATATTTGTAGTCAGAGCACTGCTCAGTGCAAAAAGTATCTCTAGCATTTCTGTAATTTGCATAGTGGAGCTTGCAACTGAAAATACGTTGGAACTGAATCCAAGAGATGAAAGAAGCCATTTCCTTGCCAGTTTAGCAGAGATAGTTAGAGGGACGTTTAACAGGGGGTAGGTACATTTTGAAAGCGGGGGGGGGGGGGTTGTCTCTTTCTGGCTGCCTAAGGGCTATCATCCCCAAATAAATAATCTGTCATTTTTAATTTGCTTTGCCTCTTAATATTATTAATTCTCTTCCTCCCGAGTTATAAAGAAAAAGGGAATATTCACCCTATTTTGGAGGTAAAAATCATCATACAGTCTGGCATATACAGTCATAGTTACACATAATTACAACAACAACAACAACAACAACGAACAACAACAGAGCCTGAACTAAAACTTAACAGACTTTGCTTCTCTACCAGGCCCAAAGAGGAGTTGTTGTTTTTTTCATATTTTCCAATAGGTGAAATTCTTAAAAAAAAGTGGAAATGGGGTCTTATAGCTCAAGATAGTAGACAGAGAGAAATTTTTTCTTTTTCTTCTAGTTTCTTCTTTCTCTTTTTTAACTCCTTATTTAGCAATTGACTCAGCAGCAACTACAGTTAGGACAATGGTGAAAAGTAACTTTACAGCCTACCTTGCATTTTGACCTTTGCAAAGGAAAGCTGAAATAAGATGGCAAGCACAGTTGTGGTTTCATTTAGCAAACCACTTGTTGGTTCCAGTTGTGGTCACTAAATGAGAACTACATATTTAACTGAAGTATACTTTTCTCTGCATTTAGTAGGCTCATCTGTAGATTCAGTATTGCTGAATTTCAGCAACAAACTGATGAGAAATGGGAGAATGGGGTGTTGTTGTTTTTTTCTTTTTTCTTTTAGCTGAAAAACAAAATAAGCATCCAGTGCCTCCATGGTAAACCACAATGGTTATGGTTAGTTCATCATGGGCAACATGCCAAATACACATCATTGAGTCTTGTTACTCATAATAAGCACAAACACCTTAGTTTTTCCTTGGCACTCATCCAAATCCATGCACGGAAGACAAATCTGTTTCCAGAAATTTTTTGAATTGCAGCTGACCACTTGGTGACAACTCTTGAGAAAGGTTATCAACCTAAACTTAGGATGGGTTAAAGGTAAAGGTAAAGGATCCCCTCGCACATATGTGCTAGCTGTTCCCGACTCTAGGGGGCAGTGCTCATCTCCATTTCAAAGTCAAAGAGCCAGCACTGTCCGAAGATGTCTCCGTGGTCATGTGGCTGGCATGGCTAAACACCAAAGGAACATGGAACGCTCTTATCTTCCCACCAAAGGTGGTTCCTATTTTTCTACTTTCCTTTTTTACGTGCTTTCAAATTGCTAGGTTGGCAGAAGCTGGGACAAGTAACGGGAGCTCACTCCGTTATACGGTACTAGGGATTTGAGCTGCCGAACTGCCCATGTTTCTGATCGACAAGCTCAGCGTCTTAGCTACTGAGCCACCACGTCACTCTATGATGGGTTATTTGAATGCAAAAAGCTTATCCGAATATCAGATTTATTGACTTGTCTGCAACTTTTTCCTAGTAGGATTGGGATGAAACCACCAAGAGCGTCATTGCATTGTCAACCCTGTAGCTATTGCAAGGGGAAAAGAAACAGGCAACAAATTCAATCTGTCACTCCCCTTGGAGCAATGAAAATGAAGCCGCTTCTCCACAGGAAGATCTAACAAGCTAACAGGCCGTTTCCTTTCTTACACAGCTTACTTTGCTATTCTTCAGATCTTACTGAAGGAAGAGAAAAAACAAATTCATGAAAGTTTTTCTTGATAAGGAAAAAAAATGAAACTTTGATTTTTGGGTTTTATTGATTAAATTGATTTGTTGTTATAGCAATGGCTAGTTTACACTATTATGGAAAAGTAAAAGAAATAAAGAAATTATAGTATATTAATTGTAGAAAAAAATTGAAAGAAATTATCTTTATGTTAAAACTTAATTAGAGGATATATATTGTTTATAGTAAAATAGACCAATAGAGGATTGAGAAACGATAATTTGGTGTAATTTTTGAAGGGGCAATTGATGATATTGTTTATCTATTAAGAACGAATAAGTATAAAAATGGAAAATAATGGAAGAATATAATTTGGCTGAAAGTGAAAACCAAGCTTTGATGTAAAATGGAGTATGTAAATGAGAGAATGTAAAAGGAAAGATCCGGTCAACACTTCATTTCTATAATATGTGTAAATTTGTATTAAAAAACAAACAAAAAACTTTGGATTAAAAAAAAGGAATAGTAAAAAGTTGAGGTTTGATGTTAATGCCTAATTCTACTGCAACAGAGGGAGCTGTAAGCCAACACCTTTTTCCCCTCTCTCTTCCACACTTCTCTCTTCCCCTTCCCGTCTCCTCTGTTTCCTTATACTTGCTTTTGTATTTTTGTATTTTATACTAAAAACTAATAAAAATAACATTCTAGGAAACGTTGGGAATGTGAATATTTAAGCTCATTTTAAATTTCTTTCGCTTTTATCCTTCCCCCCTGTTCAGGTATATCCACCAGGGATCAAAAAAGGCAAGGTGGCATCCATGATGCATGTAAACAAGCTTTGCCCATTTGGCTGCAGGCGTTTTGTGACCCTTTCCTGAATGGACGTCCCTCCCTGTCAGTCAATCTGACACAGAAATGCACATCGCGTTCAGCTGCTGAGCGTTGTTTTTATGAAATATTTAAGTCTTCAAGCTTAAACTGCCTCAAACCCTCAGCTGAGGAAGTGCAAAAGAACAAATCTTGGTTATAATAAGGCTGAAACACACACTCAAGTAAACCTTTTAGCTCAGGAAGATTCTTCCATTTTGACGTAACCTTTTTTTCAATGCAGGATGCCAGGCAACCCTGAAACATATCCTTCTCTGTTTCTGTGGTAGGAAAATAGGACATTTGGATTCACATTTTTAAAAGGTATTTTTGAAACATGCTGTTGAAGTGTAGCATTAAAAAAAATGCTTATTAAATCTTTTGAGCAAATTGCATTTTACCAGAATAGGAATATTTGTGTATTTGGGGGCAGAAAGTAGGGTCATTGCCATAACTACAGCATGCATAATGTGGTGCTATACAAGCACAAACACAATGTGATACTATACATACACCCAGACATAACATTATACTTTGAACTTATTCTTATTTTCTTCCATTCACTGGGTCTGCAAGCAAAGAGACACATTGAATACAGAAACAAAACTGAAAGATATTTTTAGTTATATCTCCAATCTGTCATTCAAAACAGGTTTCTTTAAAGTCTGAATTAAAAGTCTAATATATGCAAGGGAAGAATCACAGCTATTAACTAAATTATGCAGAAAGTGTTCTTCACTACCTTTCATGTAACTGTGATTTTTAAAACCCAGCTGAGATTAAAAATTACATTTTGCACACATTTCTGAAAGTACAACACACACAATGTAGCCTATGTAATGAGCTCATTTCCATGTAAATATACATTGCTTGAGGACTAGTAGCTGAATATTTGAAGTGATTCCAGTGAAAAGCATTGTCTTTTGATGAGGTGTGAGGTGTAGCAAGAACCATTTATTGAACCTTAGCCACTTTCATTTGTGTGGACTATAGCTCCCAACATTCCTAGCTGATTGGGGAATTCTGGGAATTGGAGCCCATAAAACTGAAAGTTGCCAAGGTTATCAATGGGATTAGATTTCTGATTGTTCTTACCTGTATATCCCAAGCTGTCAATTATCCTGTTAAAATATTCATGCCTGGGAGAGGCATGGGAACAAGGACAGCCAATGGAAGTTTAAACAGATCTGAATCTGTGCAGAGAACTGAAACAGAAACTTAAGGAGTCTGCTGCTCTGAGAAATAAACTAGCAGTCTGTCCCTGAAGCCTCTGGAGCATGAAAAACCAGCCCTATGGGCAAACCGGAAATTCAGGAACAGACTTTCAGTTTGCTTGTAGGGCAAAAAACGACCCTATGAGCAAACCGGAAGTCACTTCCGGTTTGCTTGCAGGACCGCCTTTAACTCTCCGGAGCAATCAGGAGCCTTCAAGGGGCTTCCTTGAAGGCTCCGGAGGGCAAAAAATGCCCCTCTTGACCAACCTGGAAGTGACTCCGGTTTGCTCATAGAGTTATTTTTTGCCCTCCGGAGCCTTCGGGGAAGCCTCCTGAAGGCTCCTAAAGGCTCTGGGGGTCTAAAACCAGCCCTACGAGCAACCTGGAAGTGACTCAGGTTTACTCATAGAATTGTATTTTGCCCTCTGGAGCCTTCAGGGAAGCCTCCTGAAGGCTCCTGAAGGCTCCTAAAGGCTCTGGGGGACTAAAACCACTCTAGAACTTAGTACCTCTGTCCTGTTAAGTCAGGTCTGCTTCTTATTTGTGCCGATTTGGCTTGATTTTCCTTACCTCACAGTCAATAGTATTTTATTTTAGAATAGAATAACAGAGATGGAAGGAACTTGGAAGTCTTCTAGTGCAACTCCCTGCTTAGGCAGGAAACCCTATACCATTTCAGACAAAAGATGTTATTCAACATCTTCCTAAAAAATTCCAGTGTTGGAGCATTCACAACTTCTGGAGGCAAGTTGTTCCACTGATTAATTGTTCTAACTGTCAGGAAATTTCTCCTCAGTTCTAAGTTGCTTCTCTCCTTGATTAGTTTCCACCCATTGCTTCTTTTTCTACCCTCAGGTGCCTTGGAAAATAGATTGACCCCCCTCTTATTTGTGGCAACCCCTGAGATATTGGAACACTGCTATCATGTCTCCCCTAGTCCTTCTTTTCATTAAACTAGACATACCCAGTTCCTGCAACCGTTCTTTATATGTTTTAGCCTCCAGTCCCTTAATCATCTTTGTTGTTCTTCTCTGCACTCTTTCTAGAGTCTCTCAACATCTTTTTTACATCGTGGCAACCAAAACTGAATGCAGTATTCCAAGTGTGGCCTTACCAGGGCATAATAAAGTGGTATTAACACTTCACGTGATCTTGATTCTATCCCTCTGTTTATGCAGAGTTGGCTTTTTTGGCAGCTGCTGCACACTGCTGATTCATATTTAAATGGTTGTCCACTAGGATTCCAAGATCCCTGTCACAGTAACTACTATTGAACAAGGTACCATATATATTGTACCTGTGCATTTTATTTTTCTTGCCTAATTTAATTTTGTTAGATAGCACCCAATATTCAAGTCAGTCAAGATTCTTCTGTATCTTGAGCCTATCTTTTGTAAAAGGTTTTATTTCTTTTAAAAAACACAAATATTTCATCATTCGTCAATCATTAAAACATTGAAGTACAATTTTTTTGTATGCCCCTCCCTCCCTCCACCCCCAACCCCCCTCCTCCTTCCCCCTCCCCGACTTCCCAGAACCCGTACACAGTATGGATTTTTAACTAACACAGTCTAAAATCTATTGAGAAAAAAGAAATAAAGAAATTAATGACATTCTACATTGACCTTAGCTTCTTCTTACTGAACTAACTTTAAACAGTTTAAATCATTTCTGATCTTAAGCATAGGCTAACTGGAATTTCTTGGTCCCGTATTTATTTTGTATATAGTCAATCCATTTTTTCCAGTCTCATTTATATCTCTCATTTGAGTGATCTTTAAGATATGCCGATATTTTAGCCATCTCGGCTAAGTTTGTGACTTTCAATGTCCATTCTTGGATTGTAGGCAAGTCTTCCTTCTTCCAGTATTGCGCCACCAACAGTCTTGCTGCAGTTATTAGGTGCAGAATCAAGTTAGTCTCTGCCACTGTAAAGTCAGTACATATACCTAGTAAAAATAACTGAGGAGTAAACTTTATCCTTCTTTTAAAAATATTTTGCATAACCCACCATATTTTTATCCAGAATGCCTTAACCTTTTGGCAGGTCCACCATATATAATAATATGTAGCATCAAGAGAACTACACCTCCAACATTTAGGCTGTACATTCGGATACATAGAAGCCAGCTTTTTAGGATCTAAATGCCATCTATAGAACATCTTGTAAAAATTTTCTCTCAGATTTTGAGCTTGTGTAAATTTCACATTTCTTACCCAGATTCTTTCCCATGTATCCAACATTATTGGTTCTTCAATATTTTGAGCCCATTTTATCATACAATCTTTAACTAATTCTGTTTCCGAATCCATCTGTATTAATACATTATATATCCTCTTTATATGCATTAAGCTTTGATCTCTTATTTGTTTAAACAAGTTATCCTCAACTTGGATAAAACCAATTTTTGATCTATTTTCCACCTAGCCTGTAATTGCCCATACTGGAACCATGTTTGAACTACCTTCTCCTCTTTTAATACCTCTAAAGATTTTAATTGTAATACCCCCCTTTCCGAGGTAAGAAGCTGTCTATAAGTAATTCTTCTCCTGTTTTTGTGCTATATTCATATTTTCAATTGAGTGTCTAGGAATTGCCCACATGGGTATCTTGTCATTTAATTTATATTGGTATTTTTTCCAAACCCGCAGTAAAGCATTTCTTAAAATATGACTTTTAAAATTCTTATCCAATTTTTTGTTGAATAACAGGTAAGCATGCCAACCATATACCAGATCGTGTCCCTCAATATTCAATATTCTATCATTAGTTAAATGAGTCTAATCACTAATTACAGATAACGCCACTGCATCATAATATAGTTTTAAATTAACTTTGCTCGCATCTTAGTATTTAGGCGGGAAGTCTTCTTATCTTTCTTAGTGTCTATCACTCCATTCCAGTCACCCAATAGTATACAGGAACTATAGTCCCACTGTACTAATTTAGCATGAAGATTTCTATAGAATCTATCTTGCTGTTGATTGGGAGCATAAATTCTCAAAAGTAATGTCTTTTTCCCTTCTAGGGTTAAGTCTAAAGTAATATATCTTCCGAAGGAATCTGCTTCTATCAATTCAGCTTTCATATCTTTTCTTAAGTATACCACTATACCATTCTTCTTTTCCATAGCGGAAGCTGCAAAATGTTGACCAAGTTTTGAGTTGATCAAATATTTTTGATCAGTTGACTTGATATGAGTTTCTTGCAAACAAATTACATCATTCTTAAACTGTTTGAGATAATGAAATATTTTCTTCCTCTTCTGTGGAGAATTCAGTCTGTTGACATTCCATGTTAAAACCTTAGTTGTCATCTTTGGTTGGCTGAAGCATTTTTAGAGCTTCCTGCATGGCCTATTTAACCTTAGGTCTAGCTCCTCCCACTGCTTCCAGACTTGTTATTGTAGTTCCTTGATCGATGGCCGGTGATTGTTGATGCTGTTGCTTTTTAGCTTGTTTCTCCATTCGTCTAGTAGTCATGCAGCTAGGTCTTTGTTCCATAACACCTTGCACTTCTAGAAAAGAGAGATGCTCCATCTTGTCTGGTGGTTGTGTAGTTTGCTGTCTATCCTGTCCTTCTTGTGGTCTTTCTCTAGGTCCAGATGGTGCAGGGTATCCGGCCTTCAATATATTATAATAAAAATCTCGGGCTTTCCATACAGAGTTGAGGCGATACCTTTGCTTATCAAATGTAAATATAATGCCAAATGGTGCATCCCATCTATACTGTATCTGACGATTTCTGAGTTCTTCGACCAAAAAAGCGTAGTCTCTCCTGGCTCTTAACATTTGAGGTGGTATCTCTATCAAAACAGTCAGGTCTTGACCGCCAATTTGAAGCTTAGTATTATAAGACGCTTGCAGTACCATATTTCTAAGCTCTCTTGTAGTAAAATATATAACGATGTCTCGAGGAAGCTGCTTCTGTTTTGCCAGCCAAGAATTAACGCGGTAAGCTTTGTCAATTTGCCAGTCAAGGTTGGTCCCTGGTCTTCCCATCAGGTGGTCAAAAGCTTCCGATAGAATCTGTTTCAAGTTCTCCTGTTTCTCCTCACGCAGCCCCCTTACTCTTAATGCAAACTCCATTTGTCGGTACTGTATCATAATAATTTCTTTTTCAGCATTTTCCACTTTTTGTTCCACCACCTCTGTTTTCAATGTCAAGTTAGTATTGGCATCATTAAGAACCTCTAGAGTATCTTCCATTCCAGAAGTATGTTCTGTTAATACAGTTACAAGTCTCAGCATTTCATCTCTAATTTTAACAACCTTAGCGTCGATTTTCTCATACAGCTCCTGTTTAAGTCCTTTTATTTCACTTTTGATTTCTTCTTTTATTTCTTTTATTTCCTCTTTTCTCTCCTGCTTTATCACCTCTCTATTATCTCTAAACTTATCTTCCATTTTAATTGTCAGTGCATTAAGAGCCTCACTTAGTTTGCTCAGGAAAAATTCTTTCGTTAACACATCCCCAGCAGGGGGCGTAGGAAGCGGAGGCTGCAGCTTTGTGCCAGGCACTGGGGATGTGCCCCTGGAAGTAGAGGGTGATGACTTCAAGTTAATATTTTTTTTTGAAACCATTTCAAAATTTATCTGCCTGCAATTAATAAAACTCTGTTGCCTGAATATGCAGCTTTAAGTAAAAAAGCTGAGTTCCCCTTTTACTTTGAAGTTTAAGGCTTGGCAAAACTTTCAGTGAGTAAACATTGTAACAAGACAGTTCAGCAGATTCATCACCATTTAACTTCCAGATAAGCAAGATTAATGAGGGAGTGAAAGTATTGTAGAAATGAAACTAATTAAAAAGCTTCTGCTGGCCGATTGTGAAACAAAACAAATGATAAGCAATCTCCTTTGTTTTGAATTCTTGTAATAATTAACAAAGAGTGTTCGTTATTACCAGAGAAACCAGCCTGCTCGGTGCCATTTTAAAAGCCTCTAAGTAAATAGTTTTTCGGAGGAGAAAAAGAAAAGAAGCTAAAATCTTGATAAACAATTATTGCCCACGTAATACGAATCCAGCTCGTGATAAGATTAAATCAATCAAAACTTTGAACTGAGTGGGGGAAACCTACTTTGTCCCGCACAAGGCAGTTTGAAGTTCCCAGCATGGACAGCCGTTCTGCCTTGAGCTAGCCCCCCTCTCCCTGCAAGCACAAAAGCTGCAAAAATCGAAGAGCATTTGCCAGCAAAACAATTTATTTTTTCCTTCTTGCCTGAAGGATAAGAAAACCTGATAAGACGTCAGATGGAAGATCCTCTAAACAGGTACGTAGCCAGGAATTCGGAGGCAGCTGGTTTTTTGCTGCCACCACCAGCAAGCTCCACCCAGGAAGTCTTGAGCCTATCTTTTGGAGTGTTGGCTATTCCTGCCACTTTGGTGTCATCTGCAAATTTGATGAGTTTCTCTTGTATCCCCTTGTCAAAGTCATTGATGAAGAGGTTAAAGAGTACTGGGCCTAAAACAGATCCTTGTGTCAGGTTTCCAAATAGCATCCAAAATTAAATCAGAGTCCGAGGCAAATGATTCCTCAAAGTTCCAATTTATTAAGAGAGCCATGTTGGCACATCTTGGAAAACCCGAATCTGAAGACTTCCCAGTTTTCCCACTCAGCTAAAAGTTCAAGATCCTGCCCCCACACCCACAAGTCCATCACATGGTCCAATCTTCCACTGCCACACTGGCAGCTTCCACCCATCCAATTCTTGCCAGGTGCAGAGACAAATGATGACATTGGTTTTCTAGAAATAATTTTGTTATGGCTACATATCATCCAACTCCATATAATCCCCCCCTCTCATTTTCCCACAATAGAAAATGCATAGTAGAATAATAGAAAGTGTGGCAGGCCTAAGGTCCAAAAGAAAAAAAAAATGACTGCAGGCCTGGCACCTTGGGGAAGTCCACTGCATACTTCCCTCCATGTAGATGCAGTTCCATTGAGGACTAGTCTTCAAGGAAGTTTTCTAAAAGAGAAAGGAGAAAAATGAGCCCTCCTCAAATATTGGCAATCATAATCTTCTGTCCTTTCTCAACTGAATTGACTACCTTGAGCCCAGCCCTCAAATTGAAAAAAAAGAAAGAAAAAGAAAAGCCTTTCTCATTTTTGTGAGGAGATTATGAGGCTGTAAATATATATAGAGGAACTTTCAGCTTCACTTTGCTGAAAATGTTTGAGGAACATTGCTCTATTCTTTTTCCACTGCTATACTTCAAATCATACTTGATTTGTGGAGGCAGCCACTTGAGTAAGATAAAGAATAAGCATCCAGAAGAATCCATCTTACAGCTAGATAAAACAGTATTCTGGGAAAGAAAAGAAAAATAATAATAACAGGAGAATACAGATGCTTTTTTTGCTGCTATGGCAAACATTTTATTTTTTAGGTGACAATGTTCCTTTACTGTTTAGTTTCATTCATCTTAGAATAGTTAAGGTTTCAGCTTACTGAATTTCTTGCTTTCCTTACTGATGGCTGGCTGAAAATAATAATTATTCAATAAAATAGTTATTTCAGGGATGTTCTGTTTTTCTTTAATTAAGACAGGGCAGGAGAAAGAGGCAAACACAAGAAATTACCGTTCTCTTCCAGAGTCCAACATCCATGATAGGAATCAGCCTTATGACCTACCTTGACCAATGACATATTTGTGACTACCATGAAATTATGCAGAGAAAATATATGTTTTGCACGATATGATTAGAGAATTTCATATAATAAGGACATTCTATTATTACATAAGAATTTCAGGCTGTATGCTGAGCTTCTAATTCCAGATATATCTGGTATCAAGATAGACTGAGGTCATCTTCTTTGCTTATAAATTTTGAATTTGGTGAAGTCTTATAGGAAGTGGGGAGATAAATGTATAATACTGTCTCCAGGCTTTTAAGGGATGTCCTGAACTTGCTAATCTATAACCCTGTGGCTCTATGGAAAGCTATCTGGGCAGTTAACCTTACTCGCCATTAAACAAAGGAGGCAGTATTTCACCATCTAAACTTTATTCAACGCAGCAAGATTTGCTAAAACTGTAAACAAATAAGCAGTAGTATATGATTACAACTAGCAGTCGTGCTCCATAAAATAGACCTTGTGCTCCTAGCGATAATGTGCCCTACTTACTGCCTAGGCCAGGGGTCTGCAATTTTAAACACTCAAAGTGCCATTTGGACCTATTTCCCACAGAAAAGAAAACTCAGGAAGCCACAAAACCTGAGTCGGCATGGCCCAACTCGACATCACTCATTCCCATCCAATCACATGACCACCCCAGCCACTCCTACCCAGCCAGTCATTAGGGCAGAGAACTGGTTATTAAAAAACACCCAGAAACACACAACCCTTTTGACATCTCTCTCTCTCCCCCTCGCACCCTCCCTCCTTCCCTCCCCCTCTCCCTCCCTCCTTCCCTCCCCCTCTCTGTCTCTTGCTCTCCCTCCCTCTTCCTCTCTCTCTCCCAGCACCAACAAGGGCTGGAAGAATATCCAGCAAGAATGAGGTGCCGGAGAATCAGCACCGGCTGCTTCTCTATCCCCCACTGTGCCCTTACCTTCTCAGGTCAAGGAGTGGCTGCAAGGGGCAGGGTCATCCAGTTGTGGGATCACTTGACAGGGAGTGACAGCAAGGGGCCCAAAGAGCTGCATGTCACGGCATAGGCCAAAAATATAACTGCCCCTATACATTCTCAAAGCCTAAACTGTCTAAAGGTGTGTAAGGATAAGCTGCTCACCTGATGGGTCGAGATTGTGAGTGGCTTGTCTGAAAGGAAGATGGAGGCTGGAATAGCCACACTTTCCTTCTCTTTCCCATCAATGCTTGTAACAAGAAATGTTGAGACAGGAAAGGGGAAGTAAGTAATAATTGTGCAACACTTCCTTACAAAGGGAACATGATGCACCTACTTTGGCCAGCAAGGGCAGGGTCACCAAGCTTACCTATAAGCTAACTAAACAGAAAAAAAATTAACCCTGTCCTGCCAAGGCAGCAAATACTCTGGGGGAGTGGGGGCAAACAAGAGATAATTAGGAATATTAAAAGTTAAGGCATTGAGCCCAAGAATTGGGAAATTGAGTAGAACAGGAATTTCTATCAAAGAGAAGAACTGCCCACAAGCTTAGTTCACTGGAAAACAAATACCCAAATACCCTTCATCTTTTTCCCCTTCACAGATTAACTGGGGGGTGGGGTTTGACAGAAGACACAGACCCCCCCCCCCAAAAGGTGCTAATTAAACTATTCAAACAAGGACCAAATTGTATGGTCCAGCTTGCTCAAAATCCTCATCTGAACATCCTGGAATCATTAGAATACCCTGGACTAGGCATATCTAAATAAAGCCAGGTAATTTTTCCTGGTACAGAAATTAAATGGGAGTCTATGCAATTTTTGCAAACCAGAGTATACTGTAACACAATAGAAGATGTTCTCACTAAAATAGCAACCTGTCATTAAAGAAGAGTAAAAAGTTTGTTTCTCTTCTATGGTACTTTAGCATATGTTCACCCATATGGCTGTTCCATCCCTCTTTCTGAAAGTAATAATCCACATAAAATTCATATTTTAATAGTACATTCCAAAACTCTGTTGCTATTTCAAAGCATGTTGTTTTGACCCAGGTGGTCAAAATAAGGCAGGTCTCATTGAAGGGCAAATGGCCCTCTAGTTACCATTAAGGCCCAACCCTCACCCAACCTGTTATCACGAAGGCAGCCCCCAAACAACAGCCCCTATGGCAGTGGTCTCCAGCCTTGGCAACTTTAAGACTTGTGGACTTCAACTTCCAGAGTTCCTCAGCCAGCTTTGCTGGCTGAGGAACTCTGGCAGTTGAAGTCCACAGGTCTTAAAGTTGCCAAGGTTGGAGACCACTGCCCTATGGTACAAATAAAGACAACAGAATAGGAGCCCACTCACAGGGCAAGGTCCAAGGTTCCTAGTCCAGTCCCCCAAGGCAAAGTCCAAGCGCAAGACAGTGGCAGTGCTCAGGGCAAAGAAAATGCCCAAGGCAAGAAGCAATTCCTAGGGCACAGTGAAGCAAAGGCCAAAAGCATTGCGCAGGACAAGGGCAAGGTCCAAGACCAAAGGGCGAAGACCAATCTTCCAAGCAAGGTAAGGCAAACAGCAACAGGCATGAGTCAAAGCCGGGGGAGTTTAAGCCAAAGCAAACAATTGTTCCTTGCAAAGACTAACTCCTTGTGGCTTCTACTTAAATTACTCTACTCCTGGTGTCCCTTTTGAGGAGGGGTGAGGTGATCTCCTCCTGAGTAGCCTTGCAGCCCTTCTCTGGACTTATCTAGGCTCCACTCTCCTTGCCCTTAGATTGAGTGGAAGAGGCAGCTGTTCCTCATCAGAGAAGATCTGCTGCCTATCAGCAGCTGACTCTTCCTGTGTCTGTGTAGGAAGGCATCTCTCCGTCTGGTAGACTAATTCCCCCAATGTCTGAGGGGCCTGGACACCATTGACCTGGCCTCTCCAAACATGCCAAGGGAGAGGTGCCAAACTTGTCAGATGATTCCAGTTGCAAGTCCTCCTCCTCCTCTGAATGGGGCTTTGGTGGGACCATGATTCATGTCTTTCTAAACATGTTGCCCCCTCTCCCTCCCTCTCCCTCCCTCTCATACACACACATACACAGGAGAGAGAGGGGAAGGGAGAGGGAGAGAGAGAATTTGTGTGTATTTTTTTTTTCTGCACTGCAAAGAATGGAAGGTCATAGATGGCTCGCTCCAGTTCAAATCAAATGTAGGCAGCCATTTGTAGATGTTGGCAACTTTGGGGCATCCAGGAGCCTTTATTATTATTACCATTGTTGTTATTTGTAAGTATCACATTTTAAAATATAAGCAATGTCAGCAATTATATAATGGAAGGAAATTTGCCTCTGCAATACAGCATAATACGGCAGTTCTGCTGGAATCAGGGCAGTAAACAAATAAGTGATAGGATAAACCCAGGAAAAAAAGTTATATTATTTGTACTTGATTGTTATTTTTGGCATACCCAAACACTATTTTCTCAATTAGAATCATTGTGGCGTACTGTCAAAAAAAATATTTTAATATTAAGAACACACATTTTGTTTTTTTATTGCTTTTAAGTTATTGTTTTATATATATATTTTTCACCAGCAAATTTACAGTACTTTATACACTATAAAAATATTGATCAGGTACTAGCATGTATCTAGATAAAATGCAGGGGCAAAGTGCCAAGAAAAGCATTATTAAATTATACCTAGAAATCTTAGAAGAGCATTTCAATCAACATTTTTGGGGGGTGGTAAACTAAAGGCTAGGCTTTGCCATTTTTCTCTTTGATGTCATCATTTGTTTTCCGCTGCTATATGATTCCATTACCTAAGAATAACCCACAATCACCTGAAAAGAGAAGAATGACCTTTTTTATTCTTTGATCATCTTGTTGATCATTGTGGCCAGAATTTTTTATATATAGTTAGCATTCCTTAAAGCAAATGTTAATTTTCATTTTGGGGGTTTCCGGATGGGTTAGGCTTCCTAATGGTTTGGAGCATTTTATTGCTCTCTTCCTTACCTTCCTTCCATCTTATATATAGAGATAGTCCTCAGCATGGGACTCGGTGGCTCAGTGAATCCCTAGTGCCATGTAACAGAGTGAGCTCCCATTACTTGTCCCTGCTTCTGCCAACCTAGCAATTTGAAGCCATGTAAAATGCAAGTAGAAAAAATAGGAACCACCTTTCCTAGGGTTCACAGTATTTTAAAAATGAATCTCATTCTGATAAATATCTATGGTTATTTTACCTAATAATTGCCATCCAGATTGTTGCCTATGTTCAATATAGTTATTAGATGGAATTCATGTATTTTACAGTTATTTGGTTTCCATTTGTTATTGAACTTATATTATTGCGCTTCAGACATTAGCTCAAGATTTTGCTGATATATCTTTTGCAAAATCTTCCCAGTTATTGATATCAGTCTGATTGCTTTGCTTTGGATATGGGTGGTGGTTGTTTTTCCTCCTTTTCTGAATATGGGAATCACATCAGCTCTTTTCCAGTCCTCAGGCAGTTCCCTGGTGATCCAAGAAGTTTGAAAGATATGTTTTGATGGCTCTTTAATCCTATCTGACAGTTTGGTCAGAATTCTGGGCTGTAATCTATTAGGATCCGCTGATTTGAATTCATCTAGAACTGACAGGTGTTCTCTTACCTTATTTGCTTACTTTAATTTGCAATCTTAGCCTGTCTTCTACGGCTCTGTTTTTGGTGCATAAATTGGGTTATATTATATATGTCTGAATCCAGATTTAGTGTAATCTTAAATTGTTCATGATTTCCTGCATAATGATTCTTTCCCAAACTTGTGAAATACATAAAGGGTGATATTGTTAACGTAGTCCATAGTCTATGAAACCAAAGCTTTCCCACTGATACACAATCTCCATTGCCCGGTGTTGACTTCTAATATCCAACTTTCATTATCAATGTCCTGATCTTTGACAGAAAAGAAAGATGAGAAAAACATTTGTGCTCCCTTCATTCACTATCTTTCTCTCATAGTCTTTGGAGATCCATTATCGGAGGAAAACAGAATTCTTTGCTTTGATACAACTCGATTTCCTTTCTCTCCTGAGAGGACATATTTGGCTGATGTGCAAACACCTTCAACCCCTTTACTAAGAAATTTCCTGCCTCCATTATGCTCTGTTCCTTTGTTTATTTCAATCATTTCAACTTTTCACCAGTTATACATTTTCCACCGTGTGACAGATTCTATTTTTTAACTCATGCAAAAAAGAAGGGGTACAGCAACAAAAAAGGAAGCACTTACTCCAACTCATGCCATAACCAGTGGAAATACCTACATTTCTAATCCACTATTTATTTTGACATGTTGAGTACATTATTCATTTGTTCATTTTTAAGATTTATATAACCACCAATTAGTTCTATGCTTTGTAAAGGTAAAGTTTTCCCTCACACACATGTGCTAGTCGTTCCCCACTCTAGGAGGTGGTGCTCATCTCTGTTTCAAAGCTGAAGAGCCAGCGCTGTCCGAAGACGTCTCCATGGTCATGTGGCCGGCATGACTAAATGCCAAAGATGCACGGAATGCTTTTACCTTCCCACCAAAGATGGTTCCTATTTTTTCTACTTGCCTTTTTACATGCTTTCAAGCTGCTAGGTTGGCAGAAGCTGGGACAAGAAACAGGAGCTCACTTCGTTACACGGCACTAGGGATTCGAACCACTGAACTGCCGACCTTTCTGAACAACAAACTCAGCATCTTAGCCACTAAGTTACCATGTCCCTATGCACTGTACCTCCATGTATATTTGCCAAAAGTTGAATTATTTTCACCCTCTAAATGGTGGTGCTTGTAGGATGTGACTTTTGACCTAAATCCAACAATTAATCAGTGGAACAACTTGCCTCCAGAAGTTGTGAGTGCTCCAACACTGAAGGTTTTTTAAAGAAGTGATTGGACAGCAATTTGTCTGAAATTGTATAGGGTTTCCTACTTGAGCATGAGGTTGGACGAGAAGACCTCCAAGGTCCCTTCCAACTTTGTTATTCTGGAAATATTTTATGAGATGAAAAGAGAGTAATTATATTTTACAAATAGTTGTTTTTCAGATATGCTTTTTTAATAACATCTGTCTAGAAAATTGGCTGTGATGTCTGATTCAAATTATATCTCAACCATTTGAACATAGTTTGGGAACACCATTTTTTAACTACAATTCCCACAAACCCATCTGGACAGTAATAACAGCTGGAAATTGCCATCCAGCAATATTTGGAGTTATATGTCTACCTCTACATAATACAGCTTTAGGAAAACCTGGTGGGCATGGGTGGCTCTTTTTTTTTTTTTTTTGTAACCTCAGATACTTCTCTGTCAAATAAAACTCATGAAACTGAATATTGGACCTATTGCTGTATGTGAAGGCCTTACATATTTTTAGCTGAGGAACTGACTGGTTCCCTTGTATGTTTTTTGTAAAGCATATGCTAGAGTCCAAAGTCCTCTATGCTTTAAAAAAAAACACATGCAAAAAAAAATACAGCTCTAGAACCACATGGAACAGAAGGACCACAATACCATCTAGTGCCTGTTATGCACATTGGCTAAATTCATAAGGATAATTATTTGCAAGTAACTCTCATTGACCCAAAAGCATGTTCTTTCAGATAGATACCATCTCAAATTAGCAAGCTACTTCCATTTAGTGCTGAAAGACAGCATGTCAATATAAATGTGTATTGGTGATATTTGGACTTATAAATGTCCATGGTCAGATAGGTGCAATTCACTCACAAAAGAATGTTAAATAGAAAAGTCCTGCTTCTGGTTTATGCCTAGGTAGAGTTGCCTTATTTTATCATAGGATGGAAGTATCTTTACCATGCCCAGCTGAGAGTAGGATTTCATAAAGCTAGGCAGATTTTCAGCCCTGGATTATTTGTTGAACACAAATGGGATAACAGAACAATAGAGTTCTTTTCACTAGACTAGACAAACCCAATTTCTGCAACCATTCGTATGTTTTAACCTCCAGCCCCTTAATCATCTTTGTTGCTCTTCTCTGCACTCTTTCCAGAGTCTCTACATCTTTATTAATATGGTGATCAAAACTGGATGCAGTGTTATAAGTATGGTCTTACTAAGGCTTTATACTTCATGTGAACTTGATTCTATCCCTCTGTTAATGCAGCCAAAGATTGCATTGGCAAAACAGACTGGGTGGGCCACCTTAAATTCCTTGGAGGAGATAATAAAAATAATAAACAAAGACAATTCTGGTATTCTGAGAGATTAATTCAGGTTTTATGTATGTGTTGGTAATTTCTAAGCAAGATTATGTTTCAGCTGTGAAATTTCTGGAAGGATTAACTAGTCTGAAGGATAATGACAATCGTTACATCAATCACAATTCATTACTCAATAAGAAGAAAAGATTGCATTCTAAGTCTTAGTGCATCCAGATGGAAGCAAGCCACTTTGAAACAGATGAGACTTGATTTTTAAGTAAAAGTACTAGCTAAAGAATGCATAAAGGAAAACTTAAAATGGCAATACTGAGTGGGCTAACCACATATCCCCACTAATTCCCTAAGGGTCATTGACAACAGCAAGCAATTTTATCATGAACCACTCATCCAAATACAACCTAAAACAATGAGGCTTGCTGCAGTGAACTGGGTACACAAAGAGTTCAAAAGCTGGATTAGTTTAGCCTTTTGGATGATGTAGATTATGATCCACAAACATCCACTCATATCAACCAGTTTCAGAATCAAGGCCATTTCTGTACTTGTGCCTTACAGTGTTTCTGTAGCATTACCCAGCCATCATTTGAAGTGATGTCAAGTGTATCCATAGTACTGTAATTTTGGAATAATTATGGTTGTTTGAGTCTAAAAAATGCTATGAATTGCTAGTGGGAAAAATGACCTCAGAGAGGAAGACAAAGCCAAGAAGCTTGCTCCTATGGATACAAGCATGAAATAAGTGTTTCATAGTGATTTCATTCTTGTGCATGAAAGAAGAAGCAAAACTGAAACATTATTTAATAGGTTGGATTCTGGATTCCAATCAGAATGTAAGTACCATGGGAAAGTGATATCATCTTGGCTTGACTTTATAGGTGCATCTTCCCACAACTCCTAGTTTTCCTCTCTTCCTTAAAAAGAACATACCCCTGTGTGACTATATACATCAGCCTCCATATACATAAAAACAGTTAGAAGTCATATGAAGTCTAATTATCTCTTTCAAAACACTATTATCCAACTCTGCAATACAGTTATAGTTCTTGACTTACAACCACAATTGAGCCTAAAATTTCTGTTGCTAAGTGAGACTTTTGTTAAGTGAGTTTGGCCCATTTTATGACCTTTCTTGCCACAGTTGTTAAGTGAACCACTGCAGTTGTTAGGTTGGTAAGACAGTTGTTAAGTGAATCTGGCTTCCTCAGATTCTGATCACATGACCCAAGAACAACTGCAGGCATCATAAATCTGAGAGTTGCTAAGTGCCTAAATTTTGATCACACGACCATGGGGATGCTGCAAAGGTCATAAGTGTGAAAAAATGGTCATGTCACTTTTTTCAGTGCCATTGTAACTTTGAATGGTCACTAAATGAACTGTTGTAAGTCAAGGACTACCTGTACTGACCAGTCAAGAGTGACTTTAAAAAAAAAAGAAGAAAGAGCCTTGCTGGATGGGGGCACTTTTTAAAGAATGAAATGGAAAGTGAAATTTTAAATCCTCTAATTCTGGTTAAAATTCATTGACCCCTTACAAAGAAGACAAGGATAAAGGTACTTGTTTTGTTGAAAGTAATAACCCCAGTGAATCTCATGCAACTTTGTTATTTTAAAAAGTCAAATTGTTTCCAGGATAACATTTATGGAGACTTTTTTCACATTTTGTAACATTCTTATGAGCACCAAATCAAAAATTCATTTTCCTGTTTTCGTGTTAAAAATAAGAGCTGTCAGAGAAGGGGAGAGAGAAAATTCACCCTTCATTTAGCACAAGAACATGGTTGAATGTATATGCAAGAATTCAAAACCTGCTAGGAGCATATATCAAGGGGAAACACAGTTATATGAAATACAGTTACATGAATTTATTCCTCATTTTTTGTCATTGTTAAATGTCAATTATGCAAATAATACTAATAATACTAACACTAATTCCTAATACCTATTCCTCATTTTTTGTCATTGTTAAATGTTAATAATGCAAATAATACTAATATTAATCAACATCATCCAAAAATGTCAATAAATGAATATGGGCTACTGGATTTCGCAAGAAATTGTGCCCATTTACTTCAAAACAGTTGACTTTTTGCACAAGTTTTACCCTATCAATGCATTGCTGTGAATAAAAGAAATACAATTACATTAGGAAGATACTACTTTTAGTCTACTACTTTCGTATTGTGGGAGAAACCAGAAAATCACTGTGTCTCAACATGCTTGTCCATATAAAAAAAAATTAAAAACCCACCAAGACAAGATATAGTATAAGATTATGTTGGATTTACCATCTGCTGTCCATCACACATACCAAACAAAATACAAGAGAAGGAACATTGGATGAATATAGTGAATATTGTACAATTGCTATCACAGTTAGACAGCAATAAAGTAGTTTTACTGACATCATTTTGGAACTGTGTTTTGTGTTTTTGGTAACTCTCAGCATTCATATGTCTGTGCATTTGTGAATGTACTGTATGTATTTGGCTGGTCTTTGAATATAAAAAACTCGCTCTCTTTCTTCCTTGATCTCTGTCTTTCCTTCTTTCTCTCTCAGGATTTAAAGCAAGATTTAAAAACTTAAGCACTCAAAACCTTTTGCCCATATGGACAGTAATATTAGTTTGAGTTGTCCTGCATTTTTCAAAATCAAGTTACCCCTATCCTATTTTGCATATCTTATGCCAAATGTTTTGGAAATGATAAAACCTCCAAATATGTAAATTCTTATCCATTCCTGCTTCTAAATACCTTAATCTGGGTATGCATATTTTATTTCATAATTGGTTTTTTTTAACACAGTATGTGCGTTTTTATACATTAAAGAGTGATTAAAATGAAAACAGTGTGATTTTCTGGTGCTATTATTTCCTGTGATGCTTGAGCTGTGCAGCAGCTAATATTGTTTTCCTTCTTGTTATTTAAGATGTTTGAGTACATTAAAAGGAAAGCACTAAGATTTTACTATACATTATTTCCAGGCTGATGATTTTAATGGCTAAAAATATCAATGTTTAAATGGCAAAAGAGATGTGATCTGAAAAGTAACAAAACCTTGAGGCTACATTTAGTGTTAGGCAGATGAACTTCTGTTTCCAGAGGAAAGTTCTTTTTTCTCTTTTCTCCTTGCCCCATCAAAACCAGCTCCAAAAGATTCTGTAGTTTGAAAATAAGACAGATAGTAGGGAATGAAAGGGGGGGGATCCATCTGCTGGTGAATGCTTTTTAGCAGCAGCCATAATTAACAACTCCTTGCATTGACAATAATTTTTAAGAAACCTCACCATTTATATGCATATCAGTCAATCATTTTTGGATGCATCCACATATGCAATCTGAATTCCTTAATAGATAAAACAGAGGTGAACCCGAGCTTTGATGAAATTTGAAAATCTCTTGTGGGGATAAATTTATATGATACTAGCATAAGTGCATTTTTAACTTGGGTTCCTTTTCCAGTTAAACCTACATCATTTCTCACAGAGATAATGGCAGTCCAATGATCCAGTTGACTGCTTTCACTCATATAGTCCTAGAGTTTGCCCACACATCGGTGTCACATGGAATCACATCATACAACACCAGCTCCCAGGCAGCTGAGGGGGAAGTCTCTGAAGGATGACTTGATTCCAAATATGAAGTAAAGCAGGAAAAGAATGATCAGTAATAGAACTAGAGAACATCATTTTCTACATGGAAGTACTTTTGTGCTTAGTGAATGTGTTATGTGTGGAGTTGTCCTAAAGCATTTTAATGCAAATATATTTGAAAAATTCCTTACCCTTAAGTTTACATTGAGTATACTTTAGAGAATGAAATTCCTTTTTGTGATATGTCGAGTGAAAAAGTGTCAGTAGGATTGACATTTCCTAAGAAGAAAATTCAATGGCAACAAAATTCAGCTGTCACCCTACTAATACAACCAACTACTCTTACTAAGTCAGCTGCCACGTCTCCTGGAATAGGAGAAGGCCCATCAGAAGGTCCATGGAGACACTCCTTAATCCTCAAGCCAGCACTGTTTAAAGAATTTTTCTGTTTTCTTCTCTTTCTTTTACCGGATTTCCCAATTTCCTTGCTACATTAACCACCACCACCTCAGCCCCAGTACCCCTACTATCTTTTCTGTCTAAAGCATGCGCTGGGTTTGATGCCTAGGCATGATGCCTACCACAACCAAGGGACAGAGAACAGCAAGTTTTTCAGGAAGTAAAAGCTCTGCCAACACTTAGCATCCAAGAAAAATATGGTTTAAATTAAGGTGGAGTTTGAAGAGTCAGAGCAGGGAGAATTCATTTATTTTACTGTATTTATAGCAACCATCTGTAAATGATGATGATGATGATGATGATGATGATGATGATGATGATGATGATGATAGTTCAAAGAAGTATAGAGGAATACACAAAACAATGAACCCATATTTCAGAAAACATCGCAATAACAATAAAAGTACAGCATTTAGCTGCACCATATAAAAACAAATTAAGAATACAATGAGCTTAAATGCAGTTTTGTCTCAGGAGAATTATTGCAAAGTATATTAAGCTATTTTTAAGTCTATGCAAAGTATAACCTTTGTGAATGGAGAAAGAAAATGAAAGAGGGGAGGGGAGGGAAGGAAAAGGAAAGGAAAAGTGAGAGGAAGGAAGGAAAGAGAAAGAAAGAAAGAAAGAAAGAAAGAAAGAAGGAAGGAAGGAAGGAAGGAAGGAAGGAAGGAAGGAAGGAAGGAAGGAAGGAAGGAAGGAAAGTGCCCTCACAAAGAAGATATTTTTCTTAGTCCACATACTAAGAGATAGATCCACTTTTATCCAAATAGATATTATAGATATTCACAGTCACTAATATGAAAAGGATTGTGTGGAGGAGCAATACTTTGTGGCATGAGATTCAAATGCTGCAAAGCTATGGAGCCTCTTGTTCATGTGACTTCCCATTCATCTCAGTGGAAATTATTGGTGGGTCCTACCAGAAAAGATATGGCTTTAAAAAATAAGAAAAATATGCCTTTTCAAATCTTCACCTTGAATCACCACCCCACCCATGGTTGTATTCACATTCATATATAATGAGGCAAGTGGAAAAATGATGGTGCATAGCTTCAATTTCTGAAATCCTCCACAGCAGGATTGCCAACAGCCTTCAGAGGGATTATTTTTTTAGCCAAGAACTCTTAAGCAAGAATCCCTTGAGATCTATTTTTTTTATAAAAAAAAAAAAAACTATTATTGGGAGTGAAAGGTAAAATGTGCCAACATTTTGCTCAATGGTTTCTGGTTTTCCCTGTGAATTCTCCTCTAACACAGATATGAGTCTAATGGCAGGCATTTCCCAAAAAGTTCACCTCTTGACCTGGACAAAAATAACCTCCAAAGAAACTGCATGCCATCTGTTTTCTTTCCTTATTGCTCCATTTAGAGTCAGGTGTTTTTAAACCTATGGAAGTAAGCAAGTAAATAAATGATTCTTCCATGGGTTAATGCATTTCAAGGGGGTAAGGATCCCTACTTCTGGGGCTTAAAGTCTTCAGAGTTTATTATTTGGCTTGAGTTGCATCTCACTACCTCACTTAGATGGTGTGTTTGCAAACCAGGTCATTCAAACCGCACTGCAATTGCAGCAAATACAATTATTGCAATTTAAAATATTTTCTGACCATTTTTTGGTCTAGGAGCAGCCAGACTAGTTGAGGAACCAATCACATCAATATTGTTATACAGTAGACCAATGACAAATAGAGGGGAATTTAAATTTAGTAGCTGGAACAGTGAAATATATAATGAGCCAGAATGTGCAGTTTTAGCTGATTGGTTCAAGAATGCTGGTTCCTGCATGAGGCAATCAACACTATGATTGGTTGCTGTGGGTGTAAAGAGGAGTTCCCTATTTTCCCTCCTTTTTTCTCCTGTGTGCTCTGTATGTTGTGATTTACCTCATGGTGTTAGTGTGTTCCTGACTATCTTGTCTGCTGTAAATGGAAATGTTAAATATATATTTTAATATAAAACTATATTTTTGTGTCAGCATCTCTGATTTCATTTGCACACCTGCTGCACAATTCCTTGACAAAGAGTGAGCAACCAGTGGCCTATGAGTCACTTGTGGTCTCCCCCTAGGCTCCTCAGTTCTATAAGATTATGCCATCAAATCCTGACAAAAGTGGACAAATTTTAGTGCTACAATTGTAATCATTTCTGGGGTAGGAATAGTTTTAAAAAATAAGAAAGGGAGTGACTTGTCTCTGGAAGTTCCTGCTGTCATCACCATTCTAAACATTCCCAACAACCTCAAAAAGTTATTCTAATTGCAACCCTTATTGCTATGATGGCATTTTGTACAATTATTATAAATGAATGCAAGGTTCTAAACAGCTTCTAAAATTGATAAAAGTGAAAATTTAAATAGTTCACTTTAATATTACACATGCAAATACAGTAATTGAATACTAGTTTTAAAAATACCGCCAATAAAAAGAAACCATAAATATTAGAAACAAGTAGTAGGATTATAAAACTACTTAATGGATGAAGTAAAAGGCTTGCTTACAAAGCTACTAAGACATTGTGAGATCACAAGGAAAAGCACAACAGACTTTTTTTTTAAAAAAAAAGTAAAACTAGACTAAAAAGTAAAACTAACTGCCTAAAAGTAGGCAGTTATGTTTTCTCTGTGTTGTCATGCTATCATTTTTGTCTCCTTTACAGTAGCAAATGATGTCATAAATGTCATGAAGTATTATGGGTCATTTGTGCCATGATATCACCCAACTGATACAAATTGCATTATTTATTTATTTGTTTGTTTGCTTGTTTATTTTATTAACCACATTTTCTCCCACTGCAATCCACAGACTTTCAATATCTTATAAAAATACAAAGCCAAACATTTTTAAAATCAATTCAATGAAAGGGGGGAATGAAGGAAGGAAGGAAAGGAAGAAAGAAAGAAAGAAAGAGAAAGAAAGAAAGAAAGAAAGAAAGAAAGAAAGAAAGAAAGAAAGAAAGAAAGAAAGAAAGAAAGAAAGAGGAGCAATTCATGAAATGTGGAGCTTGGAAGTAATGTACAACAGTGCATACAGATATGTGTGTGGATTTCTTTCAGTTGACACTTGATGTTTGTATCAGATTGAAGCCATACAAACTTGCTGTCAGTAAAATGAAAAATGGAACAAAAAAATAATTGCAAAAAAAAATGATTGAATTGCCCATCTGTTGTCTGAAGCTTCTTTCACATGATGCCAAGGGGAGGTTGATGATCTTTGAAAATAACTCATTAATTCCACAAATTAACAAGCCCTGTTGCAGTCAAGGAAACACTGAAAACACCTCAACTCAACAACAGTTTGTAGCACTTCACTGAGGGTTGATGGAGACGGATCAGGAGACCGAGGGAAGCTCTTTCCTCAATCCACACCCTTTCCTGTGATTTGCCTCTATCTCCAAAGGAAGGCGTCAACCCTTCTATGAAACCAACTTTCCCAAAAGGCTAAATGTACTTTTATTGAGAGTGACTATAAATGATAGAATCTTCATTTTTAAGAAAAGACTGGACAACCAATTGACGGAAAGGGTATAAGGTTTCCTGCTAGAGCAGGGGGTTGGACTAGAAGATCTCCAAGGTTCCTTTCAACTCTGTTATTCCATTTGTGTGCATTTGTGATTGTGCCATTCTTTCTCTTTATAGTTCAGTGAATTAGAGAGGTGTCTCAATGGCTTATCTCACTGCTCAGGACTAAAGAAATGTTTCAGAACCGTTTGCCTAGGTAACAGTTTTTCATATCTCCATCAAGGTCATCTTCCTTATTCTCTACAGAAGGGGAAATCATGGGAAAGACTAAAAAATATGACCTTGATGGAAATATACAAGAACCATTACCAAGGCAACAATAAATAAGCATTGTTTATGCCCAAACAAGGGGGGTGGGGGAGATTATGAAAAGATTTCAGACAGGCAACAGACAATCATGACTTCCTGTCACCAATTTATATGAATATAAAAGAGAGAAGAGAAACGTATTCACACTTGCAAGGTTCTGGTACTCTAGCCAATTTTAATAAAAAGCAGTCAAATCATGCTTTTAGTTGGGGATAGATGGGGCAGGGCAGGGAGAAAATCAGTATATCTCATGAGAGATGGAGCAAATATGATATAGTATCTTCTATGAACTGAAGCTATTTTTTATTGTGGTTTTCTTGGAAATATCTGCTTTGGAAACTAGTAGATGAATTTGATGGATTTTTAATTCCATCCAATAGTGCTGTTCTAATGCTTTGATTGAATAGTTCTGTTGCCTTATATTAAAAGCTCCCTTTTTATGATCCTGCAATACTTTAATTCAAGGTAGAGTCAGGATGACTGGATGGAGTTGACTTAGGTTGGAGACAAATGTCTATGGAGATCCTCAGTCATCCAGGTCATGGTTGTCTTTCAAAAGGCAACTGGATTTTTTTGGCAATTTGGATGAGATGTTTTGCTTCTCATCCAAGAAGCTTCTTCAGATCGACCAGACGACTGCAAGGAATATTTCTATACCCACCATTCAGTCAGAACTGAAGAAGCTTTTTGAAGCCTTTTGAAAAACCATCTTTGGGATATATTGGGGTTTTACAGTTTTACATAATCATCCTCTCCAGATTTAACCAAGCAATACTTTAAAGATAAAACAGCTTTCAGACGGCATTGGTAAATACCACCTGTAAATAGCTACTTATTAGGTATGCAGATACAGATAGAGGTACAGAATTACAGCATAGTGAATAGGCACCCAGACATGTATACTGAAAATATTTCTTTTAAAAATTGCTTTGGACTCCTGAAGTTGAAGTTACTGTATCTATTCTGTTCCATTTGGATGGTGAATCCAGACAGATCAGTTTCAGGTTTGTCAATAGGAAAAAGAGAAAGACCAGTTAAAATTTAATGCAGAGGTTCTTTGTTCATTCACAGCAAATGCTAGAGGGACTTGCTCTCCCTACAGAAGGTCACCTATATCGATCCCTAGCTAGCTGTAGAGAAATTCTGTTCCCCCTGAATCTCCACTATGTGGCTGCCCATAATAAACACTATAATTAATTCAGAAAAAAATGGAGTTGGTTATATGAGGAAAAACATATTTCTCACGTACTTTTGGATTCTACCTAACAGATTGATGATTTTATTTATCAGCAGTTAAGAAACTATTAGAAATTAAATACAAAACCAAAATCGCCAGAATGAGGAAAGTAGATTTTGAGAAAGCCAATTAATCTTCCTCAAATGTCTATCCTTCTCTACATACAACAATATCTGAATATCTTTATCTATTCTATGCATTAAGACTTTTTGTAAAATATTTAAAGATGGCCAGTTTGTATAAAGGGGATAGGCTAAAGCAAAAACAAACTAACCTTCACTATGGTATATGTGTGCTTTCCCTCACCTCCCCTTCTCTTCCTTCCTCTCCGCTCTTGTCCTCCTCTCGCCTCCCCAGCCTAATTATTACTCCTATCTCGTATCTCTCCATCTGTGTTCTCTTACCTATGTGCCTATTTTTTTGCTATTGCATTATTATTGGATAAAGCCCAATGTTGAAATCTATAAAAATCCTTTTGAACTTTGGGCCTGCCTGAACTGACTAAAGATTAGTTGAACTTTCATATGAGGCATGTCAAAAAGAAAGAAAGAAAGAAAGGTGCACATATTAATAAAATATCAAAGGAGATTTTAAATGCATAACCTTAAAGACACAGTAAGCAGATGTGGAAAAATACATAGAAATCTTTATAGTCCAGACCTTATATGCTTGCTGATACTGTTAATGACTGATTTCTTCATCTATTCTGTAAATTGCTATCTTAACATGTAATTATCCAAAATCATAAAAGTAGTCTTTCTATTGTTATATTTTTGTGCTTCACATATCTTTTAAGGCTTGTCAGATAGACTCCAACAGACTAGCACAGATACCCTTGCAAAAATGAAGATTATTTTTACCACTTGGCAATCAAAGATTCATATCTCAAGTGTGTCTATGAAAAAGGGAAATATTGGAAATAAGTACTGAGACTTAAATTTGAAGCATTAATGATAATGTATTTAATTAGAAGCTAGCATGACAAGATCTAAAAGTAGATTTTCCACTGGTGTTAGTGGCTGCTCTGGTTTAAATGAATAATTATTGATATTGATGGCTGGTGGCTACGAGCTATTGCTCTGCAGAAGACAGAATTCTGAGTTTTTCAAATGTCTAGAATGATTAGTTTTGTGTTGCTGCTGTTTGTTTGGGCGGTGTTACTCTAAGGATTAGTACTGTTTGTTATTCATGTTCTTTTTAAAAAAAATGGTACCATTCAAAAGCAATTGTTTCCATTGCACTTATAGAAGACTAAAATCACACAGTAAAATTTTAAACAAAAGGTTCAGTAGACCACAATAAGTAAAATGTAAAACACAGAATCAACAAAATAAATAATAATGCAGCAGCCACAATAAAAAGTTTCTAGTGTTCTACAACCATTTGTGGAAGATGGAGAGTGTCATCAGCATTCTGGACATGAAGATTCAAATCAATATTGTGATTTTTACAAATTTCCAAACAAGAATAGTCTGTGGGCATCCCCTTTTTAACCTTCTTTTCTGGGCAACAAGTTGAATTCTGTATCTTCTACTCATCAGGACTCAAAAATATACTCAAATTTTCTGCAATAGTTTTTAACATCTACCTGTGATTCACAGCTGATTATTTTTTGATATTATCGTAATTGTTAATCTTAATATTTGACTGCAGTGAGGCACCATCACTTATGAATGTCAATTGGCTTGGCATCTATTTGTTTTAGTGTTTTTATGTCTCTTCCACCCTCCCTTCCTCATAATTCTGTTTTATCTGTGCAAACTATTGTTGCATTTTATTGGTCGATGCCAATAAAATAACTGAACTCACTGCTCCAAAACAGTACTAGAAACTCAGCAAGGGAAAGAAAAACTCTATAAAATGTAGCTATTCTTACACCATGATTCTCCAGCTGGATCTTGGCTGCACAAATCTTGTTGCCTCTCTTATTCCTAATCAAAGGGAATAACCAGAAGATAGGCAAAAGTTGACTAACTTAGCTTCTCCTTAAATGAGCATTTAATCTCTTGAACTTGCCCTTCCTTTTTCTAACCCTATGAAATTATAAGAAAACTCTCTCAGGATGATCAAATGTGAATCAAAGAACAATAGAGCCCTTCTCCTTGATAATTTGCTATCTATGAGCCCAAAAAGTCAACCCAGTTGAAGGGTGCATTACAGAGGGATACAATGAAGTTCATGTGAAGTCTTAGTACCATTTTCTAATGTAAGACCATATTTGGAATTTGACATCCAGTTTTGTTTGCCACAATATATAAAAAAAGATATTGAGAAAGCATACAGAGCAGAGCAACAAATATGTTTAATAGACAGGAGGCTAAAAAATACAAAGAACAGTTGCAGGAATTGAGAATATCCAATTTAATGAAAAGAAGGACTAGGGATGACATGATAACAGTGTTATAATATCTAACACAAAGAAGAGGAGGTCAATCTATTTTCCAAAGCACTTGAAGGTAGAACAAAAAGCAATGGATGGAAACTAATCAAGGAGAGAACCAACCTAGAATTAAGGAGAAATTTCCTGAAAGTTTGAATAATTAATCAGTGGCACGACTTGCCTTTGAGAGTTGTGAGTTCTCCATCACTGGAGGCTTTTAAGAAGAATTGGACAACAATTTATCAGAACTGGTATGGGGTCTCCTGCTTAAGCAGAGGGTTGGACTAGAAGACCTCCAAGGTCACTTCCAACTCTGTTATTCTGATACTTTGGGACTACAGTTGATATTTACTTGCCCCTTCAGAGTCTCTAAGCCTCTGTCTAGAGGAGAGGCTCTTCTTACCCAAATTAGATATAGAATTTGCAGGGCATTACTATAACTTTTCTGGTCTGCTTCCTTCCCCTGTCCTTGACTTGCACAGTTCCTTTATAAAAGTGTGTTTAATGCTCTCTTCTCTTGCAGTCGCTGACCTATACAAGGTTTTCCCCACCCCCAAAATTTCCAACTACTCATGGAAGTAAAAAATATGAAGCAATGCTTTATTCCATGACAGGCAATATTCCAGAATTGTCTTCTGGGACCAAGAGAAAAAGAAATCCATAAGTCTTACATTATAACCTAGCAAAGGGCAAGGTCCAATATTTCCTAGTGATAAATCTGCTGTCAGACCACAATAAGATTAAAGGCAAATATTTGGCCTCCAAAAGAAGTAAACAACCTTGTTATATACTAGTAATTTGAGCCAGGTTATAAGAGTATATGCATTCAGCTATTTCACTCACTAGTGAACATAGATGAATGCCTGAAATTTGAGTCACACGTGGCTCCATTCAGCTTGCTTTTCTCCCTCCCTCCCTCTCTCTCTCTCTTAGTGGCTGGAGATGCCGGGCACTGAGTTTTTACTCTTTTATATGTAAAATATGACCTAATTATAGAGCTACAACTCACCTGGACTTTTTTAAAGTTATTACTAAGTATAAAATGCTTCCATTTGAACAAATAGGCTTCTTCTTTCCTTTGGTGGGCATGTGATGACTTTGAATTGATGTTGCATCTTCTTAATAGTCTTTGCCAGTCTGGCATTTTGTCAGCCTGACAACAGTCTTTGTCACTATGATATCTTGGAAGGTAATACTGCCTCTGGAGTCAAAAGCAGCAGCTTGAAAAAGAAAGATTTGTGCCATGTCATCACCCATGATTTTGTTATCTACATTTAAATATGTATTGGCTGCCTTCCTGGAGAAAGGTGCCTTTGGGGACATAACAAAAATGCAACTTCAGTGAAAATGAAGAGATGATTATACAAATGATAATGGCAGTAACTATCTAGAACATGCAAACTTTCTCTTGGGCTGTGTAACTGCACAGAGCGTTTGTAAAGGGCCACTCGTACATCATAGCAATCCTGCACTCTTTTCTTGTTACAGAGTGACAAAATATAACACAATAACAGAGTTGGAAGGGACCTTGGAGATCTTCTAGTCGACCCCTGCTCAATCAGGAGACCTTATACCATTTGAGACAAATGGTTGTCCAAACTCTTCTCAAAAACCTTGTGATTTTTAAAAATGTTATGGATTAAAGTAGGGACTACTTCTTGAAATATACTTACCTTCCCTATTGGTTCACAAATGTGAGTGCATGCGCCACCTCCACACATGTGCAAAGCCTTCCTTGCATGCACTTTTGGTAGAGAAAGGGCCTAAATGGGATGCCATAGAGCCAGAGCAGGTAGGCAGGGCCACCCGCAATTTCCGCTACCGGTTCGGGTAAACCAGTATGAACCGATAGAATACCACCTCTGACCCTGACCTATTTTCCATATAATATAAAAAAACATAGTTTCCTACTAGGAAGTCCATGAACAGTAACATGCAAATTCTAATATATTTTTAAAAAAGAATATTCCCTTTAAACACACACACACACACACACACACACACACACACATACACACACACATCGAAAATGCTAATATATTGAATATGGCTGCACCAATTACTGCTCAACTTTTCCAAATAATATTGCCCGCCTGGGATTCAGATGCGTTACCAAAGTCTGAACTTTTCTCAAGAAAAATTCCAGTGGAACCAACTTTTTCTCACAAATGAAAACAAATATATGTATCCCAGGATAATATTGCAAGATTCAATCTCGGTCAATCACCGGAACCAGAGGTTTACTCTTCTGAACTTCTGGACTCGTGCTGGAGCCCATCTTTCAGGAATTTCTCTCTACTAGAATATGTGCTTTGGGATATTAATTAATATTAATGATGGTGACCAACCCAGAATGGATTTTGCAACATTACCCTGGGACACATAGATATGGCTTCATGAGAGATATGGGCAGCTAGTGCTTCGAACAGTTCAGCTTTGGGAATCCTTCACAGCCCACTTTCATACAGTTACAAAAGAATAGCCCAAAGCACATTGTCTAGTAGAGAAAAGTTCCCGGAGAATGGGCTCCAACCCAAGTCTGAAAGCTTGGAAGAGTAAACCTCTGGTCCCTGTTGGATCTTGCAACTTTGTCTCCACCCAGTCAAAAGGAATCATGGAAGTTAAGTAATAATGCTGACAGCAGGAAGGCAGGGAAAAAGATATTGGTGTTTGCTAGGCTAGTTCCGGGAAAGGGCATAGAAATAAATCTCTATATTCATCACTTCCTTAGAAATACTCAGAGAATTGTAGAAGGGACCTGCTCACAAGGTGACTAAACAAGATATTGGAATTCTTCAGAGATGCTCATCAACTTTTCTGAACCTCGGCAGTTCCTATCAGGAATGTTCTGAAGTAATTTATCCATCACTAACAAGCACATATATTCACGGTCACTTTCACCAAGTAGCAAAGATCATGAGAATAGGCCTCATGGTATCATTCTTATGCATTCCGGTGCCACAGCAAAGATTGATTCTCTCCATTTTATTGCCTTGATTCTCGGGGACTCTGCCTTGGCAGCTCGAAGCCAGGCCGAGGAACAGAGGAAGCTTGCCTGCTGCAAATCAAAATGCAAATGGAAAATGAAGGTAAAAGACAGCCTCAAAATACTCTTCTGCCTTCACAGAGATTAGCAAAGAATTTTATGAAGGTGAGTAGCCTGATTTACTGCAATGGATGTAGCATAGCCAAAAAATAATTCAGGCAGGCACATGTGTGATTAAATTTTAAACTGCAAAATTGCAAGGCAATCAATTAAGTGGTTGGGTCTTTTGAATGTGGAGACAAAGAAAATAAAGGAAATCTGGCACTGGAAAATGGAGACAAATATGGCACAGCTAAGGCAGGAAGAAAGAAAACCACAAAACAGAAACACACTCTTGAGGTCCTCATCTCACATACCATCAGAGGAACACCTCCCCCCAAAATACTTTGGTACCACTCCTACAACCCCCCTTCCCAAACTATCAGAAGGTTGAAGTTTTCAAGTGAGAGAAATTACAGAATTCAAGAGGATGAATCACATTAAGTGATGTGTTGAATTGGGAATTTTAAAGGCAGGTCTAGTGTAATGAAAAGAAGAACTGGGAGTGACATGATAGTGGTGTTCCAATATTTGAGGGGCTGCCACAAAGAAGAGGGGGTCCACCTATTCTCCAAAATACCTGAAGTCAGGAGACAATGTAATGGATGGAAACTAATCAAGGAGAGCAGCAACCTAGAATTAAAGAGAAACTTCCTCACAGTGAGAATAATTAACTGGTGGAACGGCTTGCCTTCAGAAGTTGTGGGAGTTCCATAACTGGAAGTTTTTAAGAGGAGACTTGGTAGCCACCTGGCATAAGGTGTCCTGCTTGAACAGAGGGTTGGACTAGAAGACCTCCAAGGTCCTTTCCAGCTCTGTTATTCTGTATTCTATTCTGTATATGTCTGCTCTGTCCCACCTTTCTTTTTGCTTTCTTTCTGCCTTCTCCTGCTTTCAGCTCTTCTGCTTTTTGTATTTCATGTCACTCAGAATCCAAGTGTGGCCTTCAGGCTGAAAAAAATGTCTAGCACAATAAGAAACTAGAAGGTAATCTACAGCAGTAATCAGGCTGGTAATCTGAAGCAGCAACCTTCAGGGCTGCAAGGACCATCCGCTAATGTCCAGGGAAAAAGAACAGGTTTTTATTTTTTATTTTTTTTCTGAAAAATAAGAATAAAGTTAACCTATGCGAATGCTTAACATACAGAATATACAAGGTATCATGTATCTGGGATGTGTAATATGTAATGCCCCCAGTGAATTATTACAGTAATGTATGTATACAATGTATGCATACATTACTATACTAATAGTAGTGGGCTCAGAAGGTTGTCTGAGAAGATATCTACAGACTCCTCACATCCTGGACATAAAATGTTTTAGGATGGGACTACGAAGCATTGCAGGCCAAACCAACTAGACACATGCTATCCCTTCATGCTATCACTCTGCTACTGTCTAATGTCTATGTATATTTACCCATGTAGTATGGCTATATCATTATCATTCCTTATCTTCTTAACTACCCCCTCTTATTGGCATTATTATTATTATTATTATTGTGAGGATTATCATTCTGTTGCTTTGTGTGTATACTGAGAACTTCTGCACCACAAATTCCTTGTGCACCTAATCACACTTGCCCAAATAAAGTATCCAATTTCATTCTATAAACAGCCGTGTATGGGAATGGCCCTGAGACAGAGGAGCCGAAGGTGGGCTGGGGAAAGATCTAAGGGCAGGAGCTGTTAATGGTACCATGATGAGCAGAAGTAAATAATGGCACATCTGGGGAAGCCAGAGTACTGCTTGAGAACGATCCTGATGCCATGCCTTCAATATTCTCCCTCAGAACGAGGTAACTGAATTCTTGGTGTTTTTGAACTGATTTAATTGCAGCCTGGAATAAATTGACAATCAAAGCCCTGGATTAGCTTGCTTCTAGGCGGCTTCTCTCTGTGTTACAATCTTGGGGCATACCTTGGTTTTCCAAGAAGCCCTGGGCAATTAAGTCCTTGCAGTATCCTTGGCAAAATTTTGGAATGGTTTACCCTTGCCTGCTTCCTGGTCTTTGTCCTTTTAAAGCAGGATTAGCATTCAAAGTTTTGCTGTTTCTAGCTTGCTGCCCCAGTCATTATACACCAAACTAGCTCTCATCACATTTGTTTATAAATATATTATTAAATTGTGGTATTATCATGAAGTGGCATGATGAACACCATGTTGCTTAGCTTTCAAGAACGATATTATACATTATCTATATGATGCAACTATACAATAATACCAAAATTCATGAGACTTGATTCAGAAATGCGGAATTTGGGGAATGGATTTAATAATCTTCAATATAACTACAATTTTCCTGGAATCCAGATTGGATATTGGGGAAAAAAACCCACAAAACTTCATTTTACATAGCATTAGTAAGCAATACATGTCTCCATCTCTCCCGGAAACTAGATCTGCCCAGTTTCAAAGAAGTAAGTGAAGGAATTTGGGATTTAGACGCCTTTAATTTAGGGTGATTTTTAAAAGGATTTAAAAGGATTTTTTAAAAGATCTATAGACCTTTCTGATCTTTGGATTAGAGGAATTTGCAAAAAGAGTTGTTCCTTCTGTGGGGTTAACTTTTGACAAATGTAGAAATTTAGCCACCGGTTCACCTACAGATGAATAGTTACAGACCTTTTTTGTGCTTGTCATCCTTAAATTCTACTAGGTCTTTAAAACACAAGAACCTAATTTTATTTAGATGCAGTTTGTAGGCAAAGAATCTCCTCCTCCAAAGGACATGGCTAGAAAGTCAATTTTATGAATCATTTGGTCATTTGATTCATGTGACAAGTAGTTAAACTGCACCTGTCCCTTTCTGGCTGAGTTTAAGCCACTTCAGCGTGATCTCATTTGTCTCTTTGAAGGTCAAGGACTCTGGGAGAAACCTACATGAATGTAGTACTGTGGTGCTCATGGCATACTTACTGGCTGAGACGCCATAGTGAGAATGATCTGCTATTGATCACATTCTCTCTTCTTTCCTTCAAGATGAATGTGGCACCAAATTCTCCTGTACCCACAATTCCTGGTTTAATCACAACTGGGTTCTCAATTCTTTGAGAAAAGTTGTGGTGCAGTGGTGTATAGGACAGTAAATATCTAAACACCGTTGTATACCCAATCTGAGTGTTAGCTGATTTTTTTGGTTGTTGAAAGCATCCCCTGGATCATATTACTGTTTCAGAAGCAATTATCAGAAACCAATGGAGGCTGTTGTTTTAATGGAATTCGCTGTGCAGATTACAGTTCCAGAACATATTTCTTAAATCCTATAAAGTCTTCAAGCTAAACCTTCATTTAAATACTGTATGATTATATATAGCTAGGATTGCCCTACAAAATTTGCCTTATTTAGATACAATCACCTTGCCAGGTAATAGAAGAAAAACTTATTCTCGTGTTTTTCTATCGTATCAGTATAATTGTTATGCTTCAGTATCACTAAATTTATGCCAAATTATCACATTTTCTTCACATAGCTCTTAATAAATTTGTTGGTAATTGTCAGGAAATCAATAATTTATAAAATTCAGTGTGTGCCAATTATAACAAGCTTTAATCTCTCTCCTGTCTACAGATATTGCCAGAAGAGAGGAAAATTATTAAGTGGATTTCATTTATTTATTTATTCCAGATTTGTAACTTGATGATAGGCACTCCATAAAGGGGCTGGCCTGATCTAGTGAGAGCCACACACAGTTATGTCAAAGCCCATGGCTGAAATAATTATGTACAAGCTCTCTTGCCCTACAAAAATATTGCTTCTCATATTCAAACATTACTTTCTTCCAAGATCCTCAGATGTTTGGTCTCATTGGGAAAAGTCTCCTAATGTCAATTTAGAATTTGGCTGCAAGATAAGAAGCACCAACCCCCCTTTTTTGCAAATATTACAAAAATAATGTTAGCTTCCCTGGAAATTATTTCAGTGGGAGGTTTGATTTTTTTTTTCTTTACAGCTTAACTTCAAACAAGCTTGGAACAATAATATCTGTGCTTCTTTTCCACTTTGAACTTTATGATCTGGAATTATGAGATTTAAACTGAGGGCTTCTCCATGAAGCCATTTTGCTGTGCTTCCTTGTCATGGCGAGCTGGGATGCAAAAATAGTTATGCTGCCATAGCATGCCCATAACATAAGTCTGGAAGGAGGCCATGCTGTGCTGCTTTCCCCATTTGTTCTTCTGCATGAGACTATCTTGGCAATGATTGGTGGATTTTCCTGGCTGAAATCTGAACACCATCAACTGTGAGAACAGTCATTGCCAATTGTTATACAATTGTTCCATACTGGTGTTTGTAAAATCTGGGTGTTCCATCCAATTCTTGTCTGTGTGTCTCACTGGTGTCTTATGAACCATAATAATCTCTAGATGGTAGCAAAGAGCTCACTTCACTGCTGAGTAGCAAATAGTAGAATTGTGGAATTCAAATGCAGTCACTGCAAGAGTGTCCCTGGAGCCAGAGTTAAGTAAAGGAGTCTTGGGGTGTGTGAAAGAAGATTTTAAATATGGAGTAACCTGGGATACATACATACATATATATTTTTCAAAATCATTTTTAAGATTATTATTGATTTACCAACCTATCAATAATTGGTTGGCATCAATAAATTAATCTTTTTCCTCTCTTGATGGCTTTTCAGCATAAACCCAGATTTGGAGAACTGAGAGGCAACGGCTGGATAAATATAGTTGAAGAACTGGATTTTGAGAAATCAGTGTATCAATTCTTGGCCAAATCAGCATATAAGCAGCATAGATCATCCAATGGTTAAAGAGGGGAAAATGTGTTTGTATGCTGAAGTCATCTCTTTACAGGTTATATTCTATCATGGAGTAAACTTTTTAAAGCCTCATTCCTTATTCCTTCATGTGCAAGATCCCAATTGTGGCCCAGATAAAATTTCCTCTTCTACTTATAGACCTGAGTGTTCTTTATTGATGTTATTGTGGATTATGGATTACCGCTTTTTGTGTGGTCCTTGAGGGATGGTCAACATTCAGTCCTTGCTCAGCTTCTGGAAGGATCTTCCCCTCTTTCCCACTGTTGAAGCAATAAAGTTGGCAGTGATTTTCTCTGGAATATATACCAGCCCAATGTCTCATCAGAATCAAACCAAAACATTTGGGTGGGTCTAGCTGAAAAAATCATCTGCCTGCACTACTCAGTAGCTGAGGATTTCTCATTGTGAGGCACAGGGGTGTGTAATTCTCCTGGATGTTGAATCAACGGGAGATTAGCTAGTCAGGGTTCTGGCCCTAATCATCTACCCCATGAATGGACTGTTTTTGATTTAGCACAGATTGCATGTGTGAGCCAGAAGACATCAAGAGAATGCAATTAAATTGGAGTTTGCATGAAGAACTTGCCAAAACACTAGTGAGACAAAAGAAGACAAATGCCCCTATCTCATAAAAAGTTTTAATTAAAAACATTATGCAGATAATTCTTCAGTGCTTTATATTACATTTCTTTATTACAACCAAGGAACCTATTGATACTGCTTTAATGTAAAAAAAGCTTCAGCAACCAAACAGATTTCCTACATCTTCCAATCATCAGGGAGAGGTATATATATTTGTATCCATCTTTTGACTTCTTCCATAACATGCTGAACCCATAAATCTTGCTTCAAAAGTTTAATCTAGTTGTAATTAAAATTAGCACCCATCTTTTTTTTTAATTCATAAGAAAAGCAATTCAGGTTCTCACTGTAAGCGCCTCAGTAGACTGAATCCATTCAAATAACGTTGGCAGAAACAATGATCAAGAAAGTAAAAAAAATGTGGGGCCAAGTGAAAGTTGAGCACATTGTCCATATCAGTGGGAAATATACAAATATACACAACAAAAGCTAATGCTGTGAGCTAAAAACACCCGACTAACAAACTGATATCACATTGTGTACAATGATGCAGAAGAAGTGGAAATCTATTACAAGATGACATGTTGCTAAGTGAAGATCCCTCTGAGTAACTATAAGGAATAGTCCATCAGAGAAAAACAGTACAAGTTTAAAAAAGGAACAGCTTGTTATTACATTAGAGGAAAAATTGAACAACATGAACATGGTTATAGCAGTGCTAAAATAGGACAAAATGCTGGACTGCCTAAATCTGCAGTAGAATTTTTCTCTTCTTATTTTGTTTTCTGTAGCTACTCTGTGAGTTTGTTAATCACAAATTTAAAATAAGAGTTTATCTATTTCTATTTCATAAATATACACATAACATTTATAATTTTTCATTACCTATGTCTGTCAAGCTGGAGCAGCCATATTTCCCATACAATTTGAATTATATGAACATTTAATGGGATACATTAACCAAACTAATGGAGACCTCTCTTTTGGGGTTTGCTTTTGGATATGCTCAATCCAAAACAAACAAGGTTGCTTCCTGCTTATTTTCAAGCCGATACAAGGTCATTCAAGTATTTTCTAACTCAGTGAATCCGTATGAATTATGGACAATATCCTGTCAAAATTGTTAAGCACTTCCTGTCATTTGAGCCACTAGAATGAAACTCCATCCTATTTCATGAAAGGTTAAGACGGACACCTTATTTCTCTCTATTACGGGGTTTATTAAATTTCTTATTGAGGGCATTGCCACGGTAGAGGTTTCTCCTTTTGTTGCCTTGCTTCCTTACATTACAGGTGCAGTGTCTCCTACAGAAACTAAAAATTGTGAGGACTAGGAATGAATGGCAGATCTGTGCTAAATATCTTCCAAAATCCATGAAAGGTAGAACTGATGAGCACTGGGGTTCACACACTGAACCCCAGTGTTAAAAAACACTGCTTTATATTCTTTGGGGAGTCTTACATGCTGAACTGAGCAATCTAGGTGGAAAAATATGTCAGATGCCAGCTGACGGAGAACACTTTGAATCCTTTAAATAAAGAGGCATTCCTTATTTTTGCTGGCATTTGTTTAGGAGATGATCTGACTGCAATTTTGCAGCAGATGTTCTTTGCCTCCCATCAGTTCAAAGTGACATGCTGCAATTCCTGCTGTTCCCATCACCATTTTATCGCATTAGTGTCAATTACACATAACAATGCATCGCTTTGATCGTAAGTACCATTTTATCCTGGGAAAGATGACTAAAATATTTGAATTCTGTAATATGAAGCTGTTAATGTCCAGGACATAATTTGAAGCCAATGTGCTTTCTACATATGCAATAATGTTCCTTTTTATTGTATCCATTTCATGTATTCAAATCATGTTTATACTTATATATGTTATCTAATACATGCTTGACAAAATAAAATAAATTCCATGCCATGTGCCTTTTCACATTTTTCCCTAAAGTTGTTTTCAGACAGATTTGTTTCCACCTGATGTTTATTACTGAAATGATGATTAGAAGGGAAAGGAGAAGGAGAGGGGGGGGGGGAGGAAAAAGAGAAGGTAAGGGGAAGGAGAAGGTGAGGTGAAGGAAGAAATGAGAAGGAGATAGAGAAGATGAGGATAAGAACAAGGTGAGGAGAGAAGGAGAGGAGGAGGAGAAGGGAGGAGAAGGTGGTGGTGGTGAGGAGCAAGACAATTGTTAAGTGAGCTTTGCCCCATTTTATGACTTTTATTTATTTATTTGTTAAATTTCTAGGCCGCCCAATCCCGGAGGACTCCGGGCGGCTTACAAAGAAAGAAAAAAGAAAAGCAAAAAAAAAAAAGAATAATTTTAAAATTCCCAACATCCATACATTTCTAATTGGGGCTGGACCTTTACAATAAGGTCAACAGCCCCAGGCCTGCTGGAACAGCCAGGTTTTAACAGCTTTTCTGAAGGCCATGAGAGTGTGTAAGGTCTGGACCTCTGGGGGTACCTGGTTCCACAGGGTAGGAGCAGCCACAGAGAAGGCTCTCCTCTGGGGGCCCGCCAGCCAACACTGTCCGGCTGACGGCATCCGAAGGAGGCCCACCCTGTGGGATCTTATCAGCCATTGGGAGGTGTGTGGCAGTAGGCGGTCTTCCTATCACACTGTTAAGTTGTCACGCTGTTCACTTAGTAACATAGTTATTAAGTGAATCTAGCTTCCCAATTGACTTTACTTTTCAAATGGTCATAAAAGATCATTACATGACCCTGGGACACTGCAACCATCATAAATACAGTACATGCCAGTTGCCAAGCATCACAATTTTGGCCCCCAATAAGGTAAGGTGACCAGATTTTCAGATTGGTAAAGAGGGACACCATTGACCGGGGGGGGGGGGGGCTTGATTAAAAATTTTATATTTTGTCAAAAGGTCACACAAGGCGATTATATGACCCCAGGACACTGAAAGCATCATAAATATGAATCTGTTGCCAAACATCAAAATTTTGATCACGTGACCATGAGGATGCTTCAACAGTCACTAAGTGTGAAAAATGGTCGCTAAGTGTGAAAAATGGTCATCAGTCACTTTTTTCAATGCCGTTGTAACTTTGGTCACTAAATGAACTGTTTGAAAGCTAAAGCTAGCTTGCATTATGCTAGCTTACATTTTCAAGAGAGAGAAGCTAAACTCCTTATTAGAATTGAAATAGAAATGAGTAGAGTAGAGTAGAGTAGAGTAGAGTAGAGTAGAGTAGAGTAGAGTAGAGTAGTTTATTAGCCAAGTGTGATTGGACACAGAAGGAATTTGTCTTCAGTGTACATAAAAAAAATACAATACATTCATCAAGACTCATAAGCTACAACACTTAGTGATAGTCTGTCTCTCTCTCTCTCTCTCTCTCTCTCTCTCTCTCTCTCTCTCACACACACACACACACACACACACACACACACTCCTCTGGATTCAATGGGACTTTTAGAAAATCCCCCCTCCTGTGCATGCACTCCCTGTTTCTCTCTCTCTCTCTCTCTCTCTCTCTCCCCTTCTCTGGATTCAATGGGGTTTAGAAAATCCCCCCTCCTCCCTCTCTCTCTCTCTTCCCTCCTCTGGATTCAATGGGGTTTCGGAAATCCCCCCTCCTCACCCTGTCTGTCTGTCTGTCTGTCTGTCTGTCTGTCTGTCTCTCTCTCTCTCTCTTCCCTCCTCTGGATTCAATGGGGTTTAGGAAATCCCCCATCCTCACACACTCCCTCTCTCTCTCTCTCTTCCCTCCTCTGGATTCAATGGGGTTTAGGAAATCCCCCCTCCTCACCCACTCCCTCTCTCTCTCTTCCCTCCTCTGGATTCAATGGGGTTTAGGAAATCCCCCATCCTCACACACTCCCTCTTTCTCTCTCTCTTCCCTCCTCTGGATTCAATGGGGTTTAGGAAATCCCCCATCCTCACACACTCCCTCTCTCTCTCTCTCTTCCCTCCTCTGGATTCAATGGGGTTTAGGAAATCCCCCCTCCTCACCCACTCCCTCTCTCTCTCTTCCCTCCTCTGGATTCAATGGGGTTTAGGAAATCCCCCATCCTCACACACTCCTTCGAAGTTTTTAAAATTACCTCTTCTGTAGAGACCAGGTTATCAGCCACGTGAGACACACGCTGTGTTTCTATCTGTAATCCCCTGCTCAAACAACAACACGGAGAAGCAGCAGTCTGGGGCGGGGGCGGGGGCGGGGCTGAGCTTGGACAGCCTCGGAGGCAGCTGCTAGCTAGCTCCGAGAGAGAGAGAGAGAGAGAGAGAGAGAGAGAGAGAGAGAGAGAGAGAGAGAGAGAGAGAGGGGAAGAGAGAGGGGGAGGGAGGGGCTGCTCAAAGCAACAGAAAAAGAAAAAATCCATGAGGGAAGTCCACGGTCTCCACATGGAGTAAGTCTTCTCCTCCCTCAGCCATTGGCAACAGCTCCCAGGGATGCGCGGGCAGGAATGCGTTCGTCTTGAAGAAGAATATACGCTCCCAGTTGTTAGGAGAGCCTCGGCGGCTGGAGGCTTTTTCATAACTTAAAAAAAAATCGGGCTTTTTTTAAAAAAAAAATGGGACGCGGGAAAAATTGTGAAAAAGCGTGACTATCCCTCCAAAAGCGGGCCATCTGGTCACCTTACCATAGGGATACTGCAAGAGTTGTAAGTGTGAAGAACAGCCATAAATCCCCGTTTTTAATGTCGCTGTAACTTTGAATGGTGACTAAACAAATGGTTTTAAGTCAAGGACTACCTGTGCTGCAATAAACAAAGCAAACAAAGCCCTGGCACAGACACAAAATAGAGGGAAAGACTGATAGAATTAGGAGTGTTTGTTAGTTTTGGAGTTATAAGTTCACACAGCCTTGTCGCAGCTGGCAAAATGCAGTCTGCCAGTTCTTGGGAAAAAAATGATCTTTCATATATCGTCCCTTAGACCAGCTCTCTGTGTGATTCCCATAATTGTTCCCTTGGAGACCTGCTGAGCTGACATCTGGTTTGGGGATTTTCCAAGGACTCTTGCTCTGCAGCAAAGCCAAATATGGGTCTTTTTAAAGTAGCAGTATGCAAAAATAAGGTAACATACCGTAATCTGTAATGCTATGCCTTTTGGTCATCTTTAAATCTACAACATTAGAATTAGAAATGTTTGGACAAAATATGTTCTTGCTATTTATTTTCACTTTTTTAAATTGTCTGCCCAGGTTAAATGATGACTATAAAAGATGTCTTCAAGAACATGATTAAGAAAAATGCTCATTTGTTTCATTTAGGGTAAGTGCATAGCAGCACTTAAGAAATCTTTGTTAATGGAGATTCTAGTCATTGTTGGCCCTGATTAGTAGGAGAAAACATCTGAAAAGTTCAGGGCTAAAGGCTATTGTAGGAATTTACACACACACACACACACACACACACACACACACACACACACAAACCCAGCAAAAACCAATGTAATGGCAAATGGTTTCCACTAAGAAAATTTCATGAATATGCAAGAGGACAATTAAAGGAGCCTTTACTACTGTACAATCAAGTTATTCTATGTCTTCTATTCAATAGTTTCCCTACATCAAATAAATAGGACTATGAGAAATAGGAGTAAATGAATCTGCTGCTGTTAAATAAATGCTGCTTGTTTAATAAACTCTGTAGATTTTTGGAATCAGGTGGAGGAGGAGGAAACTAATCTTGATGATCACGATGATGATGGCAATGTTGATGTCATTTCTGATTTCAGGGATAAAAAATCCCCTTGTAATATCTCTGAAAAAGGTACTTTTAATGTCTATAACAGCCTCATAATTTCTTATTTCCTTGAAGTCACTGTATAGGTTCTAAATAGAGGCTGACTTTACATTAGGTGGGTTGGAATTGATGCCTCAGTCAATCAATGCAGATTCAGTGGCAGAGGAAATCTCTCCGCCATAGCAAGATTTCTCAGCTCCAGACTATTTAACCTGTTGTCGAAGGGCAGAAATTAAGCATGCCCTTCTTCTTGTCTCATAGTAGGCAGGTGAAATGGAAGACTGCCTTCTTGTCCCTTCTCTTTGCTCATCCATAAGCTGCCCTTTTGTTCAGGCACTTCTCCTTTCTAAACTCCTCAGTTTGACTTTGAGGAAGTTGGCTATCAAAAAGAGCATCCAAAATAAAATATGTAGCCAAGTGGGGTAGGACCTTTTGTATCACTAATGAATAAATACAAGTACAGAGAACCAAAATACATATTGTTTCCTTTCTCTAAAATGTAAAGGTTCCCCTCGCGCATATGTGCTAGTCATTCCTGACTATAGGGGGCAGTGCTCATCTCCATTTCAAAGCCGAAGAGCCATCACTGTCCGAAGACATCTCCGTGGTCATGTGGCCAGCATGACTAAACGCCGAAGGTGCACAGAACACTGTTACCTTCCCACCAAAGGTGGTCCCTATTTTTTTACTTGCATTTTTTACATGCTTTTGAACTGCTAGGTTGGCAGAAGCTGGGACAAGTAATGGGAGCTCACTCCATTACGTGGCATTAGGACTGAACTGTTGACCTTTCTGACAAGCTCAGCATCTTAGGCACTGAGCCACCACGTCCCTTTTTCCTTTCTCTACTCAGATGAATAATACATTTAGAAAATATGTGTTATTGAAAAAATTGATCTGTACAATGTATAAACCACAATTATATTCATTCAAAAAATCAATATTCTATTATGGTATTTTGGTTACAAGTAAACACACAGACTGGGAAATTGGTGATACACCCTTGTATCAAAATATTAGTGTGACAGCTTTCACACCGGATTGAACGTACCTATTATTTGGGTGCAGGGGAAGGAAACACATCCCTGACTTTTTATACAATGAAAGGTCTTTCTTCTCCCTCTCCTTCCTGTTGTGTTCCCGCTATCCAGCAGAGTTTGTGATGGAAGGAACGAACCACATAATTTACTACATAGCTGTCTATTCCACCACAGTGTTGTGTGGCTCTCTTTATAGCAGTGTAAATTTGTGACAAGCTGCAAGACAGGCAAATCAAAAGCTTAATTGGGAAATTGTTCAGCAAAGTTGCAGAGGAGTTTTTGACTCCAAAGGTATATCCATACTTACTATTTGTGCTGCTCATGCTGACTCCAAGAAAATCCAGCGTGGATTGAATGCTTTGGCAACAGCTTGACTTTTGCTCCGTCAAGATAGCAGGCAACCACATCTTCCCAATACAGGACAATGTCTATAGTGCAGTGCCCTCCTATCTCTCTGTTCCAGAAAATCTTAGTTAATCACTTTTCTTCCTGTGGGAAGGTTTTTCTGAAGATCTTTATATGCATAAATATGTGTGTGGGTGTGCGTACAGACACATAAGCACATCTGCATACACAAACATCCATACAAAGTGAAATAGTAAAATAAATACTGTGCAAAGTAAAACATTAAAATGAAGACAGAGGCAGATACATTCAAACACAGCACACACCTTACTTCTCTAACTGCTTTCTAATATCTTTGTTATCATTTAGCGCAATGGTTATAATCCTTACCTTGTAAATAAAAATAGCTGATTTAAAGTCTTCAAGGTTTTTTTTTAAATGTTCTTTTTTATTTTAAATTTATTTTTATCATAGAAAATAAAATGCAAAACAGTAAAATAAACATAATGAAATAAAACAAAAACATACATTCAACCCTAACAACAACAAAAGAAAAAATATTTAACATGTATCAACCCAGGCTGGATACCAAAGGAAAAGAATAAACAATAAATTTTCTTCCCCTTTTACGTAAATATGTACATACATACATACTCTGTTTCCCTGAAAATAAGACCTCCCCTGATAATAAGCCCTCCCCAAAAATATTGCAACACAGCAGCAGCCATCAGGTGACCATGCTTGCCACCTCCAGGTCGCAGTCGGTGTTGGACGGAGGGCAGAGATCGACCCCTAGGCCCCTCAATTACGGGGTGCCGCAGGGTTCGGTCCTGTCCCCCCTCCTATTTAACATCTACATGAAGCTGCTGGGTGAGATCATATGCCGGCACGGGATTAAATATCATCAATATGCGGATGATACACAGCCGTCCCAACTCAGTGAAGTGATAGAAGCGATGTGCCAGTGCCTGGAGGCTGTCAGGGTCTGGATGGGAATGAACAAGCTTGCGCTCAATCCCAACAAGACCGAGTGGCTATTGATGCTCCCTCCCAAGGATGGTCCAGCTATTCCATCTCTCAGCCTGGGGGGTGAAATTATACGCCCCTCAGAGAGGGCTCGCAATTTGGGAGTCCTCCTGGATCCGCAGCTGACTCTAGAACATCATCTGTTGGCTGTGACCAGGGGGGCCTTTGCCCAGGTTCGCCTGGTGCACCAATTGCAACCCTATTTGGACCTGGAGGCCCTTCGGATAGTCACTCACGCCCTCGTCACCTCAAGACTGGATTACTGTAATGCGCTCTACATGGGGCTGCCCTTGAAGAGTGTTCAAAGACTGCAGTTGGTCCAGAATGCAGCCGCGTGAGCGATTGTGGGTGCACCTTGGTACACCCATGTTACACCTATCCTCCATGAGCTGCACTGGCTTCCCATTGGTCTCCGGACACGCTTCAAGGTGCTAGTCGTTACTTTTAAAGTCCTACATGGTATCGGACCTGGGTACCTGAGAGACCGCCTCCTGCCAGTCACCTCCCAAAAACCTATTAGATCCCACAGACTAGGCCTCCTCCGGATTCCATCTGCCGGCCAATGTCAGCTGATGACTCCCCGGGGGAGGGCCTTCTCTGTGGCTGCTCTGGCCCTATGAAACAATCTCCCCATTGAGATCCAGACCCTTACTACCCTTCCGGCCTTCCGCAAAGCAACTAAGACCTGGCTATTCCGGCAGGACTGGGGCTGTTGAATTATCCAGCCCCATTCGATGTTATGACTGTTGCTGAATTTTTAATTGTTGTTTTTTTTTGTACCCCCTTCCCTTCTTATTGTTAGCCGCCCTGAGTCTCCCGGGAGTATGGCGGCATACAAGCTAAATAAACCTAAACCTAATAAACCTAAAATAATAAGGCCTCCCGGAAAATAAGGCCAAGTTCTTATTTCAGGGGTCAAAAGAAAATAAGACCCTGTCTTATTTTTGGGAAAACACAGTACATACATACATTCGTACGTAAGTACATATGTATGTATGAAAAAGCAATCAACAGGTTGAATAAAACATTACCCTAATCTTCAAATCAAATCCCTTTGTTAACCCTGTTATTATATTTAGCACATAGAAAGCCCCTAGTTTCCAGTTTCTTATAAAGCTGCCTAGTGCATTATCTCTAATCAAAGCAGTTAATCGCACCAACTCTGCTAATTTAGTCAATTTTTAAAAAACCTTATTGTCCTTGTTTGCTTGTTTGTTTGTTTTTAAGCCCAGTGGTGAATGATTGTACATGGGTGATCTGATTGTCTGAATTTATTTTGTGGTGGCTACATAAATCCATGGTTTGCTATGGGCTGATTTCTGGAAGTTTTTGGAAAAACTATTATAAAATTCAATCATGTGATTGGAGGGTACTGCAAACAGCTGAAAATACAGGCTGTTTGCCAAACATCTGATGTGTGGTCATATGACTGAGGGGGGGCTATCAGTACATCAAGTCCGGATTGTAAGTACTCCCAGGAAGTTCTGTCATATGGCAACTTGTAAAGCATTCATGTCTGTTATCAATTGACATTGGAGGAAAGGGGGGAGAGAATTCCACGCATACCTTCGGCTACAGTCGGATCTCAGATTACTATAGTAGGCTTGTCAGGCACAAAATTTTACAACCTTCTGCAGCATCTCGTTGGTGAATGTGATTTATGATACAGACTGAGGGGAGGGGAGAAACAGGGGTAAAGTTCAGCCATAATTAAACTGAAATTAGATCTGATTCCATGATTTTGTTCCTAATAAATGACTGGATTTCTTTTGAAATTTGGCTCGAGGCTCTGAAATTAATTATAGCATCTTTCAGAAACCTGACATCATATCTTTGAATGGTCACTAAGTGATTGGTCATAAGTCAGACTACCTGTATGCCTAAAATAAATATTTTAAAATAATTTTAATGATAGGAGCCACGGTGGCAGAGTGGTAGGGTGCAGTACTACAGGCTACTTCTGCTGCCTGCCGACTGCCTGCAATTTGGCAGTTCAAATCTCACCAGGCTCAAGGTTGACTGAACCTTCCATCCCTCCAAGGTGGGTAAAATGAGGACCCAGATTGTTGGAGGCAATAGGTTGATTCTGTAAATTGCTTAGAGAGGGCTGTAAAGCACTGTAAAGTGGTATATAATACCACTTTATTGTTAATTGCTATTGGTATATGTATCTTAACATCTCTTTAAATGGGCCATTTGTAGAAACAAGATCAGGCTTCCTGACTATAGAAATCTGAAGCCGCTCCATGTAAAAGGATAGGGGAGGAATGACAAATGCAAAAATTTTAGATTCTCAATGAACACTCTACTCTTTTTATAAATGCTTTGTGATGTTACATGCTATACAAAAAGGTAGATAACTTGCATTTTAATGGTATCATATTATTTTCCACATTGTAATGAGAACCTTTGATCTTGTGGAGATCACAGGTACACACAACTTGTTCAGAGTGTCCAGGGACATTAAATATGTTCTGCCTCCTTGACCTTTTATTCATCTGAATGGGAATAGCAAGATAGAGGCTCAGAGATTAGAGAAATCTCGAGTGCTTATTACTTCTTTCTATGATCATTTGAGCCATCACATCAATAGTGATTTAGTATCTTTTAATTTACAAAAGAGAAGAAGTGGAGATTTTTGTTATAATTACAGCCATAAAAATCCTGGTCTGGAAGGACTTGCTCCTTTAATAGAAGAAGAAAATAGAAGAAAACAAACAAACAAACAAACAAAAACCAGAGCACCCAGAATCTGCATTTACTACATACTGAAATTTGCAAAGCAAATCCCTATTTCAGAGGTGGTATGCAGCAGGTCCTGACCAGTTCTGGAGAACCGGTAGTGGAAATTTTGAGTAAATTAGAGAACTGGTGAATACCACCTCTGGCTGGCCCCACCCCCATCTATTCTCTGCCTCCTGAGTCCCAGCTGATCTGGAGGGAATGGAGATTTTGCAGTAACCTTTCCCTGGAGTAGGGTGGGAATGGAGATTTTAAAGTATCCTCCTGCCACTCCCACCAAGCCACACCCACAGAACCGGTAGTAAAAAAATAATTGAATCCCACCACTGCCCTATTTTTGCACATTATTACTGACCTTAAACTTTATGTAGGAGGCAAAATCAGAAGCTGGGATTCAAAATACATTTTTTTTTAAAATGCTGATAAAATATTTACCAGATTTATGAGTTTCAAATTATATTCAAAATTCCATAAGTTCCATAATGATATGGAATTCCATAAGATTCCATAAGTTCCACAAGGATGTGGAATTCCATAAGATTCCATAAGTTCCACAAGGATGTGGAATTCCATAAGATTCCATAAGTTCCATAAGGATGTGGAATTCCATAAGATTCCATAAGTTCCATAAGGATAGGGAATTCCATAAGATTCCATAAGTTCCATAAGGATGTGGAATTCCTCAAATAAAGTTTAGTCATAGAGGAATCGGGTGCACTTCTACTGTGGGTTTTCTTCATCAACATTTTTGTCTACTGTAAGATTTTGTCTTTTGAAATTTTGGGGAAAAAATAAAGAAGAACTCATCATTCAGGATAAAAGCAGAAGTGGTATTCAGCAGGTTATGACCAGTTCTGGAGAACCAGTAGCAGAAATTTTGAGTAGTTCGGAGAACCGGTAAATACCACCTCTGACTGGCCCCACCCCCATCTATTCTCTACCCTCCTGAGTCCCAGCTGATTGGGAGGGAATGGGGATTTTACAGTAACCTTCCCCTGGAATAGGGTGGGAATGGAGATTTTACAGTATCCTTCCCCTGCCATGCCCACCAAGCCACGCCCAGAGAACCGGTAGTAAAAAGTTTTGAATCCCACCACTGGATAAAAGCAATACTTCCTACATCTCCCTCAATCGACTGAGCGATGTTTGCCCTTTGCTGAATCTTTGAAGTATTGTATCTATGGCCCGGATCAAATACATAACCAGGAAGAAGAAGAATTTGTAAAAAGATGGTGTAAACCCCCTGGAGCTAGTAAGATAATCAGCAGCCTCTGAATGAGTTTGGGAAATGTAAGTATTTGAATAAAGGTGGGGAATTAGAAATTATTTTTCAAATTTGCATGTGGGGTGGGGGGAGGTTCCCATTCAAAATCTATGTAAAGTAGCTAACAAAGACATATAAAAGTTTGGTAAGGATATTTCATATGTGTTGGCTGTGCGTAGCATATGCAATATATGCGGGTTTTGTGGTTAATGGGATGTGGTTTCTCATTTAAAAAAGTAATGCCATATTTTTCCTAAGGTGGAACATTTATAATACATTTTGATAGGACTTCTCGTTGATAGTTCATTTATACTATGTGGCTGAAACTCCATTTTTTCCTGCAATAAAAAACAAAAACAATGTGCATCTTTCTTCTGGCACATGGCAATTATTTTTAGAAATGTTAAAACGTAAAGAGGAAAACAAGCAGAACCTCACATAGGATAGAATGGGTATAGATAAGAATAATGGCTTGTTAAATAGGCTGCAAGGTCAACGCTACTTCAAATGTTAATTGTTCCCATGAACACACAGGATGGCCTTAAGCAAACCATGACATCTGGTTGTAGTTAATATTTTACAGCATAAATCTTCCATTTTGCTAGTTCTAGTATTCATATTTTCTCCCATTTTTAAAAGTCTACATCAAACATCACATGCATTTTTACATGCATGAACCTCTGAGCACAATTTGCAACTCCCTCTCATACAGGTAGTTCATGTAGTCCTCGACTTACAACCATAACTGAGCTCAAAATTTCTGCTGCTAAGCAACACAGTTGTTAAGGCTAGTTATGACCCATTTTACAACCATTATTGCCACAGTTGTCAAGTGAATCACTGCAGGTTTTAAATTAGTAAAACAGTTGTTTAAGTGAATCTGGCTTCCCCATTGACTTTGCTTGTTAGAAGATAACAAAAGGTAATCACATGACCTCGGGACACCGCAACCATCATAAATATGAGTCAGCGTCTGAATTTTGATCACATGACCATTGGAGTGCTGCATCGTCGTGTGATAAATGGTATGTCACTTTTTTCATTGCTGTAGTAACTTTGAACAGTCCCAAAATGGAGTGTTATAGGTTGAGGACTATCTGTATTTGACTGTACATAGGTTACTTTTGCATAAAGTAGGCATCAGGAAAAAAAAGACAACAGACAATTGCATAACAAAATGCAGAGGAATGTAAACGCCATAAGATGTCTTGCATTTCCATTTATGAATTAGTTTTAACTGCAAAATAGTTTGGTTCATATATTTAAATGAGAAGATAAATAAGTTTAGCCTAACATACAGGCATAACCAATGAGGTTGCTGTCTGCTGACTGATATATATGAAGTACTTAAAGCACTTAAAAGAATGGGCTGTATGGATTTTAATCCTACTAAAAATATTTTCACTATCCATATTTTTAGTCAAGAACTAGAATTCATCAAATAAGCATGCATTGGCAGAAAATGTTTTGCCTACAGTACAGAAGAAGCAACGTTGCTTTTTTCAGAACCAGTATCTACATGTACCGATGTGTAACTTTACAGTGGTAATGTTTTTTAAAGCAAATGTTTACCTACTAAATAGCCTAATGATTTGACCCTCCACTGTAGCAATAGCACTTAGACTTATATACCGCTTCACAGTGCTTTACAGGCCTCTTTAAGCAATTTACAGAGTCAGCATATTGCCCCCAACAATCTGGGTTCTCATTTTACTGATCTTGGAATGATAGAAGGCTGTTCTGACCCAGACTTCCCAAGAGCATGAAGCAAACTCCTTGTCCTGACAAAAACCAGTTTTATTAATTTACTGTGAATTCTGTTCATTCACATCCAGCAAAGTCTTTCAAGGGAGGATGTACAGTCACAGACCTTATCTGACTTGGAGAGCTGCCAGGCCAATATCTGCAAAACTTGGCAAGGAGTCTCGGAGAGTCATGAACCAATTAAGCGAACTAATTGTCTCCTGCAAGTGCCGCTCTTCTTTTATTTCCTTTGGGAGGGGCCATTCATTGTACATCAGTAGCCTTACTCACAAGTCAACCCTTGTTCTTCAGCTGTTCGTCTGGCAACTCTGCCCACACACTGGGAACAGCTGTTCCTCTGCCTCACTAATGTCTGACTCTGAAGGCAGCTGATAACTGGCATATGGCTCTGGACAACTCTCTGTCTCCGACACAGAGCCCTCATCAGAGCCTTCCTCAGACTCCAGGACTGGCCCATGTTCCTCCCGAATCTCCTCACTGTCCAAATCTGCTGCCAACTTTACTGGCTGCTGGTGGGCCACAATACAACCTTGAGCCTGGTGACATTTGATCTGCCAAATTGCAGGCAGTTGGCAGTCAGCAGAATTAGCCTGCAGTACTACATCCTGACCACTGTGCCACCGTGGCACACTTTTTGCCAAGCCTTCAGAGGTTGAGACTAGCCCTACAGTCTTGGTCCAAGAAGGGCAGGGAAGGCAGATCCATCTTATTAAAGATTGCATACATATGTTACGACAATACTTGTGTAACTGATAGTTCAGACTCAGGTAGCTATAATTTAATTGTCCTCACCTCACAAGGTTGTTGTTGTGGGGAAAATAGGAGGAGGAAGGATATGTTTTCTGCCTTGAGTTATTTGTAAAAATAATACAGGTAGTCCTCGATGTACAACAGTTCATTTAGTGACTATTCAAAGTTACGACACTGAAAAAGTGACTTATGACCATTTTTCACATTTATGACCGTTGCAGCATCCCCATGATCAAAATTCAGACGCTTGGCAACTGATTCATATTTACAATGGTTGCAGTGTCCCAGGGTCATGTAATCCCCTTCTGACAAGTAAAGTCAATGGGGAAGCCAGATCCACATAACGACTGTGTTACTAACTTAACAACTACAGCGATTCACGTAACATCTGGGGCAAGAAAGTTTATAAAATGGGGCAAAAACCACTTAACAAATGTTTCACTTAGCAGCACATGTTTTGGGCTCAGTTGTGGTCGCAAGATGAAGATTACCTTTAAAGGTGCCATAGAAATAAATAAATAATAGCATAAATAAAAAACAAAGCAAAAATAATACTATCTGTTTCAGGTGAATTCTGTGAACTGAGTCATCTAGTTGGATGCAAACGTGTGTTTTCTATCTTGATGGAATAGCATTCCCCGCAAGATTTATTTATTTTATATATTCAAAACATACTTTTCTTATATCGAAATCTGGGAGGCTCTCAATCTCCCATGATATAGATCTCATTAGCCTATAGAAAGATCCTAAAAATCTGACTCTTCTTCCAGATGATTAAGTTAGCCCAACCTATGGTAGTTGTTTTAGGGACCTCTGTATATTGCATTTCTTTTCATGTTTTGTCTCTCTTGTAAGTTCTTCTTCATGTTTAGTGTTTCTCTTTTTTTAATGAATTATGAGCTGCCTAGAGCCATAAGAATGAAATGGGTGGCCCATTAAAGGAAATGTTGAAAAAATTAAAAAGTACGGTTTAATTAAATGAAACAAACAGATATTCAGAGCTGAATTTCTTAGTAGAAAACATAGGTTCTCTTATTAACTTTTCCACTGGAGGGCCAGTAAATCTGAGTCAGACCGAGCACTGATGAGAGCCTTTATCAGAGCCTATTTCGTGGCAATACGGGCGGCAAAATGTTCGCATTATGCCGCCCTTATTGCATCCGCTGAATCGCGCCCAGCTGCCTTGTTTAGAATAGCCCGCTCCCTCTTGAAAGGGAGGGATGCGGATGACCCTTTACAAGGTAGAGCTGAGGAATTTGTTCAGTATTTAACAGATAAAGTCGCTCGGATTCGGAAAGAGCTGGACTCCAATTGCACGGTACCAGCCGAGGTACCGGGGGAAGGTCTTGAGCATACTTTATGGATTGAGTTTCAACTTGCTTCTCCTGAGGAAGTGGGCAAGGCCATGGGAGCGGTGAGTGCCTCCACTTGTATACTGGACCCGTGCCCCTCCTGGCTGGTCTCGACCAGCAGGGAGGTGACACGCGGCTGGATCCGGACGATAGTTAACACCTCTCTCCAGGAGGGAATTTTCCCACTCCTCCTAAAGGATGCGGTGGTGAGACCCCTCCTGAAGAAACCATCTCTGGACCCAGCCATTTTGAGCAACTATCGTCCAGTCTCCAACCTGCCCTTTGTTGGGAAGGTTGTTGAGAAAGTGGTGGCCTCTCAACTCCGACAGTCCTTGGATGAAGCCGATTATCTGGATTCCTTTCAGTCCAGTTTCAGGCCTGGTTACAGCACGGAAACTGCTTTGGTCGCGCTGATCGATGATCTCTGGCGAGCCAGGGATAGGGGTCACCCCTCTATCCTTGTGCTCCTTGACCTCTCAGCGGCCTTCGATACCATCGACCATGGTATCCTTCTGCGACGGTTGCGAGAGGTGGGAGTGGGAGGCACCGTCCTTTGGTGGTTCTCCTCCTACCTCTCGGACAGGTCGCAGTCGGTGTTGGTTGGAGGACAGAGGTCGACCCCAAGGCCCCTCAATTATGGGGTGCAACAGGGTTCGGTCCTGTCCCCCCTCCTATTTAACATCTACATGAAGCCGCTGGGTGAGATCATACGCCGGCACGGGATTAAGTACCACCTATATGCGGACGATACGCAGTTGTACCTGTCAGCGCCATGCCAACTCAGCGAAGCAGTAGAAGTGATGTGCCAGTGCCTGGAGGCTGTTAGGGACTGGATGGGAGTAAACAAGTTGGCACTCAATCCAGACAAGACTGAGTGGCTACTGATGTTCCCTCCCAAAGATTGGCCAAGTATTCCATCTCTCAGGCTGGGGGGTGAAATTATACGCCCCTCAGAGAGGGTTCGCAATTTGGGAGTCCTCCTGGATCCCCAGCTGACTTTAGAACACCATTTGTTGGCTGTGACCAGGGGGAGAATGATGGCTGCCGAGTTCGCCGCTCGGCTTCTGTACTGAAAGAAAATCCCGTAGAGAGGAGGAAATTGGCATTTCTGGAGCTGACCCAAGGGAGGTGAGGCCATCCGAATGTCTAGCGGTCCCGGAGCTGGTAGTGGATCGGAAAAATTCGATCCCTCCGAGCTGCCAGCCCCGAAAGACGCCGGCATTGTTGGTCGCGGACGCCGCCTAACATCGCGGCTTGAACAAAAAGAGATTGGAAAAAAAAAACACGGAGATGGAAAAAAAAAGCAAAAGAAAAGCTGTTGAGAGGAGGAATTGGCCCCTGGGACTGAGCCGAGGGAGTTAGGGGGTGATGCGAACGTCCTGTAACTTAGAGCTGGCAGCGGACCGGTAAAATTTCAACTCTCCAAGCTGCCAGCCCTGAAGGACGCCGACATTGCTGGCTATTACACCGCCGACAGTGCTGGCTATTGACACCGCCCAAATATTACAGCCCGACCTCCCCTTTGTGTTTACCGCCACCCGCTGCCGCTGGGCTGTTGGCTGCTACCGTCGGCCGAAAAAAACGCCGCAACTCGTGGACGCCACAGCTTTATTCGGCTCTTAGGACTTGTGGCCAAACTATCAGGGGATTTTCGATCTCCCCCTATTTCCTGCTTGCTGCGGCCCGTCGTCTGCTGGCTTGTTGGCTCACTGTCTTTGGAACGTTGTGGGCACGCGGCGCCGGGCGAGCTTGGCGAGTCGGAAGACTGCACGATTTGGTGGCCTTGAGGGGAGTTTACTTCTGGGCCCACGTCTAACTCCTTGGCTCGTTGCAGCCCTCTAGACCATTAGGCCCGATCACGGAATGGGACGCACCCCCCTCCTTCTTCCATCTGAGACGAGTTTTTTTTCCTTTTGTTTTCGATCTTTGGAAAAGATACTAAGGGGGGTTGTTGGGAATGAACCCACGCATTAGGCCTTGTTCATCATGGTTGACCTCCCGGCCCCTGCTGTTGCAACTGACATTCGGACCTACCTCATTCCTCAGCCATCCCCCCCTTGGATTGTACTGAACTTTTTAGAAGGGGTGATCGGTATGACAGGTCGCCCGATGAGATCTGGAAGTTGGCTCACCACCGCTGCGACCTGCCTAGATTCCCCCCTTCTTTTGCTCCATTCAATTCAGCCTTCCTCAAGGTGTGGCCCTCCCTCAGGAGATGGCGGAAGACACCTCTGGACTTATATTTTTCATCTTTGCTATATCGGACTCTCTACCGGCTTTGGTAGATAACATAAGCCAAGTATGGACTTTGTGTGCCCGCGCAATTTTAATCAATTTTTTAAATCTGGTATGTTGAGTGTATGAGATTGCATGTGAGAGTGTGAATGACCCCACTTTTATTATTATTATTATTATTGTATTTTTTTTGTGTTTTTAACTACTGCGTGGGGACTGTTTGTGTGAGTGCCTGAGTATGTTTGATTCGGAGGACCTGCCGGGGAATGCGGGGGTCACCGGGGCGGTTGGGGGGACTACGGCCATGGGAGAGGGTCGGAGCATTGCGATCATAACAGGGAGGGGCAGATATGGCGGGGACTTTAGGGCTGGCCATTACCGGGGAAGGAGGGCTCGCTACATCACAGAGATCCCTCCTTCCGGCCCTATGAGTCCCACTCCGAGGTCAGATGGTGCGAGTAATCAGGACCCTGGTCTCAGGCTGTTGTCGCTAAATGCCAGGTCTGTTGTTCACAAGGCTCCCCTCGTCCGGGACTTAATTTTAGACGAGAGGGCAGACCTGGCATGTATTACTGAGACATGGCTGGGCACGGAGGGAGGAGTCCCCCTCATAGAGATGTGCCCAGATGGATTTCAGGTGCTTCATCAGCCGAGAGCCCAGGGAAGGGGTGGCAGTGTGGCTATTGTTATCCGGGAGTTTTTAGCACCTCGTAGGATCCCTGCTCTGGAGCTTGTCGGGTGTGAGTCCCTGCTGGTAAAGTTGGACCTCAAGGGTCAAGTGGGTCTGCTGCTAACGTACCTGCCTCCCAACAGCGTTGTAGCAGCCCTCCCCTCGCTCCTCGAGTCAGTAGCCGAGCTAGCAATTGAGTTCCCCAGGCTTATGGTTCTGGGGGACTTCAATCTGCCTTCGCTCGGTGAACACTCTGATGGAGCACAGGAGTTCATGGCTTCCATGACAGCCATGGGCTTGACCCAGGTAATTCGGGGCCCAACCCATTCAGCGGGTCACATGCTCGACCTCGTATTCCTCTCGGAGCAGTGGACTTGTGATCTTGGTCTGAGGGGTAATGAGATCATACCCCTGTCGTGGTCAGACCACTGCCTACTGAGGCTGGACTTCCGGAGGCCAAACCCCCACTGTAGGGAGGAGGAACCGACCAGGTGGTTCCGCCCCAGGCGTCTTATGGACCCCTTAAGGTTCCAGACAGAGCTTGGGGTAATTCCTAATACTCTCACCCACAGTTCGGCGGAGACTCTGGCTGCTACCTGGCACTCGGCGGCGTCGGAGTCCCTTGACCGGATTGCGCCACCACGGCCCCTCCGGGTCGGCGGATCCTGGAGACCTCCTTGGTTCACCGAGGAGCTCCGGGAGAAGAAGCACCGGAGGAGACGCCTAGAGCACCTATGGAGGTCCGATAAGTCCGAATCGAACCGAGCACTTCTGACAACATGCACCAAGGAATATATCAGGGCATTGAGGACAGCTAAAAGAACATATATTGCCACCTTGGTTGCGTCCGCTGAGTCCCGCCCAGCCGCCCTGTTTAGGATAACCCGCTCCCTCCTAAATAGGAGGGATGCGGGGGAACCCCTACAGGGTAAGGCTGAGGAGTATGTCCAGTTCTTGGCGGACAAAGTTGCTCGGTTTCGGTCGGACTTGGACTCCACCTCTGCAGATCCAGCCGAGACACAAGGGGATAGCTTGGCAGACCATCTCTGGGTTGAGTTTCAGGATGTTGCCTCTGGGGATGTGGACAAGGCCATACGAGCTGTGAGTGCCTCCACCTGTATACTGGACCCGTGTCCCTCCTGGCTGGTTGCCAACAGCAGTGAGGTGACACGAGGCTGGATCCAGGCGGTCGTAACCGCCTCTCTTCGGGAGGTGCACTTCCCCGCTGCACTTAAAGCGGCGGTGGTGAGACCCCTCCTGAAGAAACCATCCTTGGATCCAGCCGTTTTTAACAATTACCGTCCAGTCTCCAACCTTCCCTTTGTTGGGAAGGTTGTTGAGAAGGTGGTGGCCTTCCAGCTTCAACGGTCCTTGGAGGAAGCTAGTTATCTTGACCCCTTCCAGTCCGGCTTCAGACCTGGTTACAGCACAGAAACCGCTTTGGTCGCATTGACCGATGATCTCTGGAGAGCCAGGGATGGAGGCCATGCGTCCATCCTGGTTCTCCTTGACCTCTCAGCGGCTTTCGATACCATCGACCATGGTATCCTTCTGCGACGACTGCGGGAGGTGGGAGTGGGAGGCACCGTATTACGGTGGTTCTCCTCCTACCTCTCGGACAGGTCGCAGTCGGTGTTGGTTGGGGGGCAGAGATCGTCCCCGAGGCCCCTAACTTATGGGGTGCCGCAGGGCTCGGTCTTATCCCCCCTACTATTTAACATATACATGAAACCGCTGGGCGAGATCATTCGGAGGCACGGGATAAAATACCATCAATACGTGGACGACACGCAGTTGTATCTGTCCGCCCCGTGCCAACTCAATGAAGCGGTGGATGTGATGAGCCAGGGTCTTGAGGCCGTTAAGAACTGGATGAGAGCTAACAAACTGGTACTCAACCCGGACAAGACCGAGTGGCTGTTGTGTTTCCCTCCCAATAATTTGGCCAGTGTTCCACCGCTCAGGCTGGGGGGTCAAATTCTATACCCCTCAGATAGGGTTCGCAACTTGGGAGTCCTCCTGGACCCACAGCTGACTTTTGACCATCATCTGTCGGCTGTGACCAGGGGGGCATTTGCCCAGGTTCGCCTGGTGCGCCAGTTGCGACCCTACCTGAATCGGGAGGCCCTCACAACAGTCACTCGAGCCCTTGTGATCTCTAGGCTGGAATACTGCAATGTGCTCTACATGGGGCTGCCCTTGAAGAGCATCCGGCGACTTCAGCTAGTCCAGAATGCGGCCGCGCGAGTGATAGTGGGCGCACCTCGGTTTGCCCACATAACACCTATCCTCCGCGAGCTGCGCTGGCTACCTGTTGATCTCCGGGTGCGCTTCAAGGTGCTACTCACCATCTATAAAGCCCTCCATGGTAGTGGGTCTGAGTACTTGAGAGACCGCTTTCTGCCGATTACCTCCCTTCGACCCATCAGATCGCACAGATTGGGCCTCCTCCGAGTTCCATCCGCCAGTCAGTGCCGACTGGCGACTACGCGGAGGAGAGCCTTCTCAGTAGCAGCTCCGACCCTTTGGAACGATCTCCCCATAGAGATTCGCACCCTCACCACCGTCCAGACCTTCCGCGCAGCCCTTAAGATCTGGCTATCCCGTCAGGCCTGGGGATAAGATTTTCATCCGCCCCACCCGAATGTTGAATGAATGTTGTGTTTTATTGTTTTATTTTATTCACATATTATTTCATGTTTTGTCTTGCACTCCTTTCCCATGAATTGTAAGCCGCCCTGAGTCCCTTCAGGGAAAAGGGCGGCCTATAAATGACAATAAAATAAAATGAAAATGAAATGAAATGACCTTTGCCCAGGTTCACCTGGTGCACCAATTGCGACCCTACCTGGATCGGGAGGCCCTTCAGACAGTCACTCACACCCTTGTGACCTCAAGACTGGATTACTATAATGTGCTCTACATGGGGCTGCCCTTGAAGACTGTTCGAAGACTTCAGCTGGTCCAGAACACAGCCGCGCGAGCGATTGTGGGTGCACCCAGGTACACCCACGTCACACCTATCCTCCACGAGCTGCACTGGCTACCCATTAGTCTCTGGACCCGCTTCAAGGTGCTGGTCGTTACCTATAAAGCCCTACATGGCATCGGACCTGGGTACCTGAGAGACCGCCTCCTGCCGATCACCTCCCATAGACCGATTAGATCTCACAGGTTAGGTCTTCTCCGGATTCCATCTGCCAGCCAATGTCGGCTGGTGACTCCCCGGGGGAGAGCCTTCTCTGTTGCAGCTTCAGCCCTTTGGAACGACCTCCCCATGGAGATCCGGACTCTTACTTCCCTCCCGGCCTTCCACAAAGCCATTAAGTTCTGGCTGCTCCAGCAGGCCGGGGGGCTCTCGAAATATCCAGCCCCACGGAAACCGTGACTGTTGTGTATTTTAAAGTGTTGTTTTGTGTATTTATCCCCTTCCCTTGTTTATTGTAAGCCGCCCGGAGTCCTTCGGGAGTGGGCGGCATACAAAACCAATAAACATCAACATCAAACATCAACATTAAAAGCCTCCAACTCTCTATGCCCATGATGGCATAGAGAGCCCTCTCTGCGGGCACACGACCATTACCACAGCTCAGCTCCCCCACGCATGTGTATCTGCCTCCTGTTGGCCAGCTGGTTTTTGGGTCTCTGCCACGGATGTGTGGTGGGTGGGAAGGGCTCATGTATGTGGGGGGGTCACCTGTGAATGTGGAGGTGAAGGGGGAGGATGGGGGGTTTGTGCATATTGCGGGCAGGGAGTGTGCATGGGGGTGTTGTGCAAGCATTGCATTATGGGTATGTGCATGCACTTTGGGCACGTGACGACAAAAAGATTAACCATAGCCGCTCTATGCCCTACTTCTCTGAATAGGGAAAAAAATCTGAACCAAATTTAGTATGAAATATTACAGAAGGATGAGGAAATACTTAATGGCACCAAACTCTTTCCACTGTGAAATGACTGCTCAGAGAGGAAAAATATTTCCAAGATGAGTGAATTGCTGTTATAATTATAATGATGATTGTAAGTTAGAAATTATTTTAAATATTCATTTAAAACCATCTGTATTGCTTCATGCTTCAAGCATGGCTTCCCTTTCTAACCAGCTTTCATTAAACAGTATATAATTAAATATACTATATTTAATATAATACGGACACACACAGGCAGAGCCAAACACATACTGTATGTATAGAAAAACTAGATGAAATGCACAGGAAAAATAGACAAAATGTAAAGAAAACGTAGTTTAAATCCCTCTAAATAGGTTGTGATGTTCTTGAATTTTCCATGAGAACTTATTTGCTTAGTAAATAAGTAGCAACAAATGGGGAGAATGTTGTAACTATCCTCCTGAGCTTTTTTTTTAGACATTCAAGAATATCTGAAAAGCTCAAGAGGATTTTCAACCAACACAACATATATGTACATTTGAAACCCAAGAATACACTAAGGCAGAAGCTTTTCCACCCTGAGAATAAAACATCCAGACACAAACTGAGCAATTTGATGTATTCAATACATGCACTGCTCTATTCACTGGTGAAACAAAACAACCACTTCACAAGGACATGGCACAACATAGGAGATCGAACCCATCAGGACAAGGATTCAACAATCCATCTGCATTTGAAAGACAAAGGTCACACTTTTGAAGACAGCAAAGTCCCCATTTTGGATAAAGAGGACCATTGGTTTGAAAGAGGGGTAATCTATCTATGTTAGAATTGAATACCCCTTCCTCAACACAGGGGGAGGAATAAGATACCACCTATCTCCTGTTTACAAGGCAGCTTTGGCAGCAGTTCAAACAAGATTCCACAACCAATTGCATCTTGATTCAGGTGACCATGAGGGCACAGATAAACCCCCAAGTGACCTCAACAGCTCTGAGAGAGAGTGCTAATGACCAATTGACTGCAAAGCAATACAATCCTTCCATTCTCTCCCCCACCATCATATCACAACCTATCCTTCCATCTCAACTATCAGTGCCTTCCCTTCCATCAGAACTGATGGAGCTTCTTGGATGAGAAGTGAAACATTTTTCCTTCTTCCTCAAAGAAAGAAAGAAACACTCCAGTTGGCTTTTGAAGAAAAAAGCACCTTTCAGACTGATATTGGGATCTTTCTATATTTTGTGAGTTTAACCTAACTAGTGGACTTCAAGATGAACTTCAAGGGCCCAAATCAATGGAAGGAGTGGAAAGAAACCAATGTATGGGTGGAATTTCGAAGTGAAATTGTAAGCACAACCAATTGATAGGGCTCAGCAGTCTAGAGCAATGATGGCTAACCTTTTTCTAAAGGTGTGCCAAAATTGTGAGTGTGCACTCTATGTGTTCCCACCCACCTGTGCATGTGCACACAACCCCCCCTGCATATACACACAATACCATCCCATGCGGGGGGCGATTTTCACACTCCCCAGGCTTCAGGAAAGGCTGGGGGGTGAAATTTTACGCCCCTCAGATAGGGGTCACAATTTGGGAGTCCTCCTGGACCCACAGCTGACCTTAGAACATCATTTGTCAGCTATGACCAGGGGGGCATTTGCCCAGGTTCGCCTGGTGCACCAATTGCGTCCCTACCTGAATCGGGAGGCACTCGCAACAGTCACTCATGCCCTTGTGACCTCAAGACTGGACTACTGCAATGTGCTCTACATGGGGCAGCCCTTGAAGAGCATTAGGAGACTTCAGCTTGTCCAGAATGCAGCCGCGCGAGCGATTGTGGGTGCACCTCGGTACACCCACGTTACACCTATCCTCCGCGAGCTGCACTGGTTACTGATTGGTCTCCGGATATGCTTCAAGGTGCTAGTCGTCACTTATAAAGCCCTTCATGGTATTGGACCTGGGTACTTGAGAGACTGCCTGCTGCCAATTACCTCCCAAAGGCCCATTAGATCCCACAGATTAGGCCTCCTCCGGGTTCCATCTACTGTCCAATGTCATCTGGCTACTACCCGGGGGAGGGCCTTCTCTGTGGCTGCTCTGGCCCTTTGGAACGAGCTCCCCGCAGAGATTCGGACCCTCACCTCTCTCCAGGCTTTCTGAAAAGCCGTTAAAACCTGGCTGTGTTGGCAGGCCTGGGGTTGATGAGTTCCCTTCCCCTCTCGAATTGTGTGACTGTTGGCTGTTTTTTTAAATTCCCCTGTACCTTTTCTGTTGTAGTTTCTTTGTGTTTACCTTCCCCCCCCCTTGGGTTTATAAATAAAATGAACCTCGAACCTCCGGAGCCTGTGAGGGCAAAAAACAGCCCAGCTGCCCAACCAGAAGGCTCAAAATCAGCTGGCCAGTGCATGCATGTGCGCCAGAGGTGAAGACTGCCGTGCCGTCAAATATGGCTTTGCGTGCCACCTGTGGCACATGTGCCATAGGTTTGCCAGGATGAATCTAGAGCTTCAGAGTTGCATGTAACTTCCCCATCCTTTTTTATCTCCATGAAGCTCCTACAACTATACCATCACTATTTGATTTTTCAGGAGAAGGAGAAGGAGAAGGAGAAGGAGAAGGAGAAGGAGAAGGAGAAGAAGAAGAAGAAGAAGAAGAAGAAGAAGAAGAAGAAGAAGAAGAAGAAGAAGAAGAAGAAGTGAATGTAGCAGTGAAGGAGTCAAAGGAATAACTAGCTAGAGGGAGAAACCATTTGTGATGGCATCCTTCCTTCTCTACTCTAAGCATGTGATTATTTGGCTCAATAATTAATCCAGGGATGAAGCCAATATACATATGGCCTAGAACAGTTTTTCATTGCTGGCTGGGGAATTCTGGGAGTTAATGTCCACCCATCTTAAACTTGCTGAGGTTGAGAAACACTAGTTTAGAATAAATTTTTGAAGAAAACTGATCCCCATTTTTCATAGTATCAGCTCAAAATTAAAAATGCTGACTAGTCTTAGTATTAAAAAAAATGTTTAACCTATTTTGTTTACTAAAGTACACACTAACGGGCAATTTCTATCTGGTCAATATGTTTATATTTTAAATGGTTGCTACTTAAATAGTTCAATTGACTGACTTTTTCTTTGGAATTATATTGGATATAGATGTATATAAATGGGTATAATAAAATTACAAAAGCATATAAAAACAGCCTGCCCACATGGAGGCAATTTCAGAAAAGCAGTTTATATCTGGCCTTGTAGTGTTCCAACAAATAAAATCAAAAGAGATAAACCTGATATTGATCTCACTGCACAGTCATAAAAATTTTAGTTATCTTCTAATAAAAAAAATGTTTTCTATTTTGTTGGAAGATATCTTGTGTACCCATGTGAGCACAATTTACTACATTAATAAAGTACACTTGAGAAAATTATTTTAAGAATTTTAAAATAGTTTCTCATACATATAATAAAATAACCAAAATACTAGATCTCTAGATCTCTCTCAGTGTATGAAGATTTGAAAGGGGAAAAATAACATAATAATTCAATTACATGATCTAATATTATCATTGGATCTTAACAAAGAGTTGATCTTTATACATCGTAAATGATATTGATCAGTAAACACACATTTTGTTCAAAAACATTAACATTTTGTTAATTTTTCTATATTTTTAATCTGAAAAGCAGGAGGATAGAGGCTCTTGTGATTAGGATGCTGGCATAGCAAGAAGCAAGAACACATTCGAGATCCAAGTGCTGCCATGGGGTGGGGTGAGGTTCCATCCTTTGCTTCACCTTCTGCTGGGACATGAAAGGCACCCTAACTGAATGTCCTCCAGGAATGATGATGTCCCAGGTGAATTCTTTCAACCCAGAAGTGCTTCAGTACTTCAGACATGAATGAGATGCAATGAGATCTGAAACATGAGAGGGGAGGGGAATAACCAAGTTTACTTACCAAAAGGCTGAACTGAAGGCATAAACAAGATTGGGTGATGGAGCAGTCTTCTACTCCCTTATGGACAGCTGCCTATACTCTGTAATTAATGAAGGCATTTGGACTATCCCTTCCTCAGCACCTTGACAATGGGACCTCCATCTTCCATACCCGGTCATATAGTCAGAAAATATGAACAGCAATTAAAACAGTGGGAACTTGTCAATAATATCTAGGGCAGGGGTGTCAAACTTGATTTCATTGAGGACCGCATTGAGGGTTGTGTTTGACCTCAGGGAGGCTGGGGGGGGCATAGCCAGGGTGGATATGCCCAGCTTAAAATCCATTTTTGGCTTTGATGGCCCTCTGCCTGTTTAAACGGAGCTTGGGTGGTTGCACGCAGCACCCCCCTCGAGCTTTGTTTTTGCTGGTAGAGGCACCACAGACCTGTCCTTCGTGTTTCTAGGGCAACCCCATGGGCCAGATCTAAGCACCACACAGGCCTTGAGTTGGACACCCCTGTTCTAGGGGATATTACATATGCTGCATAGTAATGTTATGCTATTATCTTCACTACCTGTCCAGTAGCGGGAGCACACGTCTGGGCATGCACAGAACCTTCTGTGCATGCGCAGAAGATCCTTGATGACGTTTGGGTGGGTGGGCAGAGCCTTGCACCAACCACCACTACCGGATCACTTGAACCCATGTGAACCGGCAGCATACCATCTCTGATGCTGCATCGTCATCATTACTATTATTATACAATTGTATCACAGCAGCCAGTTGTTTCGCCGGATTTGGCATTGCTTACTAGTCGGGCCCCACCCAGGGGCCTAGGACGTTGTAACGTATTTTCGTAATATGCGTGCAGATCCAAGCAGTGCGGATTTTTGCATTTGACTGATGGTGATTTTGTCAATTTTTAACTGTTTTAAATGTAATTCCAGTGCTTTTGGAATAGCACCCAGTGTGCAAATTACCACTGGAATTACCACTGCTGGTTTGTGCCATAGTCGTTGAAATTCTATTTTTAAGTCCTGGTATTTTGCGATTTTTTCATGTTCCTTCTCGGCGACCCTGCTATCACCTGGTATTGCAATATCTATGATTGTAACCTTGTTTTTCTCAACCAGTGTGATGTCTGGTGTATTATGCGCCAGTATTTTGTCCGTTTGTATACGGAAATTCCAGAAATTGGCCATGCAGTGCTTTGTTCTGCCAACTCTTCATTCTTGATTTTATCACATCTTTTCTGTATTCTTGTTTCGTCTGTTGGTCCTTTCCAGGTGATTTCCAATTCTTTACCCTTTTAACTCGATTTTTGACCATCTCAGTTGTTATTTCTAATACTTGCATTTGTTTGTTGCCAATGCTTTTCTCAAAGTCATGTATCCACTTTGCTTCCTTGTTGTAGTCCTTTGCATTTTCCCACAATTCTTTCCAGAATTCAACTGTGGCCTGTTTTTCTGGTTTTTCACTTTTGGTGTCACCATTCACATTAAGACTTTGATAAAAACGCCGTTGGTCTGATCGAAATTGCTGATTTTGTTTATATTGGATGATTCGTGCCTCATATCTTTCAATTTTTTCTAGCTGTTGCTGTTATCTGCTGTTTTAGAATCTCTACAGCTTCATTGATGTTTCTTGTATCCAATCTATATCGTCTGATTAGCCGATCTATGATTTTGTTGTTTTTAAGCCGTTGCTCATGCATGTTCTTTAAGTTGCTAGCATCTGCCCTTAATTTTTTGATTTTTTGTTCTAAACGGATTTTCCACTTTGGCTTTGATGCTTTTTCTGTTGTGTGACTAGGTACTTTAATTTTAATGCCTAGTTCATTAGTGACTATTACAGCTGTGCTGTACATTAACTGGTTTGTTTCCAAGATGGATCCCGGTTCAATTGTTGAAAACACTGCATTAACCATTTTCATGATAGGGGGCAAAATTTTCTTAGGCACAGTTTTTAGTGATGGTAAACGTTGCCTTTCCTCATTAAGCAGAAAATGCTCCATGATCTTATCCTTCAATTCTTTTTGTTTTTGAGTTAGTTCATCAGTTGGTTCAATGATAACTGGTTCTAGTGGTGGTGATGTTATTTCCTCCCCGAGAGCTTCTTCTGGGAGTTCTACTATAATGTCTTTAGTTGTGTCTTGAATATCAGTTATTTCCGCTTGTGATATTGTTTTTTGGGTTTTGCAATTTGCCTGAATTTCCTCATGTTCAACTTCACTAAACACTTTATTCCATATAATAAATCGCCTTTGATCTGATAGTCGTTGTTCACTAACATTTGAATCTGGATATTGTTGTTTCCATAATTCATACATTCGCTTTAAATAACCTCTTTTTTCTGGCTCTGAGTTGTAGTAACAGGCCATTATGGCACGGTTTTCATCTGCACTATATTTTTGTCATTTTGTTGGCTGGTCCACTTGTAGCCCACTTGTCGACGGATGTCCAGGGACCCCAACATCCGCCGCGGCCCTTGTTAACCCGTGCGACGACCGATGCGGTATGAAATTCTTATTTGTTTTTTTCACCATATTGTATGGGTTGGTGGGTTTTTTTTACGGGACCAGAGACCAACCTGACCCCAACTCTCCTCCTTTCTCATCCGGGCTTGGGACCGGCAACGGCGGAGTAGTTGTTGTTGTTGTTGTTGTTGTTGTTGTTGTTGTTGTTGTTGTTGTTATTATTATTATTATTATTATTATTATTATTATTATTATTATTAGCAATCATGTAAATCTGTCTGCCCACCTATTAGAAATACAGACACAAGGAGCAGTCCCAGGATAAATATAATAAAGAGTGATTGTTGAACATGACCTTCATGGTCTGTACCTCATCCTAGGTTATTTTATTATAAATTATCATGTCAATATCACAGAGGCAGAACTTATATTTAAGTGAAATGCATGTAGTTGCAATTTATACTCATTTCTGGAACACAACTATTTTTTTCCTCATTTTGAAGTCCTAGCTTATTTTTTGGAATGCACTAATCAATCGCGCTCACATAAAATCCAGGCTGTGTCTGGAGTGACGCTATAGAGTGCTTTCACTCTTAATAAATGGTTTTATCCTCTGAACAGCTTTTCTAGGGAATCTAAAGCAGATCTCCATAACCTGAATTTACAAAGCTAATTGCAATTGCCCTTATGATATTCTGGATAAATATGCATGTCTTTCACGCACTATAGATTAAGAATTATAAGAATACATTAGACAATTAGAATGAAATAAACACACATGAATGAACAAGTATATTGATATTTACTAAACATCATTTAGAATGTAGATCAATATCATTTAAGGCTAGATGATATTAACAGTCTTCAGTAGTTGGTTATATTTGCACTGCTTCTTTGGAGAAATTGTTAAATTGTTATTTAAACTCATGTACCTAATTAATAATATAGTTTTCAGTTATCATCCTTCTCAGATTCAGCTGGTACTATCCAGTAGTGGGATTCAATTTTTTTTACTACTAGTTCTGTGGGCATGGCTTGGTGAGTGTGGTGTGCCTTGGTGGGTGTGGCTTTGTGGGCGTGGCAGAGGAAGGATACTGCAAAATCCCCATTCTCTTCCCACCCCACTAACCTGCTTTCCAGCTCCTGTTCTCCCGTTCTGGGCAACAAAAGAAGATCAGCTGGGAGGCTGGGAGGCCGTGGGGTGGGGCCAGCCTATTTGCCAGTTCTCCGAACTACTTAAAATTTCTGCTACCAGTTTTTCAGAACCGGTTGGAACAGGCTGAATACCACCTTAGGTCCTATCTAAACTGCTTTTACTTATCATCCAAACCACAATGACTTAGAAAATGTTCTAATGCCCCCTTTGTCTTGTTAACCACCTCTTGATCTATCAGCTAATCAGTTTATAAACAAGAAACAATCATTATTTCTGGATCACAAGTATTTGTCAATGATCTGATCAAAACCTGATCTTACAGAACCTTTATTTTTGTTTTGTTGCAGAAATCAATGGGAATTTGCAAGTGAACATTCTGGTAGTTGGCTGCTGAATTGTTGTGATAATATGACTGTGGGTGGGTGGGTATTGGGGACTCATACAAAACAGGAGAGAGGGTTATGTGATCCCAAAGTCCTTCAGAACTCAAGAAGCTTCTTGGATGAGAAGTGAAAAGTTTGCAAGGAAAAAAGAAACCCAACAAAGTAAAGTTGCCTTTTGGAAAAGCAACCTTGGGACATCCATGACCTGGATGATTGAGAATCTCCATAGACAGGGTTATGTGATCTCTTAACCATGACCTACTATTTTGTAATTTAAAGACTTCTATTAACTCATTAGTCTCCCAATTTCAGACAGAACATATTTGCTGTTTATTGTTTATTGTTATTTTTCTTTTATACGTAATTTTAGGTCGGGGTCTCCAACCTTAGCAACTTTAAGCCTGGCAGACTTCAACTCCCAGGATTCCCCAGTCCGCCAGGCTTAAAGTTGCCAAGGTTGGAGACCCCTGTAGTAGATGGCATTTTCTTCTGTTTCCTGTTACCTTAAAATTTTGCCTGATTTTGAGTGCCTTTTAATAGTTAATTTAGCTTCTATCTTTTATTTCATTTTAATTATTCAATGGTATACTGCCCAGTGAACCTGGCATATCAACCCTCTAAGGAAACCAGAGAACTATCTAGTTCAGGGGTTCCGAACTCCCAGGCTATGCCCCAGTACTGGGCTGTGAATTGTTCAGGACTGGACTGGCTGAAGTGTTGGGCACTCTCGTGTGTTTGTGTACTAATTCCCCTTGCGTGAGCCGTGGGTAAACACCTGCACAGGCTCTCCATTTGTGTGAGCAGTGTGAGCATGTGCCCACCATTCACACAAATGGAGCTGCCCGCATGCACATAATTGCCTGCTGCTTGTGTGGAACCATCCTCCCTCCCCTCCGCTGGTCCATAAAGCCAGAAAACTTGGGGAACTCTGATCTAGTTTATACCTTTTTTTCTTCCCATTTTTGTTTCATTTATATGAAACCAGTGGTGGGTTCCGGGTGGGTTGAAAGGGGCCTGGCGTCACCCGAATGAACATGTTTCATACCTGCCTGTGATGCCTCCGCAAGCCTCTGCAACACTCCAGCTGCTCGGTGGAGCGTCGCACAGGCGTCGTATGCGCCATGCACGTGCGCGGATGCGCCAAAGGCTTAAAAAACAGGTAAGGAGCTCGAGCGGGCAGGTGGGTCCTCCGGAAAACCGTACTGGAACAGTACCCTGTGCTCCGGGCAGACTCCAATACGCCCGTACCAGGATGTACTTCCTGCAACCCACCACTGTACGAAACCCACAACGCATACTAAACCCTACTATCTTTATTTGATTAACTTACAAACTTTCAATATTTTTGCCATGAAACAATAATTTCGGCTAAAATTTTGCAGATAAGGGGAAAACAACAACACACTTTCTAATAGGAAGCATGTTAGAAGGAAACACTCTAGAATTTTCCCTACAACATTAACCATCCATAAAATAGTTGATCTAGTGCTGAATAAAGTAGATCCAGTGTTACTTTTAAATAAAACAGGAGCTGCATGAATTACTTTACAGCCTACCTTGGTTGAACACTTACAAGCTGGAGTCAAGGTCTGGACTTTCCATTAGTCGACATTAGACTCTGGATGGGTCTGCAAAAGGAAGCCCTTCCTGTTTTCTTGTCTGAGGGGAGAAGTATATCTTCAAGGTATGCAAGGTAGCCAGGCTTCAAGTGAACTGAAAGGTCTGTTCCATCACAAGTTAAGTCCAATTGGTCTACATGGTTCCTGTAGGCAAAGGGAGAGAGGGGAGCGAAGCTGATGGTAGACTTAGACAGTGAGGAGGTTGGGGAGGAACATGGGCCAGTCCTGGAGTCTGGGGAAGGCTGTAATGAGTGCTCTGCATCAGAGGCAGAGATGGAGCCAGGATTCTCTGACAGTTATCAGCTGCCTTCAGAGTTAGATATCAGTGGGGCAGAACAGCTGGAGCCTGTTCCCGATGTGCACATGTGCAGAACTGCCAGGAGAAGGGAACTGCTAAGGAACAGGGACCAACTGGGGAGTAAAGGCACAGGTGAACAGTGAATGGCCCCTCCCTTAGGTAATAAAGAGGAGCGAAAGGGGAGGGGAATTTGCAGGAGACAATTACTTCAATTAATTAGAGTGAAAATCTGTTCCTGACTTCTTGCCAAGTAATTGCTGCTACAGCATGGTGTTTGGAAGATATCGGCCTGGCAGCTCTCCAAGCATGATAAAGATCTATAGTTGTGAAATCTCATGAAAGACTGCTGGGATTTTGCTGGAGAGGAATTCCCTTTAACCTAAATAAAGGAGGTTTTATTGGGATGAGGAGTCTGCTTGATGATCTTGGGAAGCCTAGGTCAGAACACCTTCCTAATGTCTCCTAAATTAAGTCCAAAATGGACTGTCCAAAGTTTAAGTGGGTCTCTTGCCTCATCCCACTTTAGCTTACAGGAATCATGTAGACCAACTAGACTAGCAACTTAACCTATGATGGAACAGATATTTCCCTTCCCTTGAAGAGGATCTGTGTATTGTGGATCATTTAGAGCGGGCAGCCTGAAGAAGGCTTCCATGTTCTATGAGCTATCAAAGGCAAATTTTATAAGACAGGTAGTCCTCGACTTACAACCACAATTGAGCCAAAAGTTTTTGTTGCTAGGTGAGATTAAGTGAATGTTGTCCCATTTACACGACCTTTCTTGCCATTGTTGTTAAGTGAATTACTGCAGTAGTTAAGTTAGGATGTTACAATGGTCATAAGTCACTTTTTTCAGAACTGTTGTAACTTTGAACGGTCACTAAATGAACTGTTGTAAGTCAAGGACTACCTGTACATATGCTTCAGTATGAGTGTAAACTGTTTTATTTATTTATCCACAGATTTAACATCCCACTTTTATTTATAATGTATGTTCTCGCCTCTTATTTTCCCAACAATATGGACCAAGAAAGAGGGACTGATCCAAAGTTCTCCAGCCAGCCTTTGGGCCTAAGAAGGATTAGAACTCAAAGTCTCCACATTTCCAGTTCAGCAACTTAACTCCTGTGCCAAACTGCCCTTGAGGGAAATTGTCCAAGCTTTCAAATTTTTTGAGATCTAACAAATACCTTGAAAACTTGTACTGCACTTGAATTGACAGATGAAGGGATAATATGTAATAATATATTCAGAAAGTATTATATATTTTCAGGATTTCTTTTATGCAGCAATATATTACAATGTTATACTTCCAAGGTAACTGACATATGGTCTCTCAGTTTTACATCAAGGCATTTTTAGAAATGTTTATCACTTAAACAAGAATGCAGTGAATAAACATGGAGAGAGGCAGATGGTTTCACTTGCCAACAGTGCCTCCTTGAGGGCTTACAGTGAGTGAAAAATGGATGCAGGTTAACAAATAAACAAATGTGTTAGTGGTGCTAGATTGAGATTGTAATTTCTTCGCCTTAATGCAAATCTAGATTTTTCAGTGTTTAACAGAAATGGCAAACAAATATATCAATGAATATATTTGGGGGTTGTGGACAACTCCTTTTACCCTGTGTTATAGAACACCATAACTTCCATTCCTAGAAGAATATTGGACCATGCAGAGGAAATATTCGAAATACATACCTTGTTAAATTTCTTATAACATAAACTTTATAGTGCCGGCCATGTATATGCATATATACCTACTTTCACAAGGAATATATGATAGATAATATTTTTGTCAATGTATTTAATAGGCCATCAACCTATCAAACTGATTTCACGGATATATTGCTTATGTACTTTTTGGTCAGGAATATTTGAGAATTTCTATAAAACAGCCACATTTTTTATTCCACATCTTTCCTTTTTCCCATTCCCTCCAATTCTCAAGAGGGAATCCTAAATTATTGATAGCTTCTTCAATTAAATTCCCTATAATGTCACAATGGGCTCTTAGCACAAAAGGTAACAATGGAGAAAATGATATAATTTTAGAACTTTCTTTTTAAAAGCAATTTTACATTTCTTGGGGTGGGCACTTAATCATTTCCCTGATTTTACAGAAATTGAGCATCCTGGTAAGACTTAACTGCTCCAGATGATATTGCATCCATGTAACCAAAGGTACAGAAAGTTCACCATATATGGATCACCCATTATTTTATTCAACCCATAAAACAAAATACAATGTTTGCCACACTACATGGGACTGTGAAACAACTGGAAAGAAACTCACGGATACAATAGACATTATGGTCCAAGCTACTTCCAATCAGGGGTGAGATTTAGACGGTTCGACCAGTTTGGGTGAACCAGATGTTAATTTTAATCTGGTCCACTGAACCAGTAGTTACAAGGACTGACTGACCCTACCTTGCCTCTTCCCTCCCAGGAGTCTCCACGCAGCCCATTTTGGATGCCAGGTATGTGCAGGGCCCACACAGAGGCTCTGGGAGGGTGAAAAATGGGCCTATTGGCTCAAGGAATGCCTCCAGAGCCTGGAGAGGGCAAAAAACAGGCCCACCGGAAGTACCATAAGTACAGAAATGGGTCTATTTCCAGCTGCCGAAGGGCCTCTTGAGCCCAGGGGAGGCCATTTTCACCCTCCCGGAAAGTCTCTGGAGTGTGAGGAGGGCGAAAACACCCCGCGACCACCACCATGGTGCAGGAAGCCAACTAAGCCACACCCTCATGGCCATGCCCACCCAGCAACTGGGCAGATAACCGGTTGCTAAAAATTTCCAATCCCACCCCTGCTTCCAATCTCCATGTAAGTTTTATCATATCACAGAACCATAATTTGGATTGGAAACAATCACTCTGTTTAGTTCAGGAAATTAGATTTGTGTCATCATGGCATACATGAACAGTTTCTATGACAGAATTACAGATTTATCAAGCATGTGAGAGTCACAAAAATGTTGCTTATTTACAGTGAAAAAGCAATGTCCACTCAAATTTACATATTACTGACATAATAGAAACACTGATTGATATTATTCTACATGACCAAATTTAATGTATTTAAAAACTGGGCTGTTTTATCTAATTATTATATGTGTTTGTCTTTTTCTGTTCTTTTTTCTTCTTTTTTATGTTTATTTGGATTTCTTTTTTGTACCTTTAAAAAAAATTATTTCTGGATACTGGAGCAAACAAGCAAGTAACAAAACTCGATGTAAGGTAAAGGTAAAGGTTCCCCTCTCACATATTTGCTAGTCATCCCTGACTTTAGGGGGCGGTGCTCATCTCCGTTTCAAAGCTAAAGAGTCAACGCTGTCCGAAGACATCTCCATGGTCATGTGGCCAGCATGACTAAATGCCCAAGGCTCAGTAGCTAAGATGCTGAGCTTGTCGATCAGAAAGGCTGGCAGTTCGGTGGTTTGAATCCCTAGCACTGCGTAATGGAGTGATCTCCCATTACTTGTCCCAACTTCTGTCAACCTAGCAGTTCGAAAGGACATAAAAATGCAATTGGAAAAATAGGAACCACCTGTGGTGCGAAAGTAACAGCGTTCTGTGAGCCTTTGGCCCCCTAAAGTTTCCGTACTTATGGTACTTCCGGTGGGCCTGTTTTTTGCCGTCTCCAGGCTCTGGAGGCGGTGAGCCACCATGTCCCTCATGTACCTATCCATAAAAACATGACCTTTTTGACAAAAAATTTATCCAATTCTCCTTATATTTTTATTTTTAAAAAATATCGATGTTTTAAGGTACATAGTAAAAAATATCCTGCATCTATTTATCTGAAATATGATCTATTTCATTCAGCTATGAGGCATTAATACTTACAGAAAACCATTGGGAATTTTGTTAGATTTAGCCACACATGTCAGTGATATTCAATGAGAGATATCACTATTTAGATTTCCAAATTTGGATTTGGAGATAAACCTTTGGTTGGATCAGAGAAATCACTGAACCAAACCGAGATAAATTAGTTTGTTTTCAAAACTGCCTTATTAGATTTTGAACTAAATATTATGGGCTTTGCACATCCATAAGCTTTTAAATGAGGATCTTCTGGTTTAAAAATGCATTGCTTAATAAAGGAAAGTGCTATAAAGTTAAACCAGAAGGCACCAATATCACAGAATCAAAATAGGGAATTTTATTAAAGGAGTAGATTAGGATTAATTTAGCAACATGTTCAAGAGCTCCACTTCTCCAGAATGGCTTCACTTTCATATCCAGGAAAAAATAGTGTCATTAGTCACATGGGTGAACCTCTGCATTTTTCAAAAGAACTTGGAGCTACTCGGGCCAATATATCAGAGTTTTTTCTTAGCCATTGGCAATAGAAGCAGAACTAATCAAGATGATTTGAATAATGACAGATTGTAACTTTATATAAATATATATTACCATCAGAAATATATAAGTTGGTTGAAAGTAATAACTATGACTAATGCTATTAGTTTTATTTGTATTAAGAATGTATGAAACCCAGGTGCCACACTTTTCAAGCAGTGATATGTTTGTAAAAAAAAAATGGATGGAGGTGAGATGATTTGCTCCTGGTAATAAAGAGCAAATGGCAGGAGTTGCACTTCCGGAAAGTCAATTGTAATTGGAATACAGGTAGTCCTCAACTTACAACCACTTGTTTAAGAACAGTTCAAAATTACAATGCCACTCAAAAAAGTGACTTACAGCCAGTTCTTGTGAGTACAACTGGTGCAATATCTCCACTGTTTCATGATCAGATGCAATTTACTTAACAACTACCTGACTTAACAATGGAAATTCTGGCCCCAGTTGCAGTCATTAAGTCAAGCACTACCTGAAATGGAATAGATTAAAAACAGCCAGCTGTATGTAAACCTAAAATGTAGCAATAAAACCTGGACTGCAGCAAGAGATATACATGCATACATTGGCATTCAGTGCAGACAATACCATTTTCAGCACTTGTAGAAGAGAAGAAAGATTGTATGCCAGCCTGCCCCCTGCCGAAACCAGCCTACTGTCCAAGTCTATTTCTGCCATTTTACTTTGCCTAAATTGGATAGGTGTTATTAATGGCAAATAAAAAAAAAAGACTTTGGTTACCCACAAAACTCTACCATGGCAATTTTAACAACTTTTAACAATTTTAACAATTTTAAAAGTAGGGGTGTTCATAAGTGCACCAGTGTGCCTAACATCCCTGTTCTAATGTCCCCATTTATTTGTACCTATTTCCTGTGTTCTTATTCATTTATTCTTATTCCTGTTATCTTGTTGAAGTTGAGGTTTATTGGACTTATATGCTGCCCTTCTCCCAAAGGACTCAGGGCGGCGTGCAATATAAAAACACATATTACAAAAGTTAAAAGAAAGATTAAATAGAATATCCAAACAACCCAATAGACATTTACAATGAGATTTAGAAATAAAATTAACAATTAAAATTAATAATTAATTTTATTCAGGCCAGGCCGGCTTGCTGGAAAAGCCAACTTTTTAGGGTGCACCTAAAAAGGAGGTCGGGAATTATGCAAAGCTCCAGGGGCAGCTCATTCCAAAGGCAAGACACTCCCAAAGAGAAGGCTCTCCTCCTGGGGGTTGCCAGCCGACACTGCCTGGCCGACGGCACCCTGAGGAGGCCAACTCTGTGGGATCATACTGGACGGTGGGAGGCTACCGGTGGCAGTAGGTGGTCTCGCAAGTACTCTGGGCCTAAGCCATGAAGCACTTTAAAGATCATAATTAACACCTTGAATCACACCCAGAAAACAACCGGCAACCAGTGCAGGCCGTCTAAAAGGGGTGTAACATGGGAGTATCTAGGTACCCCCATGACAATCCGCGCGGCCGCATTCTGGACCAGCTGAAACCTCCGGGTGCTCTTCAAGAGCAGCCCCATGTATAGAGCATTACAGTAGTCCAGAAGAGAAAAGACAAGGGCATGAGTGACTGTGCACAGGGCATCCCAATCCAGGAAGAGGCACAACTGGCATACCAGGTGAACCTGGTAAAAGGCCCCCCCGGTCATGGCCGTCAGGTGTTCTTCTAAACTAAGCCACATATCCAGGAGGACGCCCAGATTGCGGGCCCTCTCTGGGGGGGGCTAAAATTTCTCCCCTATCATCAAAGATGGTACAAGATGCACAAATCGGGATGATGGGAACCACAGTCACTCAGTCTTGGTGGGATTGAGCTTGAGCATGTTCATCTCCATCCAGATCCGCACAGCCTCCAGGCATCGGAACATCACGTCGAGGGCATCGTTTGGGTGGTTTGAGGTAGAGATGAAAAGTTGGGTATCATCAGCGTATTGATGATACTTTAAGAGATCGAGGCAGGATCGAGGCAGGCCTCCCGGTCGTAAGTGGAGGATTTTATTAATCCTCAACAGATACCATACCCCAAAACTACGGATGATCTTGCCCAGCGGTTTCATGTATATGTTGAACAGGAGGGGTGAGAGAATCGACCCCTGGGGCACTCCACAAGTGAGGTGCCTCGGGGACGATCTCTGCCCTCCAGTCAACACAAACTGTGATCAATCCGACAGGTAGGAGGAGAATCACTGCAAAATGGTGCCCCCCACTCCCAATCCCCTGAGTCATTGCAGTAGGATACCATGGTCAATGGTATAGAAAGCCACTGAGAGGTCTAATAGGACCAGGACAGAGGAGCAATCCCTGTTCCTGGCCCGCCAGAGATCCTCAATCAACATGACCAATGCCATCTCCGGGCCTGAAACCCAACTGAAATGGATACAGATAAGCAGCTTCATCCAAGTACTGGGGAAGCTGACGTGCTACCACGCTCTCAACAACCTTTGCTACAAAGCGAAGGTTAGAGAACGGACGATAATTGGCTAAAGAGGCTGGGTCCAGGGAAGGCTTCTTAAGGAGGGGCCTCACCACCATCTCCTTCAAGGTGGTGGGAAAGAACTCCTCTCTCAATGAAGTGTTGGTAATCGCCTAGAGCCAACCTCATGTTACCTCCCTGGAAGTCGAAACTAACCAAGAGGGACACGGATCCAGCACACAAGTGCTGTAACAAAGTTGTACATGAGTGACAAACTAAATAAATAAAAAAACTGCCAGATTCTGGTACTTCTGATACCAGCCTTGTCTAATCATTTTCCTTCCCAAAGCCAACATCTTAAGAAGAGGTTTTGTGCATAAAAGTACTTTATTATTCTTTCTGCAATACCTTATAATATATCATAGCAGATATACAGCAAACTACAATTCACATTTTTATGTAGATCTGCCCGTTTATTCTTTAGGGGATAAAACAATTTGGTGGAAAAGAGATTTTGATCAGTAAATTGGTATAAAAAGAAATAGCATATCTTATGATGCCATAACCCAGAACTGAATGCCATTTCCTTATCCTGTGCCATATTAAAAATAACAAGAGGAACAATTGCTTCTACTTTGCTGCTAAGTGCTTTAGAAGAAGCATATAGAATTTCTGAATAAGAATGTGATGATTATAAGATGATTACTTTTTGTTAGAATATTCTTCAAGAGACAGAAAATAATAGTAATTCCTATTAGGAAAAAGCATGTTAAAATCAGCGTGTTTTTCTCTCTCTCCATCCATGGTTTGCATTCAATATCTTTCTGAACCCACCAGAATTCAAGAAGTAAATGTTTATTGCAATAACATGAATTTATCTATCATAGATAATAAGAAACTTCCTGAATCAAGAAAACGCCAAAATACACAATGGCCTGTAGGCAAGTCAGAAATGTATGAAAAATCAATAAACTTAAAGTGGGATTGTGGAGTTCATTTTTTCTGTATTACATATAGATTTTATCTTTGTAAAGATAATTCTTTTGGAGTTTCCAGAAAGTGACTAAATTGAAATCTGCATAAGCCAGCCCTATGGGCAAGATTATCAATGGGTAGCATCCACGTATTTGCTTACTCAGAAGTAAAAAACCTGTTCATCAAAGATTCTGTTTTGTTGTCCCTTATTTTAAAGCACCAAATTATTGGCTTCCTGTTCAGTTGATGTTGCATTCTTAAATTAACCCCAATTGATTAATTGGAAGGCGAGGGCTGAAAATGATTAGTAAGGATAGAATGCAGTCAAGTTAACTGTGAGGAGGTCAAAAGAAAAATCAAGATAGTGACCATTCCAACTAAAGGCCCATTTCTTTTGTTTAGATGGGTTGCAACACACTTAAAAAGAGGAAGGTTCTAAACATTTAGTCACATCCATAAAAATACTGACATTTTTTGCCCAGCCCAGCCCACACTACTAGTCCTTTGTTCTTCAAATACACCTTCCTTCTTGCTTTAAAAATCTGAAGAAAGATGATATGGTTGTGAGACTGAGTTCAGGCCTATAGGATAGCAAAAGGGGTCGGCTGCTACAGGTTCGCCTGGGTTCGTAGCTATGGCTGGTTCGGACAGCCTTCAAATCTCATCCCTGACTGTCCTCACCCATCCCACCCCTCCTGCCCCTCCTCTCCCAGGATTCTCCATGTGGCCCATTTTGATGCGAGATAAGTGCAGGGTTCACAAAGAGGCTTGGGGAGGGGGAGAAAGGGCTTCTGAAAGGCCTCTGGAGCTAGAGGGAGGCAGTTTTCACTCTCTCAAAGGCTTGAAGAAAGCCTCCAGAGCCTGGGGAAGGCGAAAACCCTCTCCCCCCCCTCGAGGTGCAGGAGGCCGACTAGGCCACACCCACCATGGCCACGCCCACCTAGCAACCAGGCAGAGAACCTGTTGCTGAAATTTTTGAAGCCCACCCCTGAATAGCAAGAAAGGCAGCATTAGCCACAGTGGTGCGGTGGCTAGAGCACAATACTGCAGCCTACTCTGCTGTCTGCCAGCTGACTGCAATATGGCAGATTGAATCTCACCAGGCTTAAAGTGGACTCAGCCTTTCACAAGGTGGGTAAAATGAGGACCCAAATTGTTGGGGGCTATATGTTGACATTGTAAACTGCTTAGAGTGGGCTGTAAAGCGGTATATAAGTCTAAGTGCTATTGCTATTGCTAACTGCATTCAGGGAGAGCCATCCAGCAGTTCTTTTTAAGAGACAGCAAAACCACTTTAGAGAAGGATAGATTGATATAACCATTAATGGGCTCCAGTGATAACTTAGCTAAGATAAAATCACTCACATCTGCTTGGAGTAGGGAACTGGCCAGGAGACCGTTCAAAGAAAGGCTGAGAGTGACAACTTGCGATGTTATCAGGGAAGAATTTGAGGAGAAAGTAGACAGAGTCCTTAGTAGGATGGCCTTAGTAGGATGGCCTGTATCCTGTTCCATTTAGTTTACACATAGCCCAGGAGAGAATAGAGTGACTGATGTCCTTAAGATGGCATTAGCACGTTTCTCCTGAAGAGCCCAGCTCCTTAACCTGGACCTTCCTTCTCGCTTTAAAAGCCTGAAGAAAGATGGAAATCAGAAAGTAAAATAATAAAACTAAAGCAGTCACTATTTCTCAAAGAGTGAGGTGAACACATTAAGTATAAACTGGCTCTCACAAGAAAAGGGAACAATTTGGTGAAGGAAGATTTAGGGAAGTCACTTCAGCAGAACATTGTCTGAATTCTGCATTAAAGTAATGGGCAGATGGATTTGTCAAAATGAAACAACTAGTCTAAAAGCAATTGTCATTCTCCTTCCTGAGGTATCCAGAGACCAAGACATCACTTTTTTCTTTACTGCCTGGTAGGTACAGCACTAAGTAATGGTCGTGTCATCTGTATATAATTATCTGTGATTATCATCAAGGAAAGAAAGCTTCACTTGCAGAGCAGAATGGCAGTCATTCCTACTTAAGATTTCCAATTCAATTACGTTTCTGAGACTCAATTCCATTGCTGCTTTGGGTCATGGCAACTTGATTGACTTTACTGTGTGGCATTGGGTCAAGTATAAATGACCCTGCCAAAAAGGGAAAGCCACAATGAGAAAGAATCATTATCACCGCCAGGAGGTAGTTTCAACAACTTCCTCTAATCTCTCTAATAACTCACTGCAGGCAGTCCTAACAACTCTCTGCATCTCTTTCCCTTTCTTTCTCTTTTCAAAACAGAAGTCTAAAGTGGCTGTCAGTCTAGGCCCCAGCATTGTCAAGTTGGGCCATTTAACAGTCTTATCACATCTTGCCTATGCAACATGGATTGCAGTACAGTTTGGGTTTTTTAATCCCTTTGCTGCCTCCTAGTGGTTGTCTGGATTTCTGCAGCCTGGGTCTGAAAGCCTGAATCAATTGCATCAGAGAAGTGGCCCCCAAAAGCTTTTGGAGCAGACCAGACTCAATCTCTACCTACCTTGACACCTACACTGACTCCAAAGAGCACCAGTGTCAACGTCTAAAGCATTTCCATGATTACTATCAACTTGAGGTGGGGGGAATGCCATGCATACTTTTGGCCAGAGTAAAACTCTCATATTTCTGTACTGGGATGTAATGTGCATGTCCCGAACCCTGCTATAACGTCCTGTTGGAGAATGTGATTAATGACCTCAACCAGAGAGGAGGGGACACAGGGGTAAAGTTCAGACGCCATTAAGTGGGATTTAGTTTCGGCTCCACAAAAATCCATGCTAAGATGTTAGTCCTAATAAATGAATGGGTTTTTTTTAACCTTATCTGGAGGCTCGTAAATTAATTAGGCCAATTCTTGGAAACTTCACAACCAGTTTGATTGAAGCAATGCAATAATCATTGGCCACGCTCAGAGGTTCATCGAAGCCTGGCATTACAGAAGCAATTCCATCTACATACACATGTACAACCAACCTATGAACTCCTCACAATCCAAATCAACTGCACAGCCAACCAGAAACAGCACCACCTCTCAATCAAACCACACAACCTCACATCAGGAGTTCACTTCCCAATGACCCTGATCTGATGGAATATCCTTATCACAAGACCCATGACAAGACTCACTAACAACTCACACCTGATCCATCATAACACCCATCATAAGAGCCTTACTCGACACATCCATATCTGAAGCCCTTATAAAAAGAAGCACATCCCTAAACTCAGTGGTGGGTTTCTATCGGTTCGCATCAGTTCTCCCAAACTGGTATCTCTGCCATCAAGCAAAGAGTGAATTGGTTCTCTGTTGCTTTGAAAGTGGGTCTGCCTGCCCACAGATTATACATACCTTTATTTCAGCTTCTGAAGCCCAGCTGATCAGGGGCAGCAGATTGAATTGCTGCTCCTCAGTTGTTTTCCTTGCTTTCCAAGCAAGTTTCTTTCAAGAGCATGCAGCGTGCATCTGGCTTGCACGCTCAACGAACCAATAGGAATGCTGGTAGGAACCCGCCACTGCCTAAACTCTGCTGAAAATGTTAACTAGCCAGGCAATGAAACGTTCAGAAACCAACCCACAGGTTCAGAGAACAAACCTTCACCCTCATCCTACACCCGAGCTACAGATATTCACAATTATTGCAGACCAGACTCAATTGGAAATAGGGGAAATGATTTGGGAACAAACCGGAATGGGAGCTTATTTTACATTCAAGCAAAGCCATCTTGCTTTCCATTTATACTATGTATTTATACACATGCAAGGACATTTTGAAGAGAGGGCTTTCAATTGCTGGTGATGGTCTTGCAAGCAAGAGATAGGAATGCAGGTAGTCCTCAACTTACAACAGTTCATTTAGTGACCGTCTGAAGTTACAACAGCACTGAAAAAAGTTACTTATGACCATTTTTCACATGACCATTGCAGCATCCCTGTAGTCATGTGATCAAAATTTGGATGCTTGGCAACTGGTCCATATTTATGATGGTTCCTGTGTCAAGTGGTCATGTGATCACCATTTGCAACCTTATGACATGCAAAGTCAATATAGAAGCCAAATTCACTTAACAACTCAGTATTTATTTAACAATTGTGGCAAGAAAGGTTGTAAAATGGGGAAAAATTCACTTAACAACTGTCTTGCTTAGCAACAGAAATTTTGGATTCAATTGTGGTTGAAAGTCGAGGACTATCTCAATGCAGGTTTCCCAATCTAATCAAGTACCCAGAGTTGAGATTTCAGGGCCACAGTTCTACAGTAGCAACTAGGATTTACTCAGCAAAGCTACATGCATTCCTTCCTTCTTCTTTTTTTTTTTTTTTGCTTTTTCCATTACCAAGACTATCCCAGTTTCCGCAGTTCGTAACTGACTTTCTTCTGCCTTGTGGAACATTATTTCAGAAGCATCTTGTCAAACATTTTATTCATTCATTTGTCAAACATGTACAAGATAACAAGTATAGGTATGAACATAAACATGAGCAAAAGAAGTAAATACAGATAAATGAGGACTGTAAGACAGGGATGATAGGCACACTGGTGCGCTTATGCACGCCCCCTTTATGGACCTCTTGGGAATGGGGTGAGGTCCACAGTAGACAGTTTGAGGAGAAGCTGTGGCGGGTAGAGCATTCCAGGCATTGACCACTCTCTTGCTGAAGTTGTACTTTCTGCAAGTGAGTTTGAAGTGGTTTACCTTCAGTTTATATCAATTGTTTGCCCATGTATTATTGAGGTTGAAGCTGAAGAAGTCGTTGACAAGGAAGATGTTGTAGCAGACAATTTTGTGTACTATGCTTAGATCAGACCACAGGCGGCACAGTTCCAGATTGTCCAAGCCCAAAATTTCAAGCCTGGTGGCATAGGGAATTGTATGTGAGCAGAGGAATGCTCAATCATGTTAATGTCTGGTATACAGTGTGGGTTCCAGGTGGATGAGCTGTATTTGAGAATTGGTCTGGTGAAGGTTTTGTATGCCCTAGTTATCAATACAATTTTACTTCCATTGCTCTAGTCTCTGAGAATTTGACCCCCCTCCCATTTGAAATATTCCCACTTAAACTTTCTTTTGCATAAATATAATATAAATGAGATCAAAAACACTATCCTAAGGATGCAAATGGGAAAGGAAGATCAGACTTAAAAGAAACCATTTAAGAGAAAGTAGAAACAGAAAGTGCCAGTGCAGCAAATATAAAACACAGGATTCAACATAAAGCAATAAACATCTAACCTGGAATATTACTGTTTTCTCTTGGCACTCCTCTCTTTTACCAGCTATTGCATAAATACCATAAACTCAAGATCTTCTGTCTGAAAGAAAATAGCAATGGCTAAAAAATAAAATGTCAAAGCAAACCCTCTAAAGTAGAAGAAAACGGCAACAGGAGAAAAAAGCATTAGCTGACTTTTTAAAAAAATATCCCCAATAACTTTTCAATCTTTTTTTAGAGAGGCAGGGCCTGTTTGAATAGTCTTTCCCAGACAGTTGATGGGTATAATTGGACACTTGGAGATCTCAGAAATCTGGTGGGCTATTTTCTTGGAAGCAGACAGAGGCTGTGGGTATTCTGTGACCTCTTCCTGTATACAGATCTTGGTTTGGTTTGGTTTGGTTTGGGTTCGGTTGGGTTGAGTTGGGTTTGGGCTTGCCTTGGCTTGAGTTGGGGTTGGGGTTGGCTTGAGGTTGTGTTGGGATTGTGTTGGGGTTGGGTTGGGTTGAATTGAGGTTGTGTGGGGTTGTGTTGGGGTTGGGTGAGTTGAGTGGGGTTGGGTTGGGTTGGGTTCACTATGGGAGATGGAACACCAAAGAAGATGCCTTGAGAAGATGAGCAAGGGTTGCAGAAGACAAGAAGTCAATCGGATTGGACATGGTTGTGAGCCTGAATTCAGGCCTAAAAGATAGCAAGAAAGGCGGCAGCATTAATTGCATCCAGAGAGTTTCATACAGCAGTTCTTTTAGAGAGTGAGCAGAACCACTTTAGAGAAGGATAGGTTGGTACAACCATAAATGGGTCCCAATGATAACTTAGCTAAAATAAAATCGTTCACATTTGCTTGAAGCAGGGAAATGGTCAGGAGAGAGTTCAAGGAAATGCTGAGAATGACATTTTGCAATGTTATCTGGGGAGAATTTAAGGGGAAAGTAGACAGAGCTCTTAGTGGGATGGCCTGTGCCCTGTTCCTGTTCCAGACAGTTCCTGTTCCATTTAGTTTACACAGATAGACCAGGAGAGAACAGAGCGACTGATGTCCTTAAGACGGCATGTTTCCCCTGAAGAGCCCAGCCCAACTATATTGGGGAAATATTCCCTGGTTTTCTTTTTCTGTTGCTGCTTCTGTATAATTCTTAGAGTTTGTTCATTTGAAGCAATATAAAAATCACTTTAAATAAATGACTAATTATATAAACAAATGGTGTGTTTGGTAAGTGCCTATCCATCCACATACACAGTTTTGTTTTTGATCCTGATGAAAGATAACTTGCACTCAAAATTAGCTTCCAAAGAGAAAGAAATCCTCGTGACTGAACAACTTCCAGGTAGATGTGATGCTTTTACATTTACGTAGTTGCAATGTGGCCAAAGAACATGTGTGAATGTTGCCCAATAACCTTTTCCTTGATCTGCAGCCTCTTTAGCTTGTCAAATTCAATCAATTCTCCAAGAAAACCTGATTTTTTTTCTCAGAGGGTAAAATATGGAAGAGAAAATGCTTTGGAGCTATGGAAACATGTATAGCAGAAAGAAACAACAATAACTACAAGAAAAAAAGCTGAAAGAGTTCAAAGCAATTTTCAAGCATCTTAAGAGGGCTGTAGACAACCCTCTTTCATGAGAAGGAAAACTTTTGAGAGATTGGAAGTAGATTCCAGCCTAGCATTTAATTCTTCAATAAGATAAAGATGATAGGACAGAATAGAATAGAATAGAATAACAGAAGAGATCTTGGAGGTCTTCTAGTCCAACCCCCTGCTTAGGCAGGAAATCCTACACCACTTCAGATAAATGGTTATCCAATCTCTTCTTTTTTTATAAAGATTTTTTTTATTTTTGAATAAACACAAACAGACACACACACACACACAAACCCCACAAAACCATCTTCCATTACAAATTGTAGAAAGTGTGTCAATTGGTTACAAAAACTTCCGTGCATCCCTTCTACAGTCATCACCTAGAAATCATATCAAATCATATATTTTAAATCAAGTATATTTATATATATTACTATCATCATACCTCAACCTTCATTTGACTATAATTGTTCTTACGTCCTTTTATATAAAATATTCCAAATTTAAAGCAAAACCACATAATGGCATTCCATTAGCTCTTCCCAATATCATCCAGTAACCTTACATCTTTATAACATGTTCTATATAAAATTGGTTATATTTAATAACAGAGTTTCTAAACCTCCTTTCGTAGTCACCATTTGTAATTTATATCAAATTTCCTCTTATCAAACATGTGTGTGTGTGTGTGTTTATATGTGTATGTATGTATGTATGTATGTATGTATGTATGTATGTATGTATGTATGTATGTATGTATATTTATCAGCACAAACATAACAAATGTAACAAAAAAAGACAACAGTAAAAAATATTGGGTTTCTGTCTGGATGGTCTCTTGTGACGAGCCGAAGGATAGAGAATGGAAGTGTGACCTTCCTCCCATATTTGGGCATACCAGGGGTTGTGACTTTAAATATATACCTTTCACCCTGGCCTGGCTGATAAGGAGTCGAGCCCTGTAGCTCAATGGTTAACACATCTGCCTAAGAGGCAATAGAGCACAGGTTCGATTCCCAGCAAGGGTATGGCTAGCTGATGAGAGCTAAATAGCTTGAAATAGATCTATACTAGTCTCCCTTTATTTATTTATCAGCACAAACATAACATATATATATATATATATATATATATATATATATGTATGTATGTATGTATGTATGTATGTATGTATGTATGTATGTATATATATATATATATATATATATATATATATATATATATATATATATATATATATACATACATACATACATATACATATATACATACATGCATTATTATCATTATCAATCAATTATTTAACCGTATCCATTGTCACTTCATTTTATACATAATGCTCTAAATTTAACTAAATTTGACTTAATTTTTATTATAAGCTTTCATTACATTAACCTGTGTCTTTCCAGTATTAGTGCAGTCTTATGTCTCTTGCCATTTGTGGCATTAGTATTCTGGTTATTTCTTTTGTAAGTTTTGTATGGACTTCTCTTATTGCATATCTTGTATAAGCTCGAAACCCCCCATCTGCTTCTTCAATCAGCTTATCTTTGGTTATCACTAGTGCTTCTGACAAAATTTCTCTCCTTAGTTCCATCAATTCTACCCTCTTTTCTTCTTCTATACTTTGAAATCTGGGCTAGAGATCCAGTCCATCTATCACCCCTTTCCATATTCCACTCTTTCCATTTCCAACCACGCTCAGTTCACTGTCAGTATCAACAATTTTCTTGTCTCTTAGTTTATTTTTTCCTTCAGTTTTTAGAACTGACCTCTACTTTCTTCATTTGATGAAAATCCTCAATTTTTCCATCAAATTTTGCTGTTCTAGGATCCATGTTCTCCAATCTCTTCTCAATTCTCTCTGTTACTTTTAATAATTTTTGAATTTCAAACATAATCTTTTGCAATGTTAAGGTTTCTTTTTCATGTTGCACCATTCTTCCAACTTGTAAACACTGCCACTCTGGCATTATTAAATTTAAAGAAAGTTCATTTATAATCTTTCAAAACAAGGCTTTGCTTCACTCCACTCCAGCTGCCAATGAAGTTCTCAAAAAGCACCTGTATAAACCCATGCTTTTCTCACTATCACTCTCTTTAAACAAGCTAAGGAACCTTGAAATGCAAAATCAAATGATCAAAGAGAAAAAAGAATAAACAATATGTCCAAGCTTTCCAAGCCTCCAGCCTCCAAGTGGCAATGTTACTTCCTTTCCCTCTGTTATTAAAGCCCTCTTTGTATTCCTTTTATATCTTCTTTATATTCCAGGCTTAAAGAAAACAAAATTCTTAAATGAAGCAAAAAAAACCACCATCCAAGCCAGCATTATAAAAATAAGGAAAAAGATTTTAATCCATAGGCATAAAAAAAGAATATAAAAAGTATAGAAGAAAAACTAATCTGTTCAATTTAAAGAATAGGAAACATTTGCAAAAGTTCCATCTGTAAAAGAAAATTCAAAAAAAAAGGATAACACACAGTCTAATGTAGCTTAATTTCGCCGCTTGTTCTCTTCTTTTTCACATTTAATTTAGCTTTAATTTTATTTGGGGGGATAATCTCTTTTATAATAATAAGATTTCCTCACCAGATGGACACACTTTCTCTTTCTGTTTTCCTCCCGTTCCAGAGCTGTCCCAACTTCAGCAGCTTCAATGGCTGTGCTTCTGTTGCTGGCAAAAAGAGATTCTCTTGGATCAATCAGGGACTTTGCGGTGTCCCTGAGATCAGCAGGACGTACTCTTCCCTATCACCAACTCTTCGGGACAGTTTAGGTCCAAAAGGACTGTCCAGCGGCAAAAGTATCGACTGTGATCTTGGAGCTCCAAAATCGCATATCGTCTCATTGCGACGTCAGCTCCTCCTTTGCCCGGTTATCCAATCTCTTCTTAAAAACTTCCAGTGTTGGAGCATTCACAACTTCTGGAGGCAAGTTGTTCTACTGATGAATTGTTCTAACTCTCAGGAAATTTCTCCTCAGTTCTAAGTTGCTTCTCTCCTTGATTAGTTTCCACCCATTGCTTCTTGTCCTGCCTTCAGGTGCTTTGGAGAATACCTTCACTCCCTCTTCTTTGTGGTAGCCCCTGAGATATTGGAACACTGCTATCATGTTTCCCATAGTCTGTCAGCATCACTTCATTCAGTAATCAGGAAAGAAAACCACTGGACTCCATTTGTATTGAAATCAAGTGTACTTTTACTAATTATAAATGAACAGTTGCAAAGCTAAGCTGAGTCTGGTTAATTAGGTGCGAAAGCTAATAATATAATGTATAATTCATTCCCCTCCCCTTGGCATCCCCGTGCACAGTCCAATCATATTTTCCCCAAATGTCAGGTGTGAGATAACTTCGAAAGGCATCACCAGGATGGAATGCTGGACCGTTGGCCTTGGCAGGAAACACCCCTCCTCCACATGTGCAGTAAGGTGGTCAGTTCAGCGTCTAGAAACTTCCTCCAGCACAGCAATGATTCCCCTCCCAAATAACATGCCCCCCTCCCCGTTTCAATGGCAGCCAAAGCAGTAGCAAAGCAGAGGCTGACATAGTCCTTCTTTTCATTAAACTAGACATACCCTACAATCATTCTTCATATGTTTTAGCCTCCAGTCCCCTAATCATCTTTGTTGCTCTTCTCTGCATTCTTTCTAGAGTCTCCACATCTTTTTTATGGGTGGATGGATGGATGGATGGGAGGGAGGGAACTTCTTTGAAATATAATGGTTCCAACTTTCTTTTCAAGAGATAGTAATAAACCCATCATCTCCCCTTCTTCTTAACTCTTCCCAAAATCCCCTGAACCCTTATTTAATTCTTATCCATGTCAATTATTAAATCCATAAATCATTTGCTTTTTTTCTTCTTTTACCAAAAATATATAAAAGATTCCCAGTTTTTTCCATTCCTTCAAGGTGGCAACTTCAATACACTTCCATACCTTTTGTACTCCCCCCTTTTTTCCTTTTCCTTTTCTTGTACTTCTTTCTTTCTTTCTTTCTTCTTTTCTTTCTTTTCTATTTCTTTAGATCTGTCATTTACCCGGTGCAAAATCTTTAGTAAATATAAACAAAACAACCTGCTTTGAAACTTAAACTAAATAATATATGAATGCATATAGCATCCAACTCATCTGAACATCACAGTGATATGTTGTATGTGTATGTGCAATGTATTTGGATCATTAAACAGACTGCTGTGATGCAAGTTAACACATTGTTCCCTCTGAAAAATCATGCATGCCATTCATACCAGTATTGAGATTCAAATTCTTTTACTAATGATTCTGTGGGCCTGGCTTGGTGATCATGGTGTGCCTTGGTGGGTGTGGCTTTGTGGGCGTGGCAGAGGAAGGGTAGTGCAAAATCCCCATACCCTCCCCACCCCACTAACCTGCTTTCCAGCTCCTGTTCTCCTGTTGAGGGCAACAAAAGAAGATCAGCTGGGAGGCTGGGAGGCAGTGAGGGTGGGGCCAGCCTATTTGCTGATTCTCCAAACTACTCAAAATTTCTGCTACCAGTTCCAAAACCTGTCAGGACCGGCTGAATACCACCTCTGATTCATACATTCAAGTACTGTACGGTTCTCTGAATATTGAACTTTAATATCATTCTCTGCCAGGAAATAGAACTCCCCCTTTTTTTAAAAATAATGGGTGGTGGCACTAGATCGCCCCACGGAACATGTCCCATGGACTGGTTCCCACTAAGACTGATGGAAATCAGAAGTGACGATGTTGAAGTACAAAGTAAATGCAAGGATACACATCAAGGAGGGAATTTGGTTTATTTTTATTTTTAAAAAATATTGGTGCTTAAGAAACTTTCAACTCTATTTTGTAAATTTGAAATTAATACTGCAGAGTCCACAGTGGTTGTTCACACGGTTTAATTCCTTGGGTGTGGGGAGAAGACAACCAAAGACAAACAGCTGCTATCAATTGTTTCTCCTGTGTTATAAGTTGCTCATACATATTAGAGAAATACAGGATACAAATGGAGGCAGAATGGTTTTCTATAAATATATTTGGCACGTAAACTAACCAAATCATCTATGACTTTGATATGTATTATTTTGTGCTCTTCTAGAAATAAACAATGCAGTAAAAACAAATGAAGTCATTTCACAGTTGCATTTCCTATCATAAAACACAGTACTATAACAGATTTCTCTCTGAACAGCAGAGGCTCACCAGATCCTAATGAATTTTGCTACTTGAGGCAGCTTATTTTTTGTTTCACCCTGCAAAAGCATATTAACTATTCCTCAAGGGGACATCAGTTTCCATGGCTTGGGGAGAAAGATGTTCTCACAAAGGATTTGCATATGAACTGTAAAATGAATTTTTGTACTTAAAACTACAAACAAACATGAAAGAAGAAATCAACCTGTGTTGATACCAAACAGATCCAACCAGTGAGGAGATAGATAGATAGATAGATAGATAGATAGATAGATAGATAGATAGATAGATAGATAGATAGATAGATAGATAGATAGATAGATAGATAGATGACAGATAGACAGACAGACAGACAGACATGCAGTTTAGAAGCAGCTTGGGATGATCTTGCTTAAAGAAAGAAACAAGATAATTTCACCATGAATTACGTTATTTATAGTAGCATTCATCCAATTTCTGAGGATATATTCTTAACTTTATGAATTACTCCTAACTTCATTTTTAAAGTCTGGTATTAACTGAGCAGAAACACATTCAGTTCATTTACAGCAGGGGTGTGGGACTATGGCCCCTTTATGACCTGCCGACCAACTCCCAGAATTCCTGAATCAGCTGTGCTCAGGAATTCTGGGAGTTGAAGTCCACAGATCATAAAGGGGCTATAGTTCTGCACCCCTGATTTACAGTCTGACTTTTCTCTAAGGGGCTTCAGATCAGAGGTGGGTTGCTCCTGGTTTGGCCAGGTTCGACCGAACCAATAGCGGTGGCAGCTAGAGGCTCCGCTGCTCTGCCCACCTGCCCAGACACTTCTGTCATGCGCAGAAGCATCATGTGTGGGCGAGAGAGAGTGCGCATGAGCAAACCAGTAGTAAAACCAGTAAAAACCTACCACTGCTCCAGATGGTTCCATAGTTCATTCCTCCTTCCCCATTATTATTTTCTCATCACAATATGGTTCAGTAAGTTATGCCAAAATGCAGCAAACTTTGTGGGTAAATGGGACCTTTTTTTTGGGGGGGGGGTGAAATGTTTGGACAACAAATACTGTCACATTAATGGTTTACTATGTTGGCATTCAATAATCATGGGAAGATATCAAAAGTTCCAAGATAATCTTTATTAGAAATTTGGAACAAACAATAATACTTCAAACAGGATAGCTAATAATGCAGTCTGTAGCTAAATGTTCATTCATTGCCAAGATATCTTTAAAGAATATTAAAGCAGAGACACCTTGAAAACTTGTGAATAAGGAGGTTAAATGCTAAGTCATCAAAGGCCTTATATAACAAAATGAAATTCAATGTAGATAAAAGTAAGGTTGTACACTTAGGCAAGAAAAACCAAGTATAGAAGTACAGACTAGGTGAAACCTGGCTTAATGCGAGTAACTATAAGGGACCTAGTAGACAATCACTTAAAAATGAGTCAACAGCATGCAGCAGCAACCAAAAAGCCAATTAATAGAGGGATAGAATCAAAATCACATTAAGCATTTATAAAGCCTTAGTAAGACCACACTTGGGATATTGTGTCCAGTTCTGGTCACTGCAATACAAAAAAAGATGTTGAGATTCTGGAAAGAGGACAGAGAAGAACAACAAGAATGATTAGGGGGCTGGAGGCTAAAACATACAAAGAATGGTTGCAGGAATTGGACAGGTGTAGCCTAATAAAAAGAAGAACTAGGAATGACATGATAGTGTTCCAAGATTTGAGGGGCTCCTACAAAGACAAGGGGGTCAAACTATTTTCCAAAGCATCAGAAGGCAAGACAAGAAACAATAGATGGAAACTAATCAACGATAGAAACAAACTAGAATTAAGGAGAAATTTTCTACCAATGAGAACAATTGACTAATGAAACAACTTTTCTTCAGAAGTTGTAAGTGCTCCATCACTAAAGGCTTTCAAAAAGAGACTGGACAACCATTTTCTGAAATGATGTGGGGTCTCCTACTCAAAAAGAGACTTGGACTAGAACAGACATGAAATCCCCTTACCTTCGCTACCGGTTTGGAACAGGGAGTTCCTTGTGGTGCTTCTGTGCATGCACAGAACCTTCTGCACATGTGCAGAGCACATGATGATGTCTGGGCAGGTAGGGGGAGCCTCCCGCTGCTGCCGCTACTGGTTCACACAACCTGGGATGAACCAGCAGAATACCACCTCTGGACTAGAAGATCTGTGAGCTCCCTTCCAACTATATTATTCTATTCTATGAAATCTGTATTTGGTCTATAATCATATTTATATGCACACTTTATGCATTGCTTTGATCCTTATAGATGCTACATTTCTCTTCTGATAATGGTTGCAAAAAATAAAAATAAGAAAAAAACATCACTCAGCATTTATTTCTATTCAGCTCCACACCTTAAAAGGAATAATACCAGGCAATAGCCAAGGTGGCGCAGTGGTTAAATGCAGCACTGCAGGCTATTTCAGCTGACTGTAGATCTGCAGTTTGGCTGTTCAAATCCCACCGGCTCAGGGTTGACTCAGCCTTCCATCCTTCCGAGGTGGGTAAAATGAGGACCCAGGTTGTTGGGGGCAATATGCTGACTCTCTGTAAACTGCTTAGAGAGGGCTGAAAGCCCTATGAAGCGGTATATAAGTCTACTGCTATTGCTATTGCTAATTTCATGAGTATTTTTTTCATGATTTACAAAAAAGTCAGTCTTGCAAATTACGATCTGAATGATTGTCTCAGATTTAGAGTGCTTCCAGATGACCACATCTTGCTGTTATTCAAGTACTGCTAATGCAGCATAAAATGCAATCCAATTTGTATTGTAACGGCTATAGATTTTCATTAGTATTTTGATAGTCGTAATTTTAAGCTCCAGAATGCCAGGATGTTTTCTGACTAAAACTGACTAGTCAATAACTGTTCCTGTTTCCCCATAGATCCAGAGCATGAGAATGACAGCCCGACTCCACAAAACAAAACAATTATTATTATTATTATAACTATTATTTACTATTTAAAGCATTGTTTTAATATGTAGAGTAATTTTAGTGGAGGGCAGGTTGGTACATGAAAAACAATTTGATTACGCTGATGGAAATGGTGAACATTTGCGCTATTTGCATCATCCTTATTCAAATATCATAAATCACAATTAAATTTGGTCCTTGCACTGAACTTTGGAGAGGAAAAAAGGCGGGAGCATAGAAAACTTGGCCTTCTTGCTTATTATTCCAGATCAATTTGTACTTTTGAGTTGCCAGGCCTGACTTGGAGATTAGGGAGGATGAATAATGCTTGCTTTTGTAACAAAAATGTCCATCTCCCTTAACCACGGCCATAATATAATAGGACAGGACAGACATTTAGTCTCTGGACAAGCTTCAAGGTGCTAGTCGTTATTTTTAAAGCCCTACATGGTATCGGACCTGGGTACTTGAGAGACCGCCTCCTTCAAGTTACCTCCCAAAGACCTATCAGATCCCACAGACTAGGCCTCCTCCGAATTCCATCTGCCGGCCAATGTCAGCTGGCGACTCCTCGGGGGAGGGCCTACTCTGTGGCTGCTCTGGTCCTCTGGAACGATCTCCCCATGGAGATCCGGACCCTTACTACCCTTCCGGCCTTCCGCAAAGTGGTTAAGACCTGGCTGTTTCGGCAGGCCTGGGGCTGTTGAACTATCCAGCCCCATTTGAGGTATGACTGTTGCAGAGTTTTAAATTGTTGTTTTTTATTTTATTTTTTGTATCCCCTCCCTTTTTATTGTGAGCCGCCCTGAGTCTCTCGGGAATAGGGCGGCATACAAACTCAATAAAACTAAACTAAACTAAACTAAAACATGTGATGGGACTTTTACTTCAGCCCAAAGATAGGGGCGCCTACTAGAATCATCTTGGACATAGTAACTTGCTCTGAAGCAGCTAGTCCATCATCCCTAAGAAGATTTTCATCTGTTTCATATCTTATAAGGGCTGATAGGATTTGAAATCAAGTCTGTAGTAAAGCACATGTAAACAAGCTAGTGAAAGCATAAAGAACATGGCTCCTGGAATTTTTTCCGATCCCTACAGTGGTGGCCACTTTATTCTGTGCAATGAGGTAATAGATATAATGCATATAGCAATAGCAATAGCACTTAGACATATATATCGCTTCACCGTGCTTTACAGCCCTCTCTAAGCAGTTTACAGAGTCAGCATATTGCCCGCAACAATCTGGGTCCTCATTTTACCCACTTCGGAAGGATGGGAGGCTGAGTCAACCTTGCACCTGGTGGTCTCAGGATGTATGTATGAACTTTCATCCCAGGGACTAATCAGGAGCTGCTGTTCCTATGTGGTATGTGTTTGTCGGTGACTCTTATCAGCATAGGTGCTGTGAGTACATTATGTGCTTGAGAGACTGAGAAACATGAGTGAATCAATACTGCGTCTGTGAATCAGTGGTGGGTTCCTACTGGTTCAGACCGGTTTGGCCGAACCAGTAATAGCAGAGACCCAGGCCTGTCACACCCCCGAACCAGTTGTCCGGGTGGCACCATGGGTGCTGTCATCTTGTTTTTCACTTCTGCGCATATGCAGAACAATTTTTATTGCAATGCGCATGTGCGCACAGCGTGCATCAAGCATGGTCATGAAGCACACCCATGAATGAATCAGCAGTAGTGCCTGCATTAGAAGAGTGCATAGGAAAGAATGGGCAAGCTACTGCTATGGATCACATGACTAGAGGAGGAGGAGCTTAGAATGAAAGAATTAGCAACACTCTCAGCAGATTTCCAAATTTGTGTGGGGAGAAATTTTTTGGAATTGTTTTCTCCACACTCCCCAGCCTGATCCAGCTTGTTTGCAAACTTAGTGTTTTCTTTTGCCAACTTCTACCTCCCTCTCATATCAAATTTGATACTGTTCTGTTTTTGGAGCGTTATCCTGCTGACAGATAGAGGCAGAGCTTCTTCACATCATTTCTTGCCAACAGTCTCTGGTGTTGGAAAGACTAAAAATAAAAGTGAAAAAGCAAAAACAAACTACTCTGTTTTCCTTTCTCAGGGCCTACAATGCACCAAAGCATTTGGCTAAGCATATATGCATTATTTATGTATTTAGGAAATGTATAGCACCACCCTAGAGTTATTGATTTAGAATGGATGATGATGATGAAATAAAACAAATAAAATATACATGTGTGGTTGTTTTTATAAAATCTACAATGGAATCTGAACCCAGTCATAGCAGACTTTGCTACTGCATTTTATTTATACCATTGCATGGCTTCAGGAACAATTAGTTTAAAAAATATTTTAAAATTACCCATTCTTCTAGCATAATAGCTGGATACTTGTAGGTTAGTATATTTTTTTTAACAAACACTGCAGATCCAAAACTCCAGACTATATTCTGTTAATTTCACAATACAGACTAAATTTAGTAAAGGTCAAATAAGTTACTTTGAGCTGCTTATTATTTACTCCTTGGCATTCAAGTAATTAACAATGGGTCCTTTGTTTCTTCAAATACAAACACATCCTTATTAGAGATTATTAAACTGTACATCAAATTGCTTCAGCAAGAAGGTACCATATTGAGGGCTAGCAAATCCGGGTTGCAAAAATCCAGATGCCCAATAGGGATGACAGCAAGGAGTTATAGTTGTCTATATTTCTTTGCTGCCACCTTGTGTTAATCTGGATGTTTACAATAAATATTTGGCAACTCTTCCAATATATTACATTAAAAAATACCTGGCTTGTTGGTGTCTTAGTATTTTAACCAGAGTAGTGACGGGTTGCTCTTACCTAAACTACTAGCATACTGTGCATGGTCATTCACGCATGCACTGGATGTGCACTCTGTATGCATCTAACATGCGCTGTGCATGCATGTGCACTCCACCGCCCCACGATGACCAGCTGCTCATCAGAAGTCACATAGGCCACTGTTCCGGTATGGTGGCCGCTGCTCCCATCTACCACTGGTACGGCCGTACTGGGCCATACCTCCCGGAACCCACCACTTACTAGAGTATTGTGAAAATGCAGAAAATTAGGTCAATGGATAAACTACTATACAGACAGTTGCATCATGAAACAAAACTGTGGGGGGAAAATACATGTACTGTGGGTTTAAAATACAGTGTGACATCAAAAGGCATCATGGAAACATTACTTCAAATGATCTGAAGATTGAATACAATACAAATAGCGCCTACCCAAAAAAATGTATCGGTTTAGTGAATAGTGTTCCATTCAATTACAGTTTTATATAGTAGCTGTGTCAACTTCTGGTGGTTGAAACTTATAATTCTACCAGAAATTATCTTTGCATAATAATACAAACTCTCAGAAACCATTCGAGACATCTGATTCTACTGCTATCTTCAAACAAGGGTTAAGGTATTCAGAGCACCACTTCTCCAAACTTCTCTGAACATGAATCTTTCTGGACCATTTTAGTGTGTAGGAGATGATCAGGTTATTCCCTTCCTCAGGCTCAGCCTATTCATCTCCTACATTTAGTATCCATAAAGGAAAAGGAGGGATTGTGGAAATTGAGAACACTATCACAAGGAAAATGCTATCAATGCTTCCATAGTGGAGCATGGATTATGTACAAGGCCTCTTCCACCTGGAGAGCCCTTAAACATAATCCCAGCCACATTGGAGATGCTCCTCAGAAAACTGATTAGCATTTAAATACATTGCATTAATTTTAATGCAATTGAGTCATTCAAAATCTGTAAAACTTTTCAGAAAGTGTGCAAAATGTACTCCATTCTTACATTGAACTCCTGTATACAATTACAGCCTTTATTATTTCCCTGTCAAAGCCAAAGTTGTGATTGTGTGTTTGTGGTGATTGCAGACTTGACTCTTGGGAATATGGCTATGGAAATTTATTGACTGGGTTCAACATAAACTTATACCCAATGGAACACTAAGCTGTATGAAATTATATTTGTTCTGACCCAGCCTGAGCAGAAGCAAGACACAGACTCCTTGTCACAAAAAACCCCTCTTTATTTATCTCTTGTGAATTAATTGCATTCACCCACCAAAAAGTCCAGGTAATAGTCCTTCAAGGAGTTAACTGAAGTAAGAAACCTTATCAGTTCCTTGAGATAATTGGCAGACCAGGAACTTCAAGCTGAAAGGCTCCAACTTAAGTTCTGACAAGCAATCTTTGTGGCACAAAACAAAATGAGCAAAATCTTCAGAAATATGAACTGTTGTCTCCTATGACAACCACTCCCTTTTCCTTCTATTTATTCCCCAGCCAGGGAGAGACAATTCAGCATCCACCTGTGCTTTGCTTCCCAAGTCGACTCTTTGTCCTCTGTTGCTCACCTCTCCTAACAGCTCTGTGCATATGTGCATCTGGAACAGGCCCCAGCTGTTCTTCCTCTTCATTCATATCAGCCTCCAAAGACAGCTGCCAAAATGTCGGATGGCCCTGGTTCTATTTCTGTGTCTGACACAGAGCATCCATCAGAGACTTCCCCAAACTCCAGAACTGGCCCAAGTTCCTCCCCAAACTCTTCATCATCTGAGTTTGCCACCAGCTCCACCACAAGAATATTAAATACATCTCTGTCTACATGCATTATTGGGAATAGTATGCATATACAGAGCTGACGCTTCTGAAATAAGAATTTAGAGCTAAAGTGTGTATGAATGGGCAACCAGAAGAGGTGTTTATGGAAAATTCTCCTTCAGTGAAGAAAATGAAATTAGAAAGAATATGATTTCTTTTCAGATTTCTTTCAACAGGTTTTCCAAGACGAAGTGGGCGGGTAGATGGGGATCGTAGTGTGGCAGGATTTTAGCAATTTTTGGTCTTATTACCCAAATCCAAGTCTTATTGCAGCATAACTAACCTTACAAGACTCTTTCCGGAAACAATAGCCCAGAGTAAGTCCTACTGATATCATTTCATTATATATTCTTTCATTCTTCAATAAGTGCTGTTCCTTTGACATATAGGACTAGAAGAGAAATTCAGTTGAGTATACCAGTATGTTTGCCTGATTTGTACTTACTTACCTACTGTCTACAGAAAGCAGAATGGGTTAATACAGAAATGACAAAATCTAGCAAGATGATGGAATCAACGAATCAATTGTTTCCAAGCAGAAAACAATTTCCTATTCAAAGAACTACCAAGAAGAAAACTACACCCCCACCAAAATTGATGGGGCAAGCCACTGTATATAAACGGGGAGAAAACCTCACACTCATTAGCATGGATGATGTTACCTAGTTAGGTAATGAAATGTTTGCAAGCTCACCAAGGACTCCACAAATGACAGAAATTTGAGAGTCTTGCAGAATTTTTCTCTGCATCCTTAAACAGACACGATAATGAGCCAAAAATAACCTGGTTTTGAATATGAGAAATTCCATGAAACTAAAATTAGCCGATTTGCATATCACAATTGCAAAACTTGCTTGATGACCAGCAGGTAAGGAATGGCTGTCTGCATATATAAGACTTTTTGTCATCTACCAAAGAATCATTTCTTCCATGGACCTTGAGATCTGAGATCCATCCAGTGGTGCAATTTAGCTGGTTCTTTCAGGTTCAGGGAAACCAGTAGTGGTGGCGGTGAGAGCTCTGCCCACTCGCCTGGACTTTATCATGCCCCATTTTTTACGCTCTGTGCAAGGTCCTGCACATGCGTGGGGGCGAGCTCACTCACATTTGTGAACCTATAGTGAAGGTAAGTTGATTTCACCCCTGGTCCCATCATATATTGATTGGACTTTCTTGTGTTTGACTATTTTTTATGGTTTATCACCAAATTATATGTGACATTATAACATTTTCTCCTATTTCACAATTATTCTTCTTTTAAAGCATTTTACCTTCCATGGTAGAGAAAGAATTGTGTAGCAAGAACTAGACCTTGAACCCAAATATGATTTGGTTGTACAACAAAATATCTAAAAGTCATAAGTCCCTTTTAAGCTAATCAACATTATTACAATAGACTATGTAAACAAATTATGTCTGATATAATGTAAGTTTTCCCAGGGAAGGTCAAATTAACAATTCATAGCAAGAGCTAAATGTGATTTATGCTTAAAACAGCAGCAGTGACATTTGCATGAATGGTGATACCCTAAATTATTTATAGCCAGACTCTTTTCCTGGGATTTCCAAGCAACAGTACAAAAATGTTAAAGGCAATAGCATAGCAACAATGACAAAATAAGGAATAAAGGGGATTAATTGAGATATGAAACTGAAGTTAATAACACTTGAGCATATTGTATTAGAGTAAAGTGTTAATCATACTCAAGCTTGCATTATTGTTGCCATCCTTCCCCAATGGGTTTTGGAACTAAAATGAGATAAATTTCATAAAACAATATAGTATTGCTCTTTTTGTAAATTTATTCATCACCTAGAGTCACATATGGGTGATGGGCGGCTATATACAATAGATGATGGAAATAAATGTAACTGTTCTGTTTTAACCCTAGTAGAGATAGTCCTCATCTTACAACCACAATTGAGCCCAAAACCTCTGTTGCTAAGAGAGACCTTTTTTCCCACAGTGATTAAGTCAATCATTAATATTTGCAGTTGTTAAGTTAGTAAAATGGTTGTTAAGTAAATCTGGCTACCCCATTGACTTTGCTTGTCAGACAGTCACAAAAGGTGATCACATGAACCTGGACACTGCAACCATCATAAATATGAGTCACTTGCCAAAGCGTCTGAATTTTGATCACGTAGCTGCAGGGGCATGCTGCAACCATTGTAAGTGTGAAAAACCAACGTAAGTCACTGTTTTTAGTGCCATTGTAACTTTGAATGGTCGCTAAATGAACTGTGGTAAGTTGATAACTACCTGTGCAGTGCTCAGAATTGTGGATAGAAGTATAAATTGTAAGCAACAAATAAAAAGTGTTCTGTAAGAGAAGATTGTTTCTGCTTTTGCAAGTATTCTGTCTGTCTCCCCCCCCCCTTTTTTTTAATTAGTTCCTCCAAATTTTCACAAGTGAGATAAATTAAAAGAACACTTTGGGACAGTCCCAATTTGAAGTATAAAATATTGGATTCCCAAACTAATCTTTTAGTTATCCTAGGGATGGTTAACCTTTTCTGGGCTCAGTGCCCAAAGTGTGCATTTGTGCAAATGCACACACAGGCACCCGACCCTCCAAAATGCAATGCACGTGTGCCCCCATGCATGTATGTGCACCCCCCGCATGTGCCCTGCATATGCGTGTATGCCCCCCTGCATGTTCTCCCCTGCTTGTGCGGCATGCCCCCACATCCACAGCAGACACCCAAAGACCAGCTGGCCAGTGGGAGGTGTGTGTGCATGTGCAGCAGAAATTAACTGGCGCGATGGCTCGTTTGCTCACAGAGAGTGCACTACATACCACCTCTGGCACGCATGCCATAGATTTGCCATCACGATCCTAGGGAGTCTGGATTTCTCAGAATGCATTAAACCAATATTTCTAATATGGAAATGATCAACATTTCTAATAGAGAAATGATCTTTGTTTTATGGGTAAGAATTGCATTCTTTAGCTGTTGAAAAAAAAAAAAACTTTGGATGAAGTTTTCCCTTCCCATTTTAATGGTTACAGACAAGGTAGAAACTTTGAGAAGGACACAATTATTTCTAAACTGCATTACTCATACTTGTCTTTTACCCTTGCTTGGTTTTATGGCATGAGTAGAAACCCCTGGAGGGAAAATGGCAGCCTGACTTTCAGCTCCAGCAGGTATGTGATCCCAAATAAATTTAATTTCGTATTAATTTTTTTTGTGTGTGTAAATGCACTGGGGTCCCTTCTTCCAAGAAATCTTTGTTGTCACTATACTTCATCTTTCCCCTTTTATTTATCCTATTTAAACACAGTTAGCAGTTTTAACTATACTCTAGTAAAGTAACTACACTCTATTTCAAAGTAACAATGCTCTATTTGCCCAAATGAACCGATCAAATTTGTGACTGACTGTGGGATTCCAAAATCCTGTTTCTGGTATTCTAATTAGTGCATTATATTGTAGTCTTGCATTTCACTGTTTTTGATTTTTATTAAGTCTGAAAGCCTGAACGATATTCAATTAATATTTATTGACAAATGGATATGAAATCTATTCTGAATCCATTTTGTCATCCTTTAGCAAACTGGTACACAATTGCATTCGGCTTTAGGAAAATAAATCTGAATTTATTTTGTTACAAATGTTTCATTCTTCCTAGTTTACAAAGGCGGCCCATCAGTCCTTATGATTGTGGCTATGCTATCATTTATTTCCCCTTCCATCTGCCAAAATAAGATATAGCTTGTCATAGGCTTTAAAGGTTTATGAAAGAGACGTTATTTCCCTTTCTCCTGCCTGCCCCTCCTCAGACTGTCATTGAGTTTGAAGAAAACACTTAGCTGCCAGGAATTGTTCTCTTCCATACAGATCATGAAAATGATATGTTTTATATACAGCAAATAAAGCCACTTTTTCTTTCTCTAAGTCAGATTGTGGGCATTCATAAAAAAAAGAGAGACAAGAAAAAGTCTTACCTAAGCCCATAATTTCAAATTTAGATACTGGTGGTGTGAATGACCAGCACAATTCCATACAATTGCTATTATTCAAACAGTATTTGATGAGATAGTTTGGTCTTTCCCCATAGATAGGAGAGGACTTTTGTTGTGTAATGGACATGGATGATAAGTATGTGTAAACACTGTACTGGGAAATCTGTCCTCCAACTTCTTAAATATTTTTTCCCCTAGAATTTTCCAGTTTTCGTTTGTGTTTGTTTACCTTGGACTTTATTCCCAGAATATAAGTGAATCACACGTTTAAGCAAATCCAGCTTATCCCCATTGGTTTTGCTTGTTGGAAGCTGTCTAAGTTTAAACATATAGTTTTTAGAATACTTTTAAATACATAGAATTATGTATTAATCTGTGTAACTAACTCCTGGCCATCTATGTACAGACTGGTACTAACTAGACAGTAATGATATGTTATTCTCTTCACTATCAGTTCAGTAGCAGGAGCACGCATGTCTGGGCATGTGCAGAATCTTCTGCGTATGTGCAGAATCTTCTGCGCTTGCGCAGAAAGTCCATAATGATGTCAAGATGGTCTCACGCCACTGCCACTACCAGTTTGCTTGAACTGTTGCGAACCCGCAGCATACCACCTCCGTAACTAGACCTCTATCTTCAGGACTTCTATGCTTACAGCTGCTTCTTATTATAATAAATGTGCAGTGATTGCAAAGATAAAATAATTTTTTGAACAGACAATACAATAACTATCACTCAAAAAATCTATGGTAAATTTCGATTAGTTAGGGTTTAGGATATTTTAGAGGCATATATCTGGATCTTTGGCAAACATTTGTTTCATTTGATTTTCACTCTATGGTATTTGGCTTTTGTAATTACAGCATCGTAATGGCCATTGCTCAAAACTGCAGTTTCTAGAGAAACACCATTTCCAAGAACCACAAAAATTCCAGAATTAAGTTTGGGCATACAATACCAGAGGGACCAATTTGCAGAACCAGTGTAACCAATATTACAGAAATTTTTTTGACAGAGTAGTAGAGTAGCATTCATTTGGTAGCATTAAAGGTTCTTGGCTGGAAATTAGGTTTATCAATAGGTGATAAACGTTTTAAGTTAGGCCGTGAACAGTAGCTTTCTTAGTTCTGTTAGAACTTTTCACTATAAATAAATGTATCTTAAACAGGGAAGGAGGGAGGGAGGGAGGGAGGGAAGAAGGAAGGAAGGAAGGAAGGAAGGAAGGAAGGAAGGAAGGAAGGAAGGAAGGAAGGAAGGAAGGAAGGAGCAATTTCATTTTCCCCCTAATAATTATGAAATCCAAAACAATTTGTTGCAATTGAAGGGCTGCAGCTGCATTCATACATTCCGATGAACACTTATGAAGGGATCATGCTGGCTGACCTGACCAGGAACCTCTGATATTTAATGGAAGATATAAACAGAACACTACCTGCTTAGCAAGTAAGAAGGAGTATAAATACTTGCGCATTGAAATGTCTTCAGATGACTTTCAGTCATTTCTTTGCAGTATGTAGCACCTGTAGTTTTGCATAAGAAATGTCTATCTTTCAGGTATGACAATAAAGATGAGTATGCATGTATGTCAGGGGTGGGTTCTGGCATCCGCTACTGCCAGTTTGCTCATGGGTGCACCCCCACATTCACACTTGATGTGCATTGTGCCCTTGATGCACATTGCACACTTGATGTGTGTTTCATGCGCATGCGCAGTACGATAAAAAGTGTTCTGCACATGTGCAGAACCGAAAAACAAGATGGTACTAACCATCTTGGGGGTGTGGCTGGCCTGGGTGGCTGCCGGTTCCAGTGACCTAGGCTGCCAAACCACTACCGGTTCAGTCAAAACCATCCAAAACGGTAGGAACCCACCACCGATGTATGTGTGAGCAAGAGCATTCGTAAGAATGAGACTCTTGGGAAGAAACTAATCCTTGTAATAAACCCAGTGCCAGTTCTGTGCTCATAATTTATCACATATCCTAATAATACCAACTACAGCCGCAAGGGTTCATTCATCAGCTCAGCTTTCAATGTGATTTATGTTATGTTCTGGTAATACAAGTTCTTGGTTTTCAACTTAGCACATACACAAACACAAGCACATTTGATTTCAAAAATATCAGAATTCAGAAACCCATAGAAAAACACTTGGATCTTCAAGGATACATGATCAGTGACCTTAAAGCTCATGTATCTTCAACAACAACAAAAAGACATCAACGCAAACTTCTGATAACAATTTTTGCTGACCTGAAATGTATCTACTAAATAGATTCATTTCAGTTTAGGTATAATGAGTGCTCTGGGCTTGGTCTCTTACTGAGATTAAATAACATAGTATTCCTAGAAAGAAAACATGATTCCAGTGGATGTATTGTGGATAAATCAGTCAATTATGGTTTTGCAATGATATGTTAGTTATCTCTTACGTTTTAGTCTCAGCTAAATTTGAGAGGAGGCCCTCTATTCAGAGGTGAAATTCAGCGGGTTCTGACAGGTTCTGGAGAACCGGTAGCAGAAATTTTGAATAGTTCAGAGAACTGGCAAATACCACCTCTGGCTGGCCCCAGAGTGGGGTGGAAATGGGGATTTTGCAATATCCTTCCCCTGCCATGCCCACCAAGCCACACCCACAGAACTGGTAGTAAAAAAAAAAGAATTTCACCACTGCCTCCATTGCTACCTACATATCGTAGAATAATATTGTAATGTTTATGTAATAATAATTCTGCAAACTTTTAAGATGAAAGAATATTATTATTAGTGCTGGTGGCATCTATAGAGCATAGAGTAAAAAAAGCAAATATGGAAGATATTACTTTGCAATGATGACAAATCTACTTTTTGTACCTATCAGAAGTTTCTCCTGTGGGTTTTTGTTTTTGTGATACTGATATAATAGACAAGCCAGACTATCTTTCTACTCTTTGAAGGAGCAGGTCTTGTCTTCACTTGGATGTTGCATAATCTCTTTCTTTTAGAAGTGGCGACATGTTTCTTTTACAAACATTGGTTTCAAGGCAACAGTTTTGATTTGCTGACTGTCGTACAAAGAAAAATCAAGCATGGGGTTTTTGGAAAGGAGCACCAGAAATTCCATTAGTCAACAGATGAACTGTCACAACAATGCCATAAACTTAAATATTTAGGCATTTATTTGATAGATACCTTTTTTCTCTTAAAGACTTATAGAGACTGGAAATCATTTTATTCTTGTTGGAAGCAATGGCTATAAACTATAAATCTACACACGCATACCTAGACAAACTCTTGTTTATGAAGAAGTTGGGAGAGGTTTAGAAATGTACAACTTGGAAAGGGGAAAATAAAACTTTACAAATTTGTCCCAGAAAAAAATGAGCCAATCTTAAAGTTTTGGAGTAAGTTTATGTTACAAGAAAATTCTGGGTCCAAATCCACATCTTTGGTGTTACCATCTAGAAATGTTACCACTTTTAATTTCTTACAAAAAAGTTTCATTCAGGAACTCTCGAAACAGCCTTTAAATAAAACTTTAGATGGAAAAGTCATTGGCACAATAATAGTGCCAAGTTAAAGAAATGCCTAAATCCTATTGAAATATATAGTCTTTTCTCTCAGGTCACATAAGAAGGTTGGAGATGCAGCACAAAGATTAAGGTCTAAGGGGAATTTCTTGGGGGTGGAGGGCTGAGCAAGTTTCTCCCTTGCTTCACACTTGGAGGCTTGGGTTTTAAAAAGTGAGAACTTAAGATAAAGGTAAAGCTTCCTCTCACACATATGTGCTAATCGTTCCCAATTCTAGGGGGCAGTGCTCATCTCCATTTCAAAGCCGAAGAGCCAGCACTCTCCAAAGATGACTCTGTGGTCATGTGGCCTGCATGACTAAACACCAAAGGTGCACAGAGCTCTGTTACCTTCCCACCAAAGGTAGTTCCTATTTTTCTACTTGCATTTTTTACATGCTTTCAAACTGCTAGATTGGCAGAAGCTTGGACAAGTAATGGGAGCTCACTCTGTTAGGTGGTACTAAGGATTCAAACCACCGAACTGCCAACTTTTCTGATCGACAAGCTCAGCCACTGAGCCACCACGTCCCTCTTAGGGGATATCAAAATTATACCAGAAAACACATTTACTGTAATTAAAATTTCCCAAATTACACAGGATTGCTAAATTTCATGAGATGACAGTGGTTCTTCTTGAATTCTCAGGAATTCATGATAGGCTTTGATTTGGCTATTTTTCAAAATGTGTTTTTAGGTTGGCATTGGGATGAAGGGAATCAGCAGCAGCGAACTAATAGTATTACTTGTATTATTGATTGAGAGGCAATTTTACAAGATATGCAGGTCTCAATAAATAAAGTAAGCTATACTATAACAGAGTGCAGTCAGTCTTCTTCGTGTTTCTTTGGGTTATTTAGAAACTAATTAATATGACACCTCTCAGGCACAAAGAATCAGGAACATTAATAAGTTGTAGCATGGATTTTTTTTTTCAAGCTTATACATAAGAATCTGGTCAATTAAGGTTCATTGCTAAATTGGCACCAAATAAGGATCAACAGAATTCAGGAGTAGTTGGACTTAGAGCCCTTGTAGGACCCAAAGATTCTAAGCTGATGACAGGCTTAATTCCACCACCACTCAGCTCTATCTACAGGACCCTTTTTGACTCATCTAGCTGGGCTGGGCCTGAAATACACAATTTCATGAAGTCTGGTTACTTTTTTAGGAACCACAAAAGGCTGCTTGTTTTGTCATTCCCATTACTCCAAATCTCATTCCCTCCTCCCCACAATACATATGGTACTACTATGAGTCACATATCACTTTTAAAAAAAATGTATAATATTTATTTTAGTTGGTTAAAAAAAGATAAAGGTATTGGATTCCCCTGTGCAGTCATGTCCGACTCTGGAGGGGGCAGCGTTCATCTCTATTTTTTAGCTGAGGGAGCCAGTGTTGTCCACGCTTCTGTGGTCACATAGACAGCAAGAGTATATGCCAAGGCACACAGAATGCTACTTCCTTCCCAGTGAATGGTACTTATTTATCCATTCTCATTCGCCTGCTTTCGAACTGCTAGGTTGGCAGGAGCCTGGACAGGAGTTGGAACAGGTAATGGGAACTCACCCCATTGTTTGGCCCTTTGGTCTCAAATCCGGCCTGTCAGCTTTTTTAACTGCTGAGCCATCGTCCCTTTTATTTGGAAAACTTAAATTTCAGTTATCTTCCTTTCAGCTAAATATGGCAGCTTTGGGATTCAAGTAGATTAAATGAAAATTTGCTCCTAGTAATAGTTTATATTGAAATTATTGTTCCGAATTACTGTTCCAAATGCTTCCCTCTGTTTATTAGTAGTGTCCCAAATGGAGTTATTTTGTCTCATTTGTGTGTTTGCTTTAATACCAGTAACACATTTTTCTTCATTTCCTCTTTGCTACTTTGAGGCTCTCAAGGGAGCATTAAGACTGAATATTACCTCAAACATCTTTAGAAACTGTTAGTTTGCTGATAATGAAAAGTTATCAGCTTAGGAGAAGCACCTGATGAAAATAACAAACAAAATATGGAAATGAGTCCCTAGGGAGTGGGCGGCATACAAATTTCAATAAACCTGTCAATAAACCTAATGCTTTCAAAAGGCTGTAATATGAATAGCCGGAAGGCACGCCGGCACTTTAAAGTGCATGCCGCCGCCCCCTGCCATAGAGTGAAACATGTCCTGCTTTATGGCCAGGAGGTGCTCTGGCACTTTAAAGTGCATGCCGCCGCCCCGCCATTCAGCAAGACCTGCTGAATGGCCGGAAGGCACACTGGCACTTTAAAGTGCATGCCGCCGCCTCCGCCATAGAGCGAAACACGTCCTGCTTTATGGCCGGGGGGTGCGCTGGCACTTTAAAGTGCAATCTGCCACCCCGGCCATACAACGGGACCCGCTGTATGGCCGGAAGCCGGCCTGTCCCGCTCTATGGCGAGACACGGCGGCATGGCTTTAAAAAATAAAAAATAAAAAAGTGCCAGCCCGCATGCCAACAGAGGTGGGTAAAACACACACACACACACACAAACACACAAATTACTTATAATAAAACAAATTACAATTACTTACAAATAATTTTGAATTCCTCCCCCCTGCCCCCTGCCTCCCACCCACATACCTTTTCCAGCTGTGTCAGAGGATTTCAACTCTCCTCTTGTCCACCATGATGAAAATGTAAAAAGAAAAAGGCAAAAGCTGCTCTAGCCAGGCTAGGATAGTTGCTGCTAGAGTCACCACGTGGATGACTCTGCTTAACTGTTTAAAAAAAGGCCTCTAAACAAAGTGCCCTGCAGGAGGAGGCGAAAGAACCACGTGCCTCCTTTGCATAAGGAATTTTTTGCCTTTTAATCCTTGCTTAACTCTGCTCAAGTAGTCATAAAGCTAGAGTAAAGGAGGCCCGTGATTCTATCCGTGACCCGTCAAAAGCGCGAACGTCATAAGTGCGCCGACAACACCACGTCGCTAAAACTGCGATTTCAAAAGTGCGCCGACAACAGCGCGCCGACAACAGCGCGCCGACAGAAGCGCGATTTCATTTAAGGTAAGATTTACGGTTAAGTTTAGGGTTAGGGTTAGGGTTAGGTTTAGGGTTAGGTTGAGGGTTAGGTTGAGGGTTAGGTTGAGGGTTAGGTTTAGGGTTAGGTTGAAGGTTACGTTACAGCGCGCTTCTGTCGGCGCGCTTTTGTCGGCGCGCTTTAGGGCTAGTCGCTCATTCGTCACGCGGTTTTGTCACCGCGCTTTAGACACCGCGGTTTAGTCAGGCGCGCTTTTGTTGTGCGCGCATTTGTGGTGGAACCGATTCTATCGCCTCCCCCTGCTGTTAAGCACTAACCAGAGTCATCCACTGTGACTCTGGCAGCAACTACCTCTGATTTTTTCTTTTTAATTTTGTTTTTCTTTTCATCATGACAGTGGTGAGGGCCTGCCTCCCTTGACTGCACGTCCCTGCATGAATCATTTATTAATAATTAATTTGTATCTCGTCTTTATTATTTTTAGAAATAATGTAAGGCAGCAAACATATCCAGCATGCCTTGTGCTACATCCTGATACCTCTGACCATGAGTGTCAGACAAACTAGGTGGGAATGCTTATTGGCCCCAGTGCGGCTGCACTCTGGCGGGAGCAAGGAAGGCTTCCTATTGGTTGATGTTCTGACAGCTCGTATATAAAAGAGCTGTCAGACTACAAATGTTTGTTCGTTGTCAGTTTGTGTTGAAAATAAAGTTGTGGCATTCATCCTGTCTCTGTGTCATTATCTCAGGTGCCTATTTACCACTGATGATGAGGTGGTGGGATCCTGAGAGGAAACGAGCAAATTCTCAAAGAAATAATGACTGCCAATGTTCCTCAAAATAATAGCAATACCTCCCTTTGTTGTGTTCATGCCCGAGAGGGAATCGTGGAAAGCATTTATTCAGCATTTTGAGTGTTTCCTTATTACCCATGATCTTACTGAAATACCCAGAGAAAGGAAGAAGGGACATTTCTTAAGCCTGTGTGGGCCAGATATGTTCTCCATGGCCCAAGCCTTGGCAGCACCAGCATCAGTGCATGCTGTGTGGTGGGAGGTTTTACTTTCCAAGCTTAAGGGACATTATGAACCGGCTCCCTCCTGTTTCACTAGGTGGTTTGCCTTCCGTCAGTGTATACAAAATGAGACTGAAACTGTTAACCAGTTTATGGTTGCGCTTAGACAAGCCACAATTTACTGTGAGTTTCCAGATCTCGACGAAGCTCTGTTGGAACAACTGATCTACGGGAGCAGGGATTCGGCTTCAGCGCTGCCTGCTAGCGAAGTCCGAGCTAACTCTGGCTATTGCCGTAGATGAAGTATGAGCAGCTGAGCAGTCAGACTGCTCCACTGCAGAAATAAAGAAATATCAAGCCACCCACAATCCTTCCTCAACAACAGCCTTGGTGAATCAACAAGTGACTGAAGAGGGGGCCAAGTAGGGGACAGCTGATGAAATGGCTTGCCTGAAGTTAACCCCATCCAGTAGATGGAAGCCAGCCATGAATTTACCTCAGGTAGGCTGCCTGAGTTGTAGCAGGAACCATTTGCGGTCTGCTTGCTGGTTTAAATCAGCCACCTGCTGGCATTGCGGCAAGACTGGTCACCTCACATACATCTGCCATGCCAACCTTCCATCTGCAGATAATGCTCACCCCTCGAATTGACCATCGAAGAGGTGCCAGTTCCGGGCTAAAGAGGTCTGCCATGCCATGGACCAAGACAGCGATGACGGAGAAACTGTCAACACAGCGTCTGAGGGGAAACACAGCAGCCAGAAGATGTTTATTACTGTACTACTTGAGGGAACTCCATGTAAAATGAAGATAGACATGGGATGGGCTAAATCCATTATAGCATGGGGCACCCTCAAGAGGCTTCTGCCCAATATTTCAAAAGCCAAATTGACCCCTAGCGGCTGTAATTTAAAAGATTACCAAAACAAGCCTATTCCTATTGTGGGCAGTGGGGGTTTTGAAATTGAGCATGGCAAATTCAAGGGATCATTACCCTTAGTAGTCGTATATGGCCCTCTGGCTACTTTATTGAGGTTAGATTGGTTTGAGGCGTTGGGTTTTTCTATTACAGCTATTCACACTACTGAAATTGCTGCCGACTTCGATGACCTAACCCAGGAGTTTGAAGATGTTTTTAGCAATGCCTTGGGTAAATATACTGGGTCCCCAATCTCTTTTAATTTAGACCCCACTATCACACCAATCCGTTTAAAAGCAAGGTGAGTCCCCTTCACACTGCAGGAAAAGGTAGACACTGAATTAGATAAGCTGATTCAGCAAGGGTTTCTAGAGCCGGTAGACTACGCGAAGTGGGAAACCCCTATCATAATTCCAGTTAAATTAGAGGGACCCATTAGGATCTGTGTTGATTACAAATCAACAATAAATAAAGTTCTTCAAGTGCACCCCTATCCAGTGCCAGTGGTGCAACACCTGTTGAACTCGCTGGGCCACAGATGTATTTTTGCTAAGCTTGATTTAGCTCACATGTATCAATAATTACCAGTAGATGATGCAACAGCTGATGCTCAAATGATTGTTACCCATTGTTGACCTTTCCGATGCTGCAGACTCCAATTTGGGGTCTGTGTGGCTCCCGGAATATTTCAAAGCATCATGGAGCACTTACTCCATGTCTTGTAATTTGATGATGTGCTGATTGCAGCACAGAGTTGTGGGGAATTGCTAGCTAAACTTAGGGCAGTCTTCCTCCACTTCTGGGGTGCAGGAATTAAATTAAAGAAAGCTAAGTGCCATATTGGTGTGGAGTCAGTTGATTTCCATGCACTGACCAATAGGGCGGAGCTGCAAGCCTTCTTGGGCCCTTTAAATTTCTATGCTATGTTTTCACTACATAAGACTTCCGTAGGGGAACCTTTACATCACCTCCTGGACACTTCCATGATTTGGAGATGGGGCAGCCGCGAAGCGCATGGTTTCATGACTGTCAAATCTCTCCTGACATCATCCGCTGTACAGTATGTACATCATACTCATGCAGTACAGCGATGCCTTACCTTTAATTCTGTCTACCAATGCTTCGCCTTATGGCGTAGGGGCAGTACTAAACCTTTGCTGCCCAAATGGCAGCGAAGCCCCTGTGGCTTATTTTCCTGCTCCTTGCACAAGGCTGAAAGGAATTACAGCCAATTGGACAAAGAGGTGTTGGCAGCTGTAGCTGGAATTAAGAGATTCCATCACTACATATACAACTGTTCTTTACAGACAGACCACAAACCCCTACTTGGTATACTGGCAGGGGACAAACCAACTCCTGCCATATTGTCCCCGCATATGTCGCAGTGGACTGAATTCCTCACTGCATATTGTTACCATTTGGAATATAGGCCTGGGAAACACATGGGGCATGCTGATGCCTTGAGCTGGTGCTCCTTGCCAGTGGAAGCTCAGGACCTGGCTCCAGCATCTTCAGTCCTCATGATTGAGGACCTGGAATTGCCTCTCTCTACCACTGACATAGCTGGCCATTCAAAAAGTGACCCCATCATATCCAAAGTACTTGACTGGATCTGCAGGGGCTGGCCAAGAGAGGAGGTATCTGAGCAGTTCTTGCTATACTTCAATAGATGGTTGGAACTCTCAGAACTCAAGGGTTGCCTATTATGGGGAAACATACCAGTTTTGCATTGCCTCCATGTGGGTCACCCAGGCATAGCTCGAATGAAGGTTTTGGGCTGTAGCTATCTCTGGTGGCCCAAATAGGACGCTGAAATTGCAAAATGGGTAGGGGAATGTCTTCCTTGCCAAGTATCTTGTCTGAATCCCCCCACTGCTCCTACCAGGGTTTGGGAGCTGCCCCAGGGGCCATGGGCACGCATACATATAGATTTTGCGGGCCCGTTTCAGGGGCACACTTTTCTTTTCTTTTCTTTTTTTTTAAAAAAAATTTTTAATTTTTAATTTGAAACAGGTACAACATCTTTCTTTACATGCTATAAAAAGTGTATCAGTCGGTCACAAATAAACTTTGGTACATCTCCACAGTCAACAAACATAACTCAAGCACTTTAACTTAGATATTCATACATATCACCATCATCATATATCCATTTTCATTTGACTGTAATTACTATTTAAAGATATTAATAATAATAATATTCTTAAACAATACATACCCACACCAGTGGGAAAAGAAAAGAAAACACACACACACACACACACACACAAGAAAAAGAGCAAAAAAGACAAAAAGAACAAAAGACAAGGCAGGGAATAAAAAACAAAAAACAAAAAAAAAGAGGGGGAAAAACGAACACAGGTATATATTATCAAAAAAAAAGTATATCAGCTGGTTACAACATGTTTTGGTGCATCTCTTCCATTATTTCATATTAATTCAAATATCTTAACTCAAATGTTTACCATATTAACATCATTATACCTCCACTTTTAGTTGACTATAGTTGTTTAAACATCCTTCATCCTTAACTATGCCAAAGAATTAATTCATAGCCACATGCTGACATTTCATTACTTGTTTGTAAAATCCTCTATTAACATCAAATTCTCATATCCCATTTTAGCTGAACATCCATAGTATTTAATACCAGAGATTCCATCTTCCATAGAGTATAATTTATTATCATTCTCCCTTCTTTATATAGTTATATCATATATCATAACATTTTCCCCATATTAGTTAACATTTAACTGTATATATTTTATTTTATAATAGTAATAATTATTGTAATTAAAACCCTTTATATATAATCCAAAAATATTTCCAACCTTCCTTTCTCATATCCAATTATTATTTATCATATCAACTCCACATTATATACATTACTATCAATATCAATTATTATTCAGCTATATCTATTACAAATAAGAGTAATTAGATTTAGCTAATTTTCAATTGTATTCTTCAATCTATCAGCCTATGTCTCTCCAATAGCAAAGTCCTCTTACCATTCTTAAAACAAGTTCCCCAAACGTTTTTATAGGCAAGTCCAAACAGAAATATCTTCGCACCTTTTTGCTTAGGATGCCTCTGATGTAATAATGTTGTCCTTGGTTTATTCCATTCAATTTGTCCTGAATTTTCAAAGGTGGTGTCAAAAATTCTGCAGATAATGTTTCATAAAGTACATATTCTTTAATGTTTCTCATTCCTTCTACGCTCTGTCTTTTGAAATAAATTTTCTATATGGCTCCCCCTCCTCTTTCTGCCTCCGAAGTGAACCAGACGCCCGGCTTGTCAGCAGGATGAAAGACTTCCTTTCTAACATTCTTCATTTGAATTTCAGGAGCATTCAAACATTCATTCTGACTCTTTCCTTCATATTTTAGTATTAAAGACAACAAATAGTCTATTATTTTTTTCAGATTCTTTTTCAGATTTTCCATACGTATCAAACAACCTTTGAAAAGCGGAAAAAATCTTTTGAAATGAATCACTTGAAGCAAGTACAAACGCCATGATGTGACGCAGAAGATATTCACAAATGAAGACACGCTGAGAGCTATGCAATCTTATCTGATCTTAGACCAACACAGCCAAGCAATAAAAGTGTCAAGTTATAAGAAGCCAAATTATAGTAAATTGGTTTACAGCCCACTTAAGGGAAGCCCGAGGGGGTGTTAAAATAAAGTAAACTTTTCTTTATCCACGTAAACAGCATTCAAAACATTTAAGAAATAGAGTAACCACCAGCCATAAATCCATTTTTAAAAAGCCGATTCGTCGCTGGATTCTTCTGTTCTTTGGTTTCAATTAGCTTAGATTTTAGTGCGGACCGTCTCTCTTTGAGTAATAAAATCAGCTTACCAGGTGAATCCACTCAGACCATTCTTAGGGGCAACCTGCAGTTTCGGTTAGCATACAGCTAATCCAAAAAGGAATTGGCAAGAGGGGTTAATTCCACGCCCCCCAGAGACTTTGCAATCGTCTCTGAGGTCACTGGATCTCCCCTCACTTTTCACTGTCTTCTATGGGACAGCTAGGGTCCAACGACCCGTCCAAAAATCCTTCGGAATAGAGGAATTTCAGGAATAGCCTGAAACTCCATCTTCTCACTGCTAAGCCCCGCCTTTTTCCCTCAGGGGCACACTTTTCTGATCATGGTAGATGCGTTCTCCAGGTGGGTAGAAATTGCCCCCAGGCATTCTACCACATCAGAAGCCACTATTAAAGACCTGCAGCGGCTTTTCACCACCATGGCCTGCCGGACACTTTAATGTCCGATAATGGCCCACAATTTACATCTGCAGTTTTTCAATCCTTCCTTTCGGAGTTACTGTTTAGTTTAGTTTAGTTTAGTTTATTTGGTCTTGTATGCCGCCCACTCCCGAAGGACTCTGGGAAGCTTACAATAGACAAGGGAAGGGGATAAATAGACAAAACAACACGTAAAAAAAACACAACATTCACAATTTCCGTGGGGCTGGATATTTCACAAGGCCCCAGGCCTGCTGGAGCAGCCAGGACTTGGTGGCTTTGCGGAAGGCCGGGGGGGGTAGTAAGGGTCCGGATCTCCACAGGGAGGTTGTTCCAAAGGGCCGGAGCTGCAACAGAGAAGGCTCTCCCCCGGGAAGTCGCCAGACGACATTGGCTGGCAGATGGAATCCGGAGAAGACCTAACCTGTGAGATCTAATCGGTCTATGGGAGGTAATCGGCAGGAGGCGGTCTCTCAGGTACCCAGGTCCAATGCCATGTAGGGCTTTATAGGTGACGACCAGCACCTTGAAGCGGGTCCAGAGACTAATGGGTAGCCAGTGCAGTTCGCGGAGGATAGGTGTGACGTGGGTGTACCTGGGTGCACCCACAATCGCTCGCGCGGCTGCGTTCTGGACTAACTGAAGTCTTTGAACACTCTTCAAGGGCAGCCCCATGTAGAGCGCATTACAATAATCCAGTCTTGAGGTCACAAGGGCGTGAGTGACTGTCTGAAGGGCCTCCCGATCCAGGTAGGGTCGCAATTGGTGCACCAGGCGAACCTGGGCAAAGGTCCCCCTGGTCACAGCCGACAAATGGTGTTCTAAAGTCAGCTGTGGATCCAGGAGGACTCCCAAATTGCAGGCCCTCTCTGAGGGGCGTATAATTTCACCCCCCAGCCTGAGAGATGGAATACTTAGCCAATCTTTTGGAGGGAACATCAGAAGCCACTCGGTCTTGTCTGGATTGAGTGCTTTACTCCCATCCAGACCCTAACAGCCTCCAGGCACTGGCACATCACTTCTACTGCTTCACTGAGTTGGCACGGGGCGGACAGATACAACTGCGTATCGTCCGCATATTGGTGGTACTTAATCCCGTGCCGGCGTATGATCTCACCCAGCAGCTTCATGTAGATGTTAAATAGGAGGGGGGACAGGACCGAACCCTGCGGCACCCCATAATTGAGGGGCCTTGGGGTCTACCTCTGCCCTCCGACCAACACCGACTGTGACCTGTCCGAGAGATAGGAGAACCACCGAACTACTGTAGGGATTAAGCAACGATAGGGTTGAACGGGCGGTCTGCTCCACTAAGAATGCTTTACAGCGCATGGGGCCTGGCCACGGGGGCAGAAAATCAATCAGTATTTTTTGGCCCAGCATACCATACCTCCCCCTTAACAGAAAAGTGTCCAGCCAAACTATTAATGGGATGATCCCTTCGTACCATTCTGGACTGTTTACACCCAAACTATCATGCTAATTCCCCGCCGGAACCTCCAGAACAAACCTGAACCTTTGAATTAGGGGATAGGGTGTTTGCAAGGAATTTCATAGCAGACCCTAAATGGGTCTTGGGACAAATCATTCAAGTAACTGGCCCGTGTTCTTATAGGGTCCAGATAGAGGTTGGACGCCAGTGGCAGCGCCACTTGTATCAGCTATGGTGCTATGACATACAAATCCATCCACCAGCTAGGCCCACCACGCCTAACTGGACATCAGTTCCAGATCACCATAACGCTGCCACCTGCCGACCAGACTGCAATCAACCCGGAGCCAACCCTCCTGCTATACCCACCACGTTCTCATTGGAACATGTACCTGATGGTTCCAGTCATCCAGCAGGGGTGGAGTCTCCAGAAGGCCTAGACAAGAATACGCCATCAGCAGAGGAAGAGCCTGGACAACCTCCTTCCCCGACAGCCCAATAAGAACTAAGGCACTCTGGGAGGAGTCACCGGAAGCCCACCTACCTCAGAGACTGTATGTGCAATCCGGGGGGAAGGAGTGCTATGTCCTGACACCTCCAACCATGAGTGTCAGTCAAGCAAGGCATACACGCTTATTGGCCCTGGCGCGGCTGCAGTCTGGCAGGAGTGAGGCAGGCTTCCTATTGGTTGACATTCTGATAGTTCGTATATAAAAGAGCTGTCAGACTACAATTTTTTATTCGTTGTCGGTTCATGTTGAAAATAAAGTTGTGGCATTCATCCTATCTCCGTGCCATTACCTCCGGCGCCTATTTGCCTCTTGTTTCTTCTGTTTTCCCCATAACAACAACCTTGTGAGGTGGATTGGGCTCAGAGAGAGTGACTGGCCCAGAGTAACCCAGCTGGCTTTCATGGCTAAGGTGAGACTCGAATTCACAGTCTCCCATTTTCTAGCCTGGTGCCTTAACCACTAAACCAAACTGGCTCTTAACTTTAAAATGGCCACATTTTGGGCATTTTATGGCCATATATATCCTGAACAAAGAAAATTGGTGTCGCATTGCCATAGCTGGACTCTGTGGCAGGGGTGGTTCCGGTTGCTGCTACTGCCGCTTCGCTCAGGAATGCACCCCGGGCACATTTGATGTGCACTACACATGCATGTGCAGTACTAAAAATACTTTTGCGCATGTGCAGAAGGCAAAAACAAGATGGCGGTGCCCATGGTGCCGCTGAGAGATCAAGTTCAGGGATGTGGCAGGTCTGGGTCATTGCCGGTTCCAGCGACCCAGGCCGGCAAGTTACTACCTATTCAGCTGAGCTGGTCTGAACTGGTAGGAATCCACCTCTGCTCTGTGGCTACCTTTTCCTTTCCTTCCAGATATTTCTGAAAGAGGACAAAAGAATGGAAGCAAAATGAAAGAAAAGTAGGGGAAAACATGGTATAATTTAACACAGTCTCTTCTGCCAAAATAAAGAATTCATCATGTCTATGCTGTACAGCATATGATCCAACCTATCTTCTTTTATAGTTTCAGTTCCTTCATAAATCAGCAAATATCTATCACAATGGCTTTGATTTTTCTAGGAAGGATCTCTCTAAATTCTGCTACTGACGTTTGGTAGAAACACTGTCAGTTTTCCAGATTTATTCTTCCTTTCATTTAAAGATCATTCTATATCCATATCCATATTCATATTCTGATTTTTTTTTCAGATTTGGCAGCAATCGGAGATGTACACACACACACACACACACACACAAACATAGTTTTAAATAAATAAAAGTAGTCCTCGTTTAATGACCAGTTGCTTAGCAATGTTTGAAGTTACAATGGACCTCACAAGAGAAGTTTTTGACCCATTTTCTAAAGTTCTGACAGCTACACACACACAGACACAGACACAAACACACAAACACACACAAACACACACAAACACACACAAACACACACAAACACACACACACACACACACAGGTCGACCTGAAGTTCTCCAATTGGACAGACATGGGGGATGTGAGCTCAGAAGAGTCTCACATGAACCCTGTCTGACAAACTGTTTCCGAGATCTGTTTTTGGATTAGAACTCCCCTAGGGGGTGGTGAAGAAGGGGCAGCATCTCATCAGACCCAGAGGGAGTGCAACAGGTTCCTCATAGGTCAGAGATTTTCCCTCTGAATTGGAGCCGGGGCTGCAGCATGGCAACATGGCTGCACAACAGCTGGCTCCAGGCCAAAGCAGCTGAACAGGAGTGTGCAGAGGTGAGATGAAAGCCTGATAAGATCTATTAACCCACAGTTATAAATCAGAATTCTGAAAAGGCAAGGAAACTTGAGAGCATAAATAATATTGTTGGACAGATTGGGATTTTTGCAAAAGGAAAGAAGGGGAAAAATGGAGGGTTGAATCACTATCCCCAAAGAGAGCCATTTGCTTGAAATAATTTGGATAGAAAGGAGGAAAAAGAGAAGTGACAAACCCACTTAAACATAAACTCTAAATTTGGTTTTGGACTTGAAAAAGTTTGTGATTTTAAAGGAGTCTAAGAGCGTGAGGATTTGCTTCAAGTGTCTTTTAACTAGCATATCTTCAGCAACTCCAATTAATGAGAACTGGAATGCAACAAGGAAGAAAGATCAAGAAAAAAGCACCATCTCCTTACTGATAACTAATAACCTAATCTTGCCTGTGTGGGAAATTTTAATTAACCAACTGCCATAAATCAGAACTTGGAAAAGCAGGAGGGAAGAGAAACATACCCAAATTTGTCTGTATGCAAATTTGTTCCAATTAATATATTTTGAGCAATTATAACCAACAAGAAGCAGAAAGTACAAAGGAGAAAATAATAACAAAATCAAGAACTGGGGAAATACGAAGTCTTTTCTTTTCTTTTTTTTTGCTTTTTGTCTGCAAAAGATCAAGATGGCTCCAGCTTCTCTTCCATTTTCACAATAGTTGAATTAACTAAATTTAAGGTGGAGCAGAATTTCAAAATAAGATTTGTATAACTAACTGCAATTTTGGAACTGGACATTAAGAAAGAACAAAAGATCAAGATGGTTCCAGTCACTCTTTCCCACAGCAGCTGAAGTAGATAAAATTAAGGTGGACCAGAACTCTGAAATAAGAATTGTATAACTAACTGTAACTTTAGGACTGGACATTATGGAAAAGTGGGAATTTGAAGAATTACATGAAATTATAAAAAATATGCATAAATCATTAAAATCAAGCCTAAATAGAATTCTGAATCCAGAAGGAAAGGAAGAAGGAGGTAGAGACAATGAAGGGGGAAATAAAAAGCAGACAAAATACTCCATAGGGCTTGGCAGTGGTATAGGGAAAATTGTAAAGGGGGGATAAAAAGCAGACAAAAGATGTTTTGGAGGTTGACAGTGGCATAAGGAAAACTGAAATAGGAGGTTACGCCCCAACAAAGGGAAATATAAAAGATCTTTTTGATGAAGGCGTGGGGAAACTTTAAGGGGGTAGACATGTCAAAACAAAGAAAAGAGAGAAGGCAGGAATAGAGAAGTGGGACAAAAGACTTATTAGGAAAAAATCAGACAACTAAAAATTGTTATATGGGAAAATATAAAGCTAACGTAAGAGGTTTATTCCTAAATATGACAATAAAATGGAGTTGCTAACTGACTGAATATGATAATGGAAAGATAATTAAATAAAGGTAAAACATATGGAATATGGACAAATATGAAACTGTTATGGGGAGATTGTAAAGCAGAGGTTTGTCATTCACTTTATACATGATAATTAAACTGAGTTGTGAATTGATTGAATATGAAATAGAAGGACAACCAAGCATGGGTTAAAATATATTTTACATACATACATACATACATACATACATACATACATACATATATACACACACATACACATACATACACATACATACACACACACACACACACACACACACATACATACATATGTATGTATTTAGTGTCACAACCCCTGGTATGCCCAAATATGGGAGGAAGTCTACTGCTTCCATTCTTGTCTATCAGCTCATCACAAGAGACCATCCAGGCAGAAACCCAATATTTTTACTGTTGCCTTTGTTACATTTGTGTTGTATTTGTGCTGATAAAAAAATAAAGGGAGACTAGTATAGATCTATTTCAAGCTATTTAGCTCTCATCAGCTAGCCATACCCTTAATAAATAAATATATATTTATTTATTGTGTGTGTGTTGTATTTGTGCTGATAAATAAATAAAGGGAGATTTCCTCCCATATTTGGGCATACCAGGGGTTGTTGTTTTAAATATATATATATATATGTATATGTATATGTATATGTGTATGTGTACGTGTACGTGTACGTGTATATATATATATATATAATGAACAAAGTGAGATGTATACCGCTTATAATTCTATATAGTAGATTAAGGGAATGGTAATGAACATTGAACAGTAAAGATTGCCATTTATAGACAATTAAGGGTAATCTAAACCAAGCTATGGAAAAATGGTGAGGGAACATGAAATATACTTACAATGGGAAACTATTGAGATTTAAAGACAGAATTACAAAGTGGGGGCATGTAAGGATGTATAATTATATAAACATAATGATGAAAGTAGCTGGGAATTGTAATCAGGTCTACATCTCGGGCAAAATTGGGCGGGGGGGATTAAAAGTATAATGACTATATATGTATACCTTTTTGTTGTCTCTTTAAAAAAACGAGAAAGATATATGTTAAAATTAAATATGTATACTCAAAAGGAATTATAAATACCATCAACATAAAATGGAGGTCACTCAGAAGCTGAAATACACCAAGTAAATGAGATGTGAGTGTGAAGTAGAGGAGACAGGTAAGGGAAGAAAAGAGGGATAGGAGAGAGGGCAGGGGGTGAAGAGGAAGAGAAAAGAGGAGTGGAAAAGGGAGAGAGGAGAAGAAGAGAGGAAGGGGAAGTAGAGAATGGATGGATGACAGAGAGAAAAAAGGGATGGATGACAGAGAGAAAAAAGGAGGTAGGGAGGGGGAGGAGAGAGGGAGAAGAAAGTGACAAATATGGTGTATGGAGCGCAGAAGAGCCAATCATTGTTTTTGGGAGTTGATGGTAAGATGAATTGATGTAAACATTTGATAATACAATACAATGTTGGCTATGCAATAGTATACATGTGGTTATATGTTATGAAAATGAAAAGATAAAAAACTGTATATATTAACACACACATACATACACATACACACACACAGGACCTGCAGTCACGTGATCAGATTTTCACTGCTTTGGGACTGGCTTGCATTTATGGTTGCTTGCAGCATCCTGTGGTCATGTAACCACAATTTTCAGCAGTTTTTGGTGGTTGTTGTTGTTGTTGTTTCCAGCATTTACATCTGGAGTCTGCCAAAAGAATAACCATTGAAACAAAATAGATTTTTTAATAAGTGTGATATTTCCTTCACACACACACACGCCCGCACACACACGCCCGCACACTTCCCTAATGTAAGTAATTTGTATCATAATTTTCCTGCTAGATAGAGCTTTATACAGAATTTTTAGTTGATAACTGTATTGCAATATTCTGAAATATACCGAAACCAAACAAGATTTGTGTTCCAATCGGTAGATTAGTTTGGAAAATGCAAATTTGTTCAGTTCAATTAAAAACACAAATCAAACAAAATAGTTCCCATTCCTATAGCTGGGTAATGGATGCATTCTGTTTTTCATGCATATTAATGAAAATTCATGTGCTGTAAGCCTAAAGCATCATGCGAACTGCCACTTTCATAGATCTAGTAAATTGGAAATCATCATTATAAATTATTTTCAACATACTGTAGATTCATCATATTCTTGTTCAAAGAAAATAGTTTAAAAGAAAAGTCGTCAGGTGTCTGGCAGAACCATAAAATGAGTGTTAGGGTTATTGAGATATTCATTTAATAATAGTTTTGTTTTCCTTTCCCTTTCTCTGTATTTTCTCTGTTTCCTTTCAGCCAATGGATATTTCTGAGGTTTGCTGGCAAACCTCCACATAATCAAAAGAATGTTCTATGACTAGATTTTTTTAAATTTATCTTTACAGCCACCCAACAGATACCTATGGTGTCTTTTGCTATAAAAATGGTTTTGAAATTAGCTTGATTTTGGAGGGTTAAAGTTCACTATTTTTAGAACCAATTTGGTCTAGTGGTTAAGGAATCAAGTTAGAAAGCAGGAGAGTTCTAGTCCTGCCTTAGGCATGACAGCTGGCAAGGCTAGTTATTCTCTCTCAGTCAGGGGTGAAATCTTCTCGGTTCAGGCCGGTTCACACGAACTGGTAGGGACGATAGGCCATGGTTCTCTGAACCGGGGGTAAAAATCCCTGGTGGCTCTGCCCTCACCCTATCGCCCCTTCCCGCTTGCCCGCTTGCCCCCTCACTCACTCACCACTTCCAGCTGCTTGGTGGTTTGCTTCTGGACACTTGGTAGTTCTCTTCCAGCCCAAATGCCCCTCCCTTTATATAAGGTCCCTTTGCCACAGTTGGGTTTACCCAGAACTAGCTACAAAAAAAGTAATAGTGTTTTTCTCTGATGGTACTAGTGTTATGCTTTGGAGAAAATCTGGAGTGAGCACTAGGATAGCAAAAGAGTTTCCAAACATCATCATATGGCACTGCTTGAACCATCACCTCCAGCTTATATTAGATGACGCCATAAAGGAAATAAAGCAAATAAATCATTTAAAAATATTTATTGATAAGATATGCTCTATTTTTCAGCAATCCAATAAAAACCAAATTGAACTTGATGAAATATTTGAAGAACTTGACATTAGCATCGTAAAGACTGGTAGAGTTTTGGGGCCAACATAGGCTGCCTATAGTTTAAGGCAACCATAGCTGTATGGTGTGCTTATCCAGTGCTACATCAGTATTTTCATGTGAATGCAAAATACTCAGGTATGTCTGCTTGTCTGGAAAATATTTTTTTTTAATGATTTGGAGTTGATGACTGACATTCTGGAAGAAATCTCACTTTTTTCAACTGCACCTCAAGCAAGCAGTACGGACATCATAAAGGCTGAGAAACTGGTGAGAAGTTCAAAGAAAGAATTTTAAATGCTTGCAAAGGGAAAGGGTCCATACGAAAGAAAATTTCCAATTTCCAATTTAATAAAATTTGTATGCCGCCCACTCCCTAGGGACTCTGGGCGGCTTACAGACAGATAAAAACATTTAAAAATTTAAAAATAAAGGTACATTATTAAAATTGCACATCATCCATTCAGTGTAGGTGGGTGGGGCTGGACATTGATCCAGCCCCACCTGCCGGAACAGCCAGGTCTTGGTGGCTTTATGGAAGGCCGGGAGAGTGATAAGGGTCCAGATCTCTACGGGTAGATTGTTCCACAGGGCCGGCGCAGCTACAGAGAAGGCTCTCCCCCAGGGAGTCGCCAGCCGGCATTGTCCGGTTGACGGCACCCGGAGGAGGCCCAACCTGTGAGATCTGGTTGGTTGTTGGGAGGTATGTGGCAGGAGGCTGTCTCTCAGGTAGCCAGGTCGTAAACCATGTAGGGCTTTAAAAGTAATGACTAGCACCTTGAAACGTGTTTGGAGACCAATAGGGAGCCAGTGCAGCTCACGGAGGATGCGTGTAATATGGGTATCTAGGTACACCCAATATCGCTCGCGCGGCTGCATTCTGGACCAACTGCAGTCTTTGAACATTCTTCAGGGGCAGCCCCATGTAGAGCGTGTTACAGTAATCCAGTCTTGAGGTGACGAGGGCGTGAGTGACCATTCGAAGTGCCTCCCGGTCCAGATAGGGTCGCAACTGGTGCACCAGGCGAACCTGGGCAAAAGCCCACCTGGTCACAGCTGACAGATGGTGTTCTAACATCAGCTGTGGGTCCAGGAGGACACCCAAATTGTGGGCCCTCTCTGAGGGGTGTATAATTTCACCCCCCAGGCTAAGAGTTGGAATGTCTAGACTGTCCTTGGGAGGCAGAATCAATAGCCACTCGGTATTGTCTGGGTTGAGTGCAAGCTTGTTCACTCCCATACAGACCCTGACAGCCTCCAGGCACTGGCACATCACTTCCACTGCTTCACTGAGTTGGCACGGGGCAGACAGATACAATTGAGTATCGTCCGCATATTGATGATATTTGATCCCGTGCCAGCGTATGATCTCACCCAGCGGCTTCATGTAGAAAAGTTGATGCGCTAATTATTTCAGAAACCTTCAAAAACATAAACTTTGTGGAAAATCATCGATTTGTTGAACTTCATTGGGGAAGACTTTTAGGAAGCATACTAACAAATTTGCAGAAAAGACTAATGGACTGTGAATATTTAAAAACAGGTTGCCAATTGCAAGACACCACGAATAAATTACACTTTTTACATTTTTTGGTGCCAGAGTACTGGGATTTTTCAGCAATAGTTCCATGAACAGCAGCTGAGGAACAACTGTGCACATTTGGTAACATTTTCAATGACAATAGTAACATCAACGACTACAGAGATTTTTTGCAGAATATGTTAAAAGGTTTGAAGAACTATGCAATTCCTGACAGTGTTAAAAAAGCAAAAGTCGCCTTACCATTTCTAATTTAATCAACCTCATGACAATCAATATTCCTGGCCTGCCTCTTCCAAAATGGGACCCGATTCCTGCAGTGAGAAAGTGGCTACGAGAACACCCTCACTCAGCTGATGATCCCAGAATCAAGATCAAGAAAAGTGGAAGTGAGGAGAGCGCCAATGAGAAATCAATGTGGAAACATCTGAAAGTAAAAGATGAATAATACTTTTATGTAAGTATTTTTGTACCTCTTTTATTGTTTTGTATACTTCTTTTATTTTTATTTAAGTATTAAGTGGTTAAATTGGTATATCATGGTATATCTTCTTTTTGTAGGTCCTTATTATCATTGGTGCATTGAAGACAACACTTTTATTGCTCTTATGTAAGTATTCATACATAAGTATTCTTCATTATTCTTATTTAAGTATTAAATGCACAAAATAATTGCTATATTTTCTTTTTGTAGATCATAAGGGCAAAGAAGTAATGTCCACTTGGCCACACCCACCCAGTCACATGATCACTATGTCCACCATGCCATGCCCACAGAAATGGTAGGGAAATTGTTAAAGATTTCACCACTGACCTCAGCCCAAATCATCTCACAGTGTTGTTGTGTGGGACATAAGAATGTTAGCCCACCATCTTGAGATGTACAAAAATAATAAAGGTGAGATAAAAATAAATAAAATAGAATTTTGATATATTATTTTGCTTTGAAAATTCAGCTACAGCTACTTATACAATCTTTTTTAATGAAAAGCATGCTGTATTTAAGCTGGTTTCTACAAATAGGAACAGTCTAAGGGACAAAATGAGTTATCTGCTTCTTTAAATAAATGTAGGGACAAGCTATCCTATTTTCTTCCTAGTATCAAAACAACTGTAAATGTGTACAGTAGACATAGTAAACAAGGTAATTTGAAACAAGTGTAACTCATTACAAGCATTCAATATCTGATATATGAAAGTTATTAAACAAAAGACAATAAATTAGAACACTTTATTACTGTACTGATTATTTAGTTTCTCTTATCATATGCCACAGTTGAAGAAATTTGATCCCTCAATTTCTAAATATTAAAAGTTAAAAATACAATGCACTTTCCACTACACAAAATAAGAGGAAAACAAGCCAAGGCCTCTCAAAAAATGTACTGTTAATTCACTTCATAAATCACTCTTGCTTAATAATTCAATATAGCATTATCTAGGAAGACAGCATCTCAACAAGAACAAATCTCATAATCTCAGTATACATTGGACATTTTTTTTACAAGTTTATTTTCCATGGGATAAAGTAACACAAACCACACAATAAAATATGACTTGATATTTTGGATAGTGCTGTTGTCGGCAAAACTGATTTGTTAACATCAACCATTGTGCAAGTGCAACTGATTGGATTGTATACCTACATGCATACAAATGGGCTGCTTGGAGAGGTCAAATGCATGGGAAAATCCCAATGGAAGGTAAACCCATTTAGGGTTAGGATTAGGTCCCCATAAAGTTGTAGAGAAAAATGGAAGTTGGCAATGAATGCGCAGACCATAGTCATGCTTAGGAGGGTACTGACATTTTTAGTCAGTCTTTTCTACCTTTCCAGGTAAAATACATGAAAACCCACTTAGAGTTAGGGTTCGCCAATGAATTCACAGCCCATAGTTATGCCTAGGAGGGCACTGATCTTTTCCATCAGACTTTTCTCTCTTTGCAGGTAAAATACATGGAAAAATCCCATTGGAGGGTAAACCCACTTAGGGTTAGGGTTAGGTGCCCTAATACTAACCCTAACCCTGAGTGGGTTTACCATTCAATGGGATTTTCCCATGTATTTTACCTGGAAAGGTACAAAAGCCTGACTGAAAAAGTCAGCGCCCTCCTAATCATAATTATGGGCATCAAATTTGTCAGCGACATCCATTTTGCTGTATAAATTCATGTGCACCTAACCCTAACCCTAAGTTGGTTTACTCTCCAATGGGATTTTTCCATGTGTTTTACCTGGGAAGGTAGAAAAACCTGAGTGAAAAAATCAGTGCCTTCCTAATCATAATTATGGGTTGCAAATTCATTGATGACATCCATTTTGCTCTATGACTTCATGGGGACCTAACCCTAATCCTAAATGGGTTTACCCTCCAATGGGATTTTCCCATGTATTTTATCTGGAAAGGTAGAAAAGCCTAACTGAAAAAGTCAATGCGCTCCTAAGCATAACCATGGGTTGGGAATTCATTTTATATGCCATTGTCCTGGTTTATTTGCATTTTCAAAAAAGTTTTGCCTTGTTGATCTTATTTTACTTGTCACATCTTCATTTTCCATTAAGTTCAATTTGTGTTTTTGTAAGTCCATTAGATTCTTGACCTTTTTATATTGTGGATTTTTCTGTAATTCTATCTCCAATCACTTATATTCTTCCTCAATCTTCTTTCATGTTTGTCTATTCTGTTTATTCCTTTTTCCTGAATATGTCATTACCAATCATCTAATTTATGTTTTGCTAGTATCCCACACATTCTGTAATGACGTATCCTCTTTTCTATTTTCCTTAAAAAAGAAAGTTAATTCTTTTTCCATGTACTGCTGAAACTTCATTTCATTTAGTAGGTTTTGATTTAATGGCAATCTCATTCTTTTTCTCTGTCCTTTTGAAGTCATTGTTATTGGATTATGATCTGCCCACGTACTCGTTTCTACCGTGTTTCCCCAAAAATATAACATGTCCTGAAACTAAAGCCCTGCCACATTTTTTGGGTGGGCAAAAATATAACCCCCCCCCCTGAAAATAAGCCCCCTGGACAACCCCCCCCCACTCCGGCCAGGCAAAGCACCACTCACCAACCACGCTCTATGATTATACGCTCTGCCGGCAGCTGGCCCACATCAATAGAGTGTATGCTCAGAGCGGCTACTGCCAGAAGACTCGGTTTGGAAGCCGCAGAAAAAGCCATGTGGCAGCGGAGGTGCCCTAGCTCTGCAGAGAGAGCTGTGCCGGGGCATCGTGAGGCTGGGAGGCGCGTGAGCGAGAGTGGAACAGCCGCTCATGTAATCCCCCTCTCCAGCCATGCAGAGAGCCATTCACTGGCATTTCGAAGGTGCCAAGATGCGGGAACTGGGCAGTGGCGAACAGGCGCTTACACGCCTTGGCGACACCCCAAGGTCAGTGAATGGTGCTGTGCCCAGCTGGAAAGGGGGTTTGCCGGTTCTCTAGAACCTATAACAACCTGCTGAATTTCACTCCTGCACTAACCCTGTTGGTTTACCCTCCAATGGGATTTTTCCATGTATTTTACCTGGAAAGGTAGAAAAAGCTGTGCTCTCCTAACCATGACTATGGGCTGCAAATACATTGCCGACATCTATTGTATTCTACGATTTAGACCTAACCTAATCCTAAGTAGGTTTACCGTCGAATGGGATGTATTTTACCTGGAAAGGTAAAAAAGCCTAACTGAAAAAGTCAGTGCCATCCTAAGCATAACTAAGGCAGCAAATTCATTGGTGATGTTCATTTTGCTCTTCAACTTCATGGGGACCTAATTCTAGCCCTAACACTAACCCTAACCTGAACTATAACCTGAATACAAAAACAAATGGTGGTACAAGATTCAAGATGGAATTTCATGCTTAAAAAGGGTATTTCTTGCTTAAAAAGGGTATTTCTTGCTGTTTTTAAAAATCGAGTATTTTTGCACCCAGAAGAGGAAAAATCCTAATTCTGTGGTAAGAATAACTTGGAGGCCAATTCTTTTTTAACCTAAATGCAAAAACGGATGCTGGGATGAGATTTGGGGTGAATTTCATTTTTAAAAATGGCATTTGTTGCTGTTTTAAAAAATTGAGCATTTTTCAACCAGAAGATGAAAAATCCTGATGCTGCGGTCAGAAAAATGGGTGTCTTGGAGGCCAATTTTTTTTTGAACCTGAAAACAAAAACAGATGCTGGGACAAGATTTGGGGTGGAATTTCATGTTTAAAAAGGGTATTTCTTGCTCTTTTTAAAAATCGAGCAATTTTGCAATCAGAAAAAAAAAAAATTCCCATAACGCCATCAGAAAACCAGGTGTCTGGGAGGCGATTTTTTTTTAACCTGAATACAAAAACGGATGCTGGGATGAGATTCGAGGTGGAATTTGATGCTTAAAATGGTATTTGTTGCTAATGTTACCTCCAATGGATTTTTCCATGGATTTTATCTGAAAAGATAGAAAAGCCTGACTTAAAACGTCAGTGTCCTCCTAAGCATAACTATGGGCTGCAAATTCATTGCTGACATCCATTTTGCTCTACGACTTCATGGGGACCCAACCCTAAACCTAAGTGGGTTTATCCTCAAATGGGATTTTTTCATGTATATGTGTAAAATGTGTAAATGTGTAAAAGCATTACTGAAAAAGTCAGCACCCTTCTACACATACTGATTCAGTGCGAATTCATTGGAATATCCATTTTTCTCTGTGAGTTCATGGTGACCTAACCATAACCCTAAGTTGGTTTACCCTCTAATGGGATATTTACTTTTTTTCCAGGGGCATCAACCTCAAGGCCCAATGGCCGAATTCGGCCTTTGGGGTGCTTAAATCTGGCCTATTGGACCATTCTGGGAACAGTGAAGTGCCAGCCCGTGGTGCCTCTGCCAATTGAAACAGAGCTATAGATGGCCTCCCAAGGTCTCTTTTCATGGGTTGCAGGTGGCTGTTGCAGCTGAAAATGGAGCTCCGAAGCCCATTATCCCTGTTAGAGTGTTGAGGCTGCCCTAGGTGCCCCCAATATGAGTGGCGTCAATCTGGCTATGCCCACCTTATCCCCTGAGGTCAAACACATATTTGATGCAGCCATGAATGAAATTGATTTTGACACCCCATAATCTACCATCTAGATTATATTTCTTAACCTTGGCAAATTTAAATTGGTCTTCAACTCCCAGAATTCCCCAACCACCATGATCTCAATTAGTCTCAAAATGCCTGAACAGGTTAGTATTTGAATGTGAAATCATTAGAAAATTCCTGGGCTTAGCCAAGACAGGAAAATTAGAAAAACATTCTTGAGAAACTACAGTGAGAATAATTAATCAGTGGAATGGCTTGCCTTCATAAATTCTGGGTGCTCCATCACTGGTGGTTATCAAGAAGAGACTGGACAGTCATTTCATCAAAATGATGCAGAGTATCCTACTTAAGTAGGGATGGACTAGAAGACCTCCAAGATCCCTTACAACCTTATGATTCTATGTTCTAAGCAGTGTTTCTCCACTTGTGGTTGCTCCATCATTAGAGGTTTTCAAGAAGAGATTGGAGAGTCATTTGTCCAAAATAGTAATGGATCTCCTGCCTTTAGCAGAGGGGTTGGACTAGAAAACCTCTAAGGTCTCTGCCAACTCTGCAAATCTGTAATACTTCTGTCTTCTCCATAGCAAACCATTTCTATTTTTGTTTTCATTGTTGTTAGTTGCGAAGTTGTGTCCGACCCATCACGATCCCATGGACAATGTTCCTTCAATGTTGCCTTCCTATCCTCTGCCATCCCCATGAGTCCATTTAGTCTCACGCCTACTGCTTCAGTGACTCCATCCAGCCACCTCATTCTCTGTTGTCCCCTTCTTCTTTTGCCTTCAATTGCTCCGAGCATTAGGCTCTTCTCCAGTGAGTCCTTTCTTCTCATTAGGTTGCCAAAGTTTTTGAATTTTCTAGCTAAGAAACCTAAATGGAGATGTTTGTAAAATCATAAAGAGTTAAGCTTGACTGAAAGGAAAGTTTACTTTTGCTATATTAGTAGAGAGATGCAGAAGCTGCTAGTGGGTTTGTTTGTTTGTTTGTTTTTGCTTCTGCCAGTCTTATGCAGATGTAGGCAGATGTTCCCAACTGGTGACCGTAAAATCATTTCAAATCTTATTGCCAGCAGGGACTCCATTAGAAGATTTAAACCTAAACAGGCTTTGGGCACTGCAACTGTAGCCTTTGAGCTGAATATGTCTCTTCCCCGGCAAAGTTACTCTTGTTGCCAATCTTGTCAGAAGATTGGCTTTTTTGAATCTTAGACTTAATTTGTATCTGTCAGTCATTTTTTATTGGGATTACTTTTCACGTTGTCTTCCTCGAAAAGAAAAGAAAGCCATGCTGTGCTCTGGTGTGCATGAACGATGCCTTTAAAAATAAGTGCAGAATTAAAACACTGTTTTATTAAACCCATAGCATGTGCTAATGACATTCAGAATTTCTTTTCAAGTACATTACTGCGTGCTAATGCACATTAAAGGACAGTTAAAGCTGATGTGCCTACAGAGCAGCATGTTTTACAAATGCAGAAATCTCCCTGAAAACATGCTTGTGCTTTTTTAGATTCCTTCCACAAAATGGCCAAAAAGAAGAAAAGAAAAGAAAAGAAAAGAAAAAAGAAAAGAAAAGAAAAGTGAGGGAAGAGGAAAGATAAAATATTTGTAAACTCACTATCCCCATTACTTTGGATGTAAGTCAAGATTGCTTCACCTGTGGCATGGAAGGAGTCAAAATGACACTAAACCTGGACAATGAGCTATTATTTTCCATAAATGGATCCTTATAAAATGTATCCAAAGTTACAAGGAAAACCAGTACAAGATGTTTTATAGGTGGCACTGCAGCCCGTGAGATTGCAAATATATCTCCAAACTTATTCCCAATGTGTTGGAAATGTGAGAAATCAAATGGGACATCACACATGGTAGACAGGTGAGGCAGCCAAAAACTGGTTGGAAATGATAACAGGAGATCACATAGACTGGAAACCGGAGGCATTTTTATTAGGTTTACAACAAAATACAAAAAAACAAACCTCTATTCCTAATTCTGCATATTATTGCAGCGGCCAGAATAGCATATGCTCAGGAATGGAAGAACAACACAATACTGAGTGAAGAGGTGATAATATGGAAGATCTTAGAATATGCAGAGATGGATAAATTGACCAAAGAAATTCAAGCAAAGGAGGAAACAGAATACTATTTAATTTGGGAAAAATAGTATAAGTGTCTAGATGATAGAAATGGGAAATAAGAATTTGGAAAGTTCTTGTTTAGTTTGTATTATAGAAGAAGTAGGAATTAGTGATAAAAACATAGAAAAAGTAGGATTTATAAAAGTAGGAAAAGTTATATATTAGTAGAAGAACAACAAATACTGTCTGATACAAATAACCAAACATAGACTGATAAGCAAAAAAGTAAGAAATAATAGGATTGTAAGTGTAAAATTACTTAGAAATGTATTAAGGGGGAAATAGTGTTGGTAAAGATGTACTGATAGATATCTGCTGTAAGAAGGAGCATGCAGTTCCGATGTTATTTGTAAGTGTTGTGTATGTTTTTAATCATTTGTATAAGTGTTTGTAATAAAAAAGGGGGAAAATGTATGCAAAGAATGCAAAGGCAGATCTGTGCAAATCTATAACCCACTCAGATGAAGCTCTGCAAACTGGAAGATTTAAACCAACCCAGAGCCATGTGTGCATAATAAAGACTCCTTTTAATTCAAGCTGCTTTCCTGTTTGTGGGCCACAAAAATAGAAAATATCTGCTCTGGGAAGGAAACCACCTCATCATCAGAAACACTGTGACACCATGAAACACATCCAAGTTCAGCTATGCTTTCTTCGGCAGCTTTTGTGAATATGCTTTCCCATCCACCCCCTGTGCATAAGCTAGTGTGGATGTTTAATTATTAATATTTTAAGAGTGGAACAGTATATGGTAGAGTTGCTGCATGACTGCTATTACATTTTTCAAGGATGTTTATTTCAGATGTCATGCCTACTGTAATTCAGCATTGCCACCCAATTAATCTTGTTTTCAAAAAAAAAGTGGCTCAAATCCACATAAACATGTAATCCCACCTGGAATTTTGGAATCATTGTATATGCAATTGAGTCGTTCTATATACCAACTAAATTTGATCTAAGAATGAGCGTATATGAATAAGGTTATTTATCTTTATGTGTTTGTATACTCAAGGACAGAAATGAGTTTCTCATACTTTTCAGAAGGTTGTAGATCAGCAGATTCATCTAAAAATGTAGCTGGAGTTATTATTATTTTCCTTAACAGGATGAGGTTTCAGTTTAGATTATATATTTATTGCAGGGGGTTGGACTAGAAGACCTCCAAAGTCCCTTCCAACTCTGTTATTCTGTTATTCTTTCTCCTTGTTTTAACTTTTTTTAAAAATTAGTAAACTTAACTGAGCGAGTTTGTTTGGTGCAGAAATTAAGGCATCAGTCTAGAAACCAGGGGATTTTAGTCCCGCCCTAGGCATGAAGCCAGTTAGCTGGATGACCTTGAGCCAGTCACTCTCTCTCGGCTCTATGAAGACAGCAATGGCAAATCATGTTCAAAAATCTGTGCCAAGAAAACTGTGATGACTGACTCAAACTCTCTCTCTCTCTCTCTCTCTCTCTCTCTCTCTCTCTCTCTCTCTCTCTCTCTCCCTCCCTCCCTCCCTCCCTCCCTCCCTCTCTCTCTCTCTCTCTCTCTCTCTCTCTCTCTCACACACACACACACACACACACACACACAAACACATCAAATGAAACTAGGATAATGTCAGGCTGGCATCTACTGTAAGTTCTAAGCCACTCTGGAGATATATTAGGCAATACTCTGAAGCTCTCTGGTGCAGGTGAAGTTATTCATGCACAGAAGTATGTGTGACAGAAGTTCAGTATGCCATTCATCTAGAAAAGCCCACATGTTCAGTTTCAGTTAGTTCAGTGAGTGCAGTTGACCCAGTACCAATCTAAGAACAAAGTATATTATCACAACAGATACATCGCCCTTTCGTCTCATCCATATTGACAGTTGGTCAATTCACCTCTCCAAGGACATTTGAACAGGTTATGTTTGAGTGGATGCCAAAGCGCCAAAGCCTTTGAGAACAGGGAATATTGTGAGGAGTCAGGGTAAAAGGCTGTGCTCTTAACGTTGAGATAAAACACTAATGTTATAATGTCTGTACTAAATTCAGACCTATGTCCCTATATATGTCTATTAGATAGGGACTTTATGTATTAATGGACAATCATTGCATTCCAACAAAGGAAGAATCAAAATTATACAATCCAGATAAAGGGAGAAAAACAATATTTTAGAACAACACTGAGCAACAAGTTATGACGGCACACAATCAATTAATCGTCAAGCACACAATGTAGCAGGATAACAGTGGCCCTTCAATTGTGTTCTAGAGATGTGGACTGGAATGAACTGGCTTTAAGTGACCAATTGAAGAAAAATTATGTAATGAATTTGTTCATCAGGACACATTAATTTCATTGTGCGTGACTGTAGGGGAAAGGTTTCACATGTAGAAATACAGACCAGGCACAACTACCTCAGTATCCCACAGTAAGGTGGGAACCATGAGGAGGAGGAGGCAAGGATGACAGCAATATACAAGTACCACTAAAGAATAAGTTAGGTCCTGAAGAGCCAGCTCAATGGGAAAAACAAGATCCATGCCATCAACACACATGCCTTACCAGTCATCAGTAACTTGCCAGTATAGTGAGCTGGCCAAAACAGGACATGGAGCTGCCAATCTGGAGACTCAGAAGCTCCTAACAATATAGATGTTTCCACCCCAAGTTCATCTCTCAGAGACTGTATACCAGCTGGAAAGGTGGTAGATAGGGTGTACCAAGTGTCAAAGTCCTATCCCCATGATGACAAACCTATCGCACACATGCCAGAGGTGGCATGCAGAGCCCTCTCTGCTGGCACATGCGCCATCGCCCCAGGTCAGATCTCTATGGTGTTTCTTTCGTGAGCTTGTTTCCCTGCAAATGAAGAAACAGAATCTACCCAAAAATACCTTACCTCTTGCCGTGCTGCCGGTGTTGGGATGCCCCGTCTCCCACTGGCCAGCTGGTCTCCTGGTCTCTGCTGCACATGCCTGCATGTCCACGCACATGCATATTTGTGCATGCACATGTATGTCAGGGCATGCCTGCGTTTGCGCACGCCTTTCAGTTTGGGCATGCACACGAGCGCAGTTTGTGCACTCGGTGTCTAAAAGCTTCACCATCATTGTCCTATCCTAAGCAAAAGGATAGCATCCCAACACTGGCAGTGCAGCAAGAGGTAAGATCTTTTTCTTTCATGAGATTCTATTTCATCATTTGCAGGGAAACAAGCTCACAAAAGAAATGTCATGGAGATCTGACCTGGGGTGACGGCGCACATGCCAGCAGAAAGGGCTCTGCGTGCCACCTCTGGCAAGCGTGCAATAGGTTTGCCATCAAGAGTATAGGCCATCCATAATTATTTTTTGGTGTTGAATATCACATCCTGAATACCCTGTTTGCTTGTTGATTTCCATTTGAAAGTGGCCATGTATGATTTTACATCTGTCACATTTTGTGATCTTTGGCATTTTGACTGGAATGGTGTGATTGAAAGTTGATCTTCTTAGCAAGCTTCCAATGACTTACACGCATACAACAGGTTTGTATGTATTGTATGCAATGCTCAAGTATGCCTTGCACAAAATTGTTGTAATAGATCTTTTTGCACAGCAGTCATTTTGGCGTGACATAGTAAGACCCATATAGAGGTTAGCAATGACAGTACTTAGGTTTCCTTTCCATTTAGCTTTATGGGAGGCAAGTATCTGCTGTTGCTCCACTATATGGGGAAGTCACACTAAATACTTGACACCCAGTGGTGGGTTTCAAATTTTTTTAGAACCTATTCTGTAGGTGTGGCCTGTTTTGTGGGAGTGGCTTGGCAGTCATGTGACCAGGTTGGAGTGGCTTGGTAATCAAGTGACCGGGTGGGAGTGGCTTGGCAGTCATGTGACTGGGTGCGAGTGGCCAACTTGATGTCACTCACCAGGAGATGTCATGGATTGGGTAAAATGTGGTGAAGCTCACTTAACAACGCTCTTGCTTAGCAACCAAAATTTTGGGCTCAATTGTAGTCATAAGTCAAGGACTATCTGTGCTTTCCTCTGCATGGCAGCCTTGTCCTAGTAAACTCCTTCTCCTTTCTGGCAATTTTCCTCTCTGTTAGAGGCACTAAAATAATCCAGACAATGTAAGGTTTCCTGCTGCAGCAGGGAGTTGGACTAGATGACCTCCCAGTAGCCTTCTAGCCCTAAATTGCTGTGCTGTTTTTCTTTCTTTCTGCTAACAAAGAAACCTGCCTGAGGCTCATTCCACATTCCTGCCAGATAGAGATAATGAAATAATGACCCTAGGCTATCCGGGGAGGTAACTATGTGGGGGGGCTGCCTTCGGGCAGCTCCTGGACAGTGTTGCCTCCCTCGGCAGCCTCTTTATACTTTCGGGCTACAGCTGGTCGGCGGTGGCGGTGGAGACGGCTTTGTGCGGGTGGCGACGGTTTCGGCCTCATTGCCCTGAGAGGTGTTGGACTTGTGCCGAGCGGTGCCGACGTGTCAGTTTGTGGTGGAGAGCTCTACAGAAATGTTTATCTGGACTGGGGGACTGGTTTCCTGCCCCCACCGCAGTTCTAATGACCCCCCATCCTTCCCCCCTGGCGCGGAGTTTTCTCTATCTTGCCGCTGCCCCTGCGGGGCTCCACATCGCTCTACTGTCTGCCTGCTTGGACTGTGACTCCGAGAGCTCAGCGACTGGCCTTCTGTTGTGGCCAGTGTCATCTGCTGCTGTTATTGCCTCAGGAGTGCCGCGTTAGACAGCGCCATTTTCTGGACCATCTTATATCAGGCGCCATTACTCTGAAGAGGCAGCGCGCTTGCAGCGCGCTTGGAACTTAGACTCCCTCCAGTGGCCACCATTGCTGGCCCTGACTTTTTCACCTTCTTCTCGCTAGTTTGTCGTCCTCACCGCCTTTTCAGCTGGCACCTACCCACCCTTCCTGCAGCCACAGCCCTTGGGCTTTTAAACGTACGAACCAATTCCATCTGTTCGATTAGCATTACCTCTCGCCGCCCCAGTGACACCACCTCAGCCACTCAGACTTTGCCTTTTTCCACATCTTTGGCAGACCGGACTTTTGTGATTCTGCCACAAACTTTATACGCACTTTGTATTTTTTAACATCTGTGCAATTTTTTCTTTTTCTTTGTATGGGATATGTATGTGGTATGTATGTGATGTATGTTTGATGTTTGTTTGTATGCACTTTATTATTTTATTGTCATTGTATTTTGTAATTTTAATCTGACTTGTGGGGACTGTATGAGTGAGTGACTGTGTATGCATGAGGGGACTGGGAGAACAGCTGGGTGCCTCCTCCACTGAGTGCCATTGCAGAAGTGGTAGGGCCTATCTCCCGTCCTAGAATGATTGAGACTGATAGCCTGCCGGAGAGAGCGGACGCTTCGGACGGGGGAACGGGGTCTAAGGTTGCGGGAGTGGGCCGGAACATTACGGTCACGATGGGGAGGGGCAGGTATGGTGGGAACTTCAGGGCTAGCCATTACCGGGGAAGGAGGATTCGCTACGTCGCAGCGATCCCTCCTTCTGGCCATGTTAGTTCCACTCCAAGGCCAGATGGCGAGAGTGGTCAAAGCCCTGGTCTCAGGCTGTTGTTGCTAAATGCCAGGTCTGTGGTTCACAAGGCTCCCCTCGTCCGGGATCTAATATTAGCCGAGGGGGCAGACCTGGCATGTATTACTGAAACCTGGCTGGGCCCGGAGGGAGGAGTCCCCCTCACTGAAATGTGCCCAGAAGGATTTCAGGTGCTTCATCAGCCGCGACCCCAGTCAAGGGGTGGGGGAGTGGCTATCATCATCCGAGGGTCATTAGTCCCTCGTAGGATCCCTGCTCCGGAGCTTGTCGGGTGTGAGTCCTTATTGGTGAAGTTGGACCTTGAGGGTCAAGTGGGCTTGTTGCTAATGTACCTTCCTCCCAACAGCGTTACAACAGCCCTCCCCTCGCTCCTCGAGTCAGTAGCCGAGCTGGTGGTAGAGTTCCCCAGGCTTATGGTCCTGGGGGACTTCAACCTGCCTTCGCTCGGTGGACACTCTGATGGGGCGCAGGAGTTCATGGCTTCCATGACAGCCATGGACTTGACCCAAGTAATCCAGGGTCCGACTCACTCAGCAGGGCACACACACGACCTCATATTCCTCTCGGAGCAGTGGAGGCATGATCTAGATTTGAGGGGTGTTAAGATCTTGCCCTTGTCATGGTCTGATCACTTCCTATTGAGGCTTGACTTTCAGAGACCAATCCCCCACTGTAGGGAGGAGGAACCGATTAGGTGGTTCTGCCCCAGGCGCCTGATGGACCCTATGGGATTTCAGACGGCACTTGGAGAAATACCTGACACTCTCGTCCACAATCTGGTAGAGTCTTTAGTTGCTGCTTGGAGTACAGCGGGGGCTCTAAATCGGATTGTGCCTTTACGGCCTCTCCAAGGTAGTGGATCCAGGAGAGCTCCTTGGTTTACTGAGGAACTCCGGGAGATGAAGTGCCAAAAGAGATGCCTAGAGTGCCGCTGGAGGGCCAGTAACTCCAAGTCAGACTGAGCACTGATGAGAGCCTATATCAGGACCTATCTCGTGGCAATACGGGTGGCGAAATCTGCGCATTTTGCCGCTCTTATTGAATCCGCTGAATCACGCCCAGCCGCCTTGTTTAGAATAGCCCACTCCCTCTTGAAAGGGAGGGATGCGGACGACCCTTTACAAGGTAGAGCTGAGGAATTTGTTCAGTTTCTAACGGATAAAGTCGCTCGGATTCGGACAGATCTGGACTCCAATTGCATGGTACCAGCCGAGGTACCGGGGGAAGGTCTTGAGTGAATTTTATGGAACCAGTTTCAACTTGTCGCTCCTGAGGAAGTGGACAAGGCCATAGGAGCGGTGAATGCCTCCACCTGTATACTGGACCCGTGCCCCTCCTGGCTGGTTTCGACCAGCAGGGAGGTGACACGTGGCTGGATCCAGACGATAGTTAACACCTCTCTCCGGAGGGATGCGGTGGTGAGACCCCTCCTGAAGAAACCTTCTCTGGATCCAGCCATCTTGAGTAACTATCGTCCAGTCTCCAACCTCCCCTTTTTTGGGAAGGTTGTTGAGAAAGTGGTGTCCTTTCAACTCCGACGGTCCTGGGATGAAACCGATTATCTGGATCCCTTTCAGTCCAGTTTCAGGCCTGGTTACAGCACGGAAACTGCTTTGGTCATCCTGATCGATGATCTCTGGCGAGCCAGGGATAGGGGTCACTCCTCTATCCTTGTGCTTCTTGACCTCTCAGTGGCCTTCGATACCCTTGACCATGGTATCCTTCTGTGACAGTTGCGGGAGGTGGGAGTGGCAGGCACCATTCTTCGGTGGTTCTCCTCCTACCTCTCGGACAGGTCGCAGTCAGTGTTGGTCAGAGGGCAGAGATCGACCCCTAGGCCCCTCAATTATGGGGTGCTGCAGGGTTCAGTCCTGTCCCCCCTCCTATTTAACATCTACATGAAGCCGCTGGGTGAGATCATACGCCGACATGGGATTAAATATCATCAATATGCGGACGATACACAGTTGTATCTGTCCACCCCATGCCAACTCAGTGAAGCGGTAGAAGTGATGTGCCAGCGCCTGGAGGCTGTCAGGGTCTGGATGGGAACGAACAAGCTGGCGCTCAATCCCGACAAGACCGAGTGGCTATTGATTCTCCCTCCCAAAGATGATCCAGCTATTCCATCTCTCAGCCTGGTGGGTGAAATTATACGCCCCTCAGAGAGGGCCTGCAATTTGGGAGTCCTCCTGGATCCGCAGCTGACTTTAGAACATCATCTGTCGGCTGTGACCAGGGGGACCTTTGCCCAGGTTCGCCTGGTGCACCAATTGTGGCCCTACCTGGACCGGGAGGCCCTTCGGCCCTCATGCCCTCGTCACCTCAAGACTGGACTACTGTAATGCTTTCTACATGGGGCTGCCCTTGAAGAGTGTTCAAAGATTTCAGCTTGTCCAGAACGCAGCCGTGCAAGCGATTGTGGGTGCACCTCGGTACACCCACATTACACCTGTCCTCCACGAGCTGCACTGGCTGCCATTGGTCTCCGGACACCTTCAAGGTGCTAGTCATTACTTTTAAAGCCCTACATCGTATCGGACCTGGGTACTTGAGAGACCGCCTCCTGCCAGTCAGCTCCCAAAGACCTATTAGATCCCACAGACTAGGCCTCCTTCAAATTCCATCTGCCAGCCAATGTCGGCTGGTGACTCCTCGGGGGAGGGCCTTCTCTGTGGCTGCTCCAGCCCTCTGGAACGATCTCCCCATGGAGATCTGGACCCTTACTACCCTTCCAGCCTTCCGCAAAGCAGTTAAGACCTGGCTGTTCCAGCAGGCCTGGGGCTGTTGAACTATCCAGCCCCACTCGAGGTTACGGCTGTTGTAGAATTTTAAATTGTTTTTTATTTTATTTTTTTGTATCCCCTCCCTTTTTATTGTTAGCCGCCCTGAGTCTCTCGGGAATAGGGCGGCATACAAGCTTAATCAAATCAAATCAATCAAATCAAATCAAGTCCCGCACCGCACCAGGAGGATGAAGTTTAAATTCCTCCCCCTGCTCTGACCCACACATACCTTTTCCAGCTGCTTCAGGGAGGGCTTCAATGCTGCTCTTGCCTCGGGTCCTCTGAAGAAGCCCCACCCTCACTTCTTTCTCTTTGAGAAGCGCCTTGCAAATGGGGGAAGGGCAGGGGAGTGTACTGGTATGGGGGCAAGTACACAAAAGTACAGCAAATTTATGGCACCCATAGTGGCCGGAACACACCTCTGTTGACACCTTAGCTCAGGGGTGTCCAAACTTGGGAACTTTAAGACTTGTGGACTTCAACTCCCAGAATTCCCCAGCCAGGCTGAGTTTGGACACCCTGCCTTAGCCTATGGAAGCTGCTTTTTCTGCTTTTTTCTGTTTTTGAATACTACATAGAAATGTTCTATATTTTCAGACTGTATTCTAATACCAGAGTCATAATTATATATAGTCATTGGACCATTGCTACAACAACAAATCTAATAGTGGCCAAACTTTTTGCATAATACTATCTGTGTGTGTGTGTGTGTGTGTGTGTGTGCGTGTGTGTATTTATGTCTGTGTTTGTGTATCAGAGTTATTGACTGAATTGAGTTAAAAAAACAACACTATTTTAAAAGATATATATTTTGGGAGTAATTCAAGCAATTAACAGGCAGTATGCTGATTCCAGAACTTATGAAAAATGGTTATGCAGAATGTGTTCATACAGGAAGCAGAAAAATAAGTCCCCTAGTTATCTAATTTGGACAGTTATACAATGAAGCAATTAACACAAGCTGGCACCAAAAAGTCCCTGGCTGTGAAATTTCATTGAATAAAAATTTCCACATTAATTTTATCCTTTCCAGAAACAGTGCTGAGAGTACATGAAATCACTCACCATGGGAAAACTCTTGAGTGGAAACTGGCACAGGATTCCTGTGATGGAAAAATAACCATGACTAATGGGCAACCGAGACCCTTCAAAAAATAGCAAGAAAGAACTGGCCATACCGATGAAAAAGATGCAAGCTGTCAAGCTGAATTCTGTTGGACTGAACGGCAGAAAACTGCATATGATGTCCCCTTCCTTTAAGGATTTATCAATCACGTGAACTTTGAGCCATTTGAATATACAAACAGTTAAATTATTAAAACTGGAAATGTTGTGGGTACTATTTAGGAGTACTGACTGTGCTGTGCACCCACCCAGTTGGATTAAACTAGGAGACTGGGAATTCTAGTCCCATCTTAAGCACAAAGCAAGCTAGCAGACCTGAAGGCAGGACAAGAAGCAATGGATGGAAGCTAATCAAGAAGAGAAGCAACCTAGAACCAAAAAGAAATTTCCTGACAGTTAGAACAATTAATCAATGGAATGATTTGCCTCCAGAAGTTGTGGATGCCCCAACACTGGAAGTCTTTAAGAAGAGACCACCCCATAATCCCTTGCAGGGTGGAGTTGGGCAACTGAATGGAGCTGAATGTTTACTGGCCGGATGCCCTTCCTGTCTCCAATGCGGAGTTATATTCGGCAGATATATTCTCAACATACCCAGAGAGAGAAATATCTGCCTTTAACTAGGATCAAACTCTCTGCCTCCTGATTGTCAGCTGAGAATTCCACCTAAGAGATACAACCACCATTTGTTTCAAATAGTATAGGGGAAAGGTGGTCTTCAGCAGGTTCTGACCAGTTCTGGAAAACCAGTAGTGGAAATTTTGAGTAGTTCGGAGAACCGGTAAATGCCACCTCTGGCTAGCCTCGCCCCCATATATTCTCTGCCTCCTGATCGGGAGGAAATGGGATTTTTGCAGTAACTTTCCCCTGGAGTGGGGAGGGAATAGAGATTTTACAGTATCCTTCCACTGCCACACCCACCAAGCCTTGCCCACCAAGCCATGTCATGCTCACGAACATGCCCAGAGAACCGGTAGTAAAAAAAAATTGAATCCCACCATTAGGGTTTCTTGCTTGAGCAGGGTGTTGGACTAGAAGACTTCCAAGGTCCTGTCCAACTCTGTTATTCTGACCTTGGCCCAGTCACTCTTTCTCCAAATCCTAGGAAGTCAGCAATGAGAAACCCAATTCTTTTGTATTACTACAGCATATCAAATGATTCCTGTACTTCCCTCCTTTTCAGTCTGCTTTCTAGCAAATGGTATACCAGGATCAATTTGTAATATTATAAAAAAAACATAAAAGGTAAATGCCTGGGATAGTTGTCCATTCAGCTATGTCATAGTCTTTCCTTCTTGCCTTCAGAATTCCATTTGTCCATTTCCTATCCTTGAACTGCTTCAGCACTAGAAAGACAATGTACAGGAAGTGGCAAATGGACATGTTGTCTGGAAACATTTAGTGAGCTATTCCTACAGTGAGGTAAGGAAAATCATCTCACAGGTTGAAGCTACAGGTAGCCCTCAATTTACAATCGTTTGTTTAGTGACTGTTCAACGTTACAACGGCAACAGGAAAAGTGACTTATGATTGTTTTTCACAGACCATTGCAGCATGCTCACAATTGCACGATCAAAATTTGGATGCTGAGCCGAGGTGGCGCAGTGGTTAAATGCAGCACTGCAGGCTACTGCTAGATCAGCAGTTCAGCGGTTCAAATCTCACCGGCTCAGGGTTGACTCAGCCTTCCATCCTTCCGAGGTGGGTAAAATGAGGACCCAGATTGTTGGGGGCAATATGCTGACTCTCTGTAAACCGCTTAGAGAGGGCTGAAAGCCCTATGAAGCAGTATATAAGTCTACTGCTATTGCTATTGCTATTGCTTGGCAACTGACTCATATTTATGACGGCTGCAGTGTCCCAAGGGTCATGTGGTCCCCTTTTGCGACCTTTGGACAAGCAAAGTCAATGGGGAAGCCAGATTCACTTAACAACCAGCATGCCAACTTCACAACTGCAGCAATTCACTTAACATCTGTGACAAGAAATATCATAAAGTGGGACAAAATTTGCTTAACAAATATTTCTGCTTAGCAACCAAAACGTGGGGCTCAGTTGTGGTCATAAGTCGAGGACTATCTGTAGTTGCTTTACCTTGATATGAGTTTTTGTTTGGCCCATATTTTGGCCCCAGCCTCTGGGGATGTGGACAAGGCCATTTGAGCTGTGAGCGCCTCCACCTGTATTCTGGACCCGTGTCCCTCCTGGCTGGTTGCCAACAGCAGTGAGGTGACACATGGCTGGATCCAGGCGGTCGTGACCGCCTCCCTTCGAGAGGGGCACTTCCCCGCCGTGGTGAGACCCCTCCTGAAGAAACCATCCTTGGATCCAGCCATTTTAAACAACTATCGTCCTGTCTCCAACCTCCCCTTTGTTGGGAAGGTTGTTGAGAAGGTGGTGGCCTTCCAGCTTCAACGGGCCTTGGAGGAAGCTAGTTATCTTGACCCCTTCCAGTCCGGCTTCAGACCTGGTTACAGCACAGAAACCGCTTTGGTCGCATTGACCGATGATCTCTGGAGGGCCAGAGATGGAGGCCATGCGTCCATCCTGGTTCTCCTTGACCTCTCAGCGGCTTTTGATACCATCGACCATGGTATCCTTCTGCGACGACTGCGGGAGGTGGGGGTGGGAGGCACTGTTTTGCAGTGGTTCTCCTCCTACCTCTCGGACAGGTTGCAGTCGGTGTTGGTCAGGGGGCAGAGATCGTCCCTGAGGCCCCTAACATATGGGGTGCCGCAGGGTTCGGTCTTATCTCCCCTACTATTTAACATATACATGAAACCGCTGGGCGAGATCATTCGGAGGCACGGGATAAAATACCACCAATATGCGGACGATACGCAACTGTATCTGTCCGCCCCGTGCCAACTCAATGAAGCGGTGGGCGTGATGAGCCAGGGTCTTGAGGTCATTAAGAACTGGATGAGCGCTAACAAACTGGTACTCAACCCGGACAAGACCGAGTGGCTGTTGTGTTTCCCTCCCAAAAATTTGGCCAATGTTCCATCACTCAGGCTGGGGGGTCAAATTTTATACCCCTCAGATAGGGTCCGTAACTTAGGAGTCCTCCTGGACCCACAGCTGACTTTTGACCACCATTTGTCGGCTGTGACCAGGGGGGCATTTGCCCAGGTTCGCCTGGTCCGTCAGTTACGGCCCTACCTGAACCGGGAGGCTCTTGCAACAGTCACTCGAGCCCTTGTGATCTCTAGGCTGGAATACTGCAATGTGCTCTACATGGGGCTGCCCTTGAAGTGCATCCGGCGACTGCAGTTAGTTCAGAATACAGCCGCGCGAGTGATAGTGGGCGCACCGCGGTTCGCCCACATAACACCCATCCTCCGCGAGCTGCACTGGCTACCTGTTGATCTCCGGGTGCGCTTCAGGGTATTGATGATCACCTTCAAAGCACTCCATGGTAGTGGATCTGGGTACTTGAGAGACCGCCTTCTGCCGATTACCTCCCACCGACCGATTAGATCGCACAGACTGGGCCTCCTCCGAATCCCATCTGCCAGTCAATGCCGACTGGCGACTACACGGAGGAGAGCCTTTTCTGTTGCAGCTCCGACCCTGTGGAACGACCTCCCCGTCGAGATTCGCACCCTCACCACCGTCCAGACCTTCCGCATAGCCCTTAAGACCTGGCTATCCCATCAGGCCTGGGGATAGGTTCCCAATTTACCCGCCCGAGTGTTGACTGTTGAATGCAAGTTGTGTCTTATCATTTTATTTTGTTCACATATTGTTTGTTTTTGTATTGCACCCCCTTCCCTACAATTGTAAGCCGCCCTGAGTCCCCTCAGGGAAAAGGGCGGCCTATAAATCTTAATAAAATGTCAAAAATGTCAAAATGCCATATATTAAGTAGAATATTAGCGTGTGTGGGGCTGAAACACAAAAAATGGAGACTTCTCTACCGAAAGCATTTTCTCATTTCCTATTTAAGTCAACAAGAAAGCTATTACCAACTGATTGATAATTCCTTACCTAGCTGTGATATGTCCAAGATAATGAACAAAAATCTCAGCTCCAACCTGCCTAGAATTCTATTCCTTTCACTGTTACCCTGAATCTGACAGAATGATTTTAAATCAGCCTTGTTTGCAAATATGCAAAGATTGATCTAAAATTAAAAAATAAGCTTTAAACATTCTTTTCCAAAGCTCATTCTGCTTAAAGCTCACTGCTCCTTTGTATCCTGGCCATTATAAATGAATAGACAATGTAGTTGTCTGAAAGCATTTGTGCCCTTGTTAGAGGACTTAACACCACAGCAAGTAGAAAACAATTTAACTCAAATGGGTCTTCAGCAGCTTTCACTGGTCTGTTGCCCTCCAGAAATGCATCTCCAATTATAGTACCATGCATTTCAGTGTGCCCTGTTATTAGCTCTTTGGGCGAGGGGTTCTGGGATTTGTATTGCCAACCCAGGTGGATGACAGCAATATCTTATATTTATCTGACAAATACATGCCAAATCTCTAGAGCCTATACATTTCTCCATCTCAGGATAATGAGTCATGGATAGTGAAGAAGCCATTTATATTCTGGAACAGCTATGGAAATATGTCAGCACAAACTTAACCTTGATTCTTCTTTTTTTTAAAAAAAAGAAAAGAAAAAGAAAAGCCCCAGTACCACTTTCTATACTGCCATCCAATTATCTTTTATTTGTTTAGAATGTTATGCACTATTTTATTCATTTATGGTACAAATGAGAAGCCATGTAAAAATCTTTGAAAGTAATCCCTCCAAAAACCAATTTACTCGATAGTCATCAAAAGCTGTCTGAGAACTCACAAAGTTATACTCCAACAATAACTGAGTGACGTGAAAGCTGAAGAAGCCATTTTGGAAGGTTTGGTGGGGAAATTAGATATGCAGGTTTCGGTGGCTTGATCTCACTCTGTTCTCTGCATAAGCACCCAATGGATAGGGGCAGATGTGGCATTCAGCAGGTTCTGACCAGTTCTAGAGAGCCGGTAGCGGAAATTTTGAGTAGTCTGGAGAACTGGTAAATACACCTCTGCCTGGCCCTGCCCCCATATATTCTCTGCCTCCCAGCTGATCAGTAGGAAATGGGAATTTTGCAGTAACCTTTCCCTGGAATGGGGTGGGAATGGAGATTTTACAATATCCTTCCCCTGGAATGGGGTGGGAATGGAGATTTTACAGTATCTTTCCCCTGCCATGCCCACCAAGCTGTGCCAGGCCCACCAAATCGTGCCACGCCCTCCAAGCCACATCCACAGAACTGGTAGTAAAAAAATTAAATCCCACCACTGGACCAGGGGGAAAAAAGGTTAGGTGATTTCAGTTTAGCTTGCAGCTCTGATTATTTGCCTTCTGTCAACATTCTATCAATATCCATAGCCCTCAATTTCCAATGATGTGAGAGAGGGGATGATGGTATTATTCTAGGGAAGGATGTATCTGCCCACTTTAAGGCCATGCTAGATGAATTTCCTATGTATGAGTTTATTCAATCTTCTAATTCACTCTATGCATTTCTACCTGGGGTGGGGTGGGGATCCAGAAAACCAAAGAGACTTAGTTCTCTGTATTTTTTGCTGCCACCATACAGGTAGTCCTCAACTTACAACAGTTCACTGAGTGACTGTTCAGAGCTACAATGGCACTGAAAAAGATGACTTATGGCTGTTTTTCACACTTATGACATTGCTTAAGAATGAATACAGTTGGGTTGGCTCCTGTTAGCCAGAAGCTGTTTCTCTACAAGGCCATGTTACTATCAGTCAAGGTTCTCTGTTTAATGAAGTGAAGGACAAACTGTGCCCTTCCTTATTTCACATACAGAAATTGACCTGGCTGCTAATTCAGTACTTTCAATGGTATTGCTTTAATTTATACCCATTCAGTGTACAGTAAATCTCCTTCCCATTACAGGAAAAGTATAAGCCATAACATTGTAATAAAACCTAACAGAAAGTGGAACCATTGACATAAATAGGATTATAATTATGAAGCATTTGCAGATCATTTTAATTTGCTTTGGGTTTTACAGCCAGTTTCTTTTACTTAACCACACATATAAAGTACCGAACCACAGATGAATCTATTGTTTGGTCAATTTTCCCAAGAATTTGCTGTGCTGTAAATCTACATCAGATCAGGATTTCAGTCTAAAGCTGTATAACTTTGGCACATAATTTTGAAAGAGGCCATGAGGCTTGGGAATTAAAGAGCTGATATTGGGTAGAGGCAGAAAAAAAAAAGTTCTCTCTCCAGGCATATGCCCATTCTCCCCCTCAATCAGTGATGGGTTCCTACTGCTTCGGCCGAACCGATAGTAGTTTGGCGTCGTGGGTCGCTGGAACTGGCAGCAACCCAGGCCTGCCACGCCCCCGAACCGGTTCTTCCGGTGGCACTGTAGGCACCACCATCTTGTTTTTTGCTTCTGCGCATGCACAGAGCAATTTTTATTGCATTTATGGTAAAATGTGCACATGCGTGGAGCACCGAATCAGCAGTAATGCCGGCAGCAACCCACCCCTGCCACAATGTTATATTGCAATTATGAATACATTTAAGAACCTCCTTTTCCACATGAATGAGAGAGATTGTGTTTCAGTTTTATTTATCATGCATACCAGGAGTCTTTAAGGTTGGCAGTTTTAAGACGTGTGGACTTCAGCTCCCAGAATTCTGCAGCCAGCATGTCCACAAGTCTTAAAAATGCCAAGTTTGGAGACCCCCTGACATAATACAGACAAATTTGTATCAATGATTTAATGAGAGCATTTGTACAAAAAGATAGAGAAGATGGCCACTAAAAAAATCATCCTACAGAGTCATCCTACAGCCATGATCTATTTCGCACAGTTCAGCTGAAGGCCTTTTGATTTCGGGGTATTAATTGACTCAACTCTTTAAGGATGGAACTATATGAAGGTTCCATAGGAATGACAGATGTTGGAATCCAAGGTGGCACGATGAGCCAGATTCTGAGACTTTGAAATTGAGTCACACTGCAATTCACTCAATTCAAGACTGAAACTCAATTGGAAAAAAAAAACATTCAACCCTGGACAATAACGTGGGAGCATTATAATGCCTGCAGCTGCTTCATTTTTTTTTTAGCAGAACAAAATGAAAATAGCAGGCAGGAGGAGATGACCTCTGCATGTTTTCTGCAGGATGACCTCAAGAGTTTAACAGAAATAATTTGTTGAAGTAGTCTTCCTGCACTTCTTTAAAGACAGGGTGAAGAAGGCAGCACAACGGGAGCCTCCAAATTACCCAGCAAATGGTCTATAGAAGAGTTATGTTGACCCAGTGCAGAAAATGCCCTCGTTTAACTTTTTAAAAAAATACAATTCTCACTTAAATATAAATTCCAAATGCATTTTAAAAAATAAAGCATTACTTTTCTATTAGCTTCTATAGGCTAGCGTGGTTTGCCCTGCAATTTTGCAAGCTGAGTCCATTCTGGGGGAAATGCTGAAGGGTGTCTGTGGACTAGCTTTGGCCATTTTATTTCCGCACTGTTGGATCATTGGATTTTGGTGTGTCAGGAAGGCAGGCAAGGCTAATCCACAAGTTTAACCTCTCCTAAGAATTAACTTTCATTCATTGTTTTCTATATAGGCTCATAGACCTGGCAGGTTGAGCCTGTTTGAGGAGGACATGGAAGAATACCAATTGGCAGTTCCATGGACTGTATAAGAACCCAAATCAAGAACTTAAAGAAATATTAATCCATTCTTCTACCCTTGGACCACTTGTGTTCTGCCACACTTGGCATGTTTTCTTTAATACTGGGGAGCATCCTTCTTTTGCCTCCTGAACGGTATTGCAGATGGGGCCAAAAGCTGCTGATAATCTGGCTGGCAAGCAGAAGTTTCTGCAAAATCTCTCAGGGTTGAACAACTGGGCTAAATGGAAGAATCAAGATCTGGTGATGGAATTTGCAGAAATACACTGGCATGGAAAGTTATAGTGGCATCTGACAATTGTAGTAATTGCACCAAATGGAAGGAGATGGGCTAATGTGCCCAGGATTAGCTAAAAGTGATGTTATGTAGGCTTTCTTTCTTTCTGGTTAACAGGCAGGTCAAGTGCTCATGGCACATTTGGCACAGAGAGGCAGGTGGGCAGGTGGGCCTTGGCAAAGACAGTTTGCAAAAGGGAAAATGGGTTCAGACTGGATAGATTGGGTGGCTGGAGACCAGTGCAGGCATGAAAGCTGTTTTCTTTCTTTCTTTCTTTCTTTCTTTCTTTCTTTCTTTCTTTCTTTCTTTCTTTCTTTCTTCTGTTGAAGATTACTTGTATGATTTGATTCCTTCACAGCTTTGATGCTTGCACAATAGCAAGGTTTTACCTGTCCCTTATTCTTTCTTTCTTTCTTTCTTTCTTTCTTTCTTTCTTTCTTTCTTTCTTTCTTTCTTTCTTTCTTTCTTCCATTGAAGATTACTTGTATGATTTGGTTCCTTCACAACTTTGATTTTAAAAAGGTTGTGTTTGAAAGATCTAAGAGAGGAAAATGCCTTTTAGAGTTGAGCCACTGCACTGCAAAATGGTGGTGGAGGAGGAGCCCATCCAGGGGTTGCAATCATACTGGTGTGAGCAAGAAAAACATTTACATGCGCCTCCCGCTGGCCAACTGGTCGTCGGGTCTCTGCTGTGAATGCACAGGGGCAGGGCCCATGCGGTGGGGCTCACGTGCATGTGTGTGGGGCAGGGTGCATGCTGGGGCCACTTGTGTGAGGGGGACATGCAGGAAGGCATGTGCGCATGCACCGGGGTGGGGTTGCATTTTTGGGGTTCAGGTACATGCACACTTTGGGCACTTGGCCCGGAAAAGATTAGCCATCACTGTCCTAGACACTGCCAGTCAAAATTGACTTAACCGGGTCCATAGCATGTCCCTTCTTCTGTAGCGAGTGGGACAGGCCAATTCCATTGAGGTGAGACAGTTCCTCAGAATGATTTTCAATTTTAGCTCTTAAGCTTTCTATAAAATCTGTTTGTCAGCCAGATTTCAAAAAGAGGGGAAAGGCGTGTAGACAGATATTTTATAGTTCTGAGACCCATGCTGTGTTATTATAACCTCATTGTCACAGTCAGCATTTCTGTGATCCTGTTATATACACCTCATTTATTTCATTCTCTGCCCACATCAGTCCTTGTAGTCCTGACTAAAGGTTATTAAAAATCATTGCACTGACAAATTCTCTATTGAAGGGTGACAGTCTGGCATATTGTGACTGGAGACAGATGTGAAGGCACTTCTTTATTTGGTTACACTGTGTAGGGTTAGTGACTTCCCTGCTCTTTGTGACGTGGTGTCATTGCAGATGTAGCTTTGCTTATTTGAACAAAGTCTCTCTCAGCATTTCCTTGATTCTACTCTCTGTCTCACGAGTTTAGAATTAAATAACACCCAGTTTGCACGGAATTGAAATCTGACATTTTACAAGATGGTCACGTTTACTTCAGAAGCTTCAGAAAAAAACTCTTAGATTTTTTTTAAAAAAAAGATATTAAGGCACCATGTTTCCACAGCACCATTAGCAGAGGCAGCTGGAGAGCTCCAGATTCTCTGATAATCTTGAAATAATCACTCGGCATACATTCCTTCCTTTATAACAGAACTTTAAGTACTTTCTGCTTTATTTCAATTTGTATTTTAATAGGCAGGGGAATAGCCATTAATTAGGTTAAATTCCAACTCTTCCCAATCTAACCATTTTCAGTGAGGGATGAAAAATAGCTAGCAGAGCTGTTGAACAAACTCATTGGTTTGTTTTCAAAAAGATATGCAGAAATATACTGACAGAACAAGTCATTTTCTTTTAAAGAGTAAGGGCCATGGCCCCTGACCCTTATTTATACCTTGGTAGGGTAAAAGAAATCATCTAAAAAGAAAAATATTGTTGAAGAAACAGATCATTAGATTGATTCTGTTTGTAGTATATAAAAGAAATTTTAGAACATAGGATACTATCACCAGTTATATTTATCTTGCTAAGTTGCGTAAAAATGATGTTTAATATTTTGTGTCCGTTTATGCATTGCTGATAATTTACTACACAGTTTTCTTTTAATGTAGCACTGAATACAAGATTCTCCTTACTCAAAATGGAGAAAAAGAAATGCAAAACGTGAGTTTAATCTTAATGTACTGACTGCAATCCTCTACACGCTCACTGTGAATAAATCCTATTGCTTGCAGCGGGACATTATGTGAAACAGGTATGTGTTAGATTATAGCATTACTTTTAAAACAATTTGGAAAGATGTCTATATGTACAGTAATAGCATAGAACTGAATGCATATCATATGAGGATTATTGGAAACAGAGTTTCCATAAAGCTGCTGCACATCTTTATTGTACTACCAAAATTGAAGCCATTATCAAGAACTGATCGCTTTGCATGGTTTTGACAGTTGCTTCACCTTACAATCTTCAGTGTTTAATTTCTGCTACTTCTGCTTATAGCCTTTTCCGTGACTTAACAGCAACTGTCCTTCATGCTATCCTTCATTGTCCATGCTGACTTCCTGCCCGTAAGAACTCTAGTTTCTAAAATATTTTCTGTACACAAGCAGAAATCTGTCAATTGGTACAAAGGTGGAAAAATCCTAATCTAATGAAAACACAAACCTGGGTATCATTATCTGTCCTTAGCATCTTTCTAAAAAGCTTGGCCTTGAAAGATGTCTATGAAGATTCTCAGTCTTCGGGGAACTTTCTGGCCTTGAAGTGAAAAAGATCTGATTTAAAGTCAATCACAAAGACAGAAGACAGTCTTCTATATGGGACACTTGATCCCCTGAATCTTGGTGCAACCCCAACGGCAAAAGTCTTTATTTTTTTTCTATGTTTTTACACATATTTTTAATAGACCTTAAGGATGGTCTGAGAACACACCAATTGAAAAGGTTTGATTTTTTTTTCAGGATTTTCCTAAGAACTATCTATTCCACATAATGTATTCTGAGGACTATTTTTATTTTAGGACCATGATCCTAAAATCTAGGTCCATGTTATTTATGTATCTATTTGATTGATTGATTGATTGACTGATTGATTGATTGTTAGAGATGGCCTATGCCAGAGGTTCTCAACCTGTGGATCTATAGAACCCTGAGGGGGCCATGATATCATCACAGGGATTCCTCGAAGGCTTGAAGAAATGTTATGATTTGGGTTAAGCTTGGATTAAGTCTTGATGATTTGTGGCCATGGCCTGTGGCCACAAAAGGTATTTAAAGGGAATCCGTGGTGAAGAAATGGTTGAGAACCACTGACCTTCCTTCTTATATGTATTACTTCATTGCAGTATTTTGTCTTTTTTGATATAATTACACTTCTTCAATTCATCTACTACATTGAAATTTCAGCTGTTCCCTTAAGCACGTTCTCCCTCCCGCCCCCCTCAATATCCTTTGGATTATCTCTCTATTATGATGATAGGATTCTTTTATTGTTAGTACTCCATTATTCTGTTTTATCTTGTTTATTTTAAGTAGATTTGACAGAGTTAATAAACTGATTCAAGATTTTTTTTAAAAAAAAAGAAATTGTTTGAAAGTATGTCCAGCAAATTAGTAATAAATAAATGATTAATTATGTGACATAATGATGTGATTTTAATTTTCAAATATTAAACATGGAAACTGGAGAGTGGGAGGAAATATTTGGGATTGGTAGACAGTTGAGAAACAGATCAATGTAACATAGAAGTTGGCCAGGTGAAGTATTGGTGTTTAGTTACCAAGGATAAAAAGGTCATATATTAGAAGAGGGGATGTGGTGGCTCAGTGGCTAAGATGCTGAGCTTGTCTATCAGAAGGTTGGAAGTTCAGCGGTTTGAATCCCTAGCATCTCACTTGTCCCAGATTCTGCCAACCTAGCAGTTCAAAAGTATGTAAAAATGCAAGTAGAAAAATAGGGACCACCTTGATAGGAAGGTAACAATGCTCCATGTGCCTTTGATGTTGAGTCATGCTGGCCACATGACCATGGAGATGTCATTGGACAGTGCTGGCTCTTTGGCTTAGAAATGGAGATGAGCACTGTCCCTATAGTCGGAAATGACTAACACGCATGTGCAGGGGAACCTTTACCTTTAATAGCTCTTAAGCTATCTTTAAAGACAATTTCAGGTAACAGTTTTCAGTGACTTAGTATGAAAAAACCTCTAGTTCTTTTTTTAAAATTCTATTCTGTGCATGAATTTTCTCAAAATGTCAACAGAAGAGGTAGTCATTGTAGGCTAACCTGAGCAGAGATTAGATTCTGCCAGTTTAATATTTAGCATGGATTTGCACTTCCTCCAGAACATAAAGAAACATTGTTGGTGGAGCAGCGGAAGAGGAGGAGGACTTTAAAGGAAGAAATGGATTTTCAATTTTGAGGAAAAGTTCACATAACATCTAAGCGAAAAAAAAGTTCTGGAGTGACCTTGGGAAAAGTTCTGTGACCTTGGAAAGCTTGAGCAAGCTTCTTTGCAGATTGTATTGACTCTTAAGCCTCTCTTTTATTAAAACTGAGCAATCACCACCTACGTTCATGCTACTGCATTCAACGAGCTAGGGAGCTCCATGAGTTCTAGCAGGCTCATAATTCAAAAATCATGATCTCATTATTTCCCTTGGTCTTTAGTTCAAGGTCAGCATTGGGGTAGTTGCCTTGGTTTGATGATGTTCTCTGTTTTACAGAAGGAAAGTCTCCACCTAATTATCAATCAAATCCCTATGCAGTTTCAAGAAGCAAATTCCAACTATTAATTGCTTTGATCGATGAGGGATTTTTAGAGGAGAAACTGTGTGGATTTGGCAAAAGTGCAAGAAGGTTAAAAAAAAACCAAGCCCAACAAGACTAAATGCTTTTGTTATAACACAGAATTATGGAAGAGAATGGTTTAGTGATTAATAATTCACTTATTTAAAGTAGATCAGAGGTAATTAGTGTGTTGATCTCTGTGTTGTCATGAAAATTAAATGGTACATTAAATGTTTGGGTTTCAAATTGTAGTTCATACTAATTGACTCCCTGAGGATTGAAGCAAATGTTCAATAATCATGAGTCAGGCTGCTTAAAGTGACATTGTTTTAAAAATACATATCCTGAGGATTTCTAAAATTTAGCTGGGGGGTTCCGATGTTGGCTGATAAATTGGGATTTGAATTTCTAATGGTGGCACCCCAGGTAGCTCCCTGCGTTTCCAATGCTGCACTTCTTTCCCATAAATTTGAGCTCTTTCCTTATGGAGGATTATAAATCAATGTGGATTAGGACTATTCGCAAAAACTCCAACATCTTGGCCTCTCCAAGGAGATGTTCTTACTGAAGGGCTAGGAGCATGCACTCAATACATTTAAGCAATGTATTAAAGATCAGGATGTCCAACAGGACCTGTCTGCTCTACCTAAGAATGTTTTCTTAAACAGTCAACCCCCTTCATAAATGAGATAGCTAGATTATATACCATGTTTCCCCAAAAATAAGACAGGGTCTTATTTTCTTTTGACCCCCAAAATAAGTGCTTCGCCTTATTTTTGGGTAGGTCTTTTTATTTTTGAGGTGCAGGAGGCGGCAAGCATGGTCACCTCATGGCTGCTATGTTGCAATATTTTCAGGGAGGGCTTATTTTTTTTGGGGGGGGGGTGGATTATTTTAATGCATACTCTCAAAGGCTCAATTGGGCTTATTATCCATGAAGGTCTTATTTTGGGGAAAACTGGGTAATTGTTTCTAAATTTCAAATTCATTTTATTTAAAATAAAATAATAAATAAATTTCAAAGGGCACCAACTCTATCATGCTGTATTGCTTTTCCTTTAGCAGTTCCAGAGAGGCAATATAAAAAAGTCCGATATGAGCTGAGACTTTGCCCCTGTGGACAAGGAGCCATTGAAATAACAGCTCATGTTATGTTGTTATCTCAATAAGGATTCACAGACTTATTTCTGTGAGATCAGAATTCGGGAAATTCTTATCTCCTTTATGAACAGCTGTTATTATCAATCAGTTTGATATAGTGTCTTTGACATAAAATTATATAAAAATATAGTGTCATTGTAGCTTAAATTCTGCTATACTGTCTGTAAAGTTCTTGGTACTCTCTGAGTTTAGTTGTTTCTTTGTAGACATTTCATTACCAAACTAGGTAACATCATCAGTTTTATTGATAATGAAATGTCTGCAAGAAAAGAACCAAGCTAAGAGAGTGCCACAATTCAATTCTGAGCTGCATATATTCTCTTCTATAAGTACTGTCTGTAAAATTAGGCAGACTTTGGCCAACTATCAATCTCAACAATATTATGTTTTGTTATGTTTTATATTATTTTAATGTTTTACATTTTAACTCTGATCTGTGACTGTAATAAAAGACTGATTGCAATTTAAATTTTTTAAACTCTTATTGTTTTTAAAATAATGACAGAGAAACAGAAACCCCCCCCCAAATAAAAATGCATGAAATGTCAAAGAAAAAGAACATAAAAAACATGATGGTTATATAAATGTGTTAAAAATATACAGTATATGTACATGAATAATAATTGCATTATTCATGTACACATAAATATGATTATATGTAGAATTTTAACTATTTACAATTAAATGATATGTTATACTTTGTATTTTTGAACGTGATCTATTTCTAAACTTCAAAAGTGAATGATTGTCGTGCTGTAGTCCAGGGGTGTCAAACTCAAGGCCGGTGGGCCAAATCCAGTCCAGGGGGTGCTTAGATCTGGCCTGCAGGGCAAACCTGGAAACAGTGAAGGACTGGCCCGTGGTGCCAAAAAAAGAACTCAAGAGCCCGTTTTCACTTGCAGACAAGCTGATCATGCCTATCCTGGCCATGCCACGCCCACCCACCCCCAGGTGAAAAACAACCCTGATGCAGCCCTCAATGAAATCGAGTTTGACATCCCTGCTGTAGTCAACATTCTTACATCCCCCCCCCATCCCACTGAAAAAAAAAGGAAGACTAAGCTGTAACAAAGAGGAAATAGCATCTTTGCATCAAATAAACTCCAGTAGAAAATATGTAAGCAGAGAGAAATTTAAATCAAGGAACACCAGTGTGTTGTGTTGGCTGTTGAACAGGCCAGGTAATGCTCTAAATTTGTATAATTTCCCACTCCATTTTATTTTCCTTAATACTAAATCTTACAATCATTTCCACAAGCCAGGTGCTGCTCTTAATTTATCTGCCTATGCAAACTGAAGAATGGATGAACTATTTACAGAAATGTAACTGCAGATGTAGTTATAGACCTACTCACATATGACTTTGCTAACTACCTTTTGGCAGATTACTATAGTCTCTTAATATATGGCATTATGCAAATATGTTTGTGGAAAAGGCATTGGAAAATTTCCATTAATTACCTGCTGTACTTATGTGATGGCATCACCCAGTAATTTCCAATGAGATGACACCAGAAAGAAGATCAGTACAAGCATATATTTCATCAGGTGGAAATTATAAATCCTTGCAACAATTTTGGGCTGATTTAAGCACTCCATGTAGAGTTACTAGCTAACACAATCTTTCTATGTAAGTTTTAGCTAAGTTATGATGTGCAAGAGGCAGAATGGAAACTGATTGATTTGGCACTTATTGATCAAGACAATAAGAAACAATTTGTGATCAGAAAAGGCACTGAATTACAACTGCCAGCAATTGAAATCTGTAAATTCAGAGAATTGTAGTCCAAGAAACTTGAAGGATATCACACTTTGAGGGTAGCTACATTCCTTATACAGTACATATGTATGATCCAGTGCATATTGATATTTGAGTTTCAGCCTCCTGTAAGTCAATGTAGTCCTTGACTTACAACCATTCATTTAGTGACCATTCAAAGTTACAGCAGCACTGAAAAAAGTGACTTATGACTGGGTCTCACACTTCTGACCATTGAAGCTCCCCTATGATCACATGATCACTATTTACGATCTTCCTAGTCTGCTTCTGACAAGCAAAGTCAATGGGGGAAGTCAGATTAGCAACTCCAGTGTTGCTAAAACAGGAATCTTCCAATAATTCACCCTCCAATAAAACACTGACCCCTATAGAGCAGTGCTTCTCAACCTTGGCTCTGCTGGCTGGGGGATTCTGGGAGTTGAAGTCCACGCATCTTCAGGTGGGCTAAGATTGAGAAACGCTGCTTTAGAGTGACAATGTCTTAGCTTCATCTTAGAAAGATCAGCATTGAAAGGGAAATACAAGACTGTCCATATTCCTTTTTTCTTCTTTCTTATATACTTGTATGTTCTTCTTTCTTATATACTTATATGGTGGGTTTCAACTGGTTTAACAACCAGTTTGGTGAGTGTGTGCATGCGTGGTTTGCACATGCATGCACCTAACGCATGTTTTGTGTGTGCACACAGCATTATAAAACCACCCATTTTAAACTTAAAAACTTCTAGGTCTGCGCTTGTGAGCAAAACAGCTGATGCGCAGCAATCTGCTGTGCCGCACAAATCAGTTGAGCTAAAAAACAGGGAAATATAGGACAGACCAGCTGAATCTCATCCCTGTACTTAAGTATAGTTAAACATTATAAAAGCAGTGCAAATTAAATGAATTGTGCCAGTACAAAAGATATTGCCGAGATGACCAAACTCAGATGATCATCTCTGGCTTGCAGAGCAGATCAGAGAACTGTTTTACAGGTCTAGCATCAGCCTTTTTATATGATTAAAAGGGGAACATTTTTCCACATCACTTTTCATACTGTATCTTGAATCAATCAACAAAGAAAGTGGATTGTTTTTTTAAAACAATTCTTGTAACAGATAATAGCTGAGTGCAATGTTCATTTGATCTATTTTCTGTTTCTTGTAGTTAAAGCCAACTGTATACCATAGGCACACACAATGTATTGATATTTCAACACACACTCTTTATTGAAAAAAGGATCCTAATAGAAGACATGCTTGTTTGCTTGACTGGCTCTGCTTTTATCATCCTGTAACAGCAGTTCCTTTATTGTGTTTCTTTTCTCTAATAGACGTCCTTCTGTACAAACAAGAAAAGTTTTGCCCTATTCAGCTGCAGCTGCTGTAAAGGGACTATGTTGCAATTGTGCTCCATTATTTTAGTACAGCATGGATTTTTATATGGATCATAATTAACTTCCGACAAATGTAAAATAAAGGACACAGTTTTAATTTGAAGTTTGGGTCCACCATCGTGACTTTCTGCCAGCCTCATCCCTGCCAGCTTCATATATTTATTTGAAAGAATCCATTTTGTACTGATTGATTATTTCTTTATGGAGAATATCACTGAATTCCTTTTCAACAATATTACCTTGAGATTAGGCTCATTCTAGATTCAATTAAATATGTTAATTAGCTTAAATTTTAATAACCTTCAGTGTAGCCCTTGGGAATATCCTCCTGTTCTTTTGTGATCCTTCTCCAGAGGCCTACAGTTGTAAAGTATTTTTGCTGCTACATCCCAGCTGGTTCACTGAAGCAGAAGAACACCAAAAAGTATTTGCATGAGGTAAGATGGTGGGTGTTCCTAAGGTTCTTAATGTTTTATTTCATTTCCCATTTATTACACTCCAGAAAGTTTTCCACGCATGTTATATGACAAACTACTGTATCAGAATTTCTGCTTTGTTTCCTTTTGTTTTAGGCTGTGGAAAAGGCAACATTTGTTCCAAAATGCACATGTTTACTTTGCATGGTGAGTTTGAATACAGACCTATATGATATTTTTGGCACAATTCATTTAATTCGTGCAGGTGTGCAGGTATAATGTGCTGGCAGGTCCCTCCTGATACCCTCTCATTCGCTGAAGCTGGTACATAAAAGCACATGCATACAGCTGGAATTTGAGATTCATGTACATTTTCAGACTTCATACAGTGCAAACACAGGGCCTCCTTAGTATTCATTAAGACATTTCTGAAAAAGGATGCTCCTGCAATACAGGTAATCCTTGAATTACAACTCTTATTAAGCCCAAAGATCTAGTCCTAAATCTTTGCAGCTGTTAAGTGGGTGACAGGCATTCCTGATCATAACACTCTCCATTCCCTAAAGTTAAACTTCCTATTTCATGCTTTTACTTTTAATATATTACAGCATTTTCTAGACTATTCACCCCCCCCCCGAATTATTACTGTCATAATTTTTTACAGCTATTAAAGAATCTTTCAGACAGACTACCAACCACTAATTGTGTAAGCCTATTAATTGAATATTCACTTAATGACTTTGTAAAATCTGATACATTTTGATTTACATTATCTTTTCTTTGGCTTATAGAGCTGCATACAGTATAGCGTATGAAAAAGATGTATGTATGCCTTGGTGTTCTCACATATACATGTATACACATCTATTTTATCGCAGCATAATGCACACCTTCCACTTTCTTTCAGTTTATTAAAAGTCCACCTTTCATCTCTTGAAAGCTAGGTTGCTAGGAACATTGAATGTCAAAGTAAGATGAGATCTAAAAAAAAACCAACTGTAGCCCTAACAAAAAGATAACCTAGAGCGAAAGCTTAATTTACAGCCAGTGCACCATGATAGTGACTCCATCTCTTTGCAGACATTTTTCCTCTGTAGCAGTGATGTTATCTGATGCGTCATCCGCCATTGGTTTTCTTTTTCTGCAACACTCTCCACATATTGAGAGAGATCTGCAAAAGAGAAGCTTGACAAATTCATGTCAATTGCTTTGGTACCGCAATTCCCAGAATTCCCAGCCAATTCTTCTCTCACGCAGCGTAAACATTTCATTTCATTTCTTTGTTTATTTTGTTTCCTAGTGGCTAAAGGGAAACGACAAAGAGATTTCTCATCGTCTTGATTAACTGGAGTACAAGAACCGTCCCACCATATTTATAGAAAGAGAGAAACAGGGTTGGAAGGACTTTGGATGTCTTCCAGTCCAATCCCCTGCTCAAGCAGAAGACCCTATATTATTCCAGATAAATAGCTGTCCAATCTCTTTTTAAAAACCTCCAGTGTTGGAGCACCCACATTTTCCAGAGGCAATCCGTTTAATTGATTACTTGTTCTCACTGACAATTTCTCCTTAATTATAGATTGGATTTCTCTTTGAGAAGCTTCTGTCTGTTACTTTTTGTCCTATCTTAAGGTGCTTTGGAGAATAGGTTGAAATCTGTCCCATCCCCTTCTCTGTGACAACTTCTCAACTATTGAAAAACTGCTATCATGTCACTCCTATTCCTGCTCTTCATCAGACTACTAGACTGTTCTGACCCCTCTTCTTCACTCGTTAACAGACGACAATCAGACAGACTTAAAAGGAAATAACTTTATCAGTCTTGGCTCACGCTGGCTGCGAGCCCAAAATAAACATAGATAAAGTCTTTTGCAAACGAGGGTTACGCAGCAGAATGCAGAAACAAAACTCTTACAGCACCAAGTTTTCAAGAAGCAAAATCACTTATCCAAGTGTCTCACAAACTCAAACAGGAACGGAACTGAATTCTCCATAAACGAACGACGAACCATGAACGAACGATGAACGTTGACTTCTGCAACCAGGGCGTGGCACCATCAGTCCTTTTATCTCCAGAACCCCACTAACGAGCCCCAGCTGCATTGTTATTCCTGCATCCCGACTCAACTCACAGCAAACTTCTGCTGAGTCACAACACTAGACATACCCAATTTCTGCAACTATTCATTCTATGCTTTAGCCTCTGGTCCCCTTCTCATCTTTGTCACTCTTCTCTGCCCTCTTTCTAGAGTTTCAACACCTTTTTTTGTATCATGATCAAAACTGTGTTCTTACCAGTGCAAAATAAGGTGGTACTAGCATTTTATGGGATCTTGATCAGGGGTGGGTTTCTCACCCCGTTCCAACCGGTTCGGTTGGAACGAGGCCGGCGGCGTCATCACGCACGTACGTGGCGCGCGCATGCGTTCTAGCATCTGCGCGATGCTCCAGCTGCTCCTGGAGGATTGCGCAGGCGCTGTATGCGTTCTGCGCATGCGTAGAAGCGCAGAATTCGTAAAAACCGAGTAAGGAGCGGGCGCGGGTGTGCGAGCGCGCGCGGGGGGGGGGCTTCGCCGTTCCCGGAAGTTACTTACTTCCGGGTTCAGCGACCAACCGGATCGCAGGGACCGATGCGAACTGGTCGAAACCCACCCCTGATCTTGATACTCTGTTGATACAGCTAAGACCACATTGGCTTTTTTGGTAGCTGCAACTTGCTTATTTGGAGACCATCAGATTGAATAAAGCTGATCGAAAAGACACAGAAGGGTTTTTTGGGAGGGGGGTTGTTTTGTTTTGTTTTGCCTTTTCCAATGTGTACACAAATATACATTCATGCTGTAAAGGTTTTACTTTTTAAAGAAAGTAAGAACAAGCATTCAAGAATAGAGAAAGCAAACAAACTATATACATACAAAAAGGCCTCTCACTTACTACTACAGGGTAATCCCTTTCATCACATCAACAGCTTTGATCCATTTTTATTTCTTCTCTCAAAATCATAATCAGAGGCAGAGAACTTTGCTTTAATTCTGTAAAATTAATCTTTGCAGGCTGCTGAAAATTCATTCCTTTTGTACTGATCAGAACTTGCTGGAGGCAGGGAGGTGGGAGGGAGGCAGGGAGGGGAGAGAGAAAGAGAGAGAGGGGGAGGGAGGGAGAGAGAGAGAGAGAGAGAGAGAGAGAGAGAGAGAGAGAGAGAGAGAGAGAGAGAGAGAGAGAGAGAGAGAGAGAGAGAGAGACGGCATATTTGTCCCATTCCTACTACACTTTCCAAAGGTTGCTCTTGTTGCCTACTAAGTCCCTCTACAAGGAATGTCATACCCCCAAGTCTCTGTTGATGGCATGGTAGTCAAAATCTGCATTTAAATTGAGACATTTAGAGAAGGAAAACACATAGCAAGCTGAGACTACTGATTTCTTTCCTTTAAACGAAGCACTTTATGACTAAAAAGAGTTTCTTTAAAGTATATATTGTCAGCTTAAAATAACTAAAGGATTCTAATGGGGAATGTAAATGAGCTTCACACAGATATAAAAAGCATCTTTAGATCCCCAGTGAATGCAATGGTTTTGATTGTTTATTTGCAAGGTGACTTTCAGAGAATAATTACAAATATACCATAAATAGTCAGGTTTTAATTTTTTCCCCAAAGCTGCACCTCAAGAGACTAAACTAATGAGACATAACTAACTCAACAGTATATTAAGGGTTTTTCTTTGCTGTGTTGTAGCAAAGAAAATATCATTTATATCCACAAATGAAGATGAAGAAAAGCAAAGTCATACATATATCCACCCATTTGATACATCATAAATTTGGTGATATTGATGAATTATAGATTCAAACATCTTTCCCCTGAGAAAGATAGCTGGGGCTATTAGGAATTGTAATTCATCGACATTTGCAGGAACCCAAGTTCTCCATCACTACAGAAAGACCATTTTCAGGATATTTGAAACTCATACAGTATATACCAGTGTTGGCGAACCTTTTCAACATTGAGTGTCAAAACAGGAGGGAGCATGTGGGGGGAGCACTGGAAACCAGAAGAGCACTCCCTGGCATGCAGGTGCGGGAGCACCAGAAACCAGAAGTGCAGCTCCCGGAGTGCACGGACAGGAACACCGGAAGCCTGAACACGCAGCGGAAATCACAATCTCAGCTTCCCGCTGTGTACATGCATGACAGAGAGCTGCTTTCGATTTCCCGTGGTCCTGCATGCATGAAGACCAGATGGCTGGCGCACGCTGGAACCCAGAAGAGCAACGGGCGATGGTTGGTGGGTCTGAAGAGATGGCTCTATGTGCCACTTCCGGCATGTGTGCCATAGATTTGCCATCATGGATATATGCAGTATATTATTGGTTACAATGAGGAGAGAGGAAAGATAGCTTGAAAAGTAATTCTTATTTATATAGTAGCTCCTGGAAATGTTGGAAAACTCAAATCATTAAGAGAGTGAAATAGTCTCCATATTCCACATGTTTTTTTTTTAATTTAGAAAAAGAGTAGAAGGATTACATAATAGAGATTTATATAAATGTACATGGTATAAAATGTACCATGTATTTAAGGGAGCGAAGTTTCAATTCCATGTTAGTGACCATCTTTTTGACATGTTTATTCTCCCATGAATGAATCACTATCTCACCTACTCAACTTTTATTTATTTATTTGTATCCTGCCTTTATTTTTACAAATAACTCAAAGCAGTGAAAATATCTAATATACCTTCCTCTTTCCTTTCCCCCACAACAACAACCTTGTGAAGTTAGTTGAACTCAGAGTTATTGGTTTAAGATCACCCAGAGGATTTTGTGGCTAAGGCAGGACTAAAATACACTACTATTGGTATGCAGCTACAACATTAGCAGAGAAGAAATACATTAAAATCTGTAAACAACATCTGTGCAAGGGTCAGATGAGGTCAACCATGATATGACAATTCTATACTTTCTTTAGAGCGTATCAATACATTATCAATAAATATAAGCCTTTGGACTTCCGGGGGAGGAGCTGTCGCCGTCGGGAGCTCAATGGAGCTCCCCTCAGAGTTCTGGTCTGTATATCTAAAAAGATCTATAGATATCTCCCCTTTCTGGCAGAAAGGGGCAGGGAGGAGTTCAGTCGTTAGGATCACTTTGTAATTCACAGCCTTTTTTCCCCCGCTGTGAACGGAGAAGAGGTTCAACAATAGCTGAGCTTTTTACTCCAGCCAGTTCTTCTCAGCTGTTTTTTTTCAGCTCTAGGCAGGTTGCCCCCCCCTCAGGACAAAGCTAAGCTATTTAAAATCAATTCGAGCAGGGACCATTCCTGAGAACTCTTTTTTATTACTATTCAAAATACCAGCTTTAATTTTGTAAAAGGCTTCTTTATCTAGCTGCGTTACAAGATGGCGATTTTATAGCTTCTGCGTTTGATATGTGACGCACTCAATCAGCCCTACCCTCCTGAAGACTTCTCCTTATTAACTGTTAAAAGTTTACAAATAGTATCCCATCTAAAACCGAGGGGAGCAGAGACTTTATTTGCTGGCTTGTTTGTTTGTTCGGTTTTTTTTATGATGGCTCCCAAATCGAAGCAGTCTAAGCAGTCTAATAACATATCTCAAGAAACTGGTACAAAGTCGCAGCCCTTGCCTCCTACGCCCTCTACTGGAGACTTGTTAACGCAAGAATTTCTTTTTGAAACCCTTAAAGATTTCAGACAGGAAATTAATCAACTTATATCGGACTTATATGATAAACTTGATGCTAAGATTGCTCAAACAAAGGAGGATATGATTGGAGTTATGACTGTTATGACAGACTATATTGCTGGAATGGAGGATAAATTGGAATTTTTGGAAGAAGCTAACTCTAATTTGACATCTAAAATTCAAACGTTACAACAGGAAATTGAAAATGCTCAAAAACAACTCGTCATGATAAATTACAATAAGACTGCGCTTGCAATAAGAGTTAGAGGATTGCGTGAAAAGGAACAGGAGAATTTGAAACAGACCTTTTTTGAGGCTTTTAGTTGTTCGGTGGGAAGTCCGGGACTTAATTTTGATTGGCAGATCCAAAAAATTTATCGTCAGAACTCGTGTGTAGCAAAACAGCGACAGCTTCCGAGGGACATAATTATATATTTCACCACAAGAGAATCCAGAAATGCGATAATATAGAAGTTCTACAATAATAGGCTGCGAATTGATGGACAGGACTTGATTGTTTTTAAAGAAATACCATCTCAAATATTAAGAGCAAGGAGAGACTACACTTTCCTAACTGAAGAACTCAGAAATTCTCAGATACAGTATAAATGGGAAGTGCCATCTGGTATTACAGTCACATTTGAGAATCAAAAACATCGTCTCAATTCTGTTTGGGAAGCCCGAGATTTTTATTACAAGATCCTGAAGGCGGGACTTCCTGAATCATCCGGACTTGGAGAAAGACAAGGAGAAGGAGAAGACAAGCAGCGGGACACGTGGCTACAAGGTGGAGGGTGTTGCTTTCCCCTTCCGGAAGGGCAGAAGAGTAAAGAATAAAGATCCAGCTATGCCTTTAAAATACTTCTTAAATTTTTAGTTTGAATAAAATTTCATGATTCCTGTCTGGTATAAAATGACAAAGCTGTATATCGATGATGAGATATTGAGACTGAAAGAAGTGGTGCTGATTTTGGACATATATTGTATGGGACCTATATAAGACTCGTTTGAACTTTAATTTAAATTGTGCATGATTTATCCTTTGGGGCGAGGAGAGCGGAAATCGTGATTTTCTTGAATTGTGGTTTGGGATGAATGGAGTCGGGAGGCGCGGGGCAGATGGAAGGGTAGTGAAAGTTCAATTAGATTACCTTGAGTCAGAATGTAAGCTGATTCTTGTATAAATTGTTATTTGAATATAAGGTTAAGAAAGATTATCTGGAGAGTCTCCAGGAAGGTGGAGCAAATATGAGAGGAGCAATGGATGAGGATAAAATATATATGCGGACACGGGTAAAGGCAGGATGGGAGGTATAAAATTTATATGTGGATGCGGGTAAAGGCAGGATGGGAGGCGTTGGAAATGAAAACTGAAAGAAGCACTTGAGTTTTTAAATTGTCTTATAGAAATGGAGGTAAAAGAGATAAATTAAAGGTTTGGATATTTGGATAAAGAGATAAGGCTTCTAGTTACAAAACTCCATTTGATCAATTTATTTGGTCTTAATATAGTTTGAAATCCTGCAAGTAATAAAATAACTGAAATTAGGATTGAGGCACATTGTTTAAGATTTTAAAAACGATGGGAAGCTGAGTTTAATGTAGAGAATTTACTGATTTTTTTCATTTTTCCTTTTTTTTTCTTTTTTCTTTGTGTTGTTTATCTAATTTTTTATTATTATTATTATTCCCTTTTTCTTTTCTTTTTTTTCTTTTTTTATCTTGTATTTTTTAATTTTTAAGCTATTTGGTTTTAATATATTCCAGACAGTTTGATAAAGAGTTATGCCAGGTATGGGACCTGGGAAGTCGAAAGGGGGTTTGGGAGGGGGTTTATGGGGGGGAGGGGGGGAGGGCGGAAATATAATTTCAATTTTCAGAATAAGAAGAACGCACTTGTATATTGTTGCTCTTTTTTCTTTTTTTTCTTTTTTCCTTTTATTTTTCTTTTTCTTTTTATTATTATTATTATCATTGTTGTTGTTGTACAATTGTATCACAGCGGCCAGTTGTTTCGCCGGATTTGGCATTGGTTACTAGTCGGGCCCCACCCAGGGGCCTAGGACGTCGTAACGTATTTTCGTAATATGCGTGCAGATCCAAGCAGTGCGGCTTTTTGCATTTGACTGATGGTGATTTTGTCAATTTTTAACTGTTTTAAATGTAATTCCAGTGCTTTTGGAATAGCACCCAGTGTGCCAATTACCACTGGAATTACCACTGCTGGTTTGTGCCATAGTCGTTGAATTTCGATTTTTAAGTCCTGGTATCTTGCGATTTTTTCATGTTCCTTCTCGGCGACCCTGCTATCACCTGGTATTGCGATGTCTATGATTGTGACCTTATTTTTCTCAACCAGTGTGATGTCTGGTGTATTATGCGCCAGTATTTTGTCGGTTTGTATACGGATATTATTATTATTATTATTATTATTATTATTATTATTATTATTATTATTATTATTATTATTATTTTAATTTTAGTGTAAAATATAAATTGAATGGATTAATGAATAGAGAAATACACCTAAGTGAGAAGTAGAGGGAAAGAAGAGGGAGAAGTAAAGAGGGAGTGAGAGGGGAATGTAAGGAGGGTGAGATGGAGGGAAGGGGAGAAAGGAATGTCTGAGGGGGAAGGGAAGTAGAAGAGGGGAATGCAGGAGGGGAGAATGAAAGTTGGAGGGGGAGAAGAAAGGGTGTAAGGAGGATGGAAGTGCTATGTTGGTTTTCCATGGTGGAAGATGAGTTGTGTTTATTGCTTTTTTTTTTTTTTTTGCAAATGCACAGTATATAAGTGATTGTATAAAATGAAAATGAAAATGAATAAAATACTTTTATACAAAAAATAAATATAAGCCTTTCACTAGTTATTTATCCATGACACAGCAAAACAACTTGGCAATAAAGCAATCACATTATATTTCTGTTGTTATTGTCATACTTAATGTTTACAAAATGTTTATTTAAAGGTGATCTATTCAACTCTATCTATCTATCTATCTATCTATCTATCTATCTATCTATCTATCTATAAATGTTTGTGTGTTTGTATGTGTGTGTATTTACAGAAATATACAACAAACACGCACACATATTGGTACTTTAGACTTGTACAAGTAAGAACTTGTCAGTGTCAGCTGTCTTTTACTCACTCCATTATTCCTTATGTGAAAAAATTATGTAGTACTCTTTGTTTTTGGTACTCATCACACCTCCTTGAACCAATTAACAATGAGTACTGACATATCACTATATATGTGTATATCTGTCTGTCTACATACATACATACTTCTCTGTCTCTAATCTATCTATCTATCTATCTATCTATCTATCTATCTATCTATCTATCTATCTATCTATCTGGAAGTATGAAAATTAAAAACAGAATTATTACACTCCATCTGTGAACTTTGCTATGACAAGATGACATTCAAAAACTGCTTATTCCAAATGCAGTTCTGATAGTTTGAGGACATAACGAAAAATCCAGGTGATAAGTTCAAGCATTAACACGTTATAAAAGATCAATTAGAGAGAAAGACTATTGTTTAGCAATTGGTGTGAAAAATGAGATCCCAGAGATCCATCCAGAATAGGAAGCAAGGCTGCCAACTAAAGCTTTTTATTGCTTTTGTTGAAGGCCAGTAGAGCCCATGTTTTAATTAACTTGTTCAACACTCAGTAGAGCAGCTGTCATTATTTATATACCACAAGCTGGTTGAATAATGACAAGAACTGAAATGCAGAAGAACTCCTGAAAGAACACCCTGATTTTCCCATTTTCCCAACTTCGTCTCAATAAAAGTATCAAACATGAGAAATCCCTGCTAGATTAAATCAATTCCATATTCAAGAAAGTCCAGAAGTGAGATATGAAGGACAGCATTTTCTTCCTGATGCTCCAGCTTCAAAAAACACTCTTCCAAATGTCGTAGGACCAAGCCACAGAATAACTCAACTCCCATGAATTGGTCCATCTCGTAAATGCATATCTTAATGTAAATGCCTATGTTAAAAAGTCCATGGTTTTTTTCAATTACACATTTGTGGAGTCAGAAGACACATATGTTTTAAGAGTTTAGTCAGAAGGCTTCATTCACTTCATTCAACAGAACGTGGTAGAAGCAACAGAAACTAATTTTGGAATGATGAGGCAACTAGGTGACATTTCCTAGGTTCCTAGATTTAATTTCTTTTTGAAGAACAAGGAAAATAAATTAATAGGATGAAATAGGATAAGGATAACTACTTGCAATAGATTGAAGCATGGTAATTTCATGCATCTTTAGAGACATTACAATCTAACTGGCCACACAAAATTGTACATCATTTATTTTCCATGCCAGTTTTACAGGAGGTGAGGGAAGAAGCAAAGGGACACACAAGGAAACAATATAAACATTCAACATTTCTTCATTTCGATTCTCTTTATTTCTCCATTTCATTTTTCTTTTTTAATCTCACTGCAGTTTCTTGCTCCTCCCAAATTAATGCCATCAGTGGCTTAGTGTCAAACTTCTGATTCTCCTTTCTTTTCTTTTCTTTTCTTTTTTTTTGCTGGGATGGCCTCCATTATTAAATTTCTATTTATTTACTCTCTCAGTACAATTCCAGTTCTGGAAAATCTTGGAAATTATCCTTGTTGCTACCTTCAATAACTCACAAGAACATTCTTCTACCTTTACTAAATGATTTAAAATTACTAGGCTTAGAAAACTAGGTTCTGTGACATATTACCCAACAGAATGGCCAGTAAAGGGAGAAGAATAAAGGGAAAGTACAAACAATAAAATAACAAAAAATAGTCTGGATTCAGGTTATCTCCAGAAGTAGCTACACAACATGAAGATACTATTGCTCTCAGGTATGAATTGTGAGGTCCCTGAGTACATTTGATCTGGAAAAACTATTGCCTAGTACTGAATTTTGGATTAAAATGGCCTTAAGCCTGATTCAGGAGAGCCTTTATATTCTTATTGCCAGATAGAGTCTTCTCTATCTGAAATTGGGTTATTGGAGAAGGAAATAGAAATATAACTTGTTTCTAAACAAAAAACACAGATGAAGGTAAATTATTAAGCAAAACATAGCCAATATCGCTAAACCAATGTTAAGGAGATTAGAATAAATATAAACGTCACTGGGATGATTTTTCAAATCAGTTGTTATTTTAGTTTTTCAACCTCATCACTCACTTTTAAATACCATTGGTCCAGAGAAAAAAGTACATTTAGTTTCCCTGAATTTTGCAATAATATGCCTAGAGACTAACAATATGAATCAAATTTATCATTTTTAGTTGAATTAATTTCTCTGCCTTAGGAAATATAAAGCATAAGCCAACTACAAGATTCATTATGAAGAATTATTTGGTAATTTCTCCAGTGGTTTTTAAATTAATCAAAAGGGACCAATTAGACATTGCCACCAAGGACATTAATATGTACCAATTTGCTTAGAACCCAATTATCACAATTAGGAAAAATCATAATTGATATAGTATAATTTTAGCAAAATGTAATGTGCATTATTTCTATGATCAGTTTCAAAGACTTCCTGAAATAATTTAAAAACAATCCAACTAATCTATCAGAGTATCAGAAACGCTTCATTTAAATATTGGAAAATATTAGATGGAATGCCATCATCCTTAAATGAGGTAGGGGGATGCACTGCTCTTTAACTGTGGTTAATCTTCGTGTTTTCATAATCTCCTGCTTGGATTATTGCAATGTATTCTATATACTATTGCCATAATTGGTGCAGAATATAAGTTCTACCTCTGAAATGGAAATGAGAATGTATAGTTATGGTCCAGAAAACCCAGCTGAACCACTTATTTGCACTATGAAAAATTTACTTATTGATAATGATGTATAAAGCACTGCATGAACAATACATGCATTATCAAGTCCTCATGGCTATGCAACCATGCATTCAAGTCATCTGGGGAGGCCTTGTGGTTTATTTCAGTTCATAGTAGAGCAAGTATGACAAAGTTTTTCTCAACAAAGCCCTGATTACAGACTTCTCTGAAGGAGAAGGAGAAATCTAGTGTCTGCTTCAATTGCTTTAAAATAGCAACTGAAGAATATACCTGCATTCAACAGCAATTTAAAGGATAATAACTAATACAAACATTTTTTTAACATAGGTTTTTAAGATTGCTTTTCTTTTTAAAAAATAACTTAGATCATACCGTTTTATTTATTGTTGATCGTTAATTTTAATTAAGATTGCAATGACTCATTGTAAACTACTCGGAGGTCTTTTGGGGAAGTATAGAAAAGTATAGATCTTCAGAACTTTAAAAGAAGACCTTTGGAAAAAAGGGGGCTGACGTCGTGACAGCACAACATATGATCTTGGTGCTCTGATATCACAGTTGATATTTCCATCACTGGACGGTCCATTCAGACCTAAACTGTCCCGCAGAGATGGTTATTGAGAAGGGCACCTCCTGCTGATCTCAGGGACTCTGCAAAGTCCCTGAAAGATTCAGGAATAGCCTTTTTTTTCCAGCGACAGAAACGCAGCTAATGAAGCCGCTTAAGTTGGGACAGCTCCGGAACAGGAAGAAAGCGAAAAGAGAAAGTGTGTCGAATTGGTGAGGAAATTTTATTATTAGAAAAAGGGACTACCCCCCCCCCCCAAAAAAAATTAAGTTAAATTAAAATTGAAGGTAGAAGACTGTAAGCGGCAAAATTAATCTACATTAAACTTAGTGTGTTATCATGTCTCTAATTTTTTTTCATGGATGGAATTTTTGCAAAGGCTCCCTATTTTTTAAACTGAATGGATTAATTTTTTCTTCTTCTTTTTTCACTTTTGCTAACACTTATGGATTAAAATTTTCCTTCTTTTTTTATAACGCTTGATTGGATTGATTGGATTGTTTTTGATCTCCATTTAAGGGTTTTTTTCTTTCTTTCTTAAGCTTGGAATATAAAGAAGATAATAAGAAGGATTATAAAGAGGGTTGTAACAACAGGAGGAAAAGCAATTACACTGCCACTTAGAGGCTGGAGGCTTCTTTCTCTTTGATCACTTGAGATTCAAGGTTCTTTCAATTTTTTTACTGAGAGTGATAGTAAGAAGAGCACAAGTTGTTTATACAGGTGCTTTTTGAGAGTTCTATCACTAGCTATTGGAGGGAAGACAACATTTTGACTTGAAAGATAATAAATGAACCTGTTTGAAGTTTATTAAAATAGCCTTGAATCCTATAGTGGTAGTGCCTGCAAAATTGGAACAATGGTGCAGCAGGAAAAAGAAACTGTAACATTGCAAATGATTATGTTTGAAATTCAAAATCTATTACTTGTGACAGAGAGAATTGAAAAGAGATTGGAGAATATGGAATACAAAACAGAAAAAAATGATGGAAAAACTGAGGATGTTTATCAAATGAAGAATGTGGAGGACAGAGTTCAAAAAATGGAAGAAAAAAATGAGCAAAGAGATAAGAAATCTGTGGATACTGACAACAAAGTGAGCGTGGTTGGTAATGGCAAGAGCGGAATATGGAAAGGGGAAATAGATGGATTGGAACTCTACCCCAGACTTCAAAGCACAGAAGAAGAAAAGAGAGAAAAATTGATGGTGATAAGGAGAGAAAACTTGACAGAAGCACTCGTGATAACCAAAGATAAGCTGATGGAAAGAGCAGATGCTGGGTTTTGAGCTTTAATTAGATAATAAAGGAACAACATGTTGTGAAGAGAGGTTCACACAAGATTTATTAAGAAAGTAACTAAAATATTAATGCTACAAATGGCAAGAGATATAAGACTGCACTATTACTGGAAAGATACAGGTTGATGTAATGAAAATGTATAATAAAAAATTAAGCTAAATTTAGTTTACTAGTAGTATGTATAAAATGAAGTGACAATAACTATAGTTAAATAATGATTAATAATGATAACAATACATATAGATATATTAGTTTGATAATATGAAATTTTATATAAACAACACATGGAAAATATGACAGGAGGTTTAAAAGCTTTATCTAGAATATGTTATAAAGATGTATTGCGATTGGATGATTTTAGGATGATTTAATATGCTATCATATAATCCTATTCTAGATTTTGAATATTATATATAAAAGGATGTAAAAAAATTATAGTCAAATTAAGATTGAGATATAATAATAATAATAATAATAATAATAATAATAATAATAATAAAATAATAAAATAAAAGATAAAGTGGACAGTGAACAAACTTGGTTATGGTTAAAAACAGGTACATTAAAGAAAGAAACAGAGTCACTAATCCTGGCTGCGCAAGAACAAGCTATCCGCACAAATGCCATTAAGGCCAAAATCGAAAAATCCTCTGATGATGCCAAATGCAGACTTTGCAAAGAAGCTGATGAAACTGTTGATCACATACTCAGCTGCTGTAAAAAAATCGCGCAGACTGATTATAAATTGCGGCACAATTCAGTAGCACAAATGATCCATTGGAATTTGTGCAAAAATTATTATATTAAAACAGCAACAAACTGGTGGGAACATCAGCCTGAAAAAGTCACCGAAAATCAGATGGTCAAGATCTTGTGGGATTTCCGTATACAAACCGACAAAATACTGGCGCATAATACACCAGACATCACACTGGTTGAGAAAAATAAGGTCACAATCATAGACATCGCAATACCAGGTGATAGCAGGGTCGCCGAGAAGGAACATGAAAAAATCGCAAGATACCAGGACTTAAAAATCGAAATTCAACGACTATGGCACAAACCAGCAGTGGTAATTCCAGTGGTAATTGGCACACTGGGTGCTATTCCAAAAGCACTGGAATTACATTTAAAACAGTTAAAAATTGACAAAATCACCATCAGTCAAATGCAAAAAGCTTGGATCTGCACGCATATTACGAAAATACGTTACGACGTCCTAGGCCCCTGGGTGGGGCCCGACTAGTAACCAATGCCAAATCCGGCGAAACAACTGGCCGCTGTGATACAATTGTACAACAACAACAACAATAATAATAATAATAATAATAATAATAATAATAATAATAATAATAATAATAATACATGAATATATGTGAATTTAAAATATGTGATTTGATATGAAAAGCAGGTGATGACTATGGAAGAGATGCATGGAAATACTGTAACCAACTGATACACTTTCTACAATTTGCAATGGAAGATGGCTTTTTATTTTTATGTTTGTCTTTATTCAAAAATAAATAAAATTTGTTTAAAAAAAATAAGACCTTTAAAAAGTATAGAAAATAGATTAGGTAAGGTGTGATTTGAACAACTCAGGTTAAACCAAGCTGAAATTTTTGACCACTCCTTTTGAATTTTTTTTTTTTTTGCTATAGCAATCTTTTGCCATGTCATTCCTTGTGCTGAACAAATGTAACTTTGTGCTTAAAAAGATGATTAAATAATGATGGAGAAGAAAATAGGATCTGTAGATTGTTTGCATATTTTTCAGATCTCTAAAGTGAATTTTAATATGGAACTGACTGAGGTACTTGTACTAATTTCTTAAAGGCAGGAAGGAAGGGTGCTGATTTTAAAAAAAGTAGGAAGACCAACACTATCTCAATTTCTCCCCCTGAAGCATTTTTTTGACATCCTAGTTATATAGCTAAATGGGAGTAGATGAAATATATTCAAATGAAGTTTCAGATTTGATGTGCCAAAATGTCTACCATAGTGCATTTGCCTAATCTTAGTTTTCTTTTTTTAAAAAAAAAATACAGTTCTGTCTAACAGAGAAAAAATATTTGTCTGGTATGAAACAAATAGCATGCAATTGAATTGGGGGCATTTGCAACAAAAATAGAATGGTTCCTTGAAATATAGCTGTTCAACCAAATAATGATAAGCACTATTACGACAAGTTAAGCTCCATTCTAATCTTGAGCAGAACACAATTTCATTTCTTTAATTATTCCCAATCCTTAATGTTAATTACTCTTACATATCTAAATCCATCTTGACTGATAGACTCCAACACTTTTTGAAGATGTTTGTGATTCTTTATTAACAATTAACATAACACATACTTTATCAAAGTTAATAATTAAACCTGCTAACGCACATAATTTATGTAATTCAAATTGCAATTACAGTTTTTAAATTAAGAATTAAATTACAGTATGTCTTAAAATCAGAGTAACAGAATAAGAAATTTGGAAGGGACCTTGGAGGTCAAGCTCCTAGTTCAAACAGGAGATCCTATACTATTTCAGAGAAATGGTTGTTGAATCTCTTTTTAAAAACCTCCAGTGATGGAGCACTCACACCTTCTGGAGGCAAGTAGTTCCACTGATAAATTGTTCTAACTGTCAGGAAATGTCTCCTTATTTCTTCATTAGTTTCCATCCATTACTTTGTGTTTTGACTTGAGTTGCTTTGAGGAATAGGTTGATCCCCTTTGTGAATTCAAATGACGACTGATTTATTTGTCACAGTCAGTCATTAAAATGAAGGGTCCTTGTTGGAGATTCTGTATAAATGGAATCTATGCACTTTCCAATTTCAAGGAATAGCAAACATGCAGCCAATTTCTTTACCTGATATTTTGTTTTGATGTCAAAACTTTAAATATTATTCATGTTCCTAATGTTCTGTACTAATATTTTATAATCAGACTGAACAAAATCATGTTTCTTCTTTTTTCAGTACTCTTTGTAATGTAAAATATATTTGATAGCTATGTTTAATACATATAGTATCTTAGCTATTTCAAATATTTTAATATGCAATTAAGTACAATACAATATTGTATTATAAGTGTAATAACAGCAATTATTTTCTGTAAGCGAGGGTGGTTATTTTCTTATTGCAGAAGGAGGTGGTAATGCATACTGCTTGCTTAAGGCCTTTTAAAAAATTTAGCAGCGAGTATAATGCAATAATTTGGACCCAGTAGCAGCTATTGCATGTGTGAATTACCTATTTTTTAAACTGCAAATATGTTGAGAATATACCACCTCAAATGTTCTTCTCACTGTTCTAATATATTGACACTGTCTTGGTAGAAATTGCACGACTTCTATGTCTGCACTCAAGATATTTTTCAAAAAAAGGATGACACTGAAAAATAAAATATAATATGTAAATGTTATTGAAAAGCATAATTCAATTCAATAATAGCCAATGGCTTGTAATGAAAGTGCTATAAAACAGCACTTAAGCTGGCATGTGAAATTCTACTTTAATCACATTGAGCAGCACCACATTTTTACAAAAAATAAAAACTCAGAAGCCATTTTTTTGAAAATCAAGGAAAGGCATTTCTGGAAGGAGTATGTATTTTGGTCCCATTGAGTCTTAATTTCACCTTAACATAGAGACTGTTTGCAAAAAGCAATGTCTCCAAGTTCCTCAAGTTTGCTGAATATGATTAAATATTAAATTTATTATTTTTATTTTTATTAAAATATTTTAAAGGCTTTACTATTAAATACCTCATTAAATATTAGAAGTAAAATCAACTTTTAATCTCCAATATCAAATAGTAATAGTTTGGTCAGGAAATTACATCTGATATTCTTTCAAGTTGAAAGTCCATAGATTCTAGTTTGTATATAATCTCCAACCAGATACCTTCATTTTAATGAAATGGCTGTAACAAATAATGACTTGTTATTTACGTATATTTTAAGATATACTATAATTTAATTCTATTTAACATAAGGTGTACTTCTGTTGTTCACTTGTAAAATTGCTACTGTTACATATTTATGAATTATTTGAAATCATATTGGAAAAACTGCCTTTTTAAAGAAATCAAGCATTTATAGTACTACAGTATTTCAAAGAAAAGAAAAGTGGAATGCATCCTTGTTAAATTAAAGATAATTATTGGGATGGGAGGAGGAAAATTAATAAAATTCAAACCTCAAATCAAATTAATTGGACAAAAATCCATGTGCAAATTAGCTGACTCTTGGAGGCCATTTTGATTTCTCCTCACAAAACTACATAGGATAACATGAAGAAGAAAATGAAAATGCAGTCATCAAAACCATCTGCAAGATTCAAGCCTTTTATGACTGGTTGAAAGCAGAATTACAGTGTAAGTTCTGCCTCTTCAGTCTGTGTAGACCAGGTGTGCCCAAACCTGGGAACTTTAAGACATGTGGACTTCATCTCCCAGAATTTCCCAGCCAACAGTGGAGTTGAAGTCCACAAGTCTTAAAGTTCCCAAGTTTGGACACACCTGTTGTAGACAGTCATAAGCAAAGTATAAGGCGTGAAGTTTATGCAACAATGCTGCTTTTATTACTGCTCATCCCAACTCCTGGACACTTCTAGCAGTCAGCAATAAAATTAATTTCAACATTTTATTTTGTGCAATACTGTTTCAAGCAGGGGAAAAAACTTTATTTAAAAAAGACATATTTTTTCTAGTTATTATGTAACCCTCAGCGAGCCAAAATGTTTAGAAACAATTCAGAGAGAATGAATGAATGAATGAATGAATGAATGAATGAATGAATGAATGAATGAATGAATGAATGAATGAGGAAGGAAGGAAGGAAGGAAGGAAGGAAGGAAGGAAGGAAGGAAGGAAGGAAGGAAGGAAGGAAGGAAGATGACACAAATAGATCCTCTGAGATCAGTTGACTATTTTGCAGTGAATCTACTCAAGTTTTCAAAAGATGTTACTGCTAATTTCCTACTTAACATCTACTTCAAAGGTCAGGATTAGAATGCTTAAACATTCAAATGCAAAAGGACAACACACTGAAATTTCTAAGTGTATCATCTGCATTTGAGCAAACCAAAGAAAAGGTTAAAGGTAAGCACGATTTTCCGAGAACCTGACAAGGCAGACATAAACACGAATAGGAATCTTTACTTTCTTGTCCATTAGTTAAAGAAACTTTGTCAAAAGAATGACAGGAACAATCACCGTGAAATGAAAAATGGATTTGCAAAGGAAGCCTGCTGAGATTAATGTGGAAAAACTGGCCAAGAGATAATAATTCCACATTGTCTTATCAAGCAGCTTCAGAATCCTTGCTTTTACCAAAGTGCTGGTGTGGGGGCGCAGGGGAGAGGAGTTGTAGGCAAAATCGTTTGGTGCTTGACTTCTTAAAAGGGGATTTGTGGTGATGTTTAATTAATGAAATTTTGGTCCATGCACAGAATTTGGAAAGGAAACAAAAGTAAGTAAAATGTCAATGTTCTTTTTTCCCTCCCCCCCCCAAAAAAAAAACACAGAGAGAAAAAATAATGCTGTCGTTCAGAAGCAGTATTTCACAATATTATAGACCTGTGGATCTGAAGGGAAGGATTTGTATTCCTTGCAGAGAGCTGGTCATTTGCATTCCATTCTCCACTATCCTGTGAGAACTGAAGAAGCTTCTTGGATCTTGAGCTTGTTTGGAGGTTCTAGCAGGGGAGCGCAACTATCATATACCCTTGACTGAAGATCGATACACACCTTCTATCTGGGATGGTCGTCCTCTTCCACTGAGCGTGCAGCTTCGGGAGGGACACACATGGAGCGGTGAGGGAGGAAGGGGACACCTGCTTAGCCAGCCAGATCAGCCGAATCAACCTTGGCAATCAATGGGGTGACAGATGTCACAACTAAATCGCCCTCACACCCAGAAGCTTTTTGGATGAGAAGCAAAACATCTTCAAAAGAAAAACCAAGGAAGTCCAGTTGTCGCCTGAAAAAAAGCATCTTTGGGACAACCATGAACTGGATGACTGAGCAGCTCTACTGACCTTATGCTATACAATTCGGGACAAACACACTTTGAATGGTGTGGAAATAGGAATAGATTTCCAGAGGGAAAAAACTGCAGACTACAGGAACCAGGAGAACTACTCAGGTGACCCTGAGGATACAGATAAACCTCCAAGTGCTTCAATGACCCTCTAAAACAGAGCTGTCAAACTCGTGGCCCACAGGCCGGATGAATCACACGCTGGCCACAGCTACGCCTAGTTTAGTGAAGGGAAAAAAGTTGTGATACGACACAGTGACAATGCAAGTTTGACACCCTGCATTAAAAGGATGCAAGTGACCAGCTCTCTGCAAGGAAATTAAATCCTTCAATTCCCCACAATCCTGTCAGAGCTCAAGAAGCTCCTTCGTTGAGGAGTGAAACATCTTCAGAAGAAAAAGCAAAAAAGTCCAGTTGCCTCCTGACAAAGCACCTTTGGGACAACTATGATCTGGAGGACTGAGAATCTCTACACTTTTAGAAGACTGCCCTTCCCCATTCCATCAAGCACTTAAACGATTACACTTTTTGGAAGTTCTTCAAACCATAAATGTGCACAAGCAGGGATGTTGACTTCAAAATACTCTGAGGAAACAAAATATACCTGGAATACTTACCCAGTTTTTTAAAAAAATGATGAGTTTTTAGCTGGCATGGCTCATGCAAAATCCAATTTCCTCCTACTTAAAGGAGCTGATACTCCCCCCCCCCCCACCCCAAGGATGCTGTAATAACAGAGCGATGTAGTATTTCTGCAATATACCATTGCAATTAATTTGTTTATTGGGTGGGGTGATGGAAAGTACCCTTTCCTTACAAAAAAGACAGTAGAGAAAGTCAGGCCACAGAATTAATGGAGCAGCAATGAAATTTTGACTGCTTTCTGGGCTGTAATTTGCTGCTCCAGCATCAGTTAAAGGAACATCTGGCCTGCACAGTAATTAAATAGGTACAGATGGAGGATAGGCAAGGATGAAGAGGCAATTTGTTATTAATGGATTTTACACCTCTGAAACATAGGGCTGTGTTTACACACTCACTGAAAAGATCAGATGAACAAGACATTTTACTGGCTTCTGTTCGCCATTGGCTTAAGTTGATCTCTTCTCTATTGGGTCACTGAGGCTCTTTAGTCAGGTGAAAGTTGTTAATATGTATTAAACTATTATTTGTTACAGTAATTTATTACTCTCAGTGCATTAAATTCTCATTTCACAATAAATGTAGCATTAACCCAAAATTTGGAGTAGGAAAGTTGCCATCTCCACTGTAATGAAATTGATTTTTAATGCCAAAACAGTAATATAGGTAACAGAAGATAATGATAGATATAAATATAGATAATAGGTAGGTAGGTAGGTAGGTAGGTAGGTAGGTAGTTAGGTAGGTAGGTAGGTAGGTAGGTAGGTAGGTAGATGATAGATAGATAGATAGATAGATAGATAGATAGATAGATAGATAGATGAGAGAGAGAGAGGGAGGGAGGGAGGGAGAGGGAGGGACAGATGCAGATGTCAACATATAACACATTATAATCAAAGTAACACTTAAAATATATCCTTCTACCTCCTGGTTCCAGGAATCTGGGAGAAGTAAGATAACTGGATAGATAGTTTGAGGGTAGATGGTGTCAAAGCTTTACTTTGGGGCAGATTAAAACATTTTGCTTTGGTTGCATTTGTTTTTAATCTGGTTTGCATCCAAAGTTGCTACTGCAAGGTGGGTGACTATATACATTGATATAATCAATAATAGTTTGCCCCCTCCTTAAGGCTCTCCCTGGATCCATCTATATTTGATAATTATCACTAAGTCTCTAAGATCATCTTTTTCAAGAAGATTATTGAGCCCATTGTCCTTGTACAGTGATTCCCAGGAAGCAGATTATCTTGAAAGCAGACCACTTTCAATCAGGATTCAGATTAGTAAATCTGAATCGGAGAACACGGAGAGTAAAGGAAATTGCCTTGGATGAAACATGCATGAATCATTAGCTAGACAAACAGGACTCAAACTTTATTTAAGTCCTGGTAACAAAATAATAATTGGAAGAGTCTCAGGCCTCTTTAATTCACTGGCGTATAAAAAGGATGGGAAATACAACACAATCAGGCTTGTATGATTCTAGTATTTCTGCCAATCTCTATAAAATGTAGTTCTTCCAGTGGAGTTGGTTTTCTTGGCTTGGTATGGGGCTGACACATCAGTTCTTATGGATGAGATGTGTGTGTGTGTGTGTGTATGTGTGTCAGGGGTGGGTTCCTGCCAGTTCTAACCTCTTCTATAGAAGAGGTTCCACAAATGTACAGTGCCATTTAGAACCGGTTCCAGCTTCCCCCACCCACCCATCCGCACATCATCAAGATGAAGAGTGAGAGAAGGAATTCTGGGAGTTGAAGTCAACAAGTCTTAAAGCTGTCAAGTTTGAACATCCCTGGGGTTTTTTCCTAAAGGGTTAGGGGTGCAAGGGTCTTGTAACTTGACAGCTTTAAGACCTGCACGCTTCAAATGCCAGCGTTTCTGAGCCAACATTTTGGTTGCTAAGCAAGAGCGTTGTTAAGTGAGTTTCACCACATTTTACAAGTTGGCCACTCCCACCCAGTCACATGGCCAGCAAGCCACTCCCACAAAGCAGGCCACATCTACAGAAGAGGTTCTAAAAAAATTTGAAACCCACTATTGATGTGTGTGTGTGTGTGTGTGGTGTGTGTGTGTGTGTGTGTATGTGCACGTGCATACCGGTATGTGGTTGTGTGGTTGTGGATGTACACAATACAATAAAAGTATAAAAAGTGAAAAGACTTTTAAAAGATAGGAAAAAAGAAAAGAGAATTTTGACTTTAACTATCTTTTTTATTTGAGTAATTGTTACTTCAGTTCACTCAGCACTGAAAAAGCTTCTGGGATGAGAAGTGAAATGTTTTCAAGGAAAAAAAAAACAAGAAAAGTGCAGATGCCTTTTGGAAAAGCACCTTTGGGACAACCATGATCTGGATGATTGAGAATCTCCACAGACACCTTTCCTGTCTTCATTATAAAAAAAACTCTATAGGAGGATACATATCATCTTCTGAGATGCAAGGAAACTACATATCCTAAAAGCAATTCATATGCAAAAAATCTCATGTGTATTCATGCATAATGATGCATCTGGCGGGACAGGCATGCCTTCCCATAATTTTTCCCGCGTCCCGGGCCATTCTCAAAAAACCCCACTTATTTTGGCACTCGCAGCTCACTCGCTCCCCCACCCATCAGCTGCTAGTTCGCTCGCTCGTTCCGTTCTATACTAAAAATCTAAGCCAGCCCATCCTGCCACTCACTGATTGGCCTGGACTCCAGCCAATCAGTGAGCTGGCTGGGATGGAAAACTTTAAGCACGCGCCGCATTCTTAAAATTTTCCATCTCAGCCAGCTCACTGATTGGCTGGAGTCCGCTTAGCTTAGCACGCCGCGTGAGTCTCCATTTCATTTCGTCTTCACTGTTTGCTTGCTGCTTAACTGGTGAGTATTGGGAGGCTTTGCCACTTTGGGTGGGCGGCAGCGGCCTTTAGCCCTAGGGAGGCCGCGGTCATTTAGTCATTTTTTTTTTAGTCATTTATTTGACATTTATAGGCCGCCCTTTTCCCTGAGGGGACTCAGGGCGGCTTACAATTAATAGGAAGGGAGTGCAAGACAAAACACAAGAAAAGAAATGTGAATTAAAAAAAAAATAAACCAGTAAAACACAACATTCATTCAGCATTCGGGTGGGGCGAGGTTAGGGTCTTATCCCCAGGCCTGACGGGATAGCCAGATCTTGAGGGCTGTGCGAAAGGTCTGGACGGTGGTGAGGGTGCGAATCTCCACGGGGAGATCGTTCCAAAGCGTCGGAGCTGCAACTGAGAAGGCTCTCCTCCGCGTAGTCACCAGTCGGCACTGACTGGCGGATGGAATTCGGAGGAGGCCTACTCTATGCGATCTGATGGGACGGAGGGAGGTAATTGGCAGAAGGCGGTCTCTCAAATAGTCAGATCCACTACCATGGAGGGCTTTATGAATGGTGAGTAGCACCTTGAAGCGCACCCGGAGATCAACAGGTAGCCAGCGCAGCTCACGGAGGATCGTTGTTATGTGGGCGAACCGTGGTGCGCCCACGATCACTCGCGCGGCCGCATTCTGGACTAGCTGAAGTCGCCGGATGCTCTTCAAGGGCAGCCCCATGTAGAGCACATTGCAGTATTCCAGCCTGGAGATCACAAGGGCTCGAGTGACTGTTGTGAGGGCCTCCCGATTCAGGTAGGGCCGCAACTGGCGTACCAGGCGAACCTGGGCAAATGCCCCCCTGGTCACAGCTGACAAATGATGGTCAAAAGTCAGCTGAGGGTCCAGGAGGACTCCCAAGTTGCGGACCCTGTCTGAGGGGTATAAATTTTGACCTTCCAGCCTGAGTGATGGAACGTTGGCCAAATTGTTGGAAGGGAAACACAACAGCCACTCGGTCTTGTCTGGGTTGAGTACCAGTTTGTTAGCTCTCATCCAGTCCTTAACGGCCTCAAGACCCCGGTTCATCACGTCCACCTCTTCATTGAGTTGGCACGGGGCGGACAGATACAACTGTGTATCGTCCGCGTATTGATGGTATTTTATCCCGTGCCTCCGAATGATCTCACCCAGCGGTTTCATGTATATGTTGAATAGTAGGGGGGATAAGACCGAGCCCTGCGGCACCCCATAAGTTAGGGGCCTCGGGGACGATCTCTGCCCCCGCACCAACACCGACTGCGACCTGTCCGAGAGGTAGGAGGAGAACCTCTGCAAAACAGTGCCTCCCACTCCCACCTCCCGCAGTCGTCGCAGAAGGATACCATGGTCGATGGTATCGAAAGCCGCTGAGAGGTCAAGGAGAACTAGGATGGACGCATGGCCTCCATCTCTGGCTCTCCAGAGATCATCGGTCAATGCGACCAAAGCGGTTCTGTGCTGTAACCGGGCCTGAAGCCAGACTGGAAGGGGTCAAGATAGCTAGCTTCCTCCAAGGTACGCTGAAGCTGGAAGGCCACCACCTTCTCAACAACCTTCCCAACAAAGGGGAGGTTGGAGACTGGATGGTAGTTATTAAGAACGGCTGGATCCAAGGATGGTTTCTTCAGGAGGGGTCTCACCACCGCCGCTTTAAGTGCGGCGGGGAAGTGCCCCTCCCAAAGGGAGGCGGTAACTACCGCCTGGATCCAGCCTCGTGTCACCTCACTGCTGTTGGCAACCAGCCAGGAGGGACACGGGTCCAGTATACAGGTGGAGGCACTCACAGCTCGCATAGCCTTGTCCACATCCCTGGAGGCAACATCCTGAAACTCAACCCAGAGATGGTCTGCCAAGTTATCCCCCTGTGTCTCGGCTGGATCTGCGGGAGTGGAGTCCAAGTCCGACCGAAACCGAGCAACTTTGTCCGCCAAGAACTGGACATACTCCTCAGCCATACCCTGTAAGGGGTCCCCCGCCTCCCTCCTATTTAGGAGGGAGCGGGTTATCCTAAACAGGGCGGCTGGGCGGGACTCGGCGGACGCAACCAAGGTGGCAATGTGTGTTCTTTTAGCTGTCCTTAGTGCCCGGATGTATTCCTTGGTGCATGCTGTCAGAAGTGCTCGGTTCGATTCGGACCTATCGGACCTCCACAAGTGCTCTAGGCGTCTCCTCCGGCGCTTCATCTCCCGGAGCTCCTCGGTGAACCAAGGAGGCCTCCGGGATCCGCCGACCCGGAGGGGCCGTAGTGGCGCAATCCGGTCAAGAGACTCTGATGCTGCCGAGTGCCAGGCAGCAACAAGAGTCTCCGCCGAACTGTGGGCGAGAGTATCAGGAATAACCCCAAACTCCGTCTGGAACCTTAAGGGGTCCATAAGTCGCCTGGGGCGGAACCACCTGGTCGGTTCCTCCTCCCTATGGTGGGGGTTTGGCCTCCGGAAGTCTAGCCTCAGTAGGCAGTGGTCTGACCACGACAGGGGTATGATCTCATTACCCCTCAGACCAAGATCACAAATCCACTGCTCCGAGAGGAATACGAGGTCAAGTGTGTGACCCACTGAGTGGGTTGGGCCTCGGATTACCTGGGTCAAGCCCATGGCTGTCATGGAGGCCATGAACTCCTGCGCTCCATCAGAGTGTTCACCGAGCGAAGGCAAATTGAAGTCCCCCAGAACCATGAGCCTAGGGAACTCAATTGCTAGCTCGGCTACCGACTCGAGGAGCGAGGGGAGGGCTGCTGCAATGCAGTTGGGAGGCAGGTACATTAGCAGCAGACCCACTTGACCCTTGAGGTCCAGCTTCACCAGTAGGGACTCACACCCGACAAGCTCCGGAGCAGGGATCCTACGAGGTGCTAAAGACTCCCGGACAACAATAGCCACACCGCCACCCCTTCCTTGGGCTCTCAGCTGATGAACCCCTGAAATCCGTCTGGGCACATCTCTACGAGGGGGACTCCTCCCTCCGTGCCCAGCCATGTCTCAGTAATACATGCCAGGTCTGCCCTCTCGTCTAAAATTAAGTCCCGGATGAGGGGAGCCTTGTGAACAACAGACCTGGCATTTAGCGACAGCAGCCTGAGACCAGGGTCCTGATTACTCGTGCCATCTGACCTTGGAGTGGGACTCATAGGGCCGGAAGGAGGGATCTCTGTGATGTAGCGAGCCCTCCTTTCCCGGTAATGGCCAGCGGTCTGGCTTTCCCCCCTGCCCCGCCTTCTCCACTAGCCTTTGTCCCTCCACAGTAGGGCGGCTGGGGGGAGGAGACGGCCCTCCTCTCCTTCTCCCCCTTTGCGGAGTTCCCCTGTGTCTCCCAGGTCGCGCCCGTCCCCTCTCAAAAGCATTCGGCTCCCTGTGTGTGGAGTTTCCCTGTGTCTCCCAGGTCGCGCCCGTCATGTGTGCGAGAAACTCCACAGGGCGCGAAGGAACCAGCGCGGCAGCTGCAGCGCTGGGAAGGTGCAGCCCCCGGAGCCCAAGGGTGGGCGGGCTGGCGAGCGGGCGCCTTTCCCTGTGTCTCCCAGGTCGCACCCATCCTGTGTGCAAGAAAGCCGTCCGGGGCAGCTTTCCCAGCCTCCTTTCCGTTTCGCCCCCCCCCCAGTTCCACCTCCTCCGGCTGGCGGCCAATGGGAGGGAAAGGCGGTAGAAAGAGTGAAGGCAACAATGGTGCTGCTCTTCTCCGCCCTCTGTGTGGTATTGGGCCTTTTTTTGCCGTCAGCGGGGCGGTCAAGCTCACCGACCTGATCTCCGGAGACGCCCACCAGCAGATGGTGAGCGGGGCGCCTCCGAGGCGGGAGGGGAAGCTAGTCCGGGCCGCCGCTGGGCGAGGCAAGTTGGGGCTGCAACCGTCCAGGCTGCCCGTGCCTCCGTGCCCACCCCAGCCTCCAGTTCACCCCGGATCCAGCCACCTAATCAGATCCCTTGCCAAGTGGCTCTTGCAGGAGATCCTCTAAGGAAAGGCTTGACTCGCAAACTGTCTTCAGGAGCTGCGCAGGGCGAGCCCGGTTCTCACCCTTACTTGAGATGGCAGGCCCGTCCTCACTTGGGGGGAGCTGCCTTTTTGGGCCTAAATCTTGGTAACCAGCCAGACAGGCGGCAGAGCTTCCTGGGCCAGTTGTGTCGCATGCTTGCAAAAGAAAAGGTGCGCAGCTTCCTTGGGGAAGCAGCGCTCACCACCTCCTGCCCGCAAAGGGATTGTTTGCTCTCTTCGGAGGATGCTCCCTTTTCAGGGCAGGGATTCCTCCTCCCACCTCTCTCACACACACACTCACTCTTCCTCTCTCTCACACACACATAAACACACACTCAATCATACTCTCTTTCACACACAAACACCCCACTCACGCTCAACTTCCTTTCTCTCTCACACAAACACACTCAGTCATTCTCTGTCTCACATACACACACCACTCACAATCACTCTCACTCTTCCTTTCTCTCTCTCCTTCACACACCCACCCCATTCACACTCTCTTCTTGGGTCTTAAGAGACCTTTGTCCAGTGTATCTCAATTAGGGGTGGGGATGTTTTAAAGCTGGTTACAGTCTGATCATATTTAATGGGTTTTGTTCTGTGTGTGTGTGTGTGTGTGTGTGTGTGTGTGTGTCTGTGTCTGTGTCTGTGTCTGTGTGTCTGTGTGTGTCTGTGTCTCCCCCCCCCTTTCTGGCCATCTAGTTTATTGTAAACCTGCTGCCCTCAGTTTAGGGAATTAGTTGGAGAGAGGGAAGAGAGTCTGAGCCCACAGGACTGCCTGGGTTTGTACTCGGGTATTTCCAAATCTGGGAGTTTCTCTGGCCTTTGGCCAGCTTTCCATTTGTAGAAGCATTTTGGTGCCTAAGGCTGATGTTTGAATGTTTGTTGCTGGGGGTGGGAGAGAGCCCATTGCAAGATTTTTTTTTTTTTTTGGAACAGAGAACTGCCTGAATACAATCTGTATCATTCACTGGAACCAGAGGTTTATTCTTCCAAGCTTTGGGACTTGTGCTGGAGAGCCCATCCTTAGGGAACTTCTCTCTATTTGAATGTGTGTATTGAGACAGAGGGCTGTCTGTTTTCTTTTTTCCACTGAATTGGTGAAAATTACTTTGTAAACTTAAAAAAAGAAAAGAAAAATGGGCTGGAAGGAAGAGAGAACACTTTGAGTTAAGATGAGCCACAAGATTTTAGGGAAACAAGACAGGGAAAGAGCAGAAAGACAGAGAAGGTGAAGGTAGATAGGCAGAAGGAAGGAAAAAGGAAGAAATAGGAAGGAGGGAAGGTGAAGGGATGGAAGGAGGAAGGAACAGAAGCGAAGAGGAAGAGAGAAATGGAAAGAGCAGAAAGACAGAGAAGGTAGATAGGCAAAAGAAATGAAGCTGAAAGAATGGAAGGAGGAAGGAAGAGAAAAGGAGGAAGGGAGTGAGTGAGGAAAGAAGAGAGGATGGAAGGAGAAAGGAAGGAAGAGAGGAAAAGAGCAGAAGACGGATAAGGTGAAGGTAGATAAGCAAGAGGGGTGAAGGAAGAAGTGAGGTGTCTCGAGGAGGGAGAAAATGTTTAGTGACCAAAGTTACAATGGCATTGAAAAAAGTGATTGATGACCACTTTTCACACTTAGCGACCGTTGCGACCATTTTTCACACTTAGCGACCGTTGCAGCATCCTCATGGTCACGTAATCAAAATTTTGTTTGGCAACAGATTCGTATTTATGCTGGTTTCAGTGTCCTGGGGTGACCTTTTGACAAAATATAAAAATTTTAATTAAGCCCCCCCCCCCGCCCCCGTCAATGGTGTCCCTCTTTACCAATCTGAAAATCTGGTCACCTTATTCATGCAGGGTTTTTTTTTAGATTAGGATCCCTTGATCCTTTTTAAGCATTAATTTAAACTGAGTCTTAATTGGAGGTGTCTATACTTATGAGCACAGATGAATTTCCAAAGATTGGTGAAAAATACAAGATGGCAATTCATTAAAACTATTGCTGATATTGTTGACTCTGATGGCTTCATTTTTAAAATTATTATTATCAAAGAACAGTTTATGTCAGTAACATTGAAGGATACCTATATGTGAATAGAATTATGAGTTTCATTACATTTCCTAAGTCACCATCTCACAGTAGGAAGTTCATATTAAGTGCAATTTACACAAAATTCTACCAGCCAGTAATACAGTAGCAATGCCTCAAAAATATTATATACCGTAATTATATATGCATGCTCAGTGAAATCAGTTAAAACTTTCGTTGTGGTTGCTATAGAATATAAGAGAATGGGATGGCTGGAGATGGGCCAAGATACAGCAGATACCAAACCAAATTGAATGCCACTGATTTGAAATATAGCAATAGCATTTAGATTTATGTATCACTTCACAGTGCTTTACAGCTCTTTCTAAGCAGTTTACAGAGTCAGTATATTGCCCCCGACAGTCTGGGTCATCATTCTATCAACCTCGGAAGGATGGAAGTCAACCTTGAGCCGGTCAGGATTGAACTGCTGGCAATCGGCAGAGTTAGCCTGCAATACTGCATTCTAACCACTGCTTCATCATGGCTCTATATACATTCAATCACAACTTTATTACATTGACTAAACAATATCCAAAACAATATTTAGTGTTATAAAAATAGCAGCAAGAAAAGATTGCTGTATCATTACAACAAGGAATGCTACTGTAAGATCACCAAAATAAGGGAAATATAGTATTTAAGTCCTATCATATAAGGTAGCACTGGGCTTCAGAAGATTAATAATTGTAGAACTAGAAATAAATAGTCCTCCCATTGTTGCTGAATTACAAAGTTGTGTTCACATGATGCATTTCTCTATGTTCAACTAATGGAACAAGTACAAAGAATGGTAATGAAGATGACGAGAGGAGTGTAAGCTAAGTGCTATGAGGACAGAGTGAAAAATTGAGTTTATTTTACTTGGAAAAATATAACTTTCTTTAGTTGCATATTTTGGAACAGTTCACATTACTCTTGGAGAAAGCCTATCCAAGAAGAAGCTAAGATACTCAACTATTGCCATTCAAGACCCAACAATGTGTACCTGTTACTGTCTTTTGAACACATAGTTTGTAATTATTTTTGCTGGACCATATACAAACCCATTTACAAGAAATCCCATTAAGCAGAAAGTGGAACCATACAAAGCTGAATGTTACGTAACTTTAGGGACATCTGATTTTGGACTTTCTTTTTCCCATTTTCACAACAAAACTCTCCAAAGTCACAGCTTTTTAAAGATAGTTCCCTGTAGTAGCAAACTACTTGAGGAGCAAAAAGATTGTAGCATTCATAATCAGAAATCTTTGGTTAACCTAACATCTGCTTTGATGCTTTCATTCTCTTTCCAGCCAGTTTTGAATCAATAATGTAAGTCAAATGCCATTTCGATCAAAGCCAGAAGAAAGGTTTTTAGGTTCTCTCTCTCTCTCTCTCTCTTTCTCTCTCTCTCTCCCTCCCTCCCTCTCTCTCTCTCTCTTTTATCTCCTTTCTACCTTCGTTCCTTTTCTGCTTCTACTCCATTTTTTCAGTGATCTGCCTTTTCTGATTATTTTAATACAAGCATTGGTTTAAGAACACCAGATCAAAGTTAAGTTTAATTCAGTGAGCTAAGCATATTTTTTTCTGTTGAACTTTGCTGGCTTCCCATCAAGAAAATCCAATTATCCTCATCAATTCTTTAAGTCACATTAAGAAAAGTGAAATTAAAAAATAAACATACACACATATACTCCAGATATTAGCTTTTACATATCTTTCCTGTCTATGTACAATTATACAATTATTCATAGTATTTAATTGGTATATTCAACCCACATCTGAAATTAGACCCCAGACACTATGAAATATATGAAACAGGATTCAGAAGCACAGTATTCTTTTCCTTTTGATTTTACACAAAAGTTAAGACAAGCTAGCGGGGGCGGGGGAATCACTGCTTGTTTGTTAATACAACACACATACCTTTTTTGTAAGTGCCCTTTCTTTGGTGTAAGGTTTTTTTTTTTTTTTTACAGTTTAAAAGGGTTTTATTTCTTTTAAAAAACACAAATATTTCATCATTCGTCAATCATTAAAACATTGAAGTACAATTTTTTTTGTATGCCCCTCCCTCCCTCCACCCCCCAACCCCCCTCCTCCTTCCCCCCCCCCGACTTCCCAGAACCCGTACACGTTATAGATTTTTAACTAACACAGTCTAAAATCTGTTGAGAAAAAAGAAATAAAGAAATTAATGACATTCTACATTGACCTTAGCTTCTTCTTACTGAACTAACTTTAAACAGTTTAAATCATTTCTGATCTTAAGCATAGGCTAACTGGAATTTCTTGGTCCCGTATTTATTTTGTATATAGTCAATCCATTTTTTCAGTCTCGTTTATATCTCTCATTTGAGTGATCTTTAAGATATGCTGATATTTTAGCCATCTCGGCTAAGTTTGTGACTTTCAATGTCCATTCTTGGATTGTAGGCAAGTCTTCCTTCTTCCAGTATTGCGCCACCAACAGTCTTGCTGCAGTTATTAGGTGCAGAATCAAGTTAGTCTCTAATTGGTCTAAGGTTTTAAAACATTTCTTCTGTCAAATAAAGAGTTGTTTTTCAAAATTTGTATCTAACAAGCCTTTCTTTAATGAACTATGTATAATGCCAAATTGTTTTCTACTGCATATGAGAGAGTTGGGCGTGGAGTGGGAGAGATAACCACTTATTCAACAAGTCCCAGCCAATTCCATGCATGTGGTTTTCCTGTGCCTACTAAACTTGGCAAGAGGAGGAAAGAGAGAGGAAAAAGGAAGGAGAGGAGGAGGAGGAGGGGGAGGAGGAGGAGGGGGAGGAGGAGGAGGAGAAGAAGAAGGAGAAGGAGAAGGAGGAGAAGGAGAAGGAGAAGGAGAAGGAGAAGAAGAAGAAGAAGAAGAAGAAGAAGAAGAAGAAGAAGAAGAAGAAGAAGAAGAAGAAGAAGAAGAAGAAGAAGAAGAAGAAGCAGGAAGGCAGTGGAGAATTTAATGAACTGAAACAAGGATACATTTTAGATCAGAGCAAGACCATGTAAATCAGTTAATATCCATTCCCGTTAACTTCCTATTATCAGCACAGTACTATTTCTGTCTGCTGTGTTTTGATGGATTAAAGAATTCATTAAAAATCTGTTTTTATTACTTTCCCCAACATACGGAGGTTCTGAGTCAGGGCGGGATTGGAAGAGGAAATTCACAAGATGGAGTGTGATAGGCAGGAGATAGCAAGAGGTGGGAAAGCCAGATGCGCAAAGTGGGTGGCAGGAAGAGGACATAAGTTCAATGGGATAATGCATCAGTGATCAACACAGAAAGGGGGGAAACACAGAAAAGGCCAAGCATACATATGACAAGGGAGAGAGAAGCACTAAGCACAGTAAATCTGTCTAGAGATACCAAAAAATGAAGTTCAAAATAGGGAGGGTGGGAAACTTTTGTATTACTGTATTAAGTTTCCTGATATCACCAGTTCAGAGACTTTCTGTCTCCAGTTCCTAAATTCCTTAGACAGGAGTAATAAGTAAGCAGTTAAGCCAATAAAAACCAGTCAGTGATGGCGAATGTTTTTTCTGCTCAGGAGCCAAAAGGGCACAAACGCCTGCTCACACCCATAATGCAATGCTCTCCCCACCGCATATGCATGCACAACCCCCAACCACGCTCCCCCAACGCTAAGGTGACCAGATTTTCAGATTGGTAAAGAGGGACACCTTTGACCGGGGGGGGGGGGGTGTTGATTAAAAATTTATACGGAGCAACAAAAATTTTCATACAATGCAAAAATAGTATTGTAATATTTTTTTTTATTTCAACATAACTACAATTTACAAATATAAATTGTAACTGTTGCCAAACATCAAAATTTTGATCACGTGACCATGAGGATGCTGCAATGGTCGCTAAGTGTGAAAAAGGGTCATCAGTCACTTTTTTTAATGCCATTGTAACTTTGGTCACTATACCACTTTTCTTGCCACAGTTCTTAAATGAATAACTGCAGCTGATAAGTTAATAACATAAGTGAATCAGGTTTCCCCATTTGACTTTGTCTAAAGGTCACAAAAAGCAACTACATGACCCCAGGACACTGAAACCATCATAAATACGAATCTGTTGCCAAACATCAAAATTTTGTTCGTGTGACTATGAGGATGCTGCAACGGTCACTAAGTGTGAAAATGGTCGCTAAGTGTGAAAATGGTCGCTAAGTGTGAAAAATGGTCAGCAGTCACTTTTTTCAATGCCATTGTAACTTTGGTTACTATACCACCTTTCTTGCCACAGTTCTTAAGTGAATAACTGCAGCTGGTATTTTGTATTTTGGATAGAATCCAAAGACAATTTAAAAAAAGAATCCACACACAATAAATTGAAGTAAAACATTTCAAACTATTCCACACAGAATAAATTGAAGTAAAACTATTTTTAAAAATTCTATGCACAATATATTTCAAAGTATTGTACATAGAATTTTTAAAAATGGTTTCACTTCAATTTATTTTGGATAGAATCTTTTTTAAATAGTCTAAGACAATTTTAAAAAAGAATCCACAGAGAATAAAACTATTTTAAAAAATCCTATGGACAATAAATAAAATATTATTTTAAAATACATTAAAAAAATAAAAGAAAAAACCCAGCTCACTTACCAGCAGGCAGGCACTCCAAGTCAATCCAGAATGATGTAGATGTTAATACAAAGAACTGAGCAAATTAAAATGGTGAAATTAGTCCCAGGGAAATATTTTTCAAAGAAACTTTGCCACCATTTTTTCCACACGAGCCGACCTCCAACCTCCGTGCCCCTCCCCTCTGGGAAATCCAGGAAGGAACAGTCACTACTTCTCTAGCCAAAGTATTTCCTGGAGCTCTATGTACTGGGTCATCTTTTCTTATAAAAGGTGGTAAAAAGGCGGGTTTTTTTTTTTCTGTTTTCTTGCTTTAACGTTTTAATATCTTCAATGAAAGTACTGAGACAGAGAGAGAGGTTAGACAGAGTGTCTTTTGTCTTGCCCCGGTTAGGATTTCTTGCCCCGGTTAGGATTTCTTAAGCAAATCCACTGGGCTTTCAACATCAAGCCAGAAAATCGGGACTTTTTAAAAACGCCCTGGGACACGGGACAAATTGTTAGAAATCATGACTGTCCCGCCAAAATCGGGACGTCTGGTCACCTTACCCAACGCATATGTGCAGGCCTCACTGAAGCCTCTGGGCCATTTTTCACCCTCCCCAAGCTTCAGAAAAGCCTCTGGAGCCTGTGAATGTCGAACAATGGGCCCAACAAGCCTACTGGAAGTTCTGTTAGGCCGTTTTTCACTCTCCCCAGGCTTCAAGAGGCTTTTCTGAAGCCCGGGGAAGGCAAAAAATGGCTCAATGGGCAAACAGGAAGTTTGTTTCTGAACTTCCGGTAGGTGCATTGAGGCGTTTTTCACCATCCACAGGGGCCGGAGGCTTTTCTGAAGCCTGGGGAGGGTGAAAATGGTCTCCCTCACCCTCCGGAAAGCCAAAAATCAGCTGGTCAGCACATGCATGCATGTGGGTTCACCACCATGGGTCTAGAATGTTTTGCTTGATCTATGCTAGTCAAAAGTTCCCTAGAATGCTGAATATTTCGATGAGCATTACATGGAAGCCAGTAGGTGGAAGCAATAAACTCTTGTTGTTTGCTCAAGTAAAAGCATATACATGTTAGTGGTTGAGAGAGGAAAGGGGTCTTCTTGGAGGAGAGGCCAGCAAGAAGGCCCTCTTTATTTTTGCACATAATTTTTTTTTTAAAAAAAATTACCTTTCCGGTTTGGACTCTATTTGGGCAAAGATTCATGAGATCCAATAAATCATCAGGTTTTCCAGCTAACAATCCTATTTCCCATCCTGCAAAACATGGGCTCAATACAGTTCATCTTTGATTTCTGGTTACTATCCGTATGGGCAACCTTGGAGCCTGATCAGCATATCTTCCTGGCTAAGGAAATCCTTCAGCTACTTCTCATCTTCTGGGTAAATGCCAAGTCATGCCAGAAAAATCTACAGGAAGCCAACATGTGGTTCCTAAACTTATGAGCAGTAAATATCATGGTCATGCTTCTGGTTATGTAACCCAAACAAATCATAATTGCAGATATGAAGCCTGATCCAGTTCAACATTTCTGCTAATGTAGGATCACCTGAAAGAGCATCAATTATGTTCCTATTTTCCTATTTTCCATTTACACAATTCTTTTGTTCTGAAATCTACTTGATGAGGGGAAGAGACTTGTATTTGAAAAGCTCCATTATTGTAATTAAAACTGACCAGGAGTACAACAAATGGTCATATAATCGAGCAGCAGATTATTTTCCCACAGTATGGTTGCCAGGCAAGGAATCATTTATTCTGATGGAGCAAATAATATATATCTGGTTTGTTTGTGTTTTTTTTTAAATGTGATAGTTCTAGGGATAAAAAAATACGAGTGCATTATATATATCCGGAACTATTAAGGCTATCATATGGCCAACTATCTTTGGGTTTTCCCAGTATTGTTACCCAATGTGTCAGCCTCTATATTGTTTGCTTGCTATCAGCTGCCATAGTAATGGGGAGGGAGGGGGTTCATGATATTTGGGAGGGGAATCGTGCTGGTGGAGACATCTTGAAAGATGGAGTTTTGTTCTCACCATCTTCTGCACATGCTGAAGGCTCATGTTTGGGTTTCATCAAGGTCAACCATCTCTGCATACCAGATAGACAAGGCCACCTGAAGATGCACCCCACATGACACCCTTGGGGATTGGAGATTGGACATTTAGGCCGGGGTAACTGCAGGGAGGGATTTGTGTAAATATTTGATATGTACAAGTTCACGCCTTTTTGCCTCAGATCTTGCTTCACTTTCGCTGTTTTAACTTCATATTCAGAAAAGTACCTTTTCTCTAAAACAATGGAGTTGGGTGTTTCCTTTCTTAGATTTTGAAGGAGGCACACCTGACACAATGTTTCTCCCTTTAAGGTCTTTATTTTGTAAAAGTGGTACTAATAATTAAGAAAATTGCATGGTGGTAATCCTAAAGTCATCTGAAATGATAATGTGCCCGGTAGCAATTTTATTGGGACTGAAAATAAACATGACAGTTTTCAACTGCATTTTCAGTTAACAGCTTTATTTACTCATGACCTTTCCCTAGGATAGTAGTATTTATTCTGTTAAAACTAGGAGGAAATCGTTGAAGGGTTTGGAAGCTTTATTGACCTGAATAACATAGTTCCATTTAGAACAGGAACATCTTCCTTTTTATATTAGGTTGGTTAAAAAAAAATAAGGTAACATAGCTTAGAAAGGGTAAAATGATCCAGCTAGAATTATAGACCTGTAAGTTGGAACAGACCATGAAGGTCACCTAGTCTAACCCACTGCTGGAAAACCAATTAATCCATCCATGAGAGATGGTGTCTAAACTCTTCCTGAAAATCTCTAGAATTTAACCATTCCAAATCTTTGTAGATAGGTTATGCCAGTGTAGCAGAGTTCTCACAGAAGTTGTTCCTTATATTTAAGTTAAGTGTAGATAGCTGTAACTCGTAACAATTATAGCCTAGTTTTTACAGCCATAGTTCATTCAGCCTATCTTCGTAGGGTATGTCCTCAACTCTTTGTAATTTTCTTTGTTGCTCCTTCCCTTTGATATTGGTAGGTCTTTTGGACCTATCAATATCCTTCTAGAAATGTGCTCAGGATCATACAGTCCTTGATTTGCTAATGTTTGCTTAAGGACCAGTCAAAGCTATGACAGCACTGAAAAAAGTGACTTACACAGTATCTTGCATTTATAATTGTTGCAGTGGTTCCACAGTCATATGATCAGAATTCAGATGGTTGACAGCCAGTACGTATATATGACGATTGCAGCATCCTGGGGTCATGTGATTGCTATTTCTGACTTTTCCCAGGCACTTCTGACAAGCAAAGTCAATAAGGAAGGCCAGATTTGGTTAATAACATGTGATTCATTTAACAATTACGGTGATTTGTCTAATGAACATAGCAATCAAATTGGGCACAACTCACTTTAATAATTGCTTAGGAAAGGAAGTTCTATTCCCAAATGCGGTCATATGTTGAGGACTAGCTGTACACATAGTTCTCCAGATGCGGTCTCAGCAAGTTCATATATCCTTTGCGTTTGTACCTACTGTAGTCTGTGCTGCTGAAAATGTCCGTTGGATGTAAATATGAGGCAAAATAGTTTTTCTGGGCTGTCTGTTAATATTTCTTCATCTGAAATAAGCCAAGACGCTATTGCCTCCATTTTGATCATCTTCCTGTTGACATATTTTGAGAATCCCTTCTTACTGGTTAGAGTCTTATGTTTTCTTTTGCTTTCCTGACCTCATTCCTACATTTCTGGCCTAAAGCTTTATAGACTTTTTTGGTCATGAATCCTTCCTTCCACAATAAGCATCATTCTTTACTTTTAGTTGTTTGTACGCTGCCTCTTCAACCTCAATGGCCTTTTTAAAATGTTTCCCCTTTCACTGGTACAGTTTGAGACAGTGTTATCCTTAATTACCTTTTGAAGAACTCTGACACTACATTTGTCCTTAAGGTTTGCTTCCAATGGGACTTCCCATTCCCCCCCCCCCCATTTCTCTGTTTATTTAAAATGGCTTTCCTAAAATCTTTTCTCTTTACTTAATTACTTGTCAATATCAAGAATTCTAACAATGAGTGGGCATTGGTAATCAAAACTCTCACTACTTTAATAGCATCAGTAGATTCCTCTCTATTGATAAACGACAAGTCCAGGCAGCAGATCTGCTGGTGCTAATTCAGTTTTTGGAAAGAGAAAATAATTTCTAACTCAAATTAAAAAAAAATTCTGACCTCTTCTTTTTGGCAGAATGAGTTTTCCAAGAAACACCTGGGTAGCTGAAATTGCACATCACAACCATTAAGGTTTTTTTTTTAAGTTTCAGCTATCTGCCTTAATAAATCTTCATTTTTCTCTGACTGATTTCATGGTCTGCTGCAGACTCCTAGCAAAACATCTTTTCTATCAAATCACTCCTTTTTTTACCCACATGATTTCAGCACCTGTGTTACTGTCAGACCAATGGACCTCTGAAAAGGCAGGTGGTTCATTTCTGATGCCCAATGCAACACAATCTCCTCTCTTGCAGTGCCTGTTCCTCTGAAGCTACCATAGAAGCACCCATGAAGCCTCTTGTTCCACTAATAGGATCTTTTCCTCTATGATTTTGTAATCCCTGTTATGTCATACTAGCCTTTATATGAGCCATCAACCCAAGAATTGGTCTACTCTGCAACAGAATACCATGCCCCTGTATAGCTTAACAGCTGCCATACTACTAAGTTAGACACAGAGGTGGTATTCAGCAGGTTCTGACCAGTTTTGGAGAACCAGTAGTAGAAATTTTGAGTAGTTCGGAGAACTGGTAAATACCACCTCTAACTGGGACTACCCGCATCTACTCTCTGCTCCATAGTCCCATCTGATAGGGAAGAAATCAGGATTTTGCAGTAACTTTCCCCTGGAGTGGGGTGGGAATGGAGATTTTACAGTATCCTTCCCCTGCCACACCCACCCATGCCCACAGAATTGTAAGTAAAAAATATTGAATCCCACCACTAGTTAGACACCAGACTCAATGACAATGAAGATTATAAGTAAATAATGGCTTTCTATTCTGAGCTATATAGCACCACCAGTTTTACAAAGGCAAGATGTACTAGCGAAAGAATACAGAAAACTATGAACAATTCACTCCTACCGGTGCATGCCAACCTTCCTTATTTATCAGCCAGAAGGCTCAAATCCAGGAAACCACCACTGTCCAATAACATGGATTTGAACGATCACATCAGCAACAGAGAATCCTGAACAGCTTTTCAAAAATCCAAAGTGCCTGTTTGAAACTGGTTGGTTTTTAACAATTAATATGAAGGTTACAAACTATAAAAACAGGAGTTTTTGAATAGTTGAGTCACTACAGTGCAGGTTCTAGAAACAAGTCCTGGCATTGGATGAAACATATACAATGTCTTCATACTGACTATTTTTCTGCATTTCCTTAAGTTTTGCTAAACTGCTATAACTGGTTTGTAGTTTCCTCCACACACACACACACCCATTGGAGCATTCAGTTTTTTATATTTTATATTAGAACAACAGCATGAATCTTCATAATAATGTCTTATATGCAAGAATAGCTAATAGGGCTTAGTGTTTCTCAACCTTGGCTGCTGGCTGGGGAATTCTGGGAGTTGAAGTCCATCTGTCTTAAAGGAGACAATGTTGAAAAACATTGGCTTAGCTCTTTCTCCTTTGTTTCTAGGCCAGAATAACAAAAACATTCATTTTTATAATGGTTTGGGATAAGATTGGCAAGGCAACAGATACCGTTACATAATAGCATTGCTAAAGTAATGATAAGAGGCTTCAACTTCTTATTAGGATTATTTATATTAAATTTATTATTAGGAGTAAGAAAAGAATTAGCAAGGTATTGGAAATTTGCCATTGTACCCGATGCAAAATAATGGTGGATTAAAGTATTGGAAACTGTTGAACCTAATACATTTAATAAATATTATTCAAAGAAGAAATATCTTGCCCAGATCTGACACCATTAAAAACAGACACCATTAATGAACTGCTGGAACACTTATTCTAAATTTATAGATAGAGTCTTTGTTATAATCCACTTATTAATTTATATTCTGAGTGTATTTATTAAAATATGTTAATGTACTTAAAGATTTTTTTAAAACCCATACAAGAAATGGTGTAGACTAAACAAAGCTGTTCATTTAAATATATATTAGCACTCAGCCCCTCTCTCTCCCCTCCCCCCTCTCTCTTTATCTATATCTATATCTATATCTATCTATATCTATCATCTATCTGTCTCCGTCTGTCTGTCTATCCATCCATCCATGTCTCTCTGTCTCTATCTAGCCATCCATCAACTATATCTATCTATCTATCTATCTATCTATCTATCTATCTATCTATCTATCTATCTATCTATCTATCTCTATCTATCTCTATCTATCTGTCCGTCCATCCACCCATCCACCCATCCATCCATCCATCCATCCATCCATCCATCCATCCATCCATCCATCCATCCATCCATCCATCCATCCATCCATTGATCTCTTTATCTATATATCTCTATCTCTAGCTACAAAAATATCTATTTTATATAGCTGCTCATCTCACAAGCAAATGAGCCTGGGTGGCTTATTACAAGACTAAATATTATTACTACTAATAATAACAAAAACAAAAACAACAACAACAACAACATTGGAGCACTTGGTACCATGTCCAAGAATTTTATAAAATAAATCAATAAATTGTAGCTTCCTGCAATAACACCACCGGAACTGCAAAAATCTGTACTAATCAGAGCATCATATATCTTAAGAAAGTACTTGATAGATACCTAGGATGGTGGTATCAACCATTAGCACCAGTCAATGGTATTTGTGATGCATTTTTGAATGTTCAGTTGACTGAGTTTCATGTTTAATGACTAAAGTATTTAACAATAATGATAATTATACAACAACAGCAGCAGCAGCAGCAGCAGCAGCAGCAGCAGCAGCAGCAGCAGCAGCAGCAGCAGCATGATTGGCTCAAGAATTCTGGTAGTTGAAATCCACAAGTCACAAAAGAGTCATAGTTCCCCACCCCTGATTTAAACAGATCTTAGCGCTCAGACTTAGCACTCAGTTTACTGTGTTTATACAGTACCTGCATATAACTTCAGTGAAATACCAAAACATCAGTTTTTTGTCATGTTTTCAACCAAACAGATCTTAGAGAGTAAGTCTCACAGATTCTCTTTTAAGTACAAATGTTATCGCTTGAATATACCCAGCATATGGTTTTGCCTTGGTTGTCTTCCCTAAAGACGGGATGGGAAGTTTCCATAATTCTGGTCACCATCAGCCTATGGAAAAGGGAGGGGCATCTATGGCAGGTTGTTAACAAAGTAAAGCTATTGGCTGATTGCACAAAGCCTTTTTACATCTTTTCCATTATAGTGAATGTAAAAAAAGGACCAGGGTTTCAATCACACAGTCGTAGTTATTTTGACTTTTTTGACCTTCCTCACAGCCACACCTGAAAATTGGCATGAAATTGGTTTGGTCCCCTTTGGGGAAAAAGAAAAGTGGCTGATCCTATGCAATTTTCCAGTTAATAATTTCCATTTTCTTCATAGCTTCTTCAGGCCCTTCTGCTTCTATTATATATTTTATTGTCTTTCCTGTCCCTCCAACCATTCAATATAAGCAACTTCCTTTCTTTCCTCAGGAACTATAGTACAATATATATTGAATGCAGGGTTCCCCCCCCCCCCAATGTTTTTAAAAACTGCTACTTTATTGAGGCTTGATTAAGTTCCATTTTAAATTTACATAATAGAGCATCCAGGGCTCCCATATGGAGAAGTGATACTTGCTAGCAGTGTCACCTTATTACAGTTGCTGTGTAATAATAATCTTCTTTCACAAAACGGTCTTTATATTTCTGCTATTATCTGTTATGTCTTTTGTGCTAATGACATGTGGGCAGACGGCTGCTCCATCTGTTCAAGAAGAAAATGCAGATGCAATGAATGTATTTGTACTTATTTGAATTTGATAGTAACCTTCCATTATATATAGCACTTGGAAAAGCAAAATGGCTGACACGGTTAAAGAGGCAGACACATGCATACATGCCATTTTAAAGGAAGCGATATCCCTTAAGAATCGCCAGTTGTTCTTCTAAGTTCTAACTATCTCAAAATTTGCAGATGAATAAGCAAGCTGAGGTAGCCCAGGTCTTGTTGGAATAAGGTTGCTTGAGAGATAAAGTTTCCAACCATGTTTTGCTCAGGGTATAGCTTTTTTTCCTGTACATGCATTTTATATTTGACAGTGATAGCCAAATCAGGCCCTTGGTTCTGCCTCGGTTTACTTTCACAATAAGCAACTGAGTCAGAAGACCATTTAAAAGCAGGTCATTAGGGTACCGTGATAAAATGGGATTTCCCTATAAAAAAGGAGAACCCTGCGACCCATATTATATTCCTTTTTATAGTTAACACCACAAAGAACATGCAAGAGGAAAGTTGATTGGACAGGATAAGAGTAGCCTCCCCTTTGCATAGGAAATCAGTTACATGTGGTCAAGCATGCTACATAATTGCATCAGAGGTGGTATTAAGCAGGTCCTGACCAGTTCTGGAGAACCGGTAGTGGAAATTTTGAGTAGTTCAGAGAACCGGTAAATACTACCTCTGACTAGCCCCGCCCCCATCTATTCTCTGCCTCCTGAGTCCCAGCTGATCAGGACAGAATGGAGATTTTACAGTAGTCTTCCCCTGCCATGCCAATCATGCCATGCCACACCCACAGAATCAGTAGTAAAAAGTTTTGAATCCCATGACTGTTTGCATCCCATAATAGCACACATGTTCATTAAAATCTGTTGTGTACTACAGTTTCCTCTCTGGTCCGTTTGACTAGAGGGGTGTATCCTTGTTTCTGATTGGTTACCTGTTTAACAGCTGGGGTATATAAAGAGCTGTCAAATAGGGCTCAGCTGTTGCCAGTTAGCTAAAACACGCGAAATGTGAAGTGCCGCGTTTGGCAACCTGTTAGAAATAAACTGTTAGCTGACTTGAAGTCCTGGCTTGCCTCTGTTTATCTGACCGCGTTCTCCCAGCTAGAACAGAGGGGCATAAATTGTAAGGAAAAAGGCTGTTTAGGGTTCATGAAAGACATAAACGTGACCCTAATTTGTACTAACAAACTTTCTCTTATCTGGAGATAGTCTGCAGCCTGTTTATCTTTTCAGTTTAGAGATGTTAAAAGCTGTTCCTACATTCCAGTCTGTAATTCGCCTGAACATCATTTTAAAAGAACAAAAAACCAGTCAAATTAAAATCCAAAATAACTATGTTAAGATACAAAGTAAAATTGAAAGTAACTGTATTAACTAAGAAATTACAAAGTCAGTGCCATGTGCCCCTCAGAGCGCTAAAATGTTCAATTTCTTCTCTTTGCTATTTGAAGTGGTATAGTCCAGTCTGCATGATTCTCCTTTTGAGATGCTATATCAATAATCACAACTGAATATAATTTATCAGAAAATAAAAGCCTTAGGATTTGCGGCAACAGTCCCTATGTTGGTATTCCTGAGGTATAAATTTATCGAGCACTACTTCAGTCAGTACATGGGGGGATTGTCTCAATTGACAAGATGGTGACTCTGGACTCACAACAGAAGTCCTGCTCAGTTTGAACATGCTTACCAAAGGCACAAGTTTTGATCGTGATGTTCGGCCCACCGCAGATTGTGACACACACACACCGTGATACCCTCGAGCTCATTTTACAAGTGAAGCTTCTTTTGAAAATCCCAATTCAAAGCTGTCATGCCCTGTGCTTGTTATGTGTTCTTTAAAAAGTCAGATGTGTAGCTTTCATGCAGTTCGCATTCTGGGTTATTATTGGCTTTATTCTGACATCTATCAAAATTTAATAAGGCCAGAAATCAGAATAGAACAGAGTGCCGATAGCTGCAGAAAAGTCAGCATCTAATTGTACATGTTTCCTTCACTAGTTGAATTGACACAAGCAAATAATTCATGAAATTTTACTTATTATACAGTTCAATGTAAATTCAGCTAACATAAAGTGGAACAACATTATTACACCATTACATCAGCAAGCCTGGCAAGTTTTAGCAAAGCAGGTAGTAATGCAAGAAATGAAGTGTACAAAACCTATGTACATAATGGGAAAATACACTCCAAAATGCTTGTTTTGTTATTTGGTTGTTATTTATCTTTCTGGTTTTTATATTATTTTTATGATGATAAGGCTCCAAAGCAGTGCCCAATCGATAATAAACTAGATTTAACAAAAACAATCATTTGCAATGTAATAAAGAAGACTGTGGCTAAAATTATATTCCTGGAAATGTCTATAATGGGAAATTCAACAAGTTTCCACCAGTCCATAATGGGGAATTCACACAGTTTTCTCACAGTGGCTGACAATGTAAGGTAAACTCAAGTCAGTTAAAAACAGTACCGTTTCATGAGCACCTGGTCCAGGATTTCTCAACCGTAGCAACTTTAAGATGTCTGAACTTCAACTCCCAGAATTCCCCAGTCGGTTGGCCTTGTAAAATAAATGAGATAGAAATCACAACCACATGAGCTGATTCCACTGTATTGGAAATCTGCATTGACAGCATCTTGCAAGTACAATTCTCCTAAGGTGACCAGACGACCCTATTTCAGCATGACAATCACGCTTTATAACAATTTTTCCCGTGTCCCTCTGCGTTTTAAAAAAGTCCCGATTTTTCTCTGGCTTCATGTTGAAAGCCCAGTGGATTTGCTTAAGAAATCCTAACCGGGGCAAGAAATCCTAACCGGGGCAAGACAAAAGACACCCTGTCTAACTAACCTCTCTCTCTGTCTCAGTACTTTCACTGAAGATATTAAAACTTTAAAGCAAGAAAACGGAACCCCCCCCCCACCCTTACTCACTTTTATAAGAAAAAATGAAACATTACCATAGAGCTGCAGGAAACACCTGGCTAGAGAGGGAAGCAACTGTTACTTCCTGGATTTTCCGGAGGGGAGGGGCACAGAGTTTGGAAGGCTGCTCGTGTGGGAAAAATGGTGCTCTTCTTTTTTCTTTGAAAACTATTTACCTGGGACTATTTAACCATTTTAATTTGCTCAGTTCTTTGTATTAACATCTACATCATTCTGGATTGACTTGGAGTGTCTGCCTACTGGTAAGTGGGTTTTTTTCTTTTCTTTTTTAATGTATTTTAAAATAATATTTTATTTATTGTGCATAGGATTTATTAAAATAGTTTTATTCTGTGTGGATTTAAGTTAAGAACTCCCTGTTATTAAGCTTTCCTCAATTAACCTCTGAGTAGATTCCCACCAACTTCAAGATCCCAAGGGCACATCTTGGAAGCTATACCTTTGCTTAGTTTATAGATGATGCCTTTCCTTAAATATGAAAATAAATGAAATGTGTACATCTCAATAGAAATGACTCTCAGGGGTGACAACAATCCACTAAAATAATAATATAAAACAGTAATTACAAAAACAGGAGCAACTGTTATGAAAATTACTATTAAAAAATAAAGAATAAAAATGGAGTTATTAAGTATATTAATTGCAGCGACCACAATACAATACCTCGGTCCTTCTTTTCATTAAACTAGACATACCCAATTTCAAGGAATTAAAAGACTCTTGCTCCTGGGGAGGAAAGCTATGGCAAATCTAGACAGCATCCTAAAAAGCAAGGTGACCAGATTTTCAGTAAAGAGGGACACCTTTGACTGGGGGTGGGGGCTTGATTAAAAATTTTATATGGAGCAACAAAAATTTTCATACAACGCAAAAATAGTATTGTAATATTTTTTTTATTTCAACATAACTACAATTTACAAATATAAATTGTAACTGTTGCCAAACATCAAAATTTTGAACGTGTGACCATGAGGATGCTGCAACGGTCACTAAGTGTGAAAATGGTCGCTAAGTGTGAAAAATGGTCATCAGTCACTTTTTTCAATGCCATTTTAATTTTACTCACTAAGCCCATTATATCACCTTTCTTGCCACAGTTCTTAAGTGAATAACTGCAGCTGATAAGTTAGTAACATAAGTGAATCTGGTTTCCCCATTTGACTTTGTGAAAAGGTGATTATATGACCCCAGGACACTGAAACCATCATAAATACGAATCTGTTGCCAAACATCATTAAAATTAAAAAAACATTAAAATTTGTCTAAAACAATTTTAAAAAAGGATTCTATCCAAAATAAATTGAAGTGTAACCATTTTTAAAAATTATATGCACAATACTTTGAAATATATTGTGCATAGAATTTTTAAAAATAGTTTTACTTCAATTTATTCTGTGTGGATTCTTTTTTTTAAATTGTCTTAGACTATTTAAAAAAAGATTCTATCCAAAATACAAAGTACCAGCTGCAGTTATTCACTTAAGAACTGTGGCAAGAAAGGTGGTATAGTGACCAAAGTTACAATGGCATTGAAAAAAGTGACTGATGATCATTTTTCACACTTAGCGACCATTTTCACACTTAGCGACCATTGCAGCATCCTCATGGTCACGTGATCAAAATTTTGATGTTTGGCAACAGTTACAATTTATATTTGTAAATTGTAGTTATGCTGAAATAAAAAAAATATTACAATACTATTTTTGCGTTGTATGAAAATTTTTGTTGCTCCGTATAAAATTTTTAATCAAGCCCGCCCCCCCCCCCCCCCGGTCAAAGGTGTCCCTCTTTACCAATCTGAAAATCTGGTCACCTTAAATTCTCCTCACATCCCCCCCTCCCCAGTTTCATTCATAGCTTGAGAAATTAGGGTGGGTCTATTCTGAATCTCTTGCCCCATTCACTATCCAGTTGCAAGTTATGATGACTCTTATCTCACTAGTCCCTTGGTCGAGTTTCTTTGCTTAGTCTTCCAATGCTTTTTCCACATGAGACACTGATTGACAACTCTTACCATTACGAATTTCTTCAAGTAACCAATCTGAATCTATTTCCCTGTTGTTTCAATTCTTTGTTACTTGACTTGCCCTCCAGAGCAGCAAAGGACATGTCCACTCCCTTGTCTGTAGAAATGGAAAGGAGGAATTGTATCTCCATTTAGTCTTCTGCAGATTAAGTATACTTAGTTCCTTTAACTGTTCCTCATAGGACTTAGTTTCCAATGTCCTGGTTTGCCAATCCTCCGCTAACTCACTCCAGTCATTGTCTATGTGAGCAGAAGTCAGGAAATAGCCGGTAGCAATATCAATCAACATTCCCACCAACTCTTTGACACTTCTTCCTCTTCTTTATTAGCCCCCATGCAAAATTGACTTGTTTCTTTTTCTTGTTCACTTGATCAATAAGTTCTACCTCAGTTAACACACTTCTAATCCAGCTCCATGTTTATCTTCCAGAATCTGAGGTGGGCCATAATGATCACCATTACCTTGGCAAATATACCTGGTACTGAGAACAGGGCTGAACAAGGTTTCAACAAGTAGCAGATAACCTGATATTTGAATATTAGGACTTTTCTTCGCATACAAGGATTGAGGAGTGAAAATAGACCAACAAGTGTTTTTTTCCGGAACCAACCTTGAGGAAACTCATTATTTCCATCCAAAATTTACCACATTTGATCTAAGAGATCCAGATTGGACTACTAGAGTTTATTCTTTTGGGGGTAGATTATACAGTAGGGAATTCTCACATTGTGAGTTTTGCTTCACTGCCTGAATGCTCAGGACATTATTTATATAATCTGAAAGAAAAGATGAAGTTATCTTGGGGAGTCTGTTGAGGGAGAAAACAATGTAAAAATGTAAAACCTGAATATTCTCTAATTTTGTCTTGGGAAATGTAAATAGCAACCATTTCTCAATACTCAAATGAACTATGAAATTATCCTTCAGCATAAAAAAGGTTAAAATATTAATTTAAATGCAATTTTACATTTTTAGCTAAGCTGATCTGCATTAACAATTCTTTACCATGGAGGGTTGTTGAAATATTTTAATCTCTTGCTTAGATGGTTTTATAGTTTTAAAAAATAAATGTTAATGGAATCTAAGATATCAAAGGAATAAGGAACTGATAGAGACAAAAAGCAACATGTTTGAAAAATATGGCTTAAAGGAATCCTATTGGAGACACAGCCAATACAGAGATTGTATGGTTGCAAAGATCACAATTGGATCTCCAGCATAATAATCAGTTAATCATATGATTAAAGCAAAACAGCAGCACCTTTAAATATACATTTATAGGCTAACAAAAATTATATTAAATTGTGCTCCTGGAGTGGTAGCTGAAAGAGGAATGAAATGCTTTCAACCAGTATGTTTACTGAAAACTGTTTTTCTTTGTTTCTATTCCAAGACTTGTGTCCAAATCCAGTAAACACAATCTGTTTTCGTAGAAAGCTTTATTTCAACTCTGTTTATATTTAGGAGGAAATGGATCTCAAGGAAAGATCAGATGAAGTTGCAATCCTTAAACTCCTTTAGCAGAATCAGTCCCATTGAATGCTATGGAAATGCAAATGTAAGATCACACTATAATCCCCTAATAGGGAAATTTCAGTAACATCAATATGTGATTTATATATTCCAAGTATCTTTTCCAGAGAAAAAGATAATAAGTAGTCAGAAGAAAACGTAAAAAAATTCTATAGCTAATTCCTCTGAGATTGTCCATATTAACATAAGTGGATTGCAACCTGGCAGATGAAAATATAATCAAATACTAAAGGCAAGTTGCAAGTAGTGACAGGTTAATTGCAAATTGCTCGGTCTGAATATTTAGCCAAGCCATCTTGGTCTCAGCAAAGAAGGCAGATTAACACTTAGAGAACATTATTCCTATGCTAAATTCAGCAAATTTTAAGAACACACACACACACAGACAGCTATACACATGCACACACATACATATACAAGCACACATGTGTGTGTATATATATGTGTGTGTATGTGTGTATGTGTGTGTGTGTGTGTGTATGTGTGTATATGTATATACGTATATATGTATATATGTATATATAAAATCAAAGTACCTTGAATACACCTAGTAGATCAGAAAATTATCCTACTCCAGTGGTGAGTTGCAAATATTTTTACTACTGGTTTAAGCATGCTCACATGCAATACTTCTGTGCATGCGCAGAAGCATCCGGGCGGATGGGTGGGGCCTCCTGCTGCCACTACTATGGGTTCAGCTGAACTGGCACAAACTGGGAGCAACCCACCACTGACCTACTCCTATCATCATTCTATCTGTAAGTTCAGAACAGATATGGAGAGCATTTTTTAACAATTGAAGATAGCAATGTTTTTTTTTTACACATTTGTAATAGCCACAGGCTGTAGGTAACATGCTGGTACAGTGATATTCCAGAGGAGGTAGAGACAAAACATTTGGTTTTTAAAAAAAAAATCATTTTGGGAGACCTAAGAATTAAATGAAAGAAGTTTATTGCAGATATTGCATATTATCTTAATTTTTTTTATTTCCTGCACATGAAAAATTGTGCTGCAATTATTTAGTGGGAAGTCATGTTTGCATACATTGGCTTTCTGCGTCTGTAACCCATTGACCTTAGGAGCAATATATGCAAGGAGGCGGTGAGGCTCTACATTTTTAAACCATCCTTATTTTAAAATGTTTACATTGTATGTTTCTATGTAATTTTGCCTCCTATTGGTTAGATTGATATGTTCAGGTTTCATGGCTGCATTCCTCAATTAGTTCAGTTCTCTGTTTCCAGAGTGAGGTGTGGGAGGAATAACAGATGTGTATTAACCCAGCCCCTTTGCCCTGGAGTCTGAGGATAATCTTTTGAAGCCACGCTTCTGATCCTCCTCTTGCTCTCCCAGATTAACCTCAGACTCCAGCCCAGGAGTGTTTCCTGACTCTCCCTCACTTTGGAAATCTAAAGGTTTTTTTAGTGTAAGTTTTTTCCTTTAGCAATCTTCTCTCACCAAGAAGCTTCCAGCGCTGCATCACTCCTCCAACATGCTCAGCACTACTAGTGAAGGCCTTGCTGCCCAGATAGAACACGCACGCTCCCCAAGCAGCCGGACGGTCGCGTAAGAGGGGAGGAAGCCTCCACACCGATCGGAGTGCATGGAGAGGCCTTCGGACTGCAGCCGCCTGATCAGACTCCGGAGGACCGGGGATCCATAGGGGATCGCCCCACCGCTCTCCAGCTTCAGAGAGGCTCGGGTCGCAGGCCACCATTTTGAAAGGAGCACATCACTGAGCGCATGACCGGCAATCATCTACGGTAGCCGGGAGCGCTCAAGGGGCACCGAGGAGGCTGGAAGAGGCCTAGAGCGGCCCCCACTCTGCCGGTGGATCCGCAGAGGGGCCTGATTTTCGGTGCAGGCCAGCGCTCGAGCTGTGGATCGGCGGCTGGAAGAAGAAGCAGCTGAGCCGGCAGAGACCGAGGAGAGATGAGCGGGAAAAAGAGTAAGTGCAAGGCGGACGCGGCGAGGAGCGGGGGTGCTGGGCCGAGATCCCTAGGGGACCCAGATCCAGTCAAAGGGACCTCCAGGGGAGCTTCCCAGGCCACCAGAGGGAGGTCTCCCACCAGGAAGGACACCCCCAGGGCATCCACTAAGGAGACTCACCCTAAAGGGGGCGGAGCTACCAGGGCCTCATTTAGGAGATTTAGGGTGACCATCAGCCCATTGCCTTCTAGGTCACGCTTCCCCCGCAGGCTCCCTGCACTGGCAGAGGCCCAGGCGTCCTCTCCTGGCTCCCCCAGGAGCTCAGGCAGAAGGCATAGCTCCATTTTGCCCCCCCCCTTTCGCCTGCTCATTCCTCTAAAACGAGGGGGGATCCCTTTGGTCGCAGGGTTTCCAGCCCAGCTAGGCCCAGACTGGCACCAAGTTCAACAGAGGCAAGGGATCACCTGCAACCTCCAGAACTCCGCCCTGCCCTCCCAGAGCTACCTGAGAGTTTTCAGGAGGTTTTAGCCAGGGCCTTAGCTCAAGTGATGGCCGCTGGGATGCAGCACCAACCCCAGGTCTCACAACAGGGATCATCCCGGGACCAGCCCAGGGATCATCAGACTCTTCCCAGAGCCTCTGTGGCCAGAGAGCACAGGTCCCCTTCTCCCTCCACTGCCAGTGAAGCCTCAGATTTAGAAGAAGGGGAGCTGAAAGACGTGGGGTTCTCTGAGGATGAAGATGCTCAGTCTACAGAGGCCCCCAACATCACGGGCCTGTTTCTCCCCTCCTTATTTAGTTCCCTACTCCGTAAGGCCAGGGACACAGCGGACCTGGATCCCCCATCAGAACCCAGTCCGACCACTGCCACACCTAGCACCAGTAAGGGTAGAAAAAGGGGTCCCTTTCATAGACCCCTGGTAAAGAAGGAGGAGATTCCAACTCCAGAGATGTTCATGGAGGTCCTAAAATCTCAGTGGGTTAAACCAAGATCCTTCCCCAATCCGGGGGCCAATGAGCAGAGGTTCTATAACCTCAAGCCCACCTTTGACCAGGCACTCCAGCTCCCGGAGGTGGACAACCCGATCGCCACTCTAGCCTCAGCCTCATCCATGGTGACGGGAGATATTGCAAACTGCCTTAAGCCAGAGGATAAGAAGGCGGAAACTGTGATATGTAAAACATTCCAGGCAATAACCTGGGCCATTAGGGCAGCCGCTTCTGCTTCTTTTTTTAACAGATCCACAGTGTTGTGGCTGGAACAGCTGAGAGACAGAACACCGGCCACGGAGGTGCGACTGTTGCAAGCCATTTTGAAGGTGCTGGCAGCCACGCAATTCTCTGCGGACGCCACTCTGGATGCAGTTAAGTATGCGTCCCGAGCCTTATCTTCCTCTGTAGCATCCAGGCGCTTACTGTGGTTGCGCCACTGGCAGGTGGAGTCCCGAGCCAAATGGCACCTTGCAGAAGCAGACTACGTCGGAGGCAAGCTGTTCAGTGGACCCGCTTCTGGTGGAGGACAAAAGCTAGAAGAAGGTTCTCCCAGCCATGACCAGACAGTCAGATAACCAACACGCCCCCTACCCCAGTAGAACATCCTTCCGCCAGCCTGATTCGGACGCTCAGACTCACAGGTACCAGCCCCCCAGGTTCCACAGACAGGGGGACAGACAGTTTTTTAGGGTATGAAATCCGTACCCTGTACATAAATTCGTATGTACGAATCTGAAAAGGCAGTCAGACCATTTTTCTTCAATATATTCTTCCTCTAGAAGAATCCCTGTAAGTAGGTCACACTAAGGATATACAATTAAATTGGTCTTGCTTCTATGCAAAAGCATTATTCAAAGATAATTAATTCTTGCATCATAGCATTATGTTAGGTGCTATGCCTGTATCCATCCTATTTACCTCCCTCAATAAGTAGTTGTCCCTCTATATGTATCTTCTTTTCTGGATTGCTATAGGGCAGTGATGGTGAACCTATGGAACCTGTGCCACAGGTGGCACGCATAGCCATATCTGCGGGCATGCGAGCTGTTGCTCTAGCTCACTCCAGCGTCCATGCGTGCGCTGGGCAGCTGCTATTTGGCTGGCCTGCCTACACTGTCCTTCCCTTCCCAGGAGTCTCCACATGATGCCAGGTAAGTACAGGGCTCGTGCGGAGACTCTGGATGGGCGTTTTCGGCCTCCAGAGGGCCTCCGAGGGGGGCATTTTTACCTGCCCCAAGCTCCTAGAAAGCCTCTAGAGCCTGGGGAGGGTGAAAAACAGGCCTACCAGAAGTTGGAAAACGAGCTGTTTATTGCCTACGGAGGTTTCAATGAGGCCTGCTAAGCCAAAAATGGGGCACAGGGGGGTTCTGTGCGCATGCGCAGCAGGCATGGCACAGGGGGGGGGTTGAATTATGGGTGTGGGCACAAAGACTTCTATAGGCCATCACTTTTATAGGGCAAAGAAGAACAATAGACCCTCTTAGAGCAAGGGTGTCAAACTCGCCATGTCACATTGATGTCACATGATGTATTGTGGCATTTTTTGCCTTTACGAAGCTGAGTAGGTATGGCCTCCACATGACGCATCCAACCTGTGGGCTGCCGGTTTGACACCCCTGTCTTAGAGGGTCACCAGATATGAAATGCACAATATCACAGAAAGTTGTGCATGATTTTAGTAACATACTTTGGATTGTGCATGAGCAGAACAGTATTCTACCAGTCATTAGAGCAAGCCTGACTTCTCTCAGGTTTAAAACATATCCTGACAGAAAAGATATAATTGCTTAAAGAGATGCTTTGACTTTAGGTACTATGGCTCAGTGGTTAAGACTCAGTCTAGCTGACAGTCCAGGTTTGAGACCCGAGCCTCAAGTAATGGGGTAAGCTCCCATCCCCCCACTGTAGCTCCTGCAGTTTGAAAGCAAATGTGAGTAGATAAATAGGTAACACCTTGGTGGGAAGACAACAGCACTCATTGACATCATTCTGGTCACATGACCACAGAAATGTCTTCGGACAGAACTGGCTCAGCAATGAGTAAACTCCACAGGGATTCCTTTACTTTTCCCCCTCTTCTTAGAGCAGCAGTAATTTTTTTAAAGGCATCCCTAGAATTTAGAAACAAAAAGGGGCTAAATTAAGGAGTGGACTCATAAAAGGGTCAAAGCACTTTTCCAGAATATGTCCAAAAGGAATTCGGCCTTCCTTGATGTGCTATTGTTTTACAGAGTATAAGAAGTGACTTCTAATCTAAACCTGAACAACAGAGAGAAAAGGAAAAGGGCAGGAAATGAATTTTTTTTTTTATTATTTCACCTCTGTACTTAGGCCTAGTTACAACTGAAATAATTCATTCCCAAGAAAAGCAAAAAAAAAAAAAAACAAGAAAGGTTTTAAGAGGCCATTGAGATATATGGCTATACAGTAAATGCAAACTCCATTCTTCAGGAGTCCTTGGTGTATAAGTGAACTTATTTTTTAGTCTTTCTAGATTGGATCAATGAGAGCCAAATGCATGCATAATATGACTCTATGTGCACACGCACAAACACACATGCACACACACATGCACACACACGGTTGGACTCACTAGCCACTGAAGTAAGAAAGTCTCCTTCCCCACAGCACAGCCAGATATATTTCAGTGTTTTAATCCAATTTATTTTTTTAATACCCATGGAAATTCACATTTCAAAACAAATATCCAAAACTACAGTTCTATGCCTTTTAAGCCATGTTGGCTGATCTGCAACTGAAGAACTAGGTGCAAAAGTTAGATTCCAATTTATACATTAATCAAGTACATGAGCCTGTTTGTCAAGTCAATTTGGAGTGGAATTCACCAAGTTGGAATTGCTCAAGCAAGCCAAAGCTAGCTATGAAAAGAATTCCATTATGGACTCCATGTGTTATGCTAGCAGCAAATGTTTAAGATGCACTTTTAAGAGGCTCCCTTTTCTGGTTCCTACACTAATGGCTTTGTGACCAAGACCACATTATATACTATTTAATAAAAAATTACAACACCTATCCACCCTTAGATTCAAACTTTTTGAAAAGCAAAGCAACAAGAAACAGGGAGCTAGATAAATGAACTGACACATCTACTAATCCCATGGTGGCAAACCTATGGCACGTGTGCCAGAAACGGCATGCAGAGCCATCCCGCGTGGAATGAGTGGCCTGGCTGGCTCCTTTTACACATTCCTGTGCACAAATGCTCACTGGCCAGCTGGCCGTCATGTGCTCGGGAGCATCAAAACCCGGAAGAGCAGTGTTCCATCACGCATGCGCGCACCGGCACCCGAACATCCAGGTTTCAATTGAGTGAATGCATGACGGCCAGCTGTTTGTTGGGCACACGCCCATGCTGGAAACCAGAAGTTTGGGTGCCAGTGCATACATGCACAACAGAATGCTGCTTTTCCGGGTTTCAGCACTCCCTCGTGCACAAAGGCCAATGAGGCCGCGCATTCCTCATGGGATGATTTTGTGTGCCATTTCCGGCACACAGGTCGGCAGGTGGTGACGAAAAAGATTACCCATCACTGTACTAATCTATCTCACATCTGAACAACTATGAAAGATTGGGAAAGTTACACATTTACTATATGTGTATATTTTCTTTGAGGTTGCTCTCTAAGGAGCTTACATTAATGTGCAGAGGATCATCTCCATTTCTCTGTATTATAGCCATGTTAGATAAGTTAGGCTAAAACAGAATACTGTTTATTGGGCAATGCTATCTACTTAACTTCATAGTTGACAATGGATGCTGAACTCCCACCCATTCTATATCTCAGATTATCCACTACTCCAGGACAGCTTCCCTACAGATATAATCTAATTAGATTTTTATCTTGGGTTTCAGCAGGGCAGATGAAAATATAATCAGATGACACAACTTGCAAAAACCTGGAGCTCTGTGTCTGCTTCTCCTCTTTTTTTTAATAAATAGATCATCACAAAATAATATGGAAGCCACAGGAACCACAGCTGAGGCTGCTAGAGGCAAATACCTAATTTGCACCTGTTCAATGAGATTTGTTTGCTGAATATAACACCAACTAATGCTGTCTTCCATAATGGAATTAGTTTCCAGGTTTTGTAGGTTGACTAGGGAGGAATGGAGATATTTGAGGGATTAACTAGTGGATATTGCACTGCCTTTACAAATTGGTTGTGAAGCTTCACCTTAGAAGACAAATGGAAATGTTTGTACTTATCAGTAAAGGGCGCTAAGCTTCCATTATATGAAGTGCAATTTATCAAATCAGTTTATAGCACAAGCATCCATAGTTGAGCCAGGAGACATGCAGACAAATAGTCAAGAACATATTAGATCTCAAGCCAGTCAGCATCTGATAAATAGATATCAAACTTTGAACTGGGCTCAGAAGTGAATAGGCAACCAGAACAAATCACTGATAATAGGAATGCAGTGCAGGGTTTTTGAATGCAACTGGCATCGTTCTGAACTACGTGAAGGATCCAGCCAGAGGTGGTATTCAGCAGGTTCTGACCAGTTCTGGAGAACTGATAGCAGAAATTTTGAGTAGTTTGGAGAACTGGGAAATACCACCTCTGACTGGCCCACCCCCATCTATTCTCTGCCTCCTGAGTCCCAGCTGATCGGGAGGGAATGGAGATTTTGCAGTAACCTTCCCCTGGAGTGGGGAGGGAATGGAGATTTTACAGTATCCTTCCCCTGGAGTGGGGAGGGAATGGAGATTTTACAGTATCCTTCCGCTGCCATACCCCCAAGCCATGCCCACCATGCCCACAAAGCCATGCCACACCTACAAAGCCATGCCCACAGAACCTGTAGTAAAAAAATTGAGTCCCACCACTGATCCAGGCCATATTCAAGAAGAAAAGGTGGTAGTGTCAGCAGGAGTTAAATGTAGGGAGTCCTTCTATAGGGTTGTCTGATGAGAAAATGAATTAAGGATAAATGAAACCTTGTCCAGTACAAAGATACAATATAATGTGAGATATGCAATGTCCAACTGTGATCCTCCAGGATATGGGAGAACATTTCAACCTTTGAATGTAGAGCAGAGTTAGATAACAAACAAAAAAAATATTGCCATATGTCGCACAAGCAATAGCAGCTTGTTATGAGAAGCATCTAACATGTTTTCCTGATTGTGTTGTTTACCACAATTACCAAATTTGAATTAGGACAGATGTGAATCCCGGCCTAATGACTGACCTTTTAGAGAAACTCATCCTTTTTCCAGAACTTTTTTCTTTTCACCTCTTAAAAACGGGAAAACATCTAGTAGTCTGGCACTCAGATAAAACCATTCCCCTGGCTACATAAAAGACTGGATCAACTCCATCTGCAGTTTCAATATATTTATTATGGAATCCAGCACAAATTAAAAAATTTCACCAGATATGGTGAAAAAGAATATGAAGTACAACTTTTATTAACTAAAAGTTATCAGACTTAGCTACCTAAACCTAGCAAGAGCCTTCATATTGATTAAATTAGAAAGATGATTCCTTGAGACTCCAAAGAAGGAACTGGCCTTTATTATCTGCCAGCCTCTGGAAGACAAAGAAGGTGCATTCAGGAAAGTAGGAAATTCAGACTGCACAATGCTTTGGGTTAGCTGATCAGGTACCTTCCTTTCTACAAGATCTATTTATAGCATAGGACAGGTAGTCGTCTTTTATCAAGTACAATTAACATTGGCCACTCTGCCACTAAGTGATACAGTCATAAAATGAAACATGTGACTGCAGACAACTTATTGTCAGGGTTCCAAGTAACACCCCCAATGAAAGAAAGCCCTGAGGCTTGAGTTTCCTCAAAGTTCCATTTTATTAGAGATGTCATATTGGCAATCTGGGAAAACCCAAATCTGAAAGTTTCTAGGTCCCCCCCCTCAAACCAAAGTTCATATCACTGTCCAGCACCCACATATCCATCATATGGCCCAATCAAGCACTGTCCCAATTGGAGATGCCTCCCAGTCACACCACTCCAGGTGCAGAGTAGAATGTCCTTGACTCTCGGAGAAAGGAATGTTATTTTGACTATATCTGCCCGCCTCCAAAATATCCCCCCTCCTAATGCAAAAGATGGCTTCCAGGTCTGACACTTACATTGTCAGTTCTGTTGTGGCCATGAAGCAAGCCACCACAGTCAGGAAGTGCAATATCCACATGACCACAGTTTACAACTCTCTGCCACTTCCCTATTAACTTTGCTTATTGGAAGCTGACTGTAAAGATTAAAAATGAGGGTAGAAATCCATTCACCATGTTTGTGAGTTGGTTTCTAAACATTTCAATACCAGGCTAGATAACACTGTAAGCGGAATTTAGGGGATATCAGTGTCAGTGTTTTCTGCTTGTAAGTGCTTTGTGTGGTAATAAAATGTTCAGAAACCAATCCATAAGCTTGGAGAACAAACCTCTATCTTCATCCTACACCCAAGCTACAGAGGTTCACCATTATTGCAGATTGAAAGTGTATTTTTTTTTTGTATTTTATTTAACATTTATAGGCCGCCCTTTTCCCTGAGGGGACTCAGGGCGGCTTACAATAATGAGGGAAGGGGAGTGAAAGACAAAATACAACAAAAAGAAAAGTGAAATAACAAAAAGTGCTAAAACACAACATTCACTCAGCATTCGGGAGGGGCAAGAAAATTATCCCCAGGCCTGACGGGCTAGCCAGGTCTTGAGGGCTGTGCGGAAGGCCTGGACTGTGGTCAGGGTACGGATCTCCACGGGGAGATTGTTCCATAGCGTCGGAGCAGCAACTGAGAAGGCTCTCCTCCGGGTGGTCGCCAGTCGGCACTGACTGGCGGATGGAATACGGAGGAGGCCCGCTCTATGCGATCTGATGGGACGCAGGGAGGTTATTGGCAGGAGGCGGTCTCTCAGATAGTCAGATCCACTACCATGGAGCGCTTTATGGGTGGTAAGTAAGACCTTGAATTGCACCCGGAGATCTACAGGTAGCCAGCGCAGCTCGCGGAGGATAGGTGTTATGTGGGCGAACCGAGGTGCGCCCACAATCACTCGCGCGGCCGCGTTCTGTACTAGCTGAAGTCTCCGGGTGCTCTTCAAGGGCAGCCCCATGTAGAGCACATTGCAGTATTCCAGCTTAGAGATCACAAGGGCTCGAGTGACTGTCGTGAGAGCCTCCCGATTCAGGTAGGGCCGCAACTGGCGCACCAGGCGAACCTGGGCAAATGCCCCCCTGGTCACAGCTGATAGGTGATGATCAAAACTCAGCTGTGGATCCAGGAGGACTCCCAAGTTGCGGACCCTATCTGAGGGGTATAAGTTTTGTCCCCCCAGCCTGATTGATGGTACGGTGGTCAAATTATTGGGAGGAAAACACAACAGCCACTCGGTCTTGTCTGGGTTGAGCACCAGTTTGTTTGCTCTCATCCAGTCTTTAACAGCTTCCAGACCCTGGTTCATCACGTCCACCGCTTCATTGAGTTGGCACGGGGCGGACAGATACAGTTGTGTATCGTCCGCATATTGATGATACTTTATCCCGTGCCTCCGAATGATCTCGCCCAGCGGTTTCATGTATATGTTAAATAGGAGGGGGGACAAGACCGACCCCTGTGGCACCCCATATGTTAGGGGCCTCGGGGACGATCTCTGCCCACCCACCAACACCGACTGCGACCTGTCCGAGAGGTAGGAGGAGAACCACTGCAAGACAGTGCCGCCCACTCCCACCTCCCGCAGTCGTCGCAGAAGGATACCATGGTCGATGGTATCGAAAGCCGCTGAGAGGTCAAGGAGAACTAGGATGGACGCAAAGCCTCCATCCCTAGCTCTCCAGAGATCATTGGTCAATGCGACCAAAGCGGTTTCTGTGCAGGTGGTGATCACATGACTGCAGGATGCTGTGACCAGGGGTGGGATTCAAAAATGTTAGCAACCAGTTCCCTGTCTGGTTGCTGGGTAGGCATGGTCATGGTGGGCGTGGCCTACTCAGCCTCCTGCACCACAGCGGGTGAGTGTGTGTGTGTTTTTGCCCTCCCCAGGCTCTGGAGGCTTTTATCGAGCCTCCAGGAGGGTGGAAATGGCCTCCCCTGGGCTCCAGAGGCTGGAAACAGGTCCATTTCTGGACTTCTGGGAGGCCCATTTTTCGCCCTCCCAGAGCCTCCATGTGGGCTTACCTGGCATGATTAAGGGGCCGTTTGAAGACTCCTGGGTGGACAGGGCAGGGTGGGTGTGGCCAGGCAGTCATTGCAACAACCAGTTCGGCGAACTGGATGCAAAATTAACATCTGGTTCACCCGAACCAGTGCAGACCAGCTGAATCCCACCCCTGGCTTTGACCATTACTGGTTGGCAAGCATGCAATCAGGTGACCACAGGGATACTGCAAGGACTGCAAGATGAGGATTGGTGCAGATTTGGGCTGCAAAACTCCAGATGGCCACTAAAAGGCACCAGATAGTATGTTTTATATCTTTTTGTTGCTATCAAGAGACAGCAGAGTGGACTAGGCATAGCAATAGCAATAGCAGTTAGACTTATATACCGCTTCATAGGGCTTTCAGCCCTCTCTAAGCGGTTTACAGAGTCAGCATATCTCCCCCACAGTCTGGGTCCTCATTTCACCCACCTCGGAAAGATGGAAGGCTGAGTCAACCTTGAGCCGGTGAGATTAGAACCGCTGAACTGCAGATAACAGTCAGCTGAAGTGGTCTGCAGTATTGCACTCTAACCACTGCGCCACCTCGGCTCTTGCAATCCAAACACATTATAAAAATCCCTTTCTTTACATAATAGTCCCTTCTGCAAATAACTGATGCAGTTTTCAAATACCAGTTGGGCAGCAATTATGTGTTTGCTACTTGTTCCCACTTTCTATACATTTGGGAAATTCTCCAAGCCCCAATCTAGTGAAACCCCAAAGTACCAGAGAGCTATGTAAAGCCAAAATTAGGGAAAGCTTTTGGGTTATTAGTATCCCCATCACTGTGTTAGAAGCACAATTCTTTTATTCTTTTATCCTGCACCGTTCCATTGAGCAGCTTTTTGAAATGACATAAATAATTCACCTAATAATTGCATATTTGAGGTTTATGCTGTGATACACACATGCACACACACACACAATTAAAGATAATAAATGCTGTGGTTTGTGCATACTATAATCATGGCAAGCCTGCCAACTCCAAGGGAAATAATTTTTCTATTGTTATTAATCAGATCCCACATGATATTATAGACCAAAGAAACGGAGTAAATGAAAATTCAAATTAATGCCGTGTTATAATTTATAGCAAGAAATTATATTGTGTACCAGAGGGAAATGTATTTGTAACCATTGATTACAATTGGGTTTAGGTGGATCTGCCCTCTGCTTAGAAAGGGTTGCGGCAGACTTAATTTTATTACCCAAAGTGGAAAGAACAGATCTTGAAAGGCATTGTTTGGCACTGAAAGAAAGGTTCATAATACCTGGCCAAATGGAGGTAAGAAAGGAGAGTTAAGCTGGATTCAGTGACTTAGCCAATTAATCATAGTGGCCAATCTCTAGGAAGGCTGACTCATTCATTCACAATTGGTTTTCTTCATGTACATTGTGGTTTCCCTTCCTTCATAGTTAGAGGATGCTGTTCTACTGGTAGATGGACCATTTCTTCAAGCTATTAAGAAGACATTTGACAAGGGCGGAGGTGAGTATCAAACTATTTTCCAAAGCACCAAAAGATAAGACAAGAAGCAATGGTTGGATACTAACCAAGGAGTGAAGCAACCTAGAACTAAGGAGACATTTTCAAATGGTGAGAGCAGTCAACCAATGGAATAGATTGCCTTCTGCAGTTGCGGGTGCTCCATCACTGGAGGTTTTCAAAAAGAGCCTGGACAATCATTTGTCTGAAATGATATAGGGTTTCCTGCTCAAGCAGGGGTTGGACTAGAAGACATCAAGGTCCCTTCCATCTCTGTTGTATGATTCGAGCTTCAGAAAAAATGTTTATGACTCAACAATTAGAATGCAGCACACAAGAATTTCCCTGTAGCCTCCTTCAACATATTTCTTTATTTGTAAAAATTCAAAGAGGGTGGGAAAGGCTTAGTTTCTCTTAAGCCATGTTGGAATAACTATGAAAATAGCACTCAGCTAAAACTATAAACCACCAACCTCTTTTTCCCCTCTTATTTCAGTAGAGAGTGAAATGTGGGAAATTGATTTATGGACTAATAGCTCTACTATTCAGAGTTTAACTAACTCTATGCCTGAAATTGTAAGGCTTCTCTTGTCCACCACTGATGGAACCTCTCTAGGTGAAGCTATTGTTACCCAGTAGTTTTTAAATACCCTGCAGCATCAGTCAAGGGTTTCAAAAAAATAGAAAGCTGTCATTTGAGATTCAGTCCTTCATGATGGGTGAGGTTGCCTCCTCGCATGTAACCTGGCTGACAGGTGTCACACCTGTCTCCTCTCTGCCCTGTGCATCCCTGAATTGAGAGGAGGTGTGGACGCCACCTCCTCCTCTTCACTGACCACCAGCAGCTGCTCACATTCCTCGCCTGGAACCTCCAGGCTAACTTTCTGCAGCAGCGCCTCCCTTGGTTCAAGCTCTGCCTGCCACCTTCTGATCAATCCAACTGTGGTTGCTTTGTCAGGTTGGAGCCCTCCGCTCCCCAATCCAAGCCTCCATGTGACTCCATGCTGTCTTCCCAGAGGTGCCAGGGCTTGGTTCCTCCTCCTCCTCCTCCAAACTCACATCTCAAGAAAGGTCCAGAGGGAGGTCCATGACACTATCAACCCTCCTGCTGCCAATTCCTTAGCCCAACCCATTGTTCTCTCATTGTCAACTTGTAAAGCGTTGCCATGACTATTATCAGGTTGGCATTGGAGGGAGGATTCCATGCATACCTTTGGCCAGAGTCGGATCTCATATTTCTACAATCTTGTTGGTGAATGTGATTTATGACATAGACAGAGGGGAGGGGACACAGGGGTAAAGTTAAAGCATAATTAACTGGAAGTCAGTTTTGGCTCTACAGGAGTACACGCCAGAATGTTGATCCTAATAAATGAGTGGATTTCTTTTGAACTTTGTCTCGAGGCTCGTAAATTAATTAGGTCATCTTCTGGGAACTTCACACTCACACCAAGAAGAAAACAAGCTCTTTGTGTGAAGAAAATTTTTCCTATTTTCTTACAGCAATTTCCCATCCTCATATGATTAACAGCAAATACAATCTGTATATCTGGGAGAACATGGATTAAAGTGAATTTAACTTTTCCATTTTGTCACAGGTCAATCATAAGAAATGGAGACTCAACCTGCTGTGTTCCTTCTGCTATGTCTCTCATGATTGACTTTTAGACTGAAAGCTCTTTGGACAGAATTTGCTTATGTCATCCTCAATAAATCCCCATCTCTCTAAGAAATAAAAATAAAAGAAAGTTCTATGTATGGATTTTCTTGTTTGACGAGCATCCATTCAACAAACTCATAATTTGCCATTCTAACATTTAGTCCTCATTTGTTCATTTCCAGGAGTGTTACCTTGTTATGGTGATTGTTAACGCATGTAATACATGAATGACCTCTCTGCAGTTTTAATTGAATCTCTTGACTGTAATACTGTTTAGATTTTATATATGCAGATCCTAGAGACCTGGACTAAATTGGGTATCTTTTCATCTTCTATTCATTCATACATACAGTACATGAATACATTAATATCTTCCACTGAATCTTCTAAGATATTAAAGTATGTATGTATGTATGTATGTATGTATGTATGTATGTATGTATGTATGTATGAATATATATTCATACATACATACATACTTTACTATCTTCCATTATACAGGGAATGGAAGAAAGGGTATTAATCACATTGTCTCTATAGAACATGTGTTACCAGCAGGAACAGTAGTAATAGCAGAATTAATAGTAAGTATAGGATAGCTAACCAAGGATGTCTTTGCTGGTGGCAAGCGCTTGCTGACCCTGTCTAATTTTGGAAATTAACCAAGATCTGGTCTTGGGTTAGTAGTTGGGTGGAGAACTGCAGGATAATTTCATGTCTCCTGGGTGGAAGGAGAAATGAAAGAAATATTCCAGAAGAGAGCAATGAAAAATCACTGATGAAATATTGCCAAGAAAAATGCAAGTATACCATCTCAGAAGCCATGCTTGACCTAAGGATATTCATTGACTGGATGAAGTTTAAATCCAGAGGCCATGAAAACTGCTTCAAAATCAATCAGTCTATGTCCAGAGTGAAGCTGGGTTTTTCCAGATCACATTGTCAAGAATTGCTGTCTCCAAATCTTAGATTTCTCTTGGGGATTTGGAAGACATCTATTTTCCATGGTTTTCATAAACCAACAGTGAGGAATTGGCAGAAGGAGAGGGAAGAAAATAAACTCAATTGTTTTCTGATTGACAGCTGTAGCTCCAAAACAGGATCCATTTTATCAGAGCTTTTTTACTTTCAATTGCAATCCTGAGTAAGATTGTTTAGTTATAAAGACTTCCTAGTTGTGAACAATAGCAATACAAAAACAAAGCTTTGAATTAGGATAATACTAATATTAGTAGTAGTAGTTGTTGTTGTTGTTGTTGTTGTTATTATTATTATTATCTTTTATTCATTAAACTCAGTCAAGTGTCACAAATACCATTGACTGGTGCTAATGGTTGATACGGGTTCCTAGGTATCAACCAAGTATCTTCTTAAAATATAAGTTCCAAGTAGCTCAGTTTTTTCCAGTTCCGCTGGTGTTATTGCAGGAAGCTGCAATTTCTTGATGTGTTTTGTAAAGTTCTTGGACATGGTGCCAAGTGCCCTGATGACAATGAGCATCACTGTTACATGTTTCATCCATAACCGTGTAGTTTCTATGGCCAGGTCGTGATATTTCATGATTTTTTCCAGTTCTTTTTCTTCGACTCTGGCGTCTCCTGGTACAACATTATCAATAAACTGTATGCTTTGCCCCTCAACAACCATGATATCTGGCGTGTTGTGTTCCAAATGATGATCCGTCTGTATTCAAAAGTCCCACAAATGGGCACAGTGGTTAGAGTTCAGTACTGCAGAGTACTGCAGCTGGTTACCAGCTTATCTCACTGGCTCAAGGCTGCCTCAGCCTTCCATCCTTCTGAGGTGGGTAAAAGGAGGGCACAGATTGTTGAGGGCAATGTGCTGACTCTGTAAACCGCTTAGAGAGGGCTGTAAAAGCACTGTGAAACAGTATATAAGCCTAAGTGCTATTGCTATTTCTATTTGTGTCATCCCCCCTCCCCCAAGAATGGTGCTAGTCCTAGAAGTACATTTTCTACTACTTCTCCCTCATCAGGAATGATTGGAGCAAAGGAGTCATTAATAGATAACATCTCAAGATGTTCCCAGGCCTTGAAGGTGCATTTATTCTACAGCTCCTTTGAGATTTGATCCTCTGGATTTGTGTATATCTTCTAAACTGATTATTGTTCTGAGCACACTTGAAAAGCAGTTCTCTTATACCATGTAGGGAAATCTCTCTTAAGCGCCACTCTTAGAGGCCACTGCTTTTAACCTAAAATGCCATCTATCGAACACTACAAATACAACAAAAGTCCAGGTGAACTCCAAGAAAGCATTCAGATCTCTGAACTCTTCTAATTAACAGCTGTAATCTGTATGTTCTTAAAATAAGAACCAGGGTAAATAAATACATTTTAGAAAGACAACTCCTCTGTCCTCAACCCGCTGCTTATTTAGTGTTCATTCAGCACAATAGTTATTCCAGCTTAATTATCTGTTAGGCTCTTTTAATTTGAAACTGCCAGGATACTGCTGTGCTTGCAATTTTGCATGGTCAGTGCTTTTTGGATATTGCATGGCATACAGTTTTCGGAAGGCAATGTTACCCTGCAGAACTGGGGATTTTCAATTTGTTAATGGGGAGAGCAAATATATGTTTGTGAAATATGCTTTTAGTCGCTCACTTGTGTGTTCAGAAGGGCATAAAAACATGTAGTTCAGCTCCCAAGAAAGCCATCCTTGTAATCAGGAACCAAACAGGCATGCAAAGGATTGAAGAAAGCAAATAGCCTGAACTTCTGGTGAGAGAACTAGCTACCACCTGAATTTTGCAGGAATACTAGCAGACCTTAACTTGAAGATATGAATGCATCACAATGCAAAAGAAAGAAAGAAAGAAAGAAAGAAGGAAGGAAGGAGGAAGGAAGGAAAGAAGGAAGGAAAGAAGGAAGGAAGGAAAGAAAGAAACTTGCCCCTCAATTTTAATGGAGTTATTGAAAACTACATGTCATTCTATTCAATAGGATCAACTTTATAATATTGTTGTTTAGGGATGCATGCTGAACTCCATAACCATTGGGAGACCTAACCTTCAAAAGTTGCATCTTTGCTTAGAATATCTCTAAATCTGCTACGGAGTTCTTCATTTTTATTTATTTTTAAAAGTTTTGTATCATATTTTTTTTCAAACCATATTCACCTTAGTTCATTGAGGTATGCTTCCCAATGATCATCCCAAGCAAAAAGAAACAAGGGAAATAATCACAGCCTAAGACAATCATCACACCATCTGCAACAGGTAAACAAAATCATAATGGAATGCAGTGGAAACGTAAGAAACCAAAACTATCTTCCAGAAGGGAAAAAAATGCACTGGGATGGAAAAAGTAGAACAAAAAATCCACAATTCTGTAGCACGTTTGCTATATATTTTATTGCATATTAAGGGGAGTTTGTTTGTTTTTTTAAAAAAAAGATTCAGCTTCATAGTTATATTCCCTAATGCATTACAAGAATAATAGAATAATTAAAAGATAAATGAATAAAGATTAAAGATTAAAAGATAAAGATAAAATGTAAGTCAGATCAATCACTACCATAAAATGGATTTTATAAAATACAAAAATATAAAAGTAATCTAAAGATTTTCACACTCTTTAAATATCATCAGAAGTGTGTAAAGTTAGAAATAATCCATATTCAATTTGCCCCTAGAACATTTGGGAAAATCAAAACGTATGTAATTTAATAAAATCATAAAGAAAAAACACAAATACAAAAATTAATTTAAAACTATTTCAATCAGCATGCCAATTATATGGCAAAATAAGATTTACCAAAATTACCTGATCTGGAGGCCATGTGCCTTCATTTTGAAAATCCTTCAAACCAAAGGATTTTTTTTAAAAAAAAAAAAAAACTCCCCTTGCCAAATATTTTAACAATGCAGATTAAAACTGAATAGGGCAGATAAGGAGAATTAGAAAAACTTCAATTAAAGTCAACTATGACAGTGAAAGAGTTAAAGACATAATAGCTAGGGAAAAAACTTTGTGATGCCTTCTTCACTTGGTGCCATAAACATATACATATTTTGTTTAAAGCTTAGTTCAGGTCTGAATCAATGCCTTATCTTTGGATAATTCAATGTTTGTGCCTAGCCATGATGCTCATTTCATGAACAGGCAATAATCCCCTTGTACATAGCATCTATTTTGTGAAAATGTTCAACTTTATACCAATAAAATATTCAAAGGTACACAATAGCTTCCCAAGCTATAGAACCCCCTGTGTAGATAACACTAAGCAAAAGGAATAAGTTGATGAAAAAGGAGTCCTGACAGCACAGTGGTTAGAATGCAGTATTGCAGACTAACTCTGTCCACAATCAAGAATTCGATCCTGACCAGCTCAAAGTTGACTCAGTTTTCCATCCTTCCAGGGTCAGTAAAATGGGGACCCAAATTATTGGGGGCAATATGTCAACATTGTAAACTCTCACAGAATGTTATTAAGTACCGTATTTTCACGACCATAAGGCGCACTGAAAATCCTAAAATTTGATCAAAAACCGGCAGTGCGCCTTATAATCCGGTGCGCCTTATATATGAAAAAAGTATGAAAATTTACCGTTTATATGAACCTTGAGTATTGAAGGGATCTCAAAACAATTTCTGTTTCACATTGCACAGCAACAAACTTGAAGCTCGCAATCGAATGACCGCGAGCAGGCACGCACACGTCCCTCGGGTCTGTCCCTCCCGATTTTACGCTATTATCATGACCTTTACCCCCTTTTCCCGCCGTAAGGACAAGCAAAACGGTAGTGTTTCAGTTGAATTCCACCCTTCACCTTCCTAAAAGGTTTCACATTCCCCTTCCATTCGGGAAATTCTTATCTCATTGCTTCCGAGTTTTACTTAGCGTGTGCGCGAATACACCTTTGTCCGGCTTCTAGAACCCAACCCCAAGTGTTGCACTCGAAAATGGACATCTTTTAACAAAGAATCTCACCCCGCAGAGCAGGGATTACGCATCGAAGGAATTTCGCGCGGAAAAATGGGGAGGGAGGGGGAGGCAATTTGTTTGCTTTGTGGTCTCCTGATGTCACCCCCTTCCCCTTGAGAAATAGCGTACTGCTGGCGCGCGCGCCTTTCCCAAACAAAAATGGGTTGAAGTGGATTCGCCTACGTTGTTTAGACTAGGGGATTGTTTGGGCGTTTTTTTTTGTTGGCGATTTTGACGATTCGAGCATTTTTTACTACGATAAACCAATCAGAGAAAAGCTCTGATTGGTTTATCATAGACACATTTCCTTCATTCTACGCGCTTGTTGACCTCGACCCCGACTTTACGCGGTATTAGTATGCTGTGAAATCAGAAATCCTGTAAATCCAAAGTGACTTCAAAATGGCTCCACAAAGGAGACTTGCTTACGAGGCAGATTTTAAATTGAAAGCAATCAACCATGCAAAAGAACATGGAAATAGATCTGCAGCTAGAGAATTCAACATTAATGAGTCCATGGTGCGCAAGTGGAGAAAGCAAGAAGATGACCTACGTCTTGCAAAGAAGACGAAGAAAAGTTTCCACGGCAATAAAGCAAGATGGCCGCAACTAGAAGACAGAGTTGACCGATGGATTTCGGAACAAAGAGCAGGTGGCAGAAGCATCTCAACTGTTGCCATTCGGATAAAAGCCAAAGCGATGGCAAATGAAATGGATATCAATGACTTTAAAGGAGGGCCTTCTTGGTGCTTCCGTTTCATGAAACGATGGCAGCTCTCTATCCGTACAAGGACGACGGTGTCTCAGCAGTTGCCGGCGGATTACGAGGAAAAGTTGGCCAACTTCCAGAGTTACTGCAAAAGCAAGATCTCTGAAAAAAATATACAGGCCGACCACATCATCAACATGGATGAAGTCCCCCTCACCTTTGATATTCCGGTGAACCGAACTGTAGAGAGAACCGGAACATCAACGGTATCAATTCGCACCACAGGAAACGAAAAGGTATCGTTTACTGTAGTTCTCGGTGTTTTGTCAAATGGGCAGAAATTACCCCCAATGGTAATTTTTAAAAGAAAAACGTTGCCTAAAGAAACATTTCCAGCTGGAATAATTGTTGAAGTGAATCCTAAAGGCTGGATGGATGAAGAGATAATGAAGAATTGGCTATCAGAAGTTTACGTTCGGAGACCGGATGGATTTTTTCATGCGTCGCCAGCATTGTTGGTGTACGACTCCATGCGTGCCCACAAAACAGAAAATGTGAAAGCCCTGGTGAAAAAGACCAACTCGGAGCTTGCTGTAATACCGGGTGGTCTGACCAAAGAAGTGCAACCACTGGACATAAGTGTCAATCGTTCCTTCAAGGCAAAACTGCGAATCACGTGGGAAAACTGGATGATGGAAGGAGAGCACTCCTTCACGAAGACCGGAAGGCAATGCCGGGCCAGTTATGCCACTGTGTGCCAGTGGATAGTGGATGCCTGGCATAAAGTATCCGCCAGAACTGTCATCCGAGGGTTCGCGAAGGCCGACATCATTCCTGGACTGACCAGCGACGGCATCAAGAGTATCGAAACTGATGACTCTGACGATGAAGATACGGATTCGGGTTTGCTGGATGCCGCCATCGCCCAATTGATGATCTCCGATACGGAGGACGAAGAGTTCGAAGGTTTCATGGAAGATGAATAGAGCCGACTATAAAAGTTTAAAAGTTTTAAAGTTTTAAAAGTTTAAAAGCTGTTTAAAAGTTTAATAAAAGTGACTGATTTTTCTCTGTATTTTTTTAGTGTTTTAATTCTTTTTAGGCTGCGTTTAAAGGCTACGCCGATCCGTGAAAAATGTTTGCAAATTGAGCACCTGCCAGTAAACCCCGCGATCACGCGATTTCGTTAGTAATTTGTTTGTTTGCGAAAGTTGCGCGTGGATGAATGTTGCAAAAAAAACGTGCGCCTTATAATCCGGTGTGCCTTATATATGAAAAAAGTATGAAAATTTACCGTTAACTGATAATGCGCCTTATAATTCGGTGCGCCTTATGGTCGTGAAAATACGGTATATAAGTATAAGTGCAATAGCTATTGCCACTTCAATACAGAGCAGATTCCTATGTTTCAGGATTCAATTTGGGCTAAGAAAACATGCTAAGGGAAAGAGTTCTGAAGCCTAAAAATAACAATAGAAAGGACACTTTCCCACATAGACACATACAGTACTTAATCTTGCAATGAGGCAATACCTGATTTGGACATAAATATGTTTCAGATTGTTTTTGTAAGAAAATTGTGTCTTCTTGGCTTCAGCGGTAGGGTTGTCAACTTATTATGTCAGATCCTTTTTTGGTATTGTTAACAACAAATGGGAAGAAGAAGAAGAAGAAGAAGAAGAAGAAGAAGAAGAAGAAGAAGAAGAAGAAGAAGAAGAAGAAGAAGAAGAAGAAGAAGAAGAAGAAGAAGAAGAAATCATCAATTCAGTTGTGTCCAATTCTTGGCAATTCTATGGGCCAGGTCTCTCCAAATCTTCTGATCTTGCACTACTTTTTTGAGTTGTTCTATGTTCTGGCTGGTGTCCAAGCCTGGGACTCAAGACAATCTACAAAGTTGCCCTTGCATGGCCGCATGGGAGTCTGAAAACCAATCAGAATACATTTCTTTCACAGGAACAGGAAACAAGTTCAAAGCCCAAGGGAGGGTATAAATCAATCTTCCTCCCTCCCTCCCCACTCACTCTCCCATGTGCTTCATTGCCCAGGACCTCAAACTATGTGGTCCTGCCAACCATTAAACCACCTTCCCAATCAGCTTCCATATTTCCACTGTCTTTCTTCCCACTTAGAACTGAACCCAGATGGACATTTCTTCCAACAGTACCAACTGCGAGCATCTAAATGTTGTGATTGTATCTGCTATAACATAAGATGAAGCTCCTTTCATATGATTAAAACTCAGTGGTAGAAGATGAGTGCTTAACTTCATAGGTAGAAGAAGCTAGATTTAGACTGTTAGATCGGGTGAACAGAGGAGGCAGACTCAGGCTCAGTAACAACAGCTCTTTATTCAATGATTGCTCTCTACAATCCAGCAAAGGTCCTCTCCGGCAGCAGTCCTTTTATAGGGCTCCGGCAGGGCCTTCGGCCAATCAGATTTAAATGAGTTCCTGCTGGTAGCAGAGGACCTTGGTGGAAACTACATGCATTCAAGGTACTTAACATATTCAAAGTACTTAAGTACTTAACACAGACCTTACATTTTTTGATATGGTTGACATAGGGGGAAACTTTGTCTGATCCATTCGGTAGCTGGTCAGAGGCTGGCAATATTTTCACGAATCTGTCAATCCATCTGTAAGAAATTTGCCCCAAATATTGAGAAGTGCTACATTTGAGTGATCTGAGTGATTCTGAGATATCAGCGATCTTAGAAGTCAAGTCCATGTTTTTGGAATAGGAAACTTAAAATGTCCTTGAAAACAGCCAACCTTATCTGACCCATCTTTCTAGGATTTTTTTTTTATACCAGCACTGAGTAAATTGAGGAAAACTATGTATGTATGTATGTATGTATGTATGTATGTATGTATGTATGTATGTATGTAGTGTCACAACCCCTGGTATGCTCAAATATGGGAGGAAGTTCACTGCTTCCATTCTCTGTCCATCGGCTCGTCATAAGAGACCATCCAGACAGAAACCCAATATTTTTACTGTTGCATTTGTTAAAATATTGGGTTTCTGTCTGGATGGTCTCTTATGACGAGCCGATGGACAGAGAATGGAAGCAGTGAACTTCCTCCCATATTTGGGCATACCAGGGGTTGTGACTTTAAATATATACTTTTCTCCCTGGCTCAACTGATAAGGAGAAGAACTCTGTGGCTTAATGGTTAACACATCTGCCTAAAATGCAATACAGCACAGGTTCTAATCCCAGTAAGGGTATGGCTAGCTGATGAGAGCTAAATAGCTTGAAATAGATCTATACTAATCTCCTTTTATTTATTTATCAGCACGAATACAACACAGACACACAGACACACAGACACACAGACAGACAGACAGACAGACAGACAGACACAGACACAGACACACAGACACAGACACAGACACACAGACACACACACACACACACACACACACACAGATTTTTTACAACCCCTGGTAAGCCCCAATTATGGGAGGAAGCTAACTGCTTCCATCATCTGTCCTTCGGCTCGTCACAAGAGTACATCACGACAGAAACCCAATATTTTTACTGTTGCCTTTGTTATATTTGTGTTTTTTTTTATTTGTGCTGATAAATAAATAAAGGGAGACTAGTATAGATCTATTTCAAGCTATTTATATATATATACACATACATACATACATACATACATACATACATACATACATACATGCAAGGGATTCACATGAATCAACTATCACATATAAATCAGATTCTGTATCTTATTGTCTTCTAATTGAGTTTCCACTCAGCAGAGATGGTGACTGTCTGACATCAGAAAACCTGACAATAGCCTCAGGCTTTTTTAAAAAAAATCAAAATCTATAAAAACAGCTGTTGTTTATTGGATTTTTTTTCTTTTTCATCTGATAATAAACGGATGCTTGCATTAAAGTTTTTAATGTTTATTTGAAATGTGGGGTCTATGCACTCATCAAAAGCTAAGTAGCATGGAATGGAGAATCAGTTTCCCTTTGGTCGTCCTTACATCTTAATAAGTGGAGGTTGCCATCTGGTGGAAGAAGCGTAAGAATCTGATACAAAACTAAATTAAAACCTTTTGCCCGAATTAAGGATAGACAGATTCGGAGGAATGTACAATTAATACCTGCTAGAATAAAAGAAGTAAGTACGGATATGGATATGGAGAGATATTGAACAGAAACAGATATATGTGTGTGTGTGTGTGTGTTTATGTATATGTATATGTATATGTATATGTATATGTATATGTATATGTATATGTATATGTATATGTGTATGTGTATGTGTATGTGTATGTGTATGTGTATGTGTATGTGTATGTGTATGTGTATGTGTATGTGTATGTATGTATGTAATGGAGGGAAGCTTTCAAATACGATATTCAGAGTAATTTTCTGAAATTGACCATTAAAAGCAGAAGCAAGAGTCTTCATCTTGTTCCTTGTGTTATTCCTGCCCTATCATGGAGTCCACCATTTAGCATCTCACCAGGGATGGGCTTCAAAAATTTTAGCAAGGAATTCTCTGCCCGTTGCTGGGTGTGCATGGCCTTGGTGGATATGACCTAGTCAACCTCCTGCATCATGATTGTGGGGGGGGGGGTTGCCCTCCCCGGGCTCCAGAGGCTTTCCTCGAGCTTCCGGGAGAGTGAAAAAGGCCTCCCCAGAGGTCCTCTGGAGGCCGGAAATGGGCCCATTCCTGAACTTCCAGTAGGCCCATTTTTCACTCTCCCCGAGCCTCCGTGCGTGCCCTGCACTTACCTGCATTCAAAACGGGCTGTGTGGGGACTCCTTGGAGGGGAGGGGCAGGGTAGGCGAGGCCAGCCAGGAGTGGGATTTGGGGGTTCTCCGAACTGCACAGAATCTTAGCTAGACGTTCTTCCAAACCCCTGTAAACCCCCAGCAGCCCACCACTGCATCTCACCCATCACTTCATCGGTTCTACAGTATCCCACATGTCTGCATCTTGAGCATTGTGCTGGGTTTGATGCATAATGATGTGACATTGAAATCTCGGCCAATTTATCTCACAGTCTAATCCTTCCCTCCATATGGTCAATATAAGATCTGAAGGAGGCCTTCAGTTGGAGGCAAGCAAGTTAGTGCCTTCCTTATGTTTTGGAATGGAATTCTCACAATATCTAACTTATTGGTCTAAGTGACTTGGCTCAATAGAAAGTGAAATCCACAACATATGGAGGAGAGCAATTTATTTATGCCATGCTCCAAATCATTCTGTATTCAGATTTGCACATGGAATATGCAAACTGCATAGCAATCAGAGGTCCTACTTTTTGTTCTGTAGATAGTGGCATTACAGCAGAGTTCTCCAAGCTTTCCAGCTTTGTGGATCATCTGGGGTGGGGGGAGGGGATTGTTCCATGCAAGCGGCAACTGAGCACACATGCAGCTCCATTTGCATGAGTACACACATGTGCCTGGCGCTCACACAAATGGAGCTACGCACACTCCCCCCCCCCACTGCATGCAGAAGTGGAGCAGTGGTAGGATTCAACATTTTTTACTACTGGTTCTGTGGGCATGGCTTGGTAGGCATGGCATGGTTTGATGGGTGTGGCTTCGTGGGCATGGCAGGGGAAGGATACTGTAAAATCTCCATTCCCTCCACACTCCAGGGGAAGGTTACTGCAAAATCCCCATTTCCTCCCTGGGACTCGGGAGGCAGAGAATAGATGGGGGTGGATTACATATTGTAATAACTAGGCAGCACCAGATTTAGAGCCTTTACCAGAAACTGATCCTTGATATATTATTATAATATGATGGCATACTGATATACTGTCAACACACAGTATTTTGAAAAAAAGCCAAGAGCATAGCAATAGTGCTTAGACTTATATACCGCTTCACAGTGCTTTCCAGCCCTCTCTAAGTGGTTTACAGAGTCAGCATTTTGCCCCCAACAATCTGGCTCCTCATTTTACCCACCTCGGAAGGATGGAAGGCTGAGTCAACCTTGAGTCTGGTCGGATTTGAACTGCCAAGTTGCAGGCAGCCAGGAGTCATTAGAAGTAACCTGCAGTACTGCACTCTAACCACTGCACCACCAAGGCTCATGTCTTCCTTTTTCTTATTAAGATTCAGGCACCACTCTCAAGTTAATGTTACCTTGACTAATGGAACACTAGGTTAGACTTTTGCCATAAACACACCTCTTCAAAAGAAGGAAGCACTAACTATTTTATCCAGCAAACACAGTACTGGAATGAAAACAATAATGAATATGCTGCATAGAACTGGAGAGTTAATATCGTGCATCCTTGAAATCCTGAGAAGTGCTACAGAATTTGTAGCAAAAACATTTTATCTCCTATTCCTGATCAATCTATTGTTGTTTTACTTTATTTTACGCTTTAGTGCTTAAATTCATTAAGAGATTCTGACATAGATTGGCCCCAGATCCAACTACAGGTAGTCTGTGACTTATAATCATTTATTTAGTGACTACTGAAAGTCACAATGGCATTGAAAAAAGTGACTTATGACCAATTTTCACATTTACACCTGCTGCAGCATCCCCATGGTCACATGATCAAAATTTGAATGTTTGGCAACTGGCATGTATTTATGACAGTTGCAGTGTCCCGGGGTCATGTGATCCCCTTTTGTGGCCTTGTGCCAAACCAAGTTTATGGAGAAGCCAGATTCACTTAACTAACATATTACAATTAACAACTGCAGGGATTCACTTAACAAATGTGGCAAGAAAACTCGTAAACTGGGACAAATCTCACTTCACAAATTTCTCATTTGGCAACAAAAATATTGGCTCAGTTGTGGTCCTAAGCCGCACCTGTATTGTTGATATTAGGAGTGGGGATGTCAAAAAAAAGGCAAAAGGATGGTCACAGAAGCATGATGGAAGCTCCACCTAATTCTAAATATGTGGTTAAATGCAGCACTGCAGGCTACTTCAGCTGACTGCAGTTCTGCAGTTCAGCTGTTCAAATCTCACCGGCTCAGGGTTGACTCAGCCTTCCATCCTTCTGAGGTGGGTAAAATGAGGACCCGGATTGTTGTTGGGGGCAATATGCTGACTCTGTAAACCGCTTAGAGAGGGCTGAAAGCCCTATGAAGCGGTATATAAGTCTAACTGCTATTGCTATTGCTATCACATCACCATGATATTAGGCGATAAGAGCCAGCTACACATACTCTATCTGTCCTTGTAATCTCCCACTAATTATTCTAAATCAAGCACTTTTCCACATCAGTAATTAAAAGTGAAAATTTAAAATGTAGAGAAAATCTTCAGGTTGCGAATTGGAAACCTACAACAAAACCAAGTTCAAATACCCTGTTTCCCTGAAAATAAGACCTCCCCGGATAATAGGCCCAATCGGGCTTTTAAATGCATGCGCTAAAATAAGCCTTCCCCCCAAAATAAGCCCTCCCCAAAAGTATTTAAACACATGCGCAACTGGTCCCTGCCATTTCCTGGAAGTGGAAAGGGGGGGAACATGCTCCATGTGCCCCACATGAACCTGCCATTCACGCAGAATGGCCTCATGGAGGCCGCTACCGCAAACCCTAGCTACTGCGCCCCTTCTTTAGTGGTGGCCGCAAAAAGAGCAGAGGACCCAGCGATGCTAGGGCTGGCAAGAGTGTGCCAGAAACAGACAGAACTTCCAGCCCTCTTTGGATCAGCTGATATATGGGCCGCGGGCTACTTCAAAAATAATAAAACCGCCCTGAAAATAAGGCCAAGCAGGAAACATGGTAATTGTGCCTAAATATTTGCTTCTCCATAGGTATTTGGTAAGAGATAGCAAAGGAATTTGATTGCCATTGTACCATAAATAAACATTGAATGCCTTTAGAGATTTTGGTAAATATTTTTTTTCTCTCTTTTTCTTACAAGTTGGCGGGGGGGAGAGGGAAAGGATACTCCTTCGTCTTAGGAAATAGCTAGGAAAGAAAGGTGGGGAAATAAAATAAGAGCTATTATCTCTTGCACTGTCCTCCAAGTGAAATGTGCCAAATTCAAAGCATAGAGGTTCCTCTTATTGGTGGGACTTACAGTATCGGCCTGTCAGAATATTTCATTTCATCCTTTTTAAGAAGGCTTCTCTGAACTCTGTACTGAAAAGAACTAGGATTGAAACATTTCGTGCACTGACTCACATCAAAGTGTTATTTCTGTCTCAGGCAGAGTGGGAAACCCACATGATCCTTGGTCTCTCATTATCTTTTTATTCCCTTGCTTTAGCACAGTAGGTCCAAATGTCAGCACCATTTTCCTTTCATCCTCCACAGTTCCAGGTCATTTACCCAGTCTGCTGAGCACTAGTGCCCTGGTCTTATATATAAATACAATCATTAACTTTAATAATAGCCCATTCACACATTTGTTACCTGGAAATAAATTGCCATCATGAGGACCATTTCTTAACTTACATCCCTAGTTAATACAATAATTGCAATAAAATAGGTGTTTTTGATATCATTCATCTTGTGAATTCTACCCAAATTACAATCTTACACTTATTTTATCTCTGAACTCATCAGTCTAAATATTTTTCGGTCTTATTCATATCATTATGAATTCATTTATAAATGCTGCTTCATCACAACTTCTATAAGTTAAAAATGAAAGATCTGCATGAGCTGTATGCAAATTTGTCCCACAGTTTTATACTGTATGCAGACACTCAAGGCAGCCTACAAAGTTCTCTCCCCTCTAGTTCCCCCCACTCAAAGAACAAATTTGTTATGTTGGTAGAGCTGAGAAGGAACTCCTGGTAGAAAGCTACCCCGTGAGCTTCCATGGCTGTGTCCTGATATAGTAAAATGCATACGCTTCCTGATATAGTAAAATGCATACGCTTAGCCCCAACAACCCTCTTTTTATTCCAAAGGCTATGAATTATGTTTATTCACACCCTGTAATGAGTCCCAAATAGTTGTAACGAGTCCTACAGTAGGCTGCCAACGTCCTTCAGGATAAGGCTGATAAGCAACCACCTTTATCTGCCTGGAAACACTGTTAAAGACTTAATTGGCAATTAGCTTGGCAAGGCCACACAGAGCACAGAGTCAGAATGGAACTTCAGAAGGTAAACTGACCAGCATGAACCAAGTTGCTTTCTGCAAAGGCTCATGTGCCTTTGCTCCTCCTTTATGTCATATGGGAGGGGCCAATCACCTCCAAGCTTACTCCCGAGACATCTCTTCTGTCTTAACTGTTCTTCCCTTCTGGCAGCTCTGCACATGCATGCATTGGGAACAGGGGGAGCCTATTCCTCTGCCTAGCTTCTATCCGACTCTAGAGGCTTTGGAGGCAGCACATAACTCCTAGATGGCCCTGGCCCGCTCTCTACCTGCAATGCAGAACCCTCATGAGAGCCTTCCCCAGATGCTAGGACTGGCCCATGTTCCTTTCCAACCTTGAGAGAGGTACTTGAGAGACCGCATACTGCCAATTACCTCCACTAGACCGACACGATCGCATCGATTAGGCCTCCTCCGAATTCCATCTTCCAGCCAGTGCAGACTGGCAACTACCCGGAGGAGAGCCTTCTCGGTGGCTGCTCCGACCCTCTGGAACGAACTCCCCGTGGAGATTCGGACCCTCACCACCCTCCAGTCCTTCCGCGCCGCTTTAAAGATCTGGCTCTCCCGGCTGGCCTGGGGTTAAGATTCTATCCCCACCCGAATTGTGTGACTGTTGTGCTCTCTTTTTAATATGTTGTATTGTCTCCATGTTGGAATATTGTTTGTCTCCCCCCCCCTTTTTTTGAACTGTGAGCCGCCCTGAGTCCCCCCAGGGAAAAGGGCGGCATACAAATAAAGGGAAAACTAAACTAAAACTAAACTCCTCGCTGTCTGACTCTGGTGCCAGCTTCGCAGGTCGCCGGCAGACCACAACAGGCTTAAGCTGAACTTGAACTTGAACCAGTGATGTGCAGTGAGCTTTATGGCTGATGAGGCAGCAATTTTTTTAGACTTGTGGACTTCAACTCCCAGAATTCCACAGCCAGGCATGCTCAGTTCCGATTTAAAGCGATAGCATTTTTCCCCCTTGCAAAATAAGTTTTCCCATTCTTTTTCTTCTCCCTCCCCCTTCTTCCTCCCTCTCTCTCTCCCTCCCCCCTCTCTCAAACAGACACACGCACACAGAGAAGTTGGATCCTTCTCTCACTCACTCACTCTCAAGCAAACACAAACACAGAAATTGGATTGGATATATTTTCCAATGGCTTGAAAGCAGTTCCTCTGCCATATCCCTCCCCCCATTCCCCTGCTGCCTTCCGATCGGAGCCTTTGATTGCAGGTGAAGCCACATTGCCTTTTCAAACGTAATCAGTGAAGCTGCGCTTATATACTTTTATTCAGCTGTGTGTGTGTGTGTGTGTGTGTGTGTGTGTGTGTGTCTGTGTTTGAAAAGGCAACGTGATTCTGCATGCAATCAAGCTTTTTGAATTCCTCCCCCCTCCACACACACAGACCTTTTCCAACTGTTTCAGAGAGGATTTCAACTCTGCTTTTGCCTGCCCTCATGAAAGGCCAGAGCTCTGAGTCAGACTGAGCTAGTTGCTCCCAGAGAACTCTAAAAAGCCTCTAAAAATGCCCTCTACAGGAGGCAAGAGAACACGTGCCTCCTTTGCATAAGGAATTTTCCGCTTTTTAACCTTTGCTTAACTCTGCTCAAGTGATCATAAAGCTAGAGTAAAGGAGGCCCATAGTTCTCTCGCCTCCCACTGCAGTTAAGCACTAAGCAGAGTCATCCACTGTGACTCTGTCAGCAACTACCTTAGCCTTTTTCATTTTAATTATTCTTTTCTTTTTTTCATGACACTGGTGAGGCCCCGCCTCCCGTGCCTCCCCTGACTGCACGTCCCTGACTTGAACCTATCGGTCCTACTCTTGCCACACATCATAAATACCACACATTGACTGCTAATTACATCATACTTAGCTACCCAGAGTCACTTTGTATGGGAGATGAGTGGCATGAAAAACAAACAAATATACGTGCCTTAGGATACATTACTCTGTAACCACGATGTTATCCTTCCCAAGAATACAATGATATGTGTATAATGTTTGGTTTTGAGCGGTGCTAATGGACTTCACCCATTCCTGCTGTAATGAATGTATTAATATGATTTATATCCCATCCTTCATCAAGAGCTGAAAGTGGCATACATAGTACCACCTTCCCCTACTTTTCCTCATGGCAACCCTCCTTTTCTTCACAGCTCCAGCGTGCTTCCCTGGCTGAAGGTGAATTAGAACCAGTTCTTCCTGTTCCTGGTTTAGTATCTTGAACCCAACACTGTGCTACCAGTTCACACAATCTTTCAATTAAAGAGCCATTATTTGAATCTAGATGCTACGTTACCCTGAAAGGCAGTGATGGGGGGTGGGGGTGGGAAGGAAGCGAAGAAGTAACACTAACTAAGAGAGTAATTTGGGAATGGAACAATAGTCTATGATGACATTAAATTTCTCATGAATATCAGATTGGTTCTTCACATGATGTATAGTCTCAGCTTGTTAGACTAGATCCAGAATAAAAGCAAATGTCATGAATTGGTAATGCTGCTTTTGTTCAGCTATCAAAGAAATTCTACTTCTGCACACCCCTTTCAGTACTTTCCAGTGTGTTGAATGAAGCCTGGAGAATATTCATTACATAAACTAGTACAAAATGTATTGAGATTAAATTTTCATATATTCCTTCTATTCTAAACAAGACTAGTCAATTCTATCCTACTTAATATGTATTCGCTTTCATATGCTAGCATCAATCTTTGCAGCAAGGTGTGAAGATGAAAGAAGGACAATTAGCTGGGCTGTATTCACTGCTGAAGCGATTTAATGAATAAAATATATATGACTTCTTCCTTTCAATCTATAGGCTTACATCTTTGGCATATTAAAACCGGTGGCCAGTGGAACATTGAATAGAAGATGGGATAAAAGACAGGGAAGGCTAGCTGTGCTCACTGCCAGCAGCTCGATCCTGACTGGCTCAAGGTTGATTGAGCCTTCCCTCCTTCTGTGGTTGGTAAAATGAGGACTCAGATTGTTGGAGGTAATACACTGACTCTGTAAACTGCTTATAGAGGCTGTAAAAGCACTGTGAAGTTGTATATAAGTCTAAGTGTTACTGCTACTGCTATTTTTGTCCTTTCCCCATAGACAGTCCTCCTAAAAGACCAAATAAGACATTGAATCTGAAAATCATTAATTCAGTGCATGGGCTTGATTAAAAATTTTCTACATTACTTTGATAAACCACACCTTATCTCATTTTTCCCCTTCTGCAACATGGGATGGATTTTAAAAAATAAATGTACTTATTACATTCATATCCTACCTTTCCTCTTGGACTCTAGGCTGCATACTTATGGATCTTTCCTCATTCTACATTCACAGTTTTGTAAGTCCTACTGAGTGCTAATACCTGGCTGAAAATCATCCAAAAAGTTTCTGTTTGGGGGGATTTGAAAATTAAAATCAAAGTTATGAATGGTAAGAGATATCATTTGGAGGGTGAGAAGGGATGAGAAGTTATTTGTACAGTCAGGCAGTGTTTCTCAGCTATGGCAACTTTAAGATGTCTGGATTTCAACTCCCACAATTTCCCAGCCAACTAGGAGAATTCTGGGAGTTGAAGTCCAGACATCTTTAAAGTTGCAAAGGTCAAGGAACACTGCTGTAGGGTTATAATTTTCTCTTTGATTAAGACTGCTATAGTTTCCCACCTCTGCCGTAAAACAATGTTTGTTGAAACCTAGTAGGAAATGATTAGGGATGAAAATGTAAACAAGAGGGTCTGAAGGGCAAATAATTCCCATCTTGAACTTTTTAGGAAGAGATTGGACAGCCATTTGTCTTAAGTGGTATAGGGTCTCCTTTTTGAGCAGGTGGTTGGACTAGATGACCTCCAAAGTCCCTTCCAGCTGTGTTATTATTTCCTTCATTAATTCCCACCTCCCATGCATGCTGCCAAAAATTGACTATCAAAATGGCTTGATTTCATCATGAGATCTAGACCCAAATCTAGATCCCAGGGTTGGGAGTTAGGGTGGCTTAAGAATGGAAACAAGAGTAGCTGGCCCAATCTTTACCCATATTCCCGTTCTTATTTTCTGGAGATTTAAAAAAAAACATAGAAAATAATGATGGTAATTAGAACATGTTTTAATTGGTTATGCATGGAGTCCTTAAGACCTAAAACAAATACATGGATATTTAAATCAATTTGTTTGCATATCTTTGATGAGTAAAACAAGGAGGATGCAGATAGAGAATGTCATGAAACAGGCCAAATGTGTCTGGAACAGAACATATAAAGAAAATATTTGTAGAAATGCAAAGAAAATCCACATCTAGTATTTCAATTAAATCTTCTCCCATTTCTCCCTATTTTTCTTTTCCTGTTCAATCTGTCTCCAAGTACTTTCCTAAAAAAAATTGCAACCACCACACACTTAAACTTCTTGAATATAACAGTAACTTAATATGTGCAGCAACAGTTTCTTCCATATTTATTTATTTATTTATTTATTTATTTATTTATTGGATTTCTACCCACTGAAATTGAGGAATTCTCTGTGGTTTACAGTGCACCTATAAAATATGTTGAAACTTCCACAATACAGTAATAAAAAATAAATGCAATGCATTAAAACATATGTGGCAATAGCAAAGGATGGAAATAAAATAGTATCAAACATGCTCATACATCACAACAAAAGCAACTCCACCCCCCCTCAAAAATCCCCACAAGCAAAACAAGCCAATAAACCAATGTCAAATTTCCCCAGCCAAATGGATCTCTAAAATAGCTTTCATAGGTTGCACTAAGCCAACAGAGTGAAACATGAATTATTTATTTTTTTATTTTTTGGGTGAGGGAAGACTATTTTAAAGCACAGTTGCTGCCGGTTCGGCCCGGTTTGGCTGAATTGGTAGTGGAATTCAGGCCTGGGTCGCAGAACCGGCAGCATCCCAGGCCCAACACACCCTTGAACGGTTCCCTCGCTGCTGCTTGGACGCCACATTTTTAATTTTAGTGACTGCGCCTGGGCAGTTCACTGTAAATTGTTCTGCACATGCGTGCAGAACAATTTACCATGAACAGCTCACACGGACACACCCACGTCTGGCACACATGCGCAGTTGCACGCAGGTTGTGAACCGGCAGTAACGCCAGCAACAACCACCCCTGAGGTGGGCCAACAGAAAAGCTGCACCTGTGAGGGTCTATCATCCCTCTCCTTGCACAGAGGACAAATACTACCCAAGTTCCCTCTGCGTATATTGATTAGACAGACTGAAACCGGTTGGAGAAGACAGTCCTGGAGGAAGTTTGGAGCTGAGCTATTTATGGTTGCAAATGTCAAAAACAGCCATTTGAATTATATTTGGATATTAAAAGGCAAGTGTAACAGGGTCTACAGCACTGACATTGTCCACTTCAGCACACACCTGCCAACAATTAGGCTGTTATATCCTGGATTTAAAAGTTTCAAAGTTTGTAGAGATTCTCAGTCATCCAAGCTGTCTAAAGGTGCTTTTTCAGGAGGCAACTGGACTTTCTTGTTTTTTTTTTCTTTTGAAGATGTTTCACTTCTCATCCAAGGAGCTTCTTCAGCTCTGACGGGATAGTGCGGAATGGAATCCTGTCAGAGCTGAAGAAGCTTCTTGGATGAGAGAAGCAAAACATCTTCAAAAGAAAAAAACAAGAAAGTCCCATTGCCTCCTGAAAAAAGCACCTTTGGAATAAAGGTTTCAAAGGAACAGGCCGATGAAAATTAACAAAGGTACAACTTTCCATGATTAAATCCTCGTGATCAAGGTAGGACTGCAACTGCAACTGCTTTGCTTCTTCCTCTCTCCTGTCAATCTTTACTTCTTTCCCCCTTATTCTTTCCACTTCTTCCTAGTGAGCCTTTTATCCCAAACTCTAAGCTTCTGCTTTTTCTTTCTACTGGGTGTATATTCTTCCTTCCCTGACTTTTTCATCACCCTCTGCTGCATCATTTGGCGTGTCCTCCTCAAAGTAATCTGTCTCCCTATCTTCTTTCCATCTTTTCTCTTATCACTCCTTTCTGACTAACTACTTACTTTGGGGATGAAGATTCATTCTTCGAGCTTGTGGGTTGGTTTCCAAATGTTTCATTACCAGGCTAGGTAACATCTTCAGCAGAGTTTTGGAGATGTCAGCGTCAATGTTCTTCTATTTATAAGGACTTCAGGTGTGGGTGTATAAAGTGAGGGTCTTATGATGAGTCAGGTGCGAGTCATCAGTGAGAGTCTTGTGATGGGTCTTGTGATAGGGAAGCTACAGCAGGTCAGGTCCCTTTCACAAGGCCCTCACCTGACACACCCACACCTGAAGCCCTTATAAACAAAAGAACACTGACATCCCATAAACTGAGGTGTGGGATTCTACCAGTTCGGATGAACTGGTAGCTCCGACTATTAGCTGGGAATGAACTGGTTTGCTCCAACTTTCAGCTGGACCTGCCTGCTCATCCCTGTGCTATACTCACCTATATTCCCTTTTCTGAAGCCCAGCTGACAGGCGCAGCAGAGTGGATTGCCACGCCTCAGCTGTTTTCCTCCCCAGCAGTAATGCGGAAGGTGATTTCTCTGTAAACTGTGCATACACGCACACACTCAGCGAACTGGTTGTTAAACCGGTAGGATCACACCCCTCCCTAAACTCTGCTGAAGATGATACCTAGCTTGATAGTGAAGTGTTTGGAAACCAATCCACAAGCTCAGAGAACAAACCTTCATCCTCTTCCTACATACAAGCTACAGAGATTTGCTACTACTTTCAACAAGTATAAAATCTTAGAATTATTAGGGAGGAGCTGTCTTCGCCCACTATCACACAGATCTGAACTTACTCTTGCCTCTTACTCCTCTGAAATGTATTCGCTTGGGAATCCAGATTACACGCCATCACAACCTGCTCTTCTGGCTGGGTGGCATTTCATAAGAGACAAACCAATTGGCTGATCTGTCCTTCTGTTGCCACCATTGAAAGATATCACCAACTGAAGAGGCATGGGAACTGCTGTGAAATTGTGCATTCCAATCTCCAAACCCTGAAGGCAATCCAAAAGAGTACCATGACTGATGGTATTTGCTAGTAACAGATCCTATTATTTGATTAACAACCGACTTGACTTTTTGACTTTATAACGCATTTTAATTTTACAATGATTTATAGGCATATATAATAGGATATAGTGTACTTCATTGTTCAGCTGTCAGAAATTAAAGCTGGATAAAATTAAATACACTAAAATTGGTATTTTTAAAAAAATGGCCACAAGAAGAATCTCTACCAGCATTTGTCTTAAATGCTCATTGTTTTAGATGAGTGAATAATAACAAGAATGCAAATAATTAATGTTACAATTATATTACCTTATTGCCCTGTGCATTTCAATCATGCTGTGTTTTTCTTCTTCCAGTGACTTCAACTTTCTATTTTCAAAAACAGTTTATAACATGCATGTCTTCTGTTGCTTCATTGCACTGAATAATTAGAACATCAATAAAGCACTTGGAAAATTTTTGTTTCATTTGTCAGTTAATGCCTACTTTTCTTTGCAAAAGTTTAGATACTTAATGGGCTAAAATTAAGTAGGCCTAATAGGTTTCTGAGAGCCCATTTAGATGTGTATTACTTCACTACAAAGCAAACAATATTTCTCTTTGTTCCCTATCTTGCTATTCCACACTTTATAGCTGTTTTTAGATTCTGACTTGTTAGAGTAAAAGCATCAACCCAAAAAAAATTTGTTGAATCATCACATCATCAACATCCGAAGATGTATGAATTCACATTATAAATCCATTTTCATCTTGGCCCTAATGAGAGTACAAGAATAAAACTGACTTTTCTCCTATATCTCTGATGCCAAACACATTTACCTGGCAATATTTATCTTTTTTGTTGAAGGGAAGGATAATCCATTTTCAAAGTAAAAAGGAACATTTGTAACCCAATGTTTGTTCGCTCTCATACCATCATTTTGCTTCTCTGTATTTCTCCGTCCATTTGGATTGAGTGCTAGTCTGTCCAACATTTATTGGTCCCTATGTGTTGCACTGGTGTTTCTTTCTTTACACTTAATTTGTATGGAGCTTTAACTTTGTACACCATCTTTTAATTTGGCAGCCTTGTAAAGACAGAGATAAGATCCAACATTGAGAATTGCTCGAATTTGCACGAAGAGAAATGTTAATTGTGACAAGAATGAAGACAGATGCTAAGTCTCTCTCTAAGGTCCCTTTCACATCCGAGGCATTCACTAAATTGAGAAGAGTCTCCCCTTGCCCCTATTATAATTGAGAGGGAATTGTGTAGCCCAGACAATTAACCAGGTATTTCATCAAGATGCCAGAGGAAATGCTGCAAAAACAACTTTTGCTCTGGAGCTACAAGGATGAGTGGTTTCCCACTGCTAGAACTTCTCTTTCATTCCAGATGCTGAAGAAAGTTCTTTTTTTTTTTTCTTTAAATGTTTTATTCATTTTCATTTTCAATTTTGTACATTCACTTATATACTGGATATTGGTATTATAATCGTAAGAAAAACAAAAAACAAACAAACAAACAAAAAAAAAAAAAAAAAACACCCCCAACCGAAAACCCCACCTATCACTTTCACACATCCCTTCTTCTCCCTCTCCAACTTTCCTTTCTCCCTCCAGCAATCACCCCTCCTACTTCCCTTTCCCCTCCTATCTTCCTTTCTCGCCTTTCTCACCCTCCTTCCCCTCTCATCCTCCTTACATTCCCCTCTTCCTCCCTCCCTACTTCTCCCTCTTCTTTTCCTCTGCTTCTCACTGTGGTGCATTTCTCTATTCCTTACACCCAGAAAAAAAAAAGGAAAAGAAAAAAGCAATAAGAAGAAAAAAAAAAAAGAGAAAAATGAAAAGAAAAGATAAGGAATAGCAGTATACAAGTGTATTCTTCTATATATTGAAGCTATATCTCCACCCACCCACCCACCCCCAATAAACCCCCCTCCCTAACCCCCTCCGACTTCCCAGGTCACACGCCCGGCACAGTTCAGTACCATTCACCTTCAAAGTATCTTATTAACAATAATAATGAAAATAAAATAAAAAGAACACTCCGAAAAAGAAAACAAAAACAAAAAAGTAAATAAAGTAAAATTAAAAACTCTTTTGCATTATGCTCAGCCTCCCATTATTCTTCAAATTTTAAACAGTATAAATCATTCCATTTATATTTTGTCCTCGTCCCTTAGTTCTTTGATATTTACCCCGATCTTCCTATAGAGTCTCCAGATAGTCTTTCTTAAGCTTATATTCAAATATTAGTTTATACAAAAATCAATTTGTCTTCATATTTTCGCTGCTCATCTTCCTATCCTTCGTTTCACGTCTCTATTCCTCCCTAGCCCAGATTGCATAAGATTAGGATCTCGCTCTTCACTTTAAAATCCTGAGCTTTTTATATTATACTTCAGACTTGTAGATTCATAAAACATATGCCCAAAATTCATACCAGTTCGTTCAATCCCAAGATTCCTTCATCAATATCCCAATCCACCTTCCTTTCTGTTCCACACTCCATTCACCCCAAACCGCGATTCAAATAAATCTTAGTCCCCGCTATCCTCACAGAAAACACTTCGTGCGCAGTTCGGATTTAAACTCAAATAAATCTTGTAAAAGTCCCGTATCAGTACACAGCTTTACCATTTCATACCAAACAGAAATCCTAAAGTTTTAATCAGTCCAAAAGCTTAGAAAGTATTTTAAAAACATCACTGGGTCTGTATTCTTTACTCTTCTGTCCTTCCGGGAAGAAAAGGCAACCCTCTGCCTTATAACCACGTGTCCCGCTGCTTTGAAGATATAACTGAATGCTCAGTTTCCGCTCTTCTGCCTCTCCAGTAGGGGGAGAGTAACTCCCTCCTTCTTGTAGTCAAATGAGTTGCTGCTTGTCTTTCCTTCACCTTGTTCTTCCGCATTTCCGGGTGAGTCAGGAAGCCCCGCCTTCAGAGTTTTATAATAAAAGTCCCAAGCTTCCGAAACAGAATTAATACGAAATCTTTGCTTTTCAAATGTAACTGTAATTCCAACTGGAGCCTCCCATTTATACTTTATTTGACGTTTTCTGAGTTCTTGGGTTAAAAAAGTATAACTTCTCCTTGCGTGGAGCATCTGAAGCGGAATATCTTTAAAGACGAGCAAATCGTGGTTCTCAATTCGGAGCCTGGTTTTATAAAACTTTTGTAAAATCGCATTTCTGGATTCTCTTGTGAAAAAATATATAATTATGTCTCTTGGAAGCTGTCGTTGCTCCGCCACATGCGAATTCTGGCGATAGATTTTTCGAATATTCCAATCAAAATTAAGTCCTGGGCCTCCCACCAGTTGGCTGAAAGCTTCTACAAAAGTCTGTTTCAAACTCTCTCCTTTCCTTTCAGGCAATCCTCTTACACGTATTGCAAACGCCTTTGTATTATAATTTATCATTGTAAGTTGTGTTTGATTATTAATAATCTCTTGTTGTAAAGCTTGAATATTAGAAGACAAATCAAGATTAGCCCTCTCCAGAGATTCCAATTTCGTCTCCATTACTTCAACATAATCTGTTAAAGTAGACGCGACTTCATACACATTCGCATTCATCTGGGCAATTTTGGCATGTATTTTATCGCATAAATCCAACACAAATTCTTGAATTTCTTTTCTAAAGCCATTAATTATTTGGGAGAGAAGCTCCTGTGTCAAGAAATCTCCAGTAGATGGCGTAGGAGACGAAGGCAGCGATTTAGGCACAAGGGGGGAGGGTTTTTTTGCCTGTTTAGACTTGGGAGGCATTATAGATAAAATCTGAGAATAGACAGATAAACAGTGTCTTCAGCTGGCCAGTTCTCAATAAATTATTTGTGGACTTTGCTCATTAATGAGTAGCGGTCTCCGGGGAAATAAAGCCAGTTAATTACGTCATCAATCACCAACACAGTAAAAACGCCATTTTGTGTCCCAATTGCGCAGAGAAGTTCAAAGGAAAAACAAGGCTGGTATTTAGATAGTTAAAAAAAAACACACACACACATCACAGAGGTGTGACCCGCTCGTATTATCTTAAAAGCAATTTGTCATAGTCCTGAGTGCGGGGGAGGCTGTCTAGTGCTGCAAAAAGGCAGCTGTAAAGAAATGGTTGGAGGAAAGCTCAGCTACGCTGGATCCATTCTCTGTTCGCAGCCCAAAAAAAAAAAAAAAAAAAGAAGAGGGCTATGAACTACGAATAAATCCTAACACCTGAGCTTCTGCCTGTCCCTTTCTGCCAGAAAGGGATGATATCTATTGATCTTAATTAGATATACAAACCAGATCTTTAAGAGGGGCTTCGTTGAGCTCCTCGTCGACAGGCTCCTCCCACAGGAAGCCCCTGTAACGGGGCTGAAGAAAGTTCTGAAGTCCACTTTGAAGCAGAGATAAGCAGAGATAAAGACGTTTAAGCAAAATGAAACTTTTCTCTCTGGATATGCTTTCTAATATTTAGTATACTCAGCACAGATACATTTATTAGACATGTCTGTGGAGATTCTCAAACATCCAGGTCAACAGATACAACAGGTGATACATACAAGATATCCCCATATCCTTTTAGTATCCCAGTCTGATATCATAGGCACTACACCTCAGTGTTGTGCCTTGCTATGGTCAGTATGTCTCTTTGTAAATATTTTTCATTAGGTTTTCTAGGACCATTTCTAGTAAAAATGTCTGTGATTTCAAATAGTCTCCTTTATTAGGACAAATGTTATTTTTAAAATTTTTGGGGATGTAGGTTTTTTTCCAATACTTTGGAACTTTTTTTTTTGCATAATCACCAAGTGTGGTATTGAATATTCAACCACAAACAATGATTTGAACAAGCTACTTTAACTCACTCTCAGTTTATTTGAAACATTTCTTTCCCCCAAAGATCTTGATTTAACAAACAGATGCTTTTAGAAAGAAAGCCAGTCAATTAGAACCAGAAAGATGATAAGCATTCCAAACCAAAGGACTCATCGAAATAGGGCCGCAATTGGTGCACCAGGTGAACCTGGGCAAAGGCCCCCCTGGTCACAGCCGACAGGTGGTGTTCCAAGGTCAGCTGCGGGTCCAGGAGGACCCCCAAATTGCGAACCCTCTCTGAGGGAGGAGTAGCTTCCAAAAAGCAAGCCTCAACAGGAAGTGATCCAACCATGACAAGGGCAAGATGTCTATTTCCCTTAACTCGAGATCACGTCTCCACTGCCCCGACCCCCTCCCATCAAACGTTCCCCCGGCCTGCCCGACAGATAGTCTCTCACAGGGGACTCCTCCCTTCCAAAGCCTGGGAGCTCTGTCACTCAAAATTCCCATTTTTCACTCTTCACAAAGCCCGAGCGTTCAGCTCGAGCAGACATCTTCCATTCCTGCACATGCGCAGAATTTCACTCTAGACTCTACCATGGAGTCTAGAGTGAAATTTGGGCTGTGGATGTGTTTTAGGAGATAATATATCTCTGGACGATTAGCTGCAAAATTGCAGTGGAAGTAATTCATTTTCATTTGCCTACATTTTGATCTTTGATCTAGGTTTTCCTATATTTTTGATGCTGGATGCTTTTAGGAAGGGGGATTTAACTGCCAGGCTGAAAGTTTCAGATTGTTTTATTTTGTGGCTCAAACACTTTACAGTGTACAGTTAGCTCTTGGGTTTAAGTTGGAGAACATAAAAGTATTACGGATAGGAATGCCTGGGGCAGGAAACTACTCAGCAAACACTTTATACATTTCAATACGGTTGGGGGGGGGGTTCTTTACTATTACAGGTCCATATCACATCTGTATGTTTTTATCAAAGAGCCCATTCCTGAATCAAATTACAGTTTTAAAAGGGCAGCATAAAAATAAATAGTTAAATATGCTCTTTAGATGTCAATTTTCCCTCAAAATATGCAATGAAATCACATTTACAGTGCCAAGGATCTGCGTTGGAAATTTAGGAAGTGTAAGTGTTGATGAATAGCTAACATCTCATCTGCATGTCGGTTTAAAAGAACTGAAGGAGTGGCAGATCTGCAAATCAATTTCTAGTCTCAGCTACAGTGGAAGAGAGGCAGACCTCTTCGCTAAATCCTTTCTAAATTTCACTTCCATAAAAGAAAGTTCCCAATTCAGGTTGTTCTTTTGTCAAAATGTTTGCCCCCTTCTAGATAAAAGTTGCTACCACAGTAGCAATTGGGCCAGTAGGATTTTGAACTACGTAGGTGTCCCAAAAGTGATTTTCCAAAAGGCAACTGGAGGATTTATATTCAAATATATCAAAAGGATTTATATTTTTTGCAGTCATCTTCTCATTAGGAAGAAATGTTAAATCCTTCCAACCTCCACCATTTGGCTACAGTTGAAGAAACTTCTTGGATGAGAAGCTAAACGTCTTCAAGGAAAAAACAAACTCTAGTTGCCCTTTGGAAAAGCACTTTTGGGACAACCATGACCTGGAGGACTGAGAATCTCCACAAACATTGAAGCATGTTGTTCCTGCCCTGATTACAACAAGCTGGTCAAGTAGTAGATGAAGATTGTTCAAGCTCTTGGATCATTGCAAATGACAGCTAGTCTCAGCCCTACTGATAACTGCAACAAGTGACCCCCAAACCATCCAATGAATTATTAATTAACCACTTTAATTTTAATTAATGACAACTATCTTTTTCAAGCAATCTTAGAAGACGGGACAAATTTCCGATTCCAATTTTAAATGATTTCCTCATTCTAGTAGCACCCATAAATAATTATTCTGTCTCTGCCTAAAAGAGAACTAAGTGGAGCACCTTTTCAGAAATAGCATCTATTATCTGATAAGAAATTTCAGTGATGGGCATATAGGAATTTGGTTCGCTTATTATACAATTTTTTTTTAATTTTGAACAACAATGTTACTTGTATAAATATAATCTTTATTGTCATTGTACTTAAATACAATGAAATTGGTTATTCAAGTTCATTGAGCAAGTGGTCCAAAAAAGAATTTTTTTGTCAATACATCAGTCCTCAGCTTACAACCACAATTAAGGCTAGAATTTTCATTGCTAATCAAGGTGGTTGAATCATATCCAGTTTTATGACCTTTATGCCATGGCTAACTGAATCACTGCAGTTGTTAAGTGAATCAAGAAAGCCATTACGAGACTCCAGATTCCCCCAATTAAGTTTGCTGGTAGGAATCTGGTGGAAAGATGGCAAATGGTGATCACATGATCCCAGGACACTGCAATGCTTGTAAATAAATGCCAGTTGCCAAGTGCCGGAATTTTGATCATGTGACCTTGGAGATGCTACAATAGTCATAAGTGCAAGACCCAGTCACAAATCACATTTTTCAGTGTCGTTGTAACTTCAAACAGTCACTAAATGAATGGTTGTAAATCAAGAACTACCTGTGCAGGTCTTCATTAGTATGGTTAATGAATCCCATAAAATTGTCACATTATTTGAATTTGTATTATTCAAAGCTATACTTCGATGGAAAATAGGACAACCGATGCAACCCAATGGAAATAGGGAATTAAAACTTTAAAAGATAATTTTGTATATGTTTATTAATGAAACACTGTATAGGCAGTCCTTGATTTACGACTGACAATTGAGCCCAAAATTTCTGTTGTTAAGTGAGACATTTGTTAAGTGAGTTTTGTCCCATTTTACAACCTTTCTTGCCTCAGTTGTTAAGTGAAGCACTGCAGTTAATAAGCACTGCGGTTGTTAACTGAATCTGATTTTCCTTTGCTTATCAAAAGCAAAATGTGATCACATGATTTTAGGACACATGTAACGGTCATAAATGTGAACCAATTGCTAAGCATCTGAATTTTAATCACATGATCGCAAGGATGCTGCAAAAATGAACTGTGAACAATGGTCATATGACAGTGCTGTTGTAATTTTGAATGGTCACTAAATGAACTGTTGTAAGCCAAGGACTACCTGTATAATAGTAAAAGAGGATAAGCACAGTTCTAACACATACCTGCTGTACTCCACTGCAGTTCTTCAAAATGAGCCTCTTCTTTTTAAGCTTTCTTCAAACAATTTTCTTTGGATGTGGAGGGTGGGGGGTTGTATGCATGTCAATTGCATCTAAAAGCCAAAAAGCCAAACAGCAACTGTGCCTGCACTGCCCTCAACCACATGTATCCTACACTTGCACAACTTGAGTTTCCGGTCACATTAAATGTAACCTGATATAAATTGCCCTAAATCAAATTTTGCATTATTTGAACTCAGTAATTGTGACCTACTTGTGCTAATGTCATACATATATCACTATTTTAATATATCTGCTCAATTATTCAGAGTCACCTCTTTAAGTGATCAATATGTTTTAGTTATTTAATTAAACAGACCAGCTGTAAAATGTGATGACTTTCTATTCCCAATGTTTTTGATGAGGTTGTATTCCCAGAAGTGGAAGACTGGGCTCTAAGCTTTATAGGTGTAGCCCAAGAAGGGTGGATTGATGTTAATCCATTTTGCATTGCAGATTTATGGTCCACCAAACATTAAATATACACCAAACAGCAGACATACATTTGCTGATTGGTTACAGACACATCGTATGATCAATCCAAAAACTGTTGCAAAATATCATAATCCCTCAGAGCCCTATTCACTGATTATTTCTTTCTGTAAAAAGAAAGCAAAAACTTTCAGGCCCAAGACTAATGTCAAATGTTTTTATTGTGTATTCCTAGTGATAAGCAACTAGATCAGTGGTGGGATTCAAAAAAATTTACTACCAGTTCTGTGGGCATGACTTGGAGGGCGTGGCGTGGCTTGGTGGGCGTGGCAGGGGAAGGATATTGTAAAATCTCCATTCCAACCCACTCCAGGGGAAGGTTACTGCAAAATCTCCATTCCCTCCCGATCTGCTGGGACTCAGGAGGCAGAGAATAGATGGGGCGGGGCCAGTCAGAGATGGTATTTACCGGTTCTCCAAACTACTCAAAAGTTTGGCTACCAATTTTCCAGTACTGGTCAGAACCTGCTGAATACCACCTCTGAACTAGATCTATTTGCTAGATGATTCTCAGTTCAGGCACCGTCCCTGTTTCCTCCTAATCCCACCTCTTAGATTATTGTATCAAGATCTGCATTATATTATATGCAAAGGATGAATAATTTAAAAGGGGATTTCTCTGGGCTACTGGTTTTGAAGAATGATTGGAAATAACTAAGTGAATCAAAGATGGCTGCACCTAGGTAGTTCCGTGTAAGCTAAATTAACGATTCAACAAGTCTATGTAAGTAGTTCTCTGGTAATTGCTTTTGCACAGCTGTCCCCTAACTTCATAGCCTCTGCTCAGATTAGACTTTACCTGTTACACTTTTTCAGTCATCCCAAAAAGACTTAGAAGGTTCAGGTTCAGAAGCAAACAGAATGAAGATGGCTGGAGATGAAAAAAGATAGAGGTGCACTACAGGTACATGTCAATTTACAATTGGGACCGAACTTCCATAGCTAAATTACGCAGTCATTAGATGAATCACAGTCAATTTTAGGACTTTTTTTTTAACCTGGTCTATGGCAATTTGTTATGGGGACAACTTGCCACGAGACAAGAGTTACACTAATATCAAGGATGCAAAAGAAAGGACAGAATGAAATGTGAATGACAAAATGTAAAATAATGTTCTATTTATTTTAAATAATTAAATTGAAATGTTAAATTTTCCCACAGTCCCGTGTCAAGTTGGCCATGGTGAATTTCCCATTCCATTTTTTACCACATTAAGCAAATCTGGCTTGCCAGATTGACTTTGTTGGAAGCCCCTATGGTGATCACACAGCTGTGGGAATGCTACAACATGTTGTAAATCTGGGGACCCATTGTAACTAACCTTTTCACTGCACTTGTTACTTCAGCCACTAAACAAATGATCATAAGTCATGGTCTATTTGGTGTATGTAAAAGAAAAGGGGAGAAGCAGAATGAGAAACTAAGCTATTGAAATTAAAGAATATAGGTCTTTTGCTATTGAACAAAATGTCCCCTAAATACCTTCCCCAAATACAAAACAATCATATTACTAAAAGAAGCAATCATATTACTAAAAGCCCCATCCTTCAGGCAAGCCAAAATTAGCTATCTTGGCAGGGAGTAGTGGTGGGTTCCTAACCAGTTTACCACCGGTTCGCTGAGAGAGGGTGTTTTGTACATGCACAGTTTACTGAAAACTGTTCTGCACATGCACAGAAACATGCCAGTAATTGGAGAAGAGACCAGGGAACCAGTTCAGGGGCATGGCAGGCCTGGGTCACTGCCAGTTCCAGCAACCCACGCTGGAAAACCACTACCGGTCCGACTGAGCCGGTCCAAACCGGTAGGAATCCACCTCTGGTAGGGAGCCTTGCTGAATAGGACTAGAGGCGGGCAAAACACAATGTCTAAGCTTGTCAATTGCTGCTCTGCCTCAGCTGGCATAATGTCTCCTCCATCAACCATTTTGTCCTTTTTCTAACAACCACCTTCAAACCGTGCATCATTATTCCATTTTGAATTGGAAACTTCATCTAATTTAATTTTATTGCCAACTTATTGCACATCTCCGCTTTCACCTTTCCTGCCTCATATTTCTATTATGAGTGAGCTGATTGGATCCACTGAAAGAGGGGGTGGGGGGGGATTGCCGATGATTTAAAGGGGAAATTTTCTTTTTATTGTACAGGGTGCATTTGTTATTGCCACCAACATATGTCCAGAAGATAAAGAGGGAGAAAAGAGCTACTTCAGAGTTCGTGTATTGGCAGATGAGTAGTCACTTGTATGAGCTATATTTTTACGTGTTGGGGTTCTTTGGTTTAAAAGTTACATTTGACTGCAAAAGGCACAAGTTATAACGTTAAAAGTACGTGCAGCTATAAGTTTAAGGATCCCAAGTTTTATGGGAACAGATGTGGCTTCAAATGAGCCAGGAAATAAAGAAAAAAATCATTGTTTGGATGCCATCAAAGGGGCAGCAATGTCACCAATTGTAATTGCCATCTGGCGCAGGGAAGAAGTTATCTGATTGGCTTTCATTTAACCTCGCCTTGGTCTGAAACAGCCTCTTAGTATCTTTTTTTACATCTGCATAAAGGCATTTTCCCATTTGTTTTTCAGTCACTGGATTCATCAGTTCTAAATATATCAGAATGCGCAGGTGCCTTATTCAAAGACAAATTTGGAAAAAGGAAGAGAAATTCAACAATGTTTTGCCAGGTATTTGTTTAAAATGACATTGTACAACAGGGCAGTGCAAATCATTTCTCACAGGATTTCAACCCCCTGGATGTGCTTCTCCCATTTACTGGTAGAAACATTTCTATATGTGCATACACAATTCCAGAAGGCCTCTAGGGACCCTAGAAGCATGTCCTGTTTTTCAGCAATTGCAGCTGCTTTTCATTTTGAGAAACACACTGAGCAGAGTAGCTGAGTTAATGATTTGTACAGGCTTATTTTTAGGAATATATGGGCTGCATAAATCCACACAATCACTAGATGGCAGCTAACAGATACAGAAAACTCTCTTTGTTACTAATAATTCAATAATAAATCTATATTTCAGAAGTCTAGATACGGTAATCCTGCTATTCTATAATTATGCAAACACTTACCTCCCCCAACTTTAGTAAGAAGTCCTTCCCTCAGTTGATGAATTATGAGGTGCCACAGGGTTAAAGGTAAAGGTTCCCCTTGCTCATACGTGCTAGTCGTTCCCAACTCTAGGGGGTGGTGCTCATCTCCGTCTCATTTCTGTAAGCCGCCCGGAGTCCTCCGGGATTGGGCGGCATAGAAATTTAATAAATGAAAATGAAATGAAATGAATGAAAGCCAAAGAGCCAGCAGTGACCAAAGATATCTCCATGGTCATGTGGCCAGCATGACTAAATGCCAAAGGTGCACAGAATGCTGTTGTCTTCTCACCAAAGGTGGTTCCTATTTTTCTACTTGCATTTTTACATGCTTTCAAACTGCTAGGTTGGCAGAAGCTGGGACAAGTAACGGGAGCTCACTCCATTAGGCGGCGCTAGGGATTCGAACCGCCAAACTGCCAACCTTTCTGATCGACAAGCTCAGCCTTAGTCATTGAGCCACCATGTCCCTTATGCCCTTTTGCATCACAACTTCTGCTTGAAGAACCAATAGAAGTTCTAGCTAGGAGAGCCTTTGCACAGATTCAAGGTGTGTGCCAGTTATGCTCATTCCTGGAAGAGGATGCTCTATGCTCAGTCCCTCATGCCTGGTACACCTTGCATATGGATTCCTATAACGCACTATACATGGGGTTGTCCTAAAGGTATTTGAAAGCTTTAGTTGGTGCAAACTGGAGAGGCCTGGGCAGTTATGTGTGCATCTAGTTCTGTGCCCATTACACCTCTGCTCTCTGTGAGCTTCACCAGTTATCAATTTGATACTCGGTCTGATTCAAGGTGTTGGTGATGACCTATAAAGCACTATATGGTAGGTTATTTGAAAAAGGTGAAATACGGACAGTGGAATTTTTTTGTGGACCAAGTTGTGCAGGTGGAAAATACCATTCAGATGCTTTCTGGTTGTATGAAAATTCCTTCAGATTTGAAAACTGATCACCATCACAACTAAGGCTTAAGGTAGGTTTTTGTTCTGTTTTTTTTTTCAGGAGGGGAACCACTGTTCACAGTGCCAAGGAACTTTTCAGCATGCTTAAATGCTTAATGTCAGTCACAGTCCTAAAAGAGCTAGCTACTTCTACGGTTTGCAATAGTGACAAATTTCAGTGATGGGATTCAGCCAGTTCACACCTATTCAGGAGAACCAGTTGTTAATTTTCTAAGCAGTTCAGAGAACCAGTTGTTGGAAGAAATTAAAGTAAACAAAATATCTTTACAATCCCCAAGGCATGTCATAACTTTTGAGCACCTCTAATGTTTGGAAATTGAAAGTTGAAAAATTTGACATGCCCTACCATCACAAGACTCTCACTGCTGACTCACATCTAATCCAATGTAAGACTCATTGCAAGACCATCACTTGACACACCCACAAAAGACCTCATCACACGAAGCCTTTATAAACAGAAGAACAATGACACCCCCTAAACTCCGCTGAAGTTGTTACCTAGCCTGGTAATGAAAGGTTTTGAAATCAACCCACAAGCTCGGAGAATGAATCTTCACACTCCTCCTACTTCTATGGTTACTAAATATGGGGGCAAACATCCAATAGCAGCAAAGAGGCGTTTTTTGTGGGAGGGTGTACAGTTTGTGTTGTATCTACAAGCTGTCTAGCAGTCATTTGGACATACAGACCAAATATGGAAGCCAACCAATCCCTTTTTTAAGCTTCCTTTATCACCTTATTAGTTTTGTCATATGGATTTTTGGGAGATTAAAACAGTGGATGTACTGCTTCCCCGGGGTGAGCTGCTGGAGGTTTGCAGGGGTTCAGTAGAAACTCCAGCTAAAATTCTGTGCAGTTGGAAGAACCCCAAATCTAACTCCTGGCTGGCCCCACCCACCCTGCCCCTCCCAGGAGTGCCCACGCGGCAGGTTTTGGTTGCAGGCAAGTGCAGGGTGCTCACAGAGGCTCGGTGAGAGTGAAAAATGGGCCTACCAGAAGTTTGGGAAGGCCAGAAATGGACCTCCACAAGGCCTCCAGAGCCTGGGTAAGCCATTTTCACCCTCCCAAAGGCTCTGGAAAAGCCTCCAAAGCCCAGGGAGGGCAAAAACACCCCCCCCCTTGCCATGGTGCAGGAGGCCAACTAGGAGAACCTCTTGCTAAAATGTTTGAAGCCCACCCCTGCTGCTTCCTCCTATTTTCCCTGTCAAACTTGCAGCCTGCAGGCTGGATGTGTCACATGCTGCCCATGTCCATGCCTGGTTTAGTGAAGGGGGAAAAAGTCATGATGCATCATGTGACGATGCTCTGACGATGTGAGTTTGACACCCTTGCCCAAAACATTTACACCTCTACTTTTACAATAAAACATGCTCGGAAAATATTCCAAGGAAAGAATAAATTGAGGAAGAAGAAATGCATCCTTTTAATTTAGCTGCATTTAATTTAGGATGCATTCTTTTTTTTTTTAATGTGCAATGATTACATTATGTCAACTATGCGTTCACTTGGTTTGAAACAGGACTGAAAGTTGATACTGTTTTAATCCTTGATTCTACTATTTTAATGTGAATGACTTGACCTTGTTTTTAATGCCACCATTTACAAAAGTAACCAAAGTATTTAAGTAAGCAACAGTGGTTTTTTCCGAAATTGCCAGGATTTCATGTCAGCATCTCAATCTGTTGCTGCAAAATTGCCTGTCGTTATGGTTTATATGCAATAAGTTTCCCCCAAAGTTTAATTAACCTCTTCTGCTGTGCTGAAATATTACATATTATAGTTAATTTAGAATGCATCACCTTCTATCTGGGGCAAAATTAAGAAGAGGGAAAAAAGGTAGCAATAAAGATTCAGAGGTAGTCAGAATATATCAATTATTTATATTAACATTCATTATCATACTAAAAGGCAGCACAAAAACCACAGGGAATTTTTGGGTTCATATAATTTTGCTCTAATTATTCCAATTTACTGTAATTAAATCAGCAGGAAAAAACCCCAGTGAGAGACATAGTGATGTCCCTTATAATGCCAACTGACGGAAAAGCTTTTTTATTATTTTTTATTGTTCTAACAGTGATATTTACAAGAATTATATGTGGGAGTGACAGAATAGAGGCCTACTAAATTCATCAGAGTTTCAAAAAGGGAATTGCTTTATAAATTTATAAATTCGGACTGCAGCTGGATGATAATGATTTGCAGTTATTAAGAAAAGGTGAAAGAGAGGACATGGAATAAAGCACTTGCAAAAGAAGATGGGAATAATAGCTAGCATAGCGTTTCTCAATCATAGCAACTTTAAGATGTGTGAATTTCAACTCCCAGAATTCCCCAGCCCTCTTGCTGACTACTGAATTCTGGGAGTTGAAGTCCATGTATCTTAAAGTTTCCAAGGTTGAGAAACATTGTTCTAGCAGGATGTGAATGCAAGGTAGTTACTCTTATGGAGTTGGTTATTTAGTGAACCTACATGCTCCCAAATACGATTGGCCTAACCTACTATTAGCTAACATGGAGATGCATTAACCAATAGGCAAAGCTGCTTATCCAAAAATTCTACCAGCCCAAGATTAACATGAGGTGTCTTTTTGGGCAATTCAGCAACAGAGACGGGCAGACTGGGGTCTTTGCTTTCCCACCTGTAACCTGATTCACCTGTAACACTCCCTTCCCCTGCAGGGAATCCAAAGCAGCTTAGACCACCATAAACTGCCTTCTCTCTTTTTTACTAAGCCTATCTGGCTTCTCCACAGTTTTAGCACCAGAGGATAAGGCATGCATTCTCAGACCACAGAGTGCTTGAATCTCTATATATAAAAGCCAAGTATCACTCACTCATCACAAAATCTCCAGAACTGTAAAGCCTACAAACTTGAAATTTGGCATTTATGTTCCTCTTGGCTTCTAGTTGCTTGCTAAGAAAGGATCATTATTATTTTTATACAATAATTAACACGCTCTTATGCCAAGTTGTTCTACTCCCCCTCCCAACTTGAAAAGAACTCTGTTCCAACTGCCAGTTGTCTTATATTAACACGTTCTGATGTTAAGGATTTAGACATTCTACTCCCCCTCCCCACCTGAAAAGAACTTTGTTCCGATTGCCAGTTGCCTCACATTCTGTTACCTCAGTTCAAACTCACAGATGTTCCACTCCTTCACTCAGGAGCTGTCTGGGGTTCCTTACAGTAATAAACATCCGTACGTCACCAAAATGTGTAGGCCTTCAACCTATGGAATTGCTTCTGGACTCAAGGTGGCGGGAGCGATATTCCCTTATGTGTTTCAGTCACCGACCACCACTGAGCCAACGGATTGAAATGTAGCAGCAGATTGAGGGTTCGTTGATCAATATCTACTTACGAAAGACCAGGACTCGAGACCACGAAGGTGAGAGAAACAGGTTTATTGATGCATCAAGAGCTCAGAGTGTTCGCACACTGAAACTGAACTGCCTGGGCTACGCCGGGCAGTAATTTTATACCTTTAATCAAGCTTCGTAAATCAGTAGGCGTTACAATAGGCGTATACATATTGATTGTCCAAGCCCCCTGCTTAGGACAGGGAAGTACATTTTGGAAAAACACAATGCAGAAGTAAAAAGTACAATACAGAAGTGAATCCTAAAAGTCATAAAAATAAGACAGGAAAAATGCTGAGGCGATGCCCACATTATTCTGTAATTTGGCTATTCTCAGTATTCTACACCCACATTACTTCCTTGTGCCATCCTTGTGCAGTAGCTTGCAACATGTTCCAGTAATATTTGTAATACTTATGAGGAAGTTTGAAATAAAGTGCACTAAAGCGAAATGTCAAGCTAATATGAAGTTATAGTTTTCAGCCTATTAGGACCACCTAACATGGCCAGCCACTGGTGGGTTTACCTGTGCACCCCCTCCTGCCTCAGAATCAGGGTGAACCAGATTTCTCCTGCATTGCCCAATAACATAGTTTTGTCACGAAGCTCCGGTATCCAGCTAGTGGATGATAAAATTGAGAGTTACCTAAGAGAGTTACATCTTCAGCAAATATTCTAGGGAAAGACTAGGCTTCTCAGCTGACATTTGGAAGCCCCTTCTCCAGATGGTATTTATAGTGATGGCAGCTTCTTACTCTGAGCATCTAAGAGGTAGGAAGAGGGAAGTCTAGGAAACTTTTTTTAATGGCTCACATCACCTAAAAAACGTTGAAATCCCTGGAGTAAAGAGTCAGCAATAGCATGCTCCTTGTACAAGTTCTCTGATAGATAAATTTGCAGAGATTATAAAATTCACTGGATAGATACATCAATATCAGGGAGCTGATCACACTTCTCAACTCTTTGAATTTTGTTATAAAGATCAGGAAAACTAACAATACAACAGATGCTGCAAAGTTCTAGAATAGGGGTAGGCAACTATGGTCCCTTTATGACCTGGGGACTTCACCTGTCTACTTAACAAGCTCAGCATGTTTAACCCCTCAGCCATCACACCCAGTGGTGAAATTCAATTTTGTTTACTACTGGTTCTGTGGGTGTGGCTTGATGGGTGTGGCAGGGGAAGGACACTGCAAAATCTCCATTCCCAACCCACTCCAGGGGAAGGATACTGCAAAATCTCCATTCCCACCCCACTCTGGGGCCAGCCAGAGGTGGTATTTTCAGGTTCTCGAAACCACTCAAAATTTCCATTACCGGTTCGCCAGAACCTGCTGAATTTCACCCCTAATCACACCCCATTTCTTTAGTAATATGAGTATATTCAAAACATTCTTTTAATGCCAATATAATGTGATCTTTTTCTTAATCAGTATTTTTAACAGTCTGGCCACTGCTATGGGATTAAAATAAAAGATTAAAGACCTTCAACTCAAACTTGACTTTTGCTGAACTCGTGTATGCAGGTTTGGGAGGATGTGAGGTGGTTTGGGGGGATGAACAAATTGCATTTATCTCCTTTTGGGGTGTTACTTTTACTTCTTTGTCAACATTATAGCCTTGGTATTCCATAGTCGTCTTCCATTAGTCAGGTCCAATACTGCTTCATTAGCTAATTAGCTTTTTTAAGTCAGCCAGGTCAGATAGGTGATGACATATGGGTGAGCAGATTTAAAATAGCTATATAGAACTCTTCTGAATAAGTCAATACTTCATACTTCTGTTAATTGTTCAAAGCATCTTTTTAAGGGAATTCACATTAACTTTGCACTCTTTGGTAGGATAGTATTATTTATATCTCTTTGTTTCTGGTTTGAAGGGGGGGTAGGCTGGGAGTGAGGTTGAGATTAGGAGCTGAATAATTAGGAAACTTGATTCATGGACATTTTTTTTTTTTTTGCAGGAAAAGGTTTCTTTAGGGGGCAAAAAATAGTGCATTTCTTTTTGGATCTTCTGCTCTGCATGCACCATACAGTACTCTTCTGTAGTTGCACATTGTATGAAGTGTTAGTACTAAAGAAGAAGGTTTTAAATAAATTGTCTGATCAAGAGGAATCAAGATTTCAAATTGAAGATCTCCTATAAATATGAACAGATGACCTTATCACATTTGATTTATTACAGCGTCTCCATTTTCCAATCTTAATTCTAGCACTTTTCCATATTTGTTTGTGATTTATATTAAAACTCTACAAAAAGACACATATGCATATTTTTCTAATATGGTATTTTTGTACAGTTCTCTCTAATATGAATACTCCTAATAACCTTCCTGCATTTGAATACACATCTTTATACAAGTGATTCTTTATGGTCCTGTACCTTTTGTTGTAGTGCATTAGCAGAAAGGTGTTACAAATAACTAAAAAAAAATCTGTAATTTCTATAAAAATGTTCTTTAAATAGAGATAGTCCTTGACTTACAATCATTCATTTAGTGCTCCTTTGAAGTTACAATGGCACTGAAGAAAATAACATGAACATTTTTCACTCGACTGTTGCAGCATTCCCATAGTCATGTGATCAAAATTTGGATGCTTGATAACGGGCATATATTTATGATAGCTGCAGTGTCCCAGGGTCATGTGAACACTTTTTGCAACCTTCTGACAAACAAAATTAATGGGAAAGCCAGATTCACTTAACTTTAATTTAACAATTGCAATGATTCACTTTTTTGTGGCAAGAAAAGTTGTAAAATGGAGTAGAATTCACTTAATGGTCTTGTTTAACAATGGAAATTTTAGGCTCAATTGTTGTATGCCAAGAACTACTTATTCAGTTTGTTCTATATTCTATATATGCTGTATACTGTATATATTGTATATTTTTATTGTTGAATATGAGTCAAATAAATCCCTTGCAGAAAACCTCAATATTTTTATTCATATTTTTCAAAGGATCTCTACAGAGATTCTAAGTCATCCAGGTCATAGTTTCCCAAAGGTGCTTTTTCAAAAGGCAACTGAACTTTGTTTCTCCTTGAAGAAGTTTCGTTTCTCATCCAAGAAGTTTCTTCAGTTCTCGGACTTGAAGAAGCTGCTTGGATGAGAAGCAAAACATCTTAAAGGAAAAACAAAGTCCAGTTGCCTTTTGAAAAAGCACTTTGGGATTTTTTTTTCAAAGAATTGCAGGAAAACTTGGAAAACTTTTCCAAACTTGGACAAAATTACCTTTATGGAAAAGGATAATGATTTCAATAGTTTTATGCAAGCTCAGCTTAACAGATATTTTGCCCATTACTGTTCAAGCAAGCTAAGCTAAGCAAGCATAGGAAATGTAACAAACTTGTCCTAAGGGAAGAGAAAAAAATCCCAAAGAAATGAGCTATATAGTATACTAGGGGAAAAAAATCAATATCCTCCTCCTCTTAAGATGTAAAGCTAGTAATCAAAAGGGAAAGCTCTTTATCAGCAGGCTCATATTTCACTTGTCAAAGAAAATGGAGAAGGATTTAATTAAATGGCATGATATCTTAAAAGAAAATATATTTCCACATGTTGGGGTCTTATCTTTAGTCAAACCAAATAGAAAGACACATTTTGGAAAAAGGATTGTTTATGAGTTGCAATCCATCAAGTGATGCTATATGCATCCTATGCCAAAGTCCCTGTTTACAACAGGTTGTCAAAAGAAGTCAACGCCTCCAAGATGTGTTCTGAAAACCTGACACAACCTATTGAGGAGTAATTCTTTATAGCCATCTTATAAGCAGCAAAAAGGCATGCTGTGGAAAGTGAGCTTGCTTGTGTTATCCAATCCACGTGGAGATATATACTGTATGATGATGGCCTGATATAACGGAGTTGGAAGGGATCTTGGAGGAGACCCTATACCAGAGGTGGTATGCTGCTGATTTGTGCCAATTCACACCAGTTTGGGCGAACCGATAGTGGCGGTGGTGCAAGGCTCCACCCACCCACCCTGATATCATCAAGAACTCTCTGCGCATGCGGAATGGCCAGGCGCACGCACTTCCGCTACCAAACCGGTAGTAAAGAGAATAGAATACTATCTCTGCCCAATACCATTTCAGACAAGTGGTTGTCCAGTGTGTTCCTAAAACCCTCCAGTGATGGAGCATCAACAACTTCTGAAGGCAAGCCATTCCACTGGTTAATTGTATTCACTGTTAGGAAGCTTCTCCTTAGTTCTACGTTGGTTCTTTCCTTGATTAGTTTCCATCCATTGCTTTTTGTTCTGACTTCAGATACTTTGGAGAATAGGTTGACTCCTCCCTTCTTTATGACAATCCCTTAGATATAGATGTGGACAACTGAATAGCCTTTTCCTGATTACCATTCCCCACTTTTCTGGCCCCAAGATCTATGTAGGCAACATAACAATGTTCAGTAATACCACTTTTTGCGGGGAGTTAGCTGGTTAAAATAGATACCATAACCTATTAAGTCCTTACGTTTATTTTATTTATATTAAAAAAAAACATTTACATTCGGTGATTTGCTACCAAATTTCATAGGTGCAATCTTCAATAATTCCATGGGCATTAAAAAAATGGTATATATGTGGACATAGGCCTCACCCTAGGGGAAAAATGGATATAAATAAATTGTTTGTGTAGAACCTGCTTAGCAATTAAAAATAAACCACTGAAGATCCTACTGAGGGCACACCAGTTAAAAATTATAATGAAAACAGATATTCCAAAATTCAAAGATGTCAGTTTAATCATTCTGAAATATGAATAAACAACTTTTGTTTTGATCTGGGGATGAAAAATCTGTATCAAAGCTTAAAATGTTACATGGTCAATATTAAATTGGGGAAGAGAAACATCTTTTTAAAGAATAAAAATTTGAGGATTGTTTCTTAATAACCCCAAATACCAACATCCATGCTTTTGTTCAACAATTGTACAATATATGTACAATTCTTGCTTATTGCAAGGATACCTTTTTCAATGTTTGAATTATAGAGGGAAAACAGAAGCCAAAAAGCCACTGATTTCCTCACCCATTTTCAGTGTAGCCATAACAATTCCATTATCATCTTCTTTTAATGACCGCATAATCCTTTGCAGGGTGAAATCTGGGCAATTGAATGTAGCTGAGTGTTTACTGGCCGGATGCCCTTCCTGTCGCCAATGTGGCGTTATATTCAGCAGATATATTCTCAACGTGCCCAGAGAGAAAAATACCTGCCTCGACCTAGGATCGAACTCACTGATTGTGAGGCAAGAGCTACACCTCTAGGCCACCGCACTACTCTCGTAACAATTCCATTACATAATATGTATATTGATGTTTGTCCATCATTTTCGAAGAGGATTTTGACATCTAATGGGTTGTGGGCTGTCCACGGTGCGTCCACAAGTAGCTGATAAGGCCTCTATGGGAACGGAATTTTCTGCCACATATCAGGCAGACATGTGAGGGCACCCTTGTTGCAGCATTTTCATCTCTGGCTTTGTAGAGTGCTTGCTTCTCTTGTGCTATGCTTGTCCTTTTGTCTTTAAATGTCTGGCAGCCTTGGTGAATCAACGTGCTCATCGATCTTGTGCCAGGGTTTCCCAGGAGGTGGTGTTGATATCCAGGGACTTGAAGGAGGCTTTCAACATGTCTTTGCATTGCTTCCTTTGTCCCCCATGTGAGTGCTTTCCTTGAGACAGCTCACCTATAGAGGAGCTGTTTGGGGATGCGGTGAACTGGCATCCTTGCAACATGGCCTGCCCAGCCATAATGTATATGTATATTATATATTTGAAAAAGAGAAACTGTGAGGATCAGGATCAGGTAATGTATGGATTTCAAATAACAGCAATCACTTAAAATAGGGGTCCCCAACCCCCCCCCCCATCCATTGACTAACACTGGGCCGCGACATGCCAGAAACTGGACCATACAAACAAGCGAAGTTCTATTCATACAAAACCATGCCCCCTCTGATCTATGGAAAAATGTCTTCCCATGAAACCAGTCCCTGATACCCAGAAGATTGGGGACCACTGGTTTAAAACAAGAATCAACTGTTGTGTCTAACATGTCTTGTTTGTTTCTCAAATATTCTCATTCCACTAAGAGTAGAATGGAATGGAATGGAATGGAATGGAATGGAATAGAATAGAATAGAATAGAATAGAATAGAATAGAATAGAATAGAATAGAATAGAATAGAAGCTATCATGTTACCCCTACTCCTTCTTCTCATTAAACTAGACATACCCAATTCCAGCAATGGTTCTTTATAGCCTTAGTGTCAATAGCTAGAGAGACTTCAAATTGATAGATGGATTAAGGAAAGAAAAAAATAGAATGTCACAATAATAAATTATGTTTAAACACTCAAGCAAAGAAATTCAAAAAGGATATGAACATATCCTGAAAAATAAGTTGAAAAACAGAAGATGCTTCTATTATAATTATATAATTATAAATATATATGTTTGCTCATAACATCTCAATATCTTATGGTAGGAATTAAAGGTATATGTAATAATTATAAACAAATAACAAATTCAGAATGTCAATGAAATTTAAAATTCTCCCAACCACTGAGAAATTTTTGGTCCAGTCCACATAATCCAGTGGCTATCAAAGAACTACCTTTTCGACTGTTGTTTTCATTAATTAGTAAGCTGAATATTTCCATATGATGATACTGCTAGGAAATTTGTGGAAGCCAGTTACCCTATCAACTGCATTGGAAAATACAGCATAAATGCAAATCAAAGTAATCATCCAATTTTGATGATTTTTTTAAAAAACACTTCAGTGAGTACAGATGGCATTTTTACAAAGAAGACAAATTTTTCCAGTAATTATCCTTGAAGACTCTCAAGGTTCAAATTAAAACTCATTTTTGATATATCTAGAATAAAGTAAGCAGATGTGGAAAAAATTGCAAATTTTGTGTCCATTTCCAAAACAAGGATAGGCCTGAAATGGGGAGTTCATCCAGGTTTTGGGTATGGCATCAGCTAGAGCCCAGAACAGAGGCAGGGGAAAAGATATGGTTATCTGGGATATTCTAGTACCTTTCAGAGGCATCCAGATAATTGGATGAAAGACCATGCTTGTTAAATTGGGCTCTAGGATCTTTAAGAGCCGTGGTGGCACAGTGGTTAGAATGTAGTACTGCAGGCTAGCTCACTGCTCACTGCCAGCAGTTCAATCCTAAGTGGTTGAAGGTTAATTCAGCCTTTCATCCTTCTGAGATGGATAAAATGAGGACCCAGATTATTGGGGGCAATATGCTGACTCTGTAAACCACTTAGAGAGGGCTGTAAAGCACTGTGAAGCGGTATATAAGTGCTATTGGTTTTTTCCAGTTTTTTTTTCATTTTTTACAAATATATCAAATCAATGCGTGAACAGTGTGGCACCTGGGTGTCATACATTCTAATACAAATAAAACTAATAGAGTTAATCATAATTACATCCAATCAACTTATATATTTCTAATAAGGATACACATTTATATTAGGTTGAAATCTGTCATTATTCAATTATTCCATGTTCTCTCTTATTATTACTTTTATTTTATTATATGAAGGTGTATACACAAATATTCCCCCTTCCCTTATTTCTATCACTTATTCTAGCTTTTAATCATATCACCCTTTTTAAAAAGACTTTCCCTTTCTATCCTAACTTCTAATCATGTCACCTTCCTTAAAAGAAAGAAAAGAAAGAGAGAGAAAAGGAAAAACCAATCAAAACAACAATAAAAAAGAGAAATCGTCTATCCATCGTCTCTTGTCCACTTCTATACTTCAAGTCTAAGTGCGATTGTTATTGCTTTTGTTCCTGTATAGTCTCCCTAATACATTGCAATCCCTCTGCCTGAGTTCTTAGATTCCATGACCAGGTGGTGCAGTTGCCTAGCTTATGATTTTAGGCAACTTTCACTTCTCTTCTCTGTGTGCAGAGCTGGGGAAGTTCTGCGGAAGTTCACAGTCACTATGGCAACTTGACTTGATCAATTAGACTTGATCCAGGGTCTATCATATAACAAATATCCTCACCAGATTTGGTTTTCTTATCAGGGCAGTGGCAGTGTGATCTGGAGAGATCCTCATCATTTCATGTACAGCTGGATCACTTTCTAATTGCCTTGGTGCTGCCTTCTGTCTCAGGGAGACCTGTCTGATCATTTTGCCCCAGAATAATGGAAACCCCCCCCCCCCCACTTAGTTACAAATGGTACTTGGGGTTGTTCCAGAAGGTCTGGCACACAGTCCGATCAAAGTCTCAGTTGCTAGTAATGAGAGAATGGTCTGAATTGGATCTCACCTATGAGGCCTTTTTCTCCTCTAGCTTCCTATCATTTACTGAGGCACTGAGAGAGATGAAACATAAAAAGAGATACCTGAAGCATAGCTCGAAGACAGCAAGGGGTGAATTTGAACCAGCATGGTAGCTTCTTGAGTTATCTTTGTCAGATGTTTGGTGTGGGATTATCCTTAATGACCATTATAAGTTTTTATGCTTCTCAAATACACTATTGTTTTTTAAAAAAATATTTTAGTAGATTGTTAGATACCCAGACTTGCATTTGCAAGATGGGCAGCCCTATAAACTGATCCAATAAATAAACCAGGCAGAAACTGATACTGTAATCAATGAATGACCCCCTATTAAAAATTGAAAGCATATATGCCTAAGATGCAATACAGCACAGGTTCGATTCCCAGTAAGGGTATGGCTAGCTGATGAGAGCTAAATAGCTTGAAATAGATCTATACTAGTCTCCCTTTATTTATTTATCAGCACAAATACAATATATATATATATATGCACGCACGCACGCACGCACATACATACATACATACATACATACATACATACATTAGGACAATCTTCTCTATATATGCATATATGCCCAAGTAAATAACATAATGAGTACTAGAGAGTGTGGGTGGTTGCTACCTACCTACCTACCTACCTACCTACCTACCTACCTACCTACCTACCTACCTACCTACACACACACACACACACACACACACACACACAGGCAGCAACCTTCCACACTCCCTCATACTCATGATGTTACTTACCTGGGCAATAAAACATCTGTAAGGAAACAACCAAGATCAGAGAGCACCAAGAACTTCACACAGGTCAATAAATGCTATTTTAACCATAATTCTCTATTGGAAAACTCAGCTTATAGAATTTGTCTTAAACCATGTGACTGTAATAATTAGCAATCACAGTATACCACAGCTTCTAGAGGCAAAACAAAGTGGTGGGAAATTCATTGCGTTCTGCATGCCATTTAGCATATCTAGTAGCAAAATCAGGGACAAAAGCTGTTTCTTTTTATCATGCATATTTTTCTGGTTGATCTCTATTATCATTCTGGGGAAAATATATAGCAAAAGCAAAGAAAGTAGCTTCACAGGAAAAAAAGCCACCATTTAATTTTATGAGTTATTAGAAAGTTCGTCAAGCAATCTGAAATTCAATCATGACGCATGTACTGCATACTTGAAACAGTCATAAATATTTGGGATGGCCTTAAATCTTATTTCACGCAACTCACTGAATTGTGATTAAAATGAGGCTGTTCCATCAGAAGGAGCAGAGAAAACCTCTGGAATCTTAGATGAGCAAGCATTCAAAAATGATATTTTGTTCATGCAATTATACTTTAATTCAAGTACGTTACTATCTTACATTATCTTCTGAGTTAGAATCAAATATAGGTAGTCTTCAACTTATAGCCACGATTGTCATTGTTTAGCAATTTCTGTTGCTAAACCAGACAGTTGTTAAGTGAGTCTTGCCCCCATTTTACAACCTTTCTTGCCATAGTTGTTAAGTGAATTACTGCAGTTGTTAAGTTAGTAACATGGTTCTTAAGAGAATCTGGTTTCCCCATTGACTTTGCTTAGCAGAAGTTTGCAAAACGTGATCATGTGACCGTACCTCCACATACTGCCACATACCTCCCAACGGCTGATAAGTGTTAAATATTGGTTAATTGTTCTGACTGTCAGTAACATCCTCTGAGCTCTCTGATTGGCTGAGAGCTCCAGAGGGTGTTGCCGACGCACTGTTATTGTTGATTGGCCGAGGGACTGACGTCAGCAGTTGCTGTCGCGTCCCCGGCCAGTGATTGGTTAAACAAGAATATAAATACCTTGGCGGGAGTTTTCCGTCCCTTGAATCGCCTTCAACCGAATAAAGAGTTCTTCTTGTTTGAAACCCTGGCTGTGCGTTGTCCCTCCGTCAATACTTAAAACTGGCGACGAGGATGGGATTTGGCGATTCCACGCAAGCCTAGGTTTAAAGACAGAGAGTTTATTCCAGCTAGCTGCTGTAAGTCGCTGTCCGCGCCAGCACCGAACGCTGAGGAAAATTTTTCCTGTCACGTCTTCAGTCCATCCGCTCCTCACAAGTCAGTTTAGCCAGTATGAATTCATTGCCGCCTTTCGCTCCTTTCGGCTCCGCCGGCGAATCCTGGGAAGGATTCATGGAGCGCTTTGAAACATATTTAATCGCAACTAAAAATCAGGCTCAAACGGATGAGGAGAAGTGCAGCTTTTTCTTATCATGCTGCGAACCCTCAATGTTTGCCTCAGCCAGAGCCATGGCTGCTCCCAGACCCGCATACAAATTGGGCTGGGACAACTTGATGGCCAAATTAAAAGGGCACTATGCCCCAACGCCATCCAAAATTGCCCGCAGTTTCGCATTCAGGAGGCGGGTACAGAAGCCGGGGGAGACGATCAGTCAATTTTTGGAAGCCCTGCGCACTGTGGCGGCTCAGTGCGATTTTTCGAACCTAGAAGAAAACCTAGTCGAGCAGTTTGTGTGCGGTGTGCGGGATGTACACTTAAGAAGCCGCATGTTCCGCCACCATGACATTACGCTGCTCCAAGCAGTCGAGATCGCCAGAGCAGCTGAGCTCTCGGAGCAATCGACCGCCGATTTGGAACGGCTACAGCTGTCAACTAACCCGGCACCGGCCTCACAAGTGCATGACATTGACTATGATGATATAATCCCTTGTGAGGACCGGGAGCCAGACAACATCGATCAAGTCCGCTCACAACCACGGCGGAAGCCACCTGCCAAATCCACAGCCGCACCGCAAAACGCCAGGGTGCCTTGCCTTAGCTGCGGAGGCCGCCACGACCGCCAAACGTGCCAATTCAAAAATGCAATCTGCCACCGCTGTCAGAGGCAGGGGCACATCGCCCAAGTGTGCCGAGCCTCCTTGCCGGCCCCTGCCTTCTTCCAATCTTCTGAGAGGACCAAGCAGCAACAGCAACAGCGCCGCCAGCAGAGACCAGCTCGCAGAGGAGATGACTGCCACACTGTTTCCGAGCCGCAGGAAGTGGAGACTTCCATCAACCAGGCCTCCTCAGGCAACCGCAAGATCAAGGCCAATGTCCACCTGGCAGGTCAGCCTTGCCAGATGGAGGTGGACTCCGGCTCCTCCCGATCTTTATTATCTTGGGACATGTTCTCAAACCTCTGCCCTACTGTTTCCCAAAATCAGTTAGCCCCATCCCGGGTACTCTTAAGGGACTACCAAGGGAAGTTGATCCCTGTTCTGGGATCCTTTCCTATCCCTGTTAGATATGGCAATTTCAAGGGAGAGCTGCCAATCATAATTGTAAAACACAATTTGCCGGCTCTTCTTGGCCTTGATTGGTTTAAGACACTGGGACTGTCCATTGGGGGGGTCCACCAAGTGAAAACTGCGACAATTGAGGACGTCCTGCAGGAGTTCTCTGATGTGTTTGATGGACAGCTGGGGTGTTATAAGGGAACCCCCATCTCCCTTAGCTTAGATCCTCAGATTGCTCCTATTAGGCTGAAAGCCCGCAGGGTGCCTTTTGCCTTAAGGGCCAAGGTTGACGCCGAACTTGACAAATTATTGGCGCAGGGTGTCATCGAGCCAGTCGATCATGCTCCATGGGAGACTCCCATAGTTCTTCCGGTCAAGCCGGATGGCTCGGTGAGAATCTGCGCCGACTACAAGTCGACGATCAACTTGGCCCTTCAGGCAAACCCCTATCCAGTCCCTGTTGTGCAACACCTGCTCCATTCCCTGGGGCAGGGTTGCATATTTGCTAAACTGGATATGGCGCAAGCCTATCAACAGCTCCCGGTGGATGACGATGCGGCGGCTGCCCAGACCATCGTCACTCATCGTGGGGCTTTTCGTTGTCGCCGCCTACAATTCGGCGTATCCGTGGCCCCGGGGATCTTCCAAAGTCTCATGGAGCGCCTGCTCCATGGACTTCCGGGGGTAGTGCCATATTTCGATGACGTTCTGATCGCTGCTACAAGCCGCTCAGAACTCATCGAAGTATTAAGGAAGGTCCTCTGTCGTTTCAGGGGCGCGGGATTAAAATTAAAAAGCAGCAAATGCTCATTTGCTGTCCCTAGGGTAGAATTCTTGGGCTTCTTAATAGATGCCCAAGGCATTCACCCTACACCCTCTAAGATTGCCGCCATTAGGAACGCCCCTGCTCCCACCTCCAGGGCGGAGCTACAGGCGTTCCTAGGGCTGCTCAATTTTTACGCCCCCTTTATTCCTCACAAGGCGTCACTAGCCGAGCCGCTGCATCGGTTGCTCGACCGATCCGCGGCCTGGCACTGGGGAAGCCGCGAAGCGCATGCGTTCGCGGCTGTCAAAGAGACGCTGACGTCATCGGCAGTCCTCATTCAATATCATGATGGGTTGCCTCTGACGTTGGCGTGTGACGCCTCCCCATTTGGAGTAGGGGCTGTCCTGAGCCATATCCTCCCTAATGGCTCAGAAGCCCCTGTGGCCTTTTATTCTCGGACACTCTCCTCGGCGGAGCGCAATTACAGCCAGATCGACAAGGAGGCTCTGGCTGCAGTGTCCGGGATTAAGAGGTTCCACGATTACCTCTACGGTCGGCACTTTACCCTTGTCACCGACCATAAGCCACTCCTTGGGCTTTTGGCGGGGGACAAGCCGACCCCCTCCATTTTATCCCCCCGCATGACTCGCTGGACGGAGTTCCTCGCAGCGTATTCTTATACGTTGCTGTACCGTCCAGGCAAACAGCTAGGGCATGCAGATGCCCTCAGCCGTTGCCCACTTCCGGAGACGGACACCGCACCCGTGCCCTCTCTCTCAGTCCTCTCCATTGCCGCCTCCGGGTTCCCACTCTCTGCCGCGGACGTAGCGGCCCACACGAAGGCCGATCCGATCTTGTCCCAGGTCTCTTCCTGGGTTCTAAGGGGATGGCCAGCAGACAAAGTGGCAGAGGGCTTCCAGCCCTTTAAAAATCGCCAGGCTGAGATCTCCCTCCACGGGGGTTGTCTCATCTGGGGGGATCGGGTGCTGATCCCCACCGCACTCCGGCCACTGGTTCTGGATCTGCTCCACAAGGACCACCCGGGCATAGCACGAATGAAGGCATTAGCCCGTAGCTATGTCTGGTGGCCCTTGCTGGACACAGAAATAGCGGCCCATGTGGGCCGCTGCACGACCTGTCAATTATCCAGGCCCAACCCCCCAGCCGGGCCTGCTCGTGAGTGGGAGGCTCCGAGAGGCCCATGGTCTCGCCTCCACATCGATTTCGCCGGTCCCTTCCACGGCCAAAACTTCCTGGTAGTGGTGGACGCCTACTCTCGATGGGTGGAGCTAGTCCTCATGGGCTCCACCACAGCCGAGAGTACGGTCAGGGCCCTGCGGAGGATGTTCGCAACCCACGGGTTGCCGGACGTGGTGGTCTCGGACAATGGGCCACAGTTCACGTCCACCACCTTCCAGGAGTTCTTGGCCGAGCAGGGGATCCGGCATGCGCCCATAGCCCCGTACCACCCGGCCAGCAATGGCCGGGCGGAACGGGCGGTCCGCTCAGCTAAGGAGGCACTGAGCCGCATGGACCGGGGCGACTGGCAGGCGAGGGTGGCGGCTTACCTACTAAGCCAACATTCCACCCCCTGCCCAACTACCAACAAAAGCCCCGCGGAGCTCTTGATGGGCAGGCGCCTGCGGACTCCCCTGGATAGGCTTCACCCGCTCTATTCAGGGGATCAGCCGAGCAATCTGGGGGTCCTCCCTCCCCGGTCCTTTAAGCTAGGAGATCCAGTGTGGGCTCGGTCGTTTACGGGGGAACCAAAATGGGTGCCGGGTGCTATCGTTGCCCTGACTGGCCCATGTTCTTTCAGGGTCCAATTGGCTGATGGAACCCAATGGAGACGCCACCTGGATCAATTGAGGCGGCGTCTCCCGTCGCAGGCTGGTGGCCGCGAACCCCTGAGCGACAACACCGCAGCCCCGGGGTTGCAATGTGAAGCCTTCGCCACTCCAGGCCTCAACCTGCACCAAGCACAAACCCCTCAATCCGAGAGACCACATCCAGGGGCCTTTGCCACACCAGGCCCCCTCCTGTTTCAACAACAGCGTCCTCAATCCGGCAGTCCGCAACCGAGGGCCTTCGCCACACCAGGCCCTGCTTACCCAAGCGCCGCCCAAGGGGACGCCATTCCAACAACTCAATCCGAGGACGCACAGAGAATTCCCCCCACGACAAGTGACGCGCCCCCACGGCTACACCTACCGTTGCAGTTGAGCCCGCCTTCTGGGCCTTCCCGAAAGGGCGTGCCTCGGAGCTACACTCCCTTCGGGGAGGAGCTACCACGAGGAGGTCCTCCTCCGCCGACGACTTCTCCTGCAATGAGAAGATCTGGGCGGGTCCGGCGCCGCCCAGCATATCTTAAGGACTACGCATGCTCCGTTTCGGGCATGCGCAGAACTGGGGGAAAGGGGTGTTAAATATTGGTTAATTGTTCTGACTGTCAGTAACATCCTCTGAGCTCTCTGATTGGCTGAGAGCTCCAGAGGGTGTTGCCGACGCACTGTTATTGTTGATTGGCCGAGGGACTGACGTCAGCAGTTGCTGTCGCGTCCCCGGCCAGTGATTGGTTAAACAAGAATATAAATACCTTGGCGGGAGTTTTCCGTCCCTTGAATCGCCTTCAACCGAATAAAGAGTTCTTCTTGTTTGAAACCCTGGCTGTGCGTTGTCCCTCCGTCAATACTTAAAAATAAGATCCCACAGGGTGGGCCTCCTTCGGATGCTGTCAGGCGGACAATGTCAGCTGGCGGGCCCCCAGAGGAGAGCCTTCTCTGTGGCTGCTCCAACCCTGTGGAACCAGCTACCCCCAGAAGTTCGGAACTTACCCACTCTCATGGCCTTCAGAAAAGCTGTTAAAACCTGGCTGTTCCGGCAGGCCTGGGGCTGTTGACCTTATTGCTAAGGTCCAGCCCCGATTAGAAATGTATGCTTGTTAGTAAATTTTTAAATTATTCTTTTATTTTGTTTTTCTTTTTTCTTTCTTTGTAAGCCGCCCGGAGTCCTCCGGGATTGGGTGGCCTAGAAATTTAACAAATAATAATATAAATAAATAAGTGGGAGGGGCCTACCCACAATCTCCGCTACTGGTTCACCCGAACCGCTCTGAACCAGCTGAATGACCACCTCTGGTCATAAGTTTTTCAGGGCTATTGTTGACTTTGAACAATCTCTAAACGAATGGTTGTAATTCGAGGACTATCTGCTTCTATTGGTATCACTCAGAGAAACTTCCAGAAACCATGCCACCTTTGCGGGTTTCCTGCACTGCAGATGATGAAGGAGATGGATCCATTGGAAATTCAGCATCTCCAACTGAAACACAAACTTTTTGTCTGAAACCTCTTCTGCATTAAAACAAAAAAAGCAGAAGTTCTTATTCAGTGATTCAGGATCAAAAGACATACTTGGGCTTCATCCAAGATGAAAAGAAAAATTTAAGCTTCTCATTGATAGATGCTCTGTTGGAACAATTGCCTGTTTTTATTAACATAAAGAGGACCACAGATCACTGCATGGGGTTTTTGAAGTGTGAGTCTGGCAGATCGATCAGCCATGGATCTGAGGAAATAGACTGATCAGTGTCAACCTCAGTGATTTAAACAGCAGCTATCGGCCAATCAGAGTTGAGCAGTTCTCATTTTGTGAAATACATGCCACTGATCCCACATAATAATGTTTTCTGTTAAGCCATTTTTCAACATTATTATTGGGGGGAAAGTCTAATATTGCAAACTCCTAAGAGAAGTCAGCTGAAGACAGGCTGCAGCTAGAGTGCATATAAAATACATAGATACTACCATAAAAATGCTTTGAAAATGATATGGAAAAAGTGTTCCATATCTTACGGACAACAACTCTCTGACATTTGCTCAAGCAGCCAAACTTTTTCAAGTTTCCTTTAAGGAAACCAATCATAATGTATCAATCCAGTTCTTAAAACAGTAGCATCTTTTCTCAGGCTCATGTCTGTCTGTTTGTTTGTTTATCAAATTTAGAAACTGACTATTTTTCTCATGAAGATAGGCTGCTCAAATGGATCTTAGATACCAGATACTTCTTCCCAGGGCTGGGCTGCTGGGGGTTCACAGAGATTTGGGAGAATCTCTAGCTAAGATTCTGTGCAGTTTGGAGAACCCCCAAAATCCCACTCCTGGCTGGCCCTGCCCACCCCATCCCTCCCAGGAGTCCCCATGCAGCCCGTTTTGGATGCAGGTAAGTGTAGGGTGCATGCGGAGGCTTGGGGAGGGCGAAAAACAGACCTACTAGAAGTTCAGGAAGGCCGGAAACGGGACTCCAGAGCCTGGAGAGGCCATTTTCACCCTCCCGGCAGCTCAAGAAAGCCTCCAGAGCCCAGGAGGGGCAAAAAGGCCCCACCCCCACCATGGACGACTAGGCCACACCAACATGCCATGCCCATCCAGCAACTGGCCAGAGAACTCTTTGTTACAATTTTTGAAGCCCACCCCTGATTCTTCCAAATGATTTTCAGTGTATGCACTGATATATAGGTAGTCTTCAACCTATAACAGTTCATTTAGTGATCATTCAAAGTTACAATGGCACTGAAAAAAGTAATTTATGACATTTTTCACACTTACAATCTTTGCAGGATCCCAATGGTCACATGATCAAAATTCAGACACTTGGCAACTGACTTATTTATGACAGTTGCAGTGTCCCGGGGTCATATGATCATCTTTTGCAACCTTCTGATAAGCAAAGTCAGTGGGGAAGCCAGATTCACCAGACTACTAATTTAGCAACCGCAGAGATTAATTTAACAACTGTTTCAAGAAAGGTTGTAAAATCAGGCAAAATTCACTTAACCACTTTCATGCTTAGCAACAGAAACGTTGACCTCAATTGTGGTCATAAGTCGAGGACTACCTGTATTAAGAACTGTACCTTTGCAATATCAACTAAGAATCTATAAAGCAAAACCTGCTATTGACAAAGACTTACTTACAAGGAAAATACCTTCTTAATAGTGACAAGTTCTTTTTTTATTTCCCAGTTAATTATTACTGTGTTTTCAAGTATAGTTCTTGGTTCGGCCTTAAAGAAAACTTCCTCCCCAGAGAGACCTACAATGTTCAACCCTCATTATTAACACCTTGTTTTGATGGATGTCTTCTTTTAGAGCTTAGCAGGACTTGTGCAAACGTGCAAACTGCATACCACACAGTGCATTACATTAATCATGTTTCTATTTTTGATCCTGATATATCGGCAGTTCTGAAGGATGTTTATTTATTTAATTCAATCTGTCCACTGGAAAATAACTTGACTAAAACAAAACAAAATTGTGTGTGAAGAGAAACTGTTGAAAGAAAGATCAGGATTGAAAATGGACTGAATTCAGTAGGGACTTCAGAAAAGAAAATCTTGGATAGATAGATAGATAGATAGATAGATAGATAGATAGATAGATAGATAGATGGATGGATGGATGGATGGATGGATGGATGGATGGATGGATGGATGGATGGATGGATGGATGGATGGATGGATATGGGGATGGAGATGGAGATGGAGATGGAGATGGAGATGGAGATGGAGATGGAGATGGAGATAGCATGGAGGGATGGATGATATGTAAACACACAGAGAAAGAGATATGTAATATGGGCATACCCTATAGGTGGGTTCCTACTGGTTTGGACCGGTTCGGCTGAGTAGGTAGTAACTCAGCCTGCCATGCCCCTAAACTGGTTCTCTCGGCAGTGCCATAGGTACTGCCATTTTGTTCTTTGCTTCTGGGCAAGCGCAGAAGCATTTTTGTAGTACTGCGCATGCACGCATTGCACACATCAAGTGTACATTTGCAGCACGTCCCTGAGCAAACCAGCAGCAGCAGCAGCCGGAACCCACCCCTGGCATACCCTGATTAATTCCCCATATAGAAATACCCCCATATAAATATATCTACATGTATTTCTTTATTACACACAGAAGAAAATCCAGATACCTCCTGTGAATTATGGCTGTTAAAGAAGTTGGAAACTACTGCAGAAGCCATGATCTGCATGCTTTCTTTTTTCTTGCTAAAGAAAAAAATTAACAACATAGATTTCTCCTCACCTTCATTCTACAACATGAACTAAATCACCAGTGTTTTAGATAGCAGTGTTCCAATATCTGAGGGTCTGCCACAAAGCCATTCTCCAAAGCACCTGAAGATAGAACACAAAGCAATGGATGAAAACTAATCAAGGAGAGAAGCAACCTACAACTAAGGAGAACAATTAATCAGTGGAATGACTTGCCTCCAGAAATGCCTCCAATGTGCTCACATTTTTGGTTCTGGGCGAACCGGTTGTTACATTATGTGACGCCCACCTCTGCTTACAACATGATAGAAACAACAACAGAAAACATCAAAACAACATTAAATATTAAAATTAAAAATTAGCTAAGTTAGGAATCAATATACAGCACAGTGGAGGCAAAGTCTTCTTTTGAATCCACTAACCACCTCCAGCATGGAACATCCCCAGGGGGTGCAGGGTTCTCAATCAATCAACACTAATTGAAAATGACCTTGGAGGAAAGAAATGAACTAGGACAACATAGAAGTGGAAAAGTTGTTATGAGAAAAATATGGTTAAATTTGCGGAACCTGATGCTTGGTGTACAGAACTGGCTATGCACCAGAGGAAGAAAGTAAAATTTTGACATATCATATCAAAGGCTATTTATGAATAATGGGATTATGATTTTTTTTTTAAAGGATTGCTTTCAAAATGAAACATGTAAGAATCTGAGGAATTACAATAATGGAATCGAGCATATGAATCATCTAAAAAGATTCATATAAATGGATCTTTCCTACCCAAAAGCAGATAGGACTAAAGAGATTTTACACTGCAAACAAAAATGTTGTTTTTCCTCTCCCCCCCCCCCCCCAAAGTCCCTGGAGAGAGAAAAAAAGAGGAAAGGCTTGTGAAGTTGACAAAGTTTTGAACAGCAGGATGCCTCTTATGTATAACCTTTCCTCTTGGTTTATGGGTAGCTCACACCAAGTGCTCGGTTCTTCTCTGAAATAGTTATTTCCTTCTAATCACTGCATGGTACCTAAAGGACGCATGCCGTTTGAGCTGGCATCGGCACAGACAAGTGCACTGATCTGTCATACTCTTCACCACAGTCACCACAATTAATTGCTTGCTTTTTACTGAACAAGCCTGCAGAGGTAGTCCTGCCATGGGAAAAAGATAAAACGGTTGCTGCAGGCCATAGATTTGGGGCATCAGTCAGAGTCAAATAATCCAAAGCACAGAACATTATCCCTAGGGAAGGCATTGTGTCAAAACTCACCAAAACAAAAGCAAGCCGGATATAGAAAACTGGCTATTAGCAGTGCCTTGAGCCGCAATGGGCATCTGGTAGTTTTGTCTGTCTGTTTCAGATGCCTTGGGCAAAAGTAACATTATTGCTACATTATCAGGATGCTGTATACCTATAGCACAAGAACAGATTAACTGATAGACAATGCACCAAGGATTTGGTGACTAGCAAATCATAACATGTTGTATAATATATTAAAACACGAACTATCATAATCAATGTCCCAAACTGGACTTTCTGGGGTTTTTTCTTTGAAGATGTTTTGCTTCTCAGCCAAGATGCTTCTTTAGCTCTGACTGTATGGTGTGGAATGGAAGGATTTATATTCCTTGCAGACAGCTGTTCACTTGCATTCTTTTTAAATGGTTGTTGAGGCCACTTGGATGTTTATCTGTGTTCTCAAAGACTCTCTAAAAAGAATGAAAATGACCAGTTGTCTGCAAGGAATATAAATCCTTCCATTCCACATCATCAAGTCAGAATTGAAGAAGGTTATTGGATGAGAAGCAAAACTTCTTTAAAGAAAAACAAGAAAGTTCAGTTGCCTCTTGGAAAAACCACCTTTGGGACAACCATGACCTGGATGACTGATAATCTCCATAGATATCATAATCAATGCTCTATATAAAATGGAAATGCCACAAAAGAATTGAGAGAGAGATTTAGCTTAAGATCATTTTACAGATTCATGCTTTGCTAGTCATCTAAAAGAAGAGCAAGACAGAATTTGACAAAACCCTCTATAAAATAGGGTACTCCACAGATCTACTCCAGGTATTTTGCCATCTGGATCTCAGGAGGAACCTCCTTCTAGAGGTCAAACATTGCTACAAAGAAGTTACATTTCCAATAGGTCGCATTATTTAATCTAAGGAAATTGAAGCATGCCAATTTTGCCAGATTAAATAGGTTGGGCCAATTCTATGGGAAACAGGTTGTAAACCAGATCCTGTTCCTTGATTATATTAGTTTATTAGTTTATTAGTTTATTAGTTTATTAGTTTATTAGTTTATTAGTTTATTAGTTTATTAGTTTATTAGTTTATTAGTTTATTAGTTTATTAGTTTATTAGTTTATTAGTTTATTAGTTTATTAGTTTATTAGTTTATTAGTTTATTAGTTTATTAGTTTATTAGTTTATTAGTTTATTAGTTTATTAGTTTAGTTGATTAGTTTAGTTGATTATTTTGATTATTTTGATTATTTTTATTTTGTTTATTTTGTTTATTTTGTTTATTTTGTTTATTTTGTTTATTTTGTTTATTTTGTTTATTTTGTTTATTTTGTTTATTTTGTTTATTTTGTTTATTTTGTTTATTTTGTTTATTTTGTTTATTTTGTTTATTTTGTTTATTTTGTTTATTTTGTTGCCCATCTTGTATAGAAATGATTCATGCTGGTTCATTCACACATTGTGGAAAACTCTTCTTCATCCAATGTTTATCCTCCCCCCCACCCCCACCCCTGGTGGCATATCTTGAATATAACCTTTTGCTTGCAGTTGTGGAGAACAACAGGTTAGAGTTGATATTCATCTGTCATTGTAATTAACTGTGTGAGCATGAGCAACAATATTTCCTTGTGCAAATATTCAGTTTAAAGGATAGTTTACTGCAACCAGGAGGCCCTGAACGTAAAATAAAATAAATAAAACCCCTTTCAATTAGGAATTGTTTTCCCACAGGGATATTCAAATTCACTCCTTAAAAAAGAAAGTCAAAGGAGTGTAACTGGCACCCTACATTTTATACACTTAATAAGGTAGTTATGCCCACAGTCTGCAGTTCAATTCTGGTGGGGTTCAAGGTAGACTCAGCCTTCCATTGTTCCGAGGTCAGTAACATGAGAACCCAGATTGTTGGGGGCAATATACTGACATTGTAAACCACCAGAGATTGCTGTAAAGCACTATGGGTCAGTATATAAGTCTAAATGTTGTTTGTTTGTTTGTTTGTTTGTTTAATATTGCTGCCTATTCATCCATGGCAACTCAAGGTGGCTTACATAATTTAAAACTACATTAAAAAACAAAAAACAAAACTAATAAAAGAATCAGATAAATTAATATAATAAAATCACACACACACACACACACACACACACACACACACACACCAGCGACAGGAGATCACACAAGCCATTTAATGGGCTCCATCCCATTCTGGGTTTTCCAGGCCTGCTGTCAGAACCAGGTCTTCAGCGCCTTCCGGAAGAGTATTAGAGTGGGGGCCATTCTAATCTCTGGGGGAATGATGTTCCGGAGAGAGGGAGCCATATCAGAGAAGCCCTTCTTGTGGGTCCCACAAGGTGTATCTCCCTTGGGGATGGGACCCGCAGCATTCCCTGCCTCCCCGCTCTAATGGGTCAGGTAGATGTGACCAGCAAGAGACGGTCCCTCAGATAATTATTCCTATGGCTATTAACTTTATTTTATATGAAAATTCACATTGAGCTTCATGAATCAATTCTTGCAAAATTATTTTTAGTCTATCAGCCACAATCAATCAATCAGAATAGAGCTGGAAGGAACTTTAGAGTTCTTCTAATTCAACACCCTGCTCAAGGAGGTGACCCTATACCTGGGATGGCGAACCTATGGCACACATGCCACAGGTGGCACGCGGAGCCATGTCGCCTGGCACACCATCCACCGGGAGGCTGATTGGCTCCTGCGCCTGCATGCAGAAACCAAAAGTTAATTCAGTTCCTCTTACTTCCTGTGAGAAGCTGAACTTTCAGCTACTCTAGGGATCTTTGCTTGCTGCTCCTGCTCATCGATTGTAAGTGAGGGGAGTGCAGGGAAGCCTTGCTAGCTGCTTCCCCAAACCCTCAGTCTCCAAAGCTATTTAACTCCCTGTTGGGCTAGTGCGGGGGTTGGGGGGGTGCAGGGAAGCTTTGCTAGCTGCTTCCCAAAGCCCTCCACCTCTGAAGCCATTTCATGTCCTGCTGGCCCAAATGAGATGGTGGCGCAGTGGTTAAATGCAGCACTGCAGGCTACTGCTAGATCAGCAGTTCAGCGGTTCAAATCTCACCGGCTCAGGGTTGACTCAGCCTTCCATCCTTCCGAGGTGGGTAAAATGAGGACCCAGATTGTTGGGGGCAATATGCTGACTCTCTGTAAACCGCTTAGAGAGGCCTGAAAGGCCTATGAAGCGGTATATAAGTCTACTGCTATATTGCTATTCCCAAAGCCCTCCACCTCTGAAGCCATTTCATGTCCTGCTGGCCCAAATGAGATGGGCTAGCAAGGAAAGAGGATGTTTTTCAAGGAGCCACTGCCACTGAAATCTGGTTTCTGTCCCACAAGTAAGATTTTGTCCAGAACCAATCCCAACATGAAGGTCTTTTATTTGCTCATTCTACTCCTTCTCTTTGCATTTTTACCAGGTAAGAAATTAAATTTCTAATGATGTAAAAATACCTCCTAACTCACCTTACTAGACAGTTATTATCATGTCTAAAAGAAAGATATTCTTCTCCATCTTGTCTGGAGTGCCATTTAATCCAGAGTCTGACTTCTGGAATTAATAATGTAAAAATGCAAAGGCAGGTACCAGGAGCAAATAAAAGACCTTCATGTTGGAACAAATCTTACTTCTGGGACAGAAACCAGCTCTCAACCCCTCCTGTGGCTCCTTGAAAAGCATCCCCCACACACTCCAACACCTGAGGAGGCAGGGGAGGGCTGCAGGTGTCCTGGTTGATCCCAAGGGGGTCTGGGAGTGGGTGGGAATTTCCCCAGACAAACCACCCCACAGCCCTCTCCATCCCTTCTTCTGTGAAATTGCTTTCTCCCACTCGCTGGTGGTCAGCAAATTCCAAAGAACCCCCAACTGAGAATTACTGCTGTACATTGGTTGATTCAGGGAATTTCTTTAGTGTTAACTAATAATGTTAGCTACCGTATTTATCAGACTATAAGACACACCAGTGTATAAGAGGCACAAAGATTTCGAAGAGGTAAGTAAGAAAAAAAAGTTTTTGTCTTCCCCAGCTGCCAGGAGCACTCTGCAGGCTTTAGCAGGGCTGGGCCATGGCAAAAACACCCCCATTTTGGTGAAAAATAGTCCATTTTCTGCCCTTTTTCCCCAAAATGGGGGCATTTTCCCTTCCCCAAGCCCTGCTGAAGCTTGCAGAGTGGTCCTGGGGGTTGGGGGAAGGCAAAAACACCCCTGTTTTGGTAAAAAATGGCTTGTTTTTCACCCATTTTTCACAAAAATGAGACACGGGGATGGGGCATTGGGAGGCAAAAATGGCTGTATTCGGTGTATAAGGCACTAACATTTCCACACTCTTTTAGGGGGGGAAAGGTGTGTCTTGTGTTCTGTAAATGCTGTTATTGTGGAGGTTTTTTTCCAGAGAAAAGACGTTAAATCACGTATGAGTTGCTTTTTCTACACTAAAACCTCATTATTCAGGTTCAATTGCTGTATTGGCACTCTGGGATAAATACATGGGTTTTGGGTTGTGGTTTGGGCACTCGGTCTCAAAAAGATTCGCCATCACTGCCCTATACCATTTCAGACAGGTGGCTGTCCAGACTTTTCTTTAAAAACTCCAGTGATGGAGCACCTACAATTTCTAAAGTGTTTTACTGGTTCATTGTCCTCACTCTTAGGAAGATTTTTCTTAGTTCTAGGTCTTAGTTCTTAGTTCTCTTTGATTAGGCCATTTTTTGTTTCTTGCTTGACTTCTGGAGCTTTGGAAAATATGTATTACAAATAACCATTGCAAACAACTTGTAGTCATTATTCAATGGGGATATTGGCCTATAGTTTGTTGTTAAAATCAAATATTGCCCCTCTTTGTGTATTAGTGCTATACTAGCCTCTTTCCAACTCTATAGCATCTTTCCTCCCAGTAAGCTAAAGCTATTTTGTACAGATTGTAAAAGTTCATCCTCAAAACATTTATAATAAGAACCTGATAATGCATCTGGTCGAAGTACCTTTCCTAGTTTAATCTTTTTTATAGCTTCAGAAACTTCTGCTATAGGTCCATTCATAATCTTTTTCTGTTCCTCTGTAATCCTCAGTAAGTTGTGTTTCTTGAGGTATTCATTTATTTTTCCGAGAGAAATGTCACTTTCTTTATACAAGTTAGAATAATATTGATGAAATGCTCTCTGTATGACCATGCTATCTGTTTATACAGTATCTCTCTCTTGAAGTTTCAATATAATTTTCTTTTTGTAATTTATATGCCAGTCACTGCCTGGTTTGTTTGTAAACTGAAAGGGTGATTTGGGGGGGGGGGGGGGGTTGGCTTCACATAGTGCATTTTTATTTTTATTTCCTTTATTGTTATATAGATAATTATCATTAAGATAAAGGTTCTCCTCGCACCTATGTGCTATCAGTTCCCGACTCTAGGGGACGGTGCTCATCTCCGTTCCAAAGCCAAAGAGCCAGCGCTGTCTGAAGACGTCTCCGTGGTCATGTGGCCGGCATGACTAAATGCCAAAGGCACACAGAACGCTGTTATCTTCTCACCAAAGGTGGTTCCTATTGTTCTACTTGCATTTTTACATGCTTTTGAACTGCTATGTTGGCAGAAGCTGGGACAAGTAATGGGAGCTCACTTTGTTACATGGCACTAAGGATTCGAACTGCCAAACTATCAAACTTTCTGATCGACAAGCTCAGCATCTTAGCCACTGAGTCACCACATCCCTTTCATCCCTAATTGTCACTGTAAAAGCTTAATTTGTTGAGAAATACTTATCTTTTCTTGAAATTTCTTTAATTCTTATTTTTTCTTTATCCCATTCAAAATAGCCTGTGTTTTCTCTTGCTCCTTGTATGAAGTAACCTCTGATAAAGCTTTACCATTCTTAAATCAGTACTTTGGTTTAAATTATTTTCAAAAAAATTAAAAATTCCTTTTCCCAGTTCTCTACTCTTGCTTCTTTTTGCAACAGCATTTCATTTTATACTCCCTCTAAGAGAACTGGATTTTCTTTTATAAACCAAACTCAGAGGATTATGATCTAAAGACCAACAGTTTATCCCCCATCAAACGTAAATTTTCATAAGAAAAATCTATTCTTCTGAATATAAGTCATCTATAGAACTGTGCTTTACCTTCATTTGAGGCATAAATTCCAATTTCAGAGTCTTAGTCCATGCAAATTAACTTCCACCTCGACAAATCTACCATGGTCATCAGTCAATACAAGTTCTGTTTTTTGTTGGAGATGTATATACAAAACAACTTCATTCGTTCTATGTGGAATTCACTTAGGCCATCTTAAGATATGGGCTCTTCCCATGTGAACGAATTCCAACAGGCAGAGTGTTAGATAGAGTGAATGGATGAGGCAGACTCAGGCTTCAGCAACAAACAGCTCTTTATTAAGTGACACTATGTACAATCCAGCAAAGACTCTGTCTGGCAACAGCCCTTTTATAAGGAGCTGTCAGACCATTCAACCAATCAGATTTGAGTATTGTTTCTGCTGGAACAGAGGACCTTGGTGGAAACTACCATACTGTTTGTCAGTATGTAACACCCCTCCCCTCTCAATTGGGCTCGTCCAGCTTGTAACGTACTCACGCAGGTAGGTGGGTTTTCCAGTGGCTCGCCCAGACCTGCGCAGCTCAGTCAGTGCTGGATCTTCAGTCAGGTCGGATGGACCTCTTGTCTCTCTGGCTTCACCTGGTGGGAGCTCCTGGAACGTTCCACAGGGCGTGTCTGGAGTGTCTGGAGCCAGTTCGCTCAGAACTCACTGCAGCCCTGCAACTTCCCCAGATAAGTACCCCAGTACCTTCAGGCTTGAGAAGTCTGTGGAAGGAGTGAGTTTGTGCTCTTTTTGGGTAGGGCTTTGGCTAACTCGTGCAGGAGTTACCTCTGGTTGCCTAAGGTTGAATTGGGAGAGGCGACCTCAGAGTTGGTCAATGTGCCGCCTCCAAGGTCTACCATCCTCAAGGTCCAATTGATATGAGTGAGGTCTGATAATTCCTGTAACCATGGCAGGAATCCAGAGGGCCCACCAGTGTAGTTGTGGGCATAAATTTGATCCCCTATGCTAAAGTGTCTAAGTTTGCCGGTTGAATCGGGGGGTGTCACGGCAAAGTAGTTTGGGCGTAGCCAATCTAAGGGTGATCTTAGCCGGCGCCCCATTAGAAGCTCAGAGGGGCTTCTCCCGGTGGTAGCACTTGGCGTGATGTGCTGAATGAGGAGGAATTGATCAACCCGTGTTTGCCAATCTCCCAGCCCCATCCTAGATAGGGCTTCTTTAGCGGATCGCACCATCCTCTCTGCCTGTCCATTACTGGCCAGATGGAATTGAGCAACCAGGGCATGCCTGATTCCCTGTGATGCTAAGTAAGCCTCGAATTTCATGGCCATAAATTGGGTCCCATTGTCAGAGACTAGGACATCGGGCAGGCCGTGAGTGGAGAAAAGTCTCCATAGTGCCTTGATAACTGCTTCTGCCATAGTAGTGGCCATGATGACTATCTCTAACCATTTTGAGTAGGCGTCCACAACTACCATGATTATTTGGCTGTAAACCAGGCTGGCAAAATCAATGTGCATCCTAGACCAGGGTGCTTGAGGCTGCTTCCACTCCTTAGCAGGTACCTCTGGGGGAGCTGGTCTAGACTCCTGGCATAGTGTGCAGGTAGCCATCCATTCCTCAATCTCCATATCCATGTTAGGCCACCACATATAACTCCTGGCCAAAGATTTCATCCGGACAATTCCTGGATGACCTACATGCAAAACTTCTAATACTGCAATTCGCAGTTTGGTTGGCACAATGACCTGGTCCCCCCCCCCCCCACAGTAGATAACATTGACAACAACACAGCTCATCCCTTTTAGCAGAAAACATTTTAAATTCTGGTTAAAACTGCCCTACAATTTTTGAAAAATTGCACCTTGTTTGCAGCCAATATCGAAATGTCATCAAAATAGGGGACGACTCCTGGTATACCCTGCAAAAGTCGTTCCATGATGCTTTGGAACAGTCCTGGAGCAATACTAATGCCGAATTGTAACTGGGTGCATTTGAAGGCACCCCTATGTGTCACAATGGTTTGGACCTCCACCATGGCACCATCTACAGGCAACTGCTGGTATGTCTGCACCATATCTAATTTAGCAAACACTTTTCCCGGGCCAATGAGCACAGGATAAGTGCTTTGTTGTAAAGTTTTGTTTATTATTATTTTTTTGAATTTTTTAATTAGTTTTATTACAGAAAAAAACCCAAAAAGAAAAAAATCATCTTTTATTACATCTTGTAGAAAGCGTATCCATTGGTCACAAGTACATTTCGTGTGTTCCTTCCACAATCACATATATTCCATTCAGTTTAAATTGTATATGTTAAAAATTTATATATTTTACTATCACCATACCACCATTTTCATTTAATTAAGATTTCAAAAGCACAGCCACCTGCTGGCATTTTTTTTTCTTCCCCCAGTCTCAATCAATCTGCCATATCTTTATATCTTTATAACATATTCTAAAAAAAAAAGTCAATTAATAGGACATCTAACATTTCCTCTCTCTAACATCTCTTTATTATTATAGTTAAGTAGAGGTTATTTACTATTTTTCTCTCCTCTTCTCTCCACAGGCGCAAAAAAGCAACAATCTCTAAACAACAATCTATTAATATGTGTTAACAAAATGTCCATTTAAAATCTAAAACAATCTAAAAAAAGTTGACATTTCTAGTTGATAATCACCAAAGTATACATTAACATTCCCTTTTGTTTTTGTAGTTAGAAGACAGAAAAAAAAACCAATTGTTTGCCATTTCTAATCCAAATTAGAATTTCTAGTTGATAAACACCAAAGTATGCATTAACATTCCCTTTTATTATTGTAGTTAGAAAAAGACAGGAAAAAAAATTGTTTGCTATTTATGTCACATCACCTCTCATTCTAATCGAAATTATTTATAGCTTCATATCAGGATCTAAACACAAATTTATAAGATTTATAAGTCATTTCACCAAATCTCAGTTACAATTTGCGGCCTGGTTGTTTATCCTAATTAAGGCTATCATTTCATTGTTAATATCATGATAAATTATATGTTAACGAATAAACATTCAATGATAATCTATAAGAGTCTACAAAGTACTAAAATCCCTACTTATTAATCATCAAAAATTAGCTAATTTTTATCATCAATTGGCATTATCAACCAATGTCTTTCCAGTAGCAAAATAGTCCTTTCTCTCTCACCAGCAGTTGTGTCATTTCTCTTATTGGCATCTTTTCAGAGTTTAAAACTTCTCTCCACATCCTGTGGCTTAAAGGAACTCTCATGTAGTTTCGTTGCTCTTCAGTTGTTATTAACATAGCCTTAGCTTTGGTTATCAAACTTGTTTCTGGATATATTTGTCTTCTTAATTCCATCCTTTTCACTCTTTTTTTCCCTCCTGCATCTTGAAGTTGAAAGAAAGGCTCCAAGTTGTCAAAAACGCTTTTCCAGCTTCCCTTCTTTTCACTTTCACTCATATTTAGTCCATTAATGGATTCATCTAACATCTTATCTTTATTTTCTATGTTTCCATTCTCTTCTTTGATCTCTGGGGCTCCAACCCCCTCCTCTTTAACTGTAGCATCCCATAAACTGTCCCATTTCTTGTCAAATCTCTCAAGTCCTTCTGAAATATTTTGAAGTCCAGCCAGGATGTTTTGGATTATTAGATTTTCTTCCTCTGAATATTGATCCATTTTTCAATATGTAAAGGAATATAAAGAAAAAATAGAAGAAGTAATCTGCCACTCTAGCCTGTCAAAATTTTAGGGGATGTTTCTGTGTTTATTTTAAATCTTAAACACAAGTTCTTTCAAAGTTTTTAAAGTAGGAGGGTTCTTATCTCTTGCTTGTCTTTTCCTTCTCTTGCCAAAATGTTTACCAGAAGCACTAACAAAACAGGTTTTGTGCTTTTAAGTCTTTCTCAGGTTTTATAAGCGAATTCCAAACCCTTCGGTAAAACCAAATGAAGCAGAATAAAGGATACATTGTATCCAAAACAGAAACAAAGTTCAGACTTTGGCTTTCAGGTGGCAGATTCAATAGTTAGTCAGTTGTTATTTTTTTAATGCTTTCCCTTAGATATATTTAATATAATTTTAACCAATAGAAGGAAAAATTTGTTGAAGTAAGAGAAGAAGTTTAATTTAGCCAACAGAAAAAATAGGGTAGTAAAAAGAAAAAAAGAGAGAAAAAAAGACCAGTCCATAGACTACAAGCGGGGAGACAGGAAATGTTGAAATTACTTCAATCCACAAAACATCATTACAAAATAGAGCAGGAAATTTTCTAGTAGCAGTCCAATAAGTATCAAATTCACCGCTTTATTCTTACTTTGAGGACTAGTTATTATTATTTTTTAAGAAAAAAGCTTCTTAATGCAGATCTTCTGAAAGTAAAAAAAGAAAAAAAACCTCACCAGATGGAACGCTTTCGCTTCATCTTTTCCTTCGGGAGCCATCTCCGACTATGCCAGCCTGGGGGCTGCCTGTTTGTCTTCAGTTGGAAGCACTACCCTTGGGTCAAACAGGGACTTTGCTTCCCTATCACAGTCTCTTCAGGACAGTTTAGGTCCTATCGGACCGTCCAACGACAAAAGTTTCATCGGCAGACTCAGACTGTCGGGTCCGCGCGATGTGTCATCGTGACGTTGGCTCCTCCCTCTGTCGTAAAGCTTTGTTTATTGTGCACTTGTAATCTATGCACATGTGGACAGAGCCATCAGGCTTGACCGGGGTCACTATAGGGGTCTCCCAGCATGCGTGGTCGATTGGCTCTAGAATTCCCTGGCCAATTAATTTGTCCAATTCGAGATCAATTTTAGGGTGGAGAGCAAAAGGGACTCTCCTGGGTTTCATCCTAATAGGGGCTATGTTGGGATCCAAATTAAAAGAGATTGGAGTCCTCACATACTTACCTAGACAGATGCCGAAGACATCCTTGAACAGCTCCTCAGTGCTGTTGTCATGAATGGCATTGATTCTGGTCACCCCCAGGCCCAGGGATTCGAACTAGTCCAAACCTAGGAGGCTCTGCAGGGTTCCTCCAACCTCCAGAGGTCACAGGAAGCAGGCCATCGAAAGACTTGAATTGCACTCGGAAAGTGCCTCAGCCCAGAACCAGGATGTGGTTCCCTGGTAATCACTCAGGTGTAGGTCTGGAACCTTTAGCATGGACCTTCGTAGACAGGGGAGAGCTCTCTTTAGCGTAGCCCAGGACATAATTGTCAGTGATGACCAGTGATGGGTTTTAAACACTGGTAAGGAGCGCGGGTGGGTGGGCCCTCTGGAGCACCATATCGGAAGAGTGTTCGGTGCTCTGGTCTGGCTCCAGTATGCACGTACCAGGGCATATCACCTGCAACCCACAACTGGTGATGACCCAGTGTCAAGATCCATTGATCATGGAGAACCTTCAAGAAGGATTGTGACTTTCAGCTTTTTGTTCCACGGGGTGCTTGCTTGAGCGATGGTTGTCTGTATGGTTGCGTCGGTTTCTACCCCGGGCTGCTTTGGTCGTGGTTGCCATGAGCCTTGTCTTGGGGGTCTTGGCGTGCAGGTTGGCCCTTCGGTTGCTTTGGTGCTGCAGGGAATTCACTTCTGCAGACCCTGGCGATGTGCCCCTTTCATTCACTGCGCTGGCAGATGGCGTCCTGGAAATGGCAGGAAGATCACTGGTGGTTGCCTCCACAGCCAGTGCAAGGCGGGAAATGCATTTCAAATTTCCGTGCCAATTCTTGGCGGTCAGTGCGCATGTGGTGGATGTCGTCCTCACTGTCTGAAGCATCTGGCTCCGTAGTCTCGAGATGCACCTCCATAGTTTTGTGTGCACTCTTTGGGCTGCTCTGCCTCTGCAGCATTTCCGTCGACTTGGTCGAAGACTCGGTAGCCCTGGCTTCGTCCATAGTGATTTATAGAGTGAGGTTTGTCTTGAGGAGCCACGTCCTCTGTAAACTAATGTCCCAAACACCGCAAATGATTCTGTCCAGCAAGAGTTCATCTAAGTCACTGAACTCACAGTAGGCTGCAGCCTTTCGAAGTGCGATGACATATTGGTTGATTGTTTCACCTTCCTTCTGGTTCTGGAGGTTGAATTCGTGCCTCCACACATAGATTGTCTGGGAATGTAGTGTGTCCACAGCATCTGTTGTAGGACCAACCAAGTGACCAACTGGATCAGTGTTGGTTCGTCTTTAGCAGTCTCGAACACATCTGATCCGCAGTAGCTCAGGAACATTGCTTTCTTCTGCCTTCAGACAGGCCTAAGAGGTCATTGGCTTTGAGGAAGCATTCAAACCTCATCACATATGAGTCCCAGTGCTCAGTGGCTGGGTCGTACGGAGCTGTTCGGGTGTGCATAGTCATCTTGTCTCGGTAAGTGGATTTGAATTTGCCGCTTTAAGATGGCTGCTCGATGCCGCGCTTCGCTCTGGGCTGTACTGACTCGCTGGATTGTATTTGCTCTTTTTGGTGCCTAATTTCCTTCCAATCCCACCTCCATCACCAGTGTTAGATAGGATGAATGGATAAGGCAGACTCAGGCTTCAGCAACAAACAGCTCTTTATTAAGTGACAGCTATGTACAATCCAGCAAAGACTCTGTCTGGCAGCAGCCCTTTTCTAGGAAGCTGTCAGACTATTCAACCAATCAGATTTGAGTATTGTTCCTGCCAGAACAGAGGACCTTGGTGGAAACTACCACACTGTTTGTCAGTATGAGCATTTTTCAAGTACCATGCAAGAGATATTGACCTGCAAAGTGATCTCAGACACCCTACATGATCCCAACCAGAAAAAAGTGTTCCATCTGCCTGTTCAACATTATCTTCAAAAACATCATTTTACATTACAATTAGTCCTTATTTAGCAACCACAATTGGGATCAGCTAAATCATTTGCTATGTGAAGCAGTCACCAAGTGAAAGAATCTCTGTGCTCATAATTTTACCTCAGCTTTTCAGAGGATTGCATTACAGAGCTGCCAATGCAAGAACTGGTCACACAGTTACATTTTGAACACCATCATAATTGCAGTTGCTGAATGAGACAGTTGCTAAATGAAGGCTAGCTATAACTTGTTGCAATGCTCTCTTCTCGGCTCATCTGGAGGACAGGCCCTTGTAGTGAGGAAAAAATAGAAATGTTGTGTCATATGTTGCTGTGCTGCCTTTCCTAAGGAAAAAAAGAAAAAAGCGAGAAAGAGCGATATCTTTTGGCTTTATAAATATCCCCATTCCTAACTTAATATGCAGGTGTAGAATGAAGGCTAAGTAGATTAACCTCCTTTTAGCTGATCAGAAGCTAGTGTTTTTATGCAGCATAGCCAGATTTTGCATACAAGATACTTTTTTTCTTTTTACAATCCTTAATCCCTTTATTCATGGTGGAGTTGGGGCATTTACTAGCGGATGCCTTCCTGACACCTATGCACAGTTCACAGCAGATATTTTTATCTCTGCATCCTGATAAAGCAACATCTGCCTCTGCTTGGATTGAACTATTGATCATCCGAGTGGGAGGCAAGTGTCTTCACCTCTAGGCTACCATGCTGCTCTTTGCATACAAGCTATAACTAAACATAACTAACTGTTACAACTGAGTTGGCCCCAAGGTATTATATCTAACTATTCTTACACTTATCTCCTTATACTTCTGAGTTATACAAGTAATCCTATAGAAACCCTATAATATCTCAGAGGCAAACATATTGAATAATTACATCTTTAATGTGTTATTAATACCTAATTTTATATTTTAAATTCTATTGTTTGAGTTGTAATTTGGTTTATGTCATGTTGGTCAGACTGAAAAAAAAAAGAAATGCTAACATTTGCCAGCTGGATAATAGATGCAGTGAGCTTTAGAAGATTAAATATATTGCAAGAAGGAAACAAAGTAGAGGAAAAACATATTAATTCAGGAATATTAAGATTCCTGAGACATACTTTTGCAGAGGTTGAATATTTGACTTGAAATCTTCATAATATTTTCTTTTCAAGATTTTAATTTTCTAATGAAAGGTAATAAATAATTCCTTACTTCACACCCATAAGCTACACACAAAATTAAAGATTTCAAGATAAAACTGCGGGGAGAACTCTATTACCTCTAAGCAATAGTTCACATTGACATTTAACAGTTTGGCTATTTGTGTTTAATATATATTCATTATATTTATAACTCAGCATTCTTGAGGAAACTCAAGACAGCCTATATAATACTTTACTTCCAATTTTATCTCTACAACAGCTCCCCATAAATTGGTTCAAAGCTAGATTGTGAGGTTTTTTTTAACCTTTCCAGTTCTAGCTCAATAGCTTTGGGTCTTACATTTATACATCTGCTGAACCTCTGGGCATGACTAAAATACACCATTTGGCAGCCTCTTCTAACATACTTAACAACAATGGATGTGAACTAATGAAGGAGAGAAGCAACTGGAACTAAGGAGAAACTTCCTAACAGTGAGAACAATTAACCAGTGGGACAGCTTGCCTTCAAAAGTTGTGGGTGCTTCATCACTGGAGGTTTTAAGAAGAGACTGGACAGCCACTTATCTAAAATTGTATAGGGTTTCCTGCTTGAGCAGGGGGTTGGATTAGAAGACCAAGATGCCTTCCAGCTCTATTCTGAATTTGAATTTGACTTTAGTTAATCAGTGAATTTTCTACACTAGCATATAGAATCAATTTATTATACAAAAAAAGTAAACCAGATTCTCCATTGTTTAGGCCATAGATCATATGGAGAAAAGTGCTATAAACTTTCACTGACAGATATTTTTGTAAAAGCCTGGTATTTATTTAGAACCAAGGAAAAGCAAGTATTTCAGGTAAACATGTATATGACCTACTAGTTCAATGAGTTACTAACAGAGATGAAGAACTCAATGGCTTCCTTCAATAAAAAATTGACAAAATTAAAAGAAAATGTAGGCACTTTATCTCTGACAATATTTTTGACTGATTCCACAGATAAAGATTCTAAACTCTAGGCTTTGCTGGAATAATATCCAGTCCTATTTCTTCAACCTTTCTGTTTTATTTCTTTTAAAAAAACACAAATATTTCATCATTCGTCAATCATTAAAACATTGAAGTACATTTTTTTTTGTATGCCCCTCCCTCCCTCCACCCCCCAACCCCCCTCCTCCTTCCCCCCCCCGACTTCCCAGAACCCGTACACGGTATGGATTTTTAACTAACACTATTGAGAAAAAAGAAATAAAGAAATTATATCCAGTCCTATTTCTAAAGAGTATTTATGATAAGACAGAGTTATCATTCTCAGGATAATGTGTATATATCAGATCTCTTTTATATATTCTCCATTTTATAGGCAGATGCAGAGAATGTTCCGATTGTTAAAGAAGTCATAATATTATTAATTTTTCATAATAAATATTTTCAGGTCACATTCTTTGCAATATGAACAAGTAATCTTAGTAAGACTGGCATAGGATGAAACAGTTCATGTATTCCTTTTCCTATTGGATCCCTTTGTAGCACATGTTTTGCATTTGCTTATCAAAGGTATTCAATGAAGGATAATATTTATAGTTCAGGGTTGAAATGAGGGGTCCTTTTGTGCTCTCAGAGCTTGGTTGGTTTCTTGCAAATGTTTCATTATCCAAACTAGGTAACATCATCAGTGCTTATAAGGAGTTCCCACTCCCTACTAGCACTGATGACATTACCTCGTTTGGGTAATGAAACATTTGCAAGAAACCAACCAAGCTCAGAGAGCACCAAGAGCCCTCAAATGTATTTAATTAGCTAAGGTGAAATGTGAAATATGGTCCCTTAAGTCATATAAAAAAATAGACAGATTTAGGACAGTTGCTTTAAAGCATCTGACAGGTAAGTCCAATCTAGGGGATAAGATCAGAAGGGTGGTTTTCAAAGGCCATTCCATACAATTGTTTCACATTACTGATGGTAGATAGTAAATAATAAAAGTGCCATCCAAAAGAAAAGCAAGGTTAAACACAGGTGTTCTGCAGGCTATGATTAGTCTTCTGTTTATCAGCTGGCACCAATATTCAATAAAATGCTGAAATTTGAACACCACACAAGGTCAAAATAGCAATAAACTATAGCAAAGTATATCAACCATAGACCATGAAAGTATACTCAGAGAAATGTTTCAAGGGTGATTTCTTCTCTTTCCTTCTTTCCCTGCAAACTTTCAAAACATTGCAACACTGTGAAGTATTGTGTTACAAAAACCTTGTGGCTCCAAACATCAATAGCAGAGTACTGCTGTTACTTTCCTGTAGTTAAAAAAAAATGCTTTTAAGGGAACAAAGACCCCTTTGTTGCTGGCCAAGAGAAGGTGGGTTTTGCCAGTCCACTAAAGGCTCTGATTTTCTTTGTTCTTGGGACCTAACTAATGCACAGAAACAAAATCCATCTATTCAGCACTCCACAATGTTAAAGCTAGGTGGAAAAACTAAATTTCTCTTAAGCGACTATGAAAAAGCGAACTGTTAAAATAAATATAAGTTTTTCCGCCCAGTTGTAGTCAATATACAAAAGATAAGGATAAAGGTGAAAGCTGATTTGGAATAACCCTATTACGTGATTTGGGATAACCCTATTATGTTGTTACTTTTGCTTGTTTCCTTGCATTAATAGAATGGAGAATTCTATTAGGAGGCTTTGATCCCTTATAGATTAAACCAGTGTTTTTCAACCACTGTGCCGCGGCACACTAGTGTGCCGTGACATAGTGTAAGGTGTGCCGTGGGAAAAACACTTTATATATAGTTAATATAGGCACAGAGTTAAATTTTTTTAACATTTTCTAATGGTGGTGTGCCTCGTGATTTTTTTCATGAAAAAAGTGTGCCTTTGCACAAAAAAGGTTGAAAAACACTGGATTAAACCATATAGCTGATGATAATGAAAATAGCTGTTGAGATGTACATGAACAGAATCAGATGTTATTTAGAGATGTGGACATCACCAGTTACACAAACACAGGCTTCTCTTTATGCTGGGGAAATGTATCCTAAATATACCAGATAAAGGCACTTCAGAGACACTGAACCAGTACAGAAAAGAGGTTTTCAGGGGATGGGGCCAAATTTTTTATCCCAAATGCATTGACAAATATGCTGGCAAACGTTTATGACCTTATTCTTAAGGGCAATGTTCCACGTATAGTGAAAGCGTTTTCTCTATCTTTTCTCCAGTTGGATTTCTAATGTATGTGTTTTTCTTGGGGAAGATGTAGAATGCATCCCAACACTACAAATTTTATCCATTTCAAGTTTCCATATAAAAGTATTGCCAATTTGAGGAAAATGGTGTTCCATTATTCTCCTGTACAACAATTGAAACCACAATGTTCTATGTTCTATTTTATGTTCTACTGTATATTCTAAGTAGGTTTAACAAATATTGATTTAGATCCTCTTGTCAACAGAGGATAACACTTGCATCTTTTTTGGTAGCTCTGAAAAGAAGCACTTCATCAGGTATGGCAGAGACCCTTGTAGGCAGAAAAGCAGAGAGCTTATTAACAAGTAATAGAAAACAAAACACTGCACTATTCACGGGTATGTAGAGAACTGGCTGAAGTTTATCATGTCCAGTCATTTAGCACTCATGGGCAATGTATGAAAACAAAAACAGATTCTCTGCATCCTCAGGGGCCCACACTAAGCACTTAAATAATGTTCAGATTAAAATGCCTAAGCAAAGAGGTTAAAACTGTTCTGGCAGTAGCAATAGGAAGTTTTTCTCAAAGTTTGCTTTTTCAAAAGGCAATCTTGGATGAGAAGCGAAATGTCTTCAAAGAAAAACCAGAAAGTCCAGTTGCCTCTTGAAAAAGCACCTTTGGGACAACCATGACCTGAATGACTGAGAATCTCCAGACAATAGGAAAGCTGTTCTACTGTTCTCTCACCGACAGTCTTGATAGATCTTCCAGCTACTGTGGATCTATAAAAGTAAAGGTTCCCGGGACTTCCTGGGAGGAGCCTACTGGTGGGGGCAGCAAAAAATCAGCTGCCTCCGAATTCCTGGCTACGTACCTGTTTAGAGGATCTTCCATCTGACATCTTATCAGGTTTTCTTATCCTTCAGGCAAGAAGGAAAGAAGAAACTGTTTTGCTGGCAAATGCTCTTCGATTTTTGCAGCTTTTGTGCTTGCAAGGAAAGGGGGGCTAGCCCAAGGCAGAACGGCTGTCCGTGCTGGGAACTTCAAACTGCCTTGTGCAGGACAAAGTAGGTCTCTCCCACTCTGCTCAAAGTTTTGTTTGATTTATTCTTATCACGAGCTGGATCCGTTTACTGTGGACAATAATTGCTTATCAACATTTTAGCTTCTTTTCTTTTTCTCCTCCGAAAAATTATTTACTCAGAGGCTTCTAAAATGGCGCCGAGCAGGCTGGTTTCTCCGGTAATAACGAACACTTTCTGCTAATCCTCACAAGAATTCAAAACAAAAGAGATTGCTTATCACTTGTTTTGGTTTCACAATAGAAGAATTTTACTCCTTCATTAACCTTGCTTATTTGGAAGTTAAATGGTGATGAATCTGCTGAATGGTCTTGTTACAATGTTTACTCACTGAAAGTTTTGCCAAGCCTTAAACTTCAAAATAAAAGCCTCTTTACTTAAAGCTGCATATTCAGGCAATAGAGTTTTATTAACTGCAGGCAGATAAATTTTGAAATGGCCTCAAAACCAAATATTAACTTGAAGTCATCACCCTCTACTTCCAGGGGCACATCCTCAGTGCCTGGCACAAAGCTGCAGCCTCCGCTTCCTACGCCCCCTGCTGGGGATGTGTTAACGAAAGAATTTTTCCTGAGTAATCTAAGCGAGGCTCTTAATGCACAGACAATTAAAATGGAAGATAAATTTAGAGATAATAGAGAGGAGAGAAAAGAGGAAATAAAAGAAATGAAAGAAGAAATTAAAAGTGAAATAAAAGGACTTAAACAGGAGCTGTATGAGAAATTTGAGGCTAAGGTTGATAAAATTAGAGACGACATGCTGAGTCTTGTAACTGTATTAACAGAACATATTTCTGGAGTGGAAGATACTCTAGAGGTTCTTAATGATGCCAATGCTAACTTGACATTGAAAACAGAGGTGGTGGAAAAAAAAGTGGAAAATGCTGAAAAAGAAATTATTATGATACAGTACCGACAAATGGAGTTCGCATTAAGAGTAAGGGGGCTTTTGTGAGGAGAAACAGGAGAACCTGAAACAGACCCTATCGGAAGCTTTTGACCGCCTGATGGGAAGACCAGGGACCAATCAAGACTGGCGAATTGACAAAGCTTACCGCGTTAACTCCTGGCTGGCAAAGCAGAAGCAGCTTCCTCGAGACATCGTTATATATTTTACTACAAGAGAGTTTAGAAACATGGTACTGCAAGCATCTTATAACACTAAGCTTCAAATTGGCGGTCAAGACCTGGCTGTTTTGAAAGAGATACCACCTCAAATGTTAAGAGCCAGGAGAGACTACGCTTTTTTGGTCGAAGAACTCAGAAATCGTCAGATACAGTATAGATGGGATGCACCATTTGGCATCATATTTACATTTGATAAGCAAAGATACCGCCTCAACTCTGTATGGAAAGCCCGAAATTTTTATTATAATATATTGAAGGCCGGACACCCTGCACCATCTGGACCTAGAGAAAGACCACAAGAAGGACAGGATAGACAGCAAACTACACAACCACCAGACAAGATGGAGCATCTCTCTTCTCTAGAAGTGCAAGGTGCTATGGAACCAAGACCTAGCCGCATGACTACTAGACGTATGGAGAAACAAGCTAAAAAGCAACAGCATCAACAATCATCGGTCATCGATCAAGGATCTACAACAACAAATCTGGAAGCAATGGGAGGAGCTAGACCTAAGGTTAAACAGGCCGTGCAGGAAGCTCTAAAAATGCTTCAACCAACCAAAGATGACAACTAAGATTTTAACATGGAATGTTAACGGACTGAACTCTCCACAGAAGAGGAAGAAAATATTTCATTATCTCAAACAGTTTAAGAACGATGTAATTTGTTTGCAAGAAACTCATATCAAGTCAACTGATCAAAAATATTTGATCAACTCAAAACTTGGTCAACATTTTGTAGCTTCTGCTATGGAAAAGAAGAATGGTATAGTTGTATACTTAAGAAAAGACATGAAAGCTGAATTAATAGAAGCAGATCCCTTCGGAAGATATATTGCTTTAGACTTAATCTTAGAAGGGAAAAAGACATTACTTTTGGGAATTTATGCTCCCAATCAAGAGTAAGATAGATTCTATAGAAATCTTCATGCTAAATTAGTACAATGGGACTATAGTTCCTGTATACTATTGGGTGACTGGAATGGAGTGATAGACACTAAGAAAGATAAGAAGATTTCCCGCCTAAATACCAAGATGCGAGCAAAGTTACCCAAATCTTTCTTTGACATTATGGATGATTTTGAATTGAGAGATATTTGGCGAGAAAGAAATGCAGAGGAATGTGACTTCACTTTCTTCTCGGACAGGCATCAATCCCTCTCAAGGATTGATTTTATTCTAACCACTAATGATTTGCTTTCTAGGGTCAAGAAAACAAAGATTGCAGCTAGGATCCTTTCGGACCATAACCCAGTTTGGATGGAGTTGGGAAGGGTAGTGCAGGCAAGAAGGTCTTGGAGATTGAATGAAAACTTATTTAGATATGAAAAGTATATTAATGATTGTAAAAAATTACTATCTGAATATTTTGTTTTGAATATGAATAAGGGTACATCTATGGAATTTGTATGGGACGCAAGCAAAGCGTATATGAGAGGAGTTTTGATGAATATAAATAAAACACATAGAAATAAGCAAGGGTTAAAACGAACAGAACTGGAAGAGGAAATTAAGAGAAAAGAGCTGGAGTTAACAATGAACCCAGACGATACAAAGGTTAAGGAAGCTATTAACATATTAAAATCTCAATTTGACATGTTGATCTCTGACCAGGTGGCTACTAATCTATTATATGCAAAACACAATACTTTTTGTAATGCAAACAAACCTGGCAGATGGTTAGCTTATCAGATTAGGAAAAAAAGGAAAACTCGAAATATATCTAAACTGATTTACCGAGGGAAGGAGGTGTTTCAACAGGAAGAGATTCAAAAGGCTTTCTGGGAATTTTTTACAGAACTGTATAAAGGGGATAAAATTAATGGTTTAGACATAGACAAATATTTAGGCAAAGAGAAAATACCTTCAGTTAGAGAAGAACACAGGCAAAAATTGAATCAACCAATAACCTCGGGGGAAATCCTGCAGGTAATTAAGCAATTAAAGTCAGGGAAAGCACCAGGTACAGATGGCTTGACAGCGGTTTACTATAAAAACTTACAGTTAGAAATGGTAGAACCTCTTAGAGAATTATTTAATATGATTCAAACGGAAGGTAAAGTCCCTCCATCTTGGAAGACAGCGTTTATATCTTTGATACCCAAAGAAGATCAAGATACTACTCAACCCAAAAATTATAGACCTATTTCATTACTGAATGTAGATTATAAAATTTTTACTAAAATATTAGCAAATAGGTTAATGTTGGTCACTCAACAATTGATACATACGGACCAAACAGGTTTTATACAAGGGAGACAGATGAAAAGTAATGTTAGATTAATTATTAATGCATTAGAATATTTGGGAAAGAACAACCAGATCCCTGCTGCGTTTATATTTTTGGATGCTGAGAAGGCCTTTGATCGAGTTAACTGGCAATTTCTGTTGAAGATACTGCAAAAAATGCAGATAGGAGATAATTTTTTACAGTCAATTAAAGCAATATACCAACAGCAAACAGCACAAATCATAGTCAATGGAAGTCTAACAGACTCTTTTCAAATTGGAAAAGGACAGGGCTGTCCTTTGTCCCCATTATTGTTTATTATAACTTTGGAAGTATTGTTGAATAAAATACGGGGCTTGGATGGTTTAAAAGGGATCAAGATTAGGCAGCAAGAATATAGAGTCCGCGCTTTTGCGGATGATTTGGTCATAATATTGGAACAACCGCAGGAATCCAGTATGGTTTTAATGAATATGATTAATCAATATGGTCAAGTGTCGGGCTTTAAAATAAACTTAGGAAAAACCAAAATATTAGCTATAAATATGAATATTAAACAAAAGGAAGAATTAGGAGTGATGCTAGGATGTGAGGTAGTTAAAAAAGTCAAATATCTTGGAGTTAACATTTTAACTTCAAATGGGAAATTATATAAGCATAATTATGAACCACTTTGGCATAGCATACAGACAGAGATGAAAAAATGGGAGAAATTGCACCTATCTTTGCTGGGTAGGATAGCGGCAGTGAAAATGAACATTCCACCAAAATTTTTATTTCTCTTCCAAATGTTACCTATACTAAAAAAAGATGCGAACCTTTTAGAATGGCAGAAGGGTATCAACAAATTTGTGTGGGCAGGAAAGAAGCCGAGGGTAAAGATGAAAATAATGCAAGATGTACGTGAGAGAGGAGGATTGAAACTACCTAATTTAAAACTATATTATGATGCAGTGGCATTATCTGTAATTAGTGATTGGATTCACTTAACCAATGATAGAATATTGAACATTGAGGGACACGATCTGCTATTTGGTTGGCATGCTTACCTGTTATTCAACAAAAAATTGGATAAGAACTTTAAAAGTCATATTTTAAGAAATGCTTTATTGCGGGTCTGGAAGAAATACCAATATAAATTAAATGACAAGATACCCATGTGGGCAATTCCTAGACACGCAATTGAAAATATGAATACAGCACAAAAACAGGACAGAATTACCTACAGACAGCTTCTTACCTCGGAAAGGGGGGTATTACAATTAAAATCTTTAGAGGTATTAAAAGAGGAGAAGGTAGTTCAAACATGGTTCCAGTATGGGCAATTACAGGCTAGGTGGAAAATAGATCAAAAAATTGGTTTTATTCAAGTTGAGGATAATCTGTTTAAACAAATAAGAGATCAAAGCTTAATGCATATAAAGAGGATATATAATGTATTAATACAGATGGATTCGGAAACAGAATTAGTTAAAGATTGTATGATAAAATGGGCTCAAAATATTGAGGAACCAATAATGTTGGATACATGGGAAAGAATTTGGGTAAGAAATGTGAAATTTACACAAGCTCAAAATCTGAGAGAAAATTTTTACAAGATGTTCTATAGATGGCATTTAGATCCTAAAAAGTTGGCTTCTATGTATCCGAATGTACAGCCTAAATGTTGGAGGTGTGGTTCTCTCGATGCTACATATTATCATATATGGTGGACCTGCCAAAAGGTTAAGGCATTTTGGATAAAAATATGGTGGGTCATGCAAAATGTTTTTAAAAGAAGGATAAAGTTTAGTCCTCAGTTATTTTTACTAGGTATATGTACTGACTTTACAGTGGTAGAGACCAATTTGATTCTGCACCTGATAACTGCAACAAGATTGTTGGTGGCGCAATATTGGAAGAAGGAAGACTTGCCTACAATCCAAGAATGGACATTGAAAGTAACAAACTTAGCTGAAATGGCTAAAATATCGGCATATCTCAAAGATCATTCAAATGAGAGATATAAACGAGACTGGAAAAAATGGATTGACTATATACAAAATAAATACGCGACTAAGAAATTCCAGTTAGCCTATGCTTAAGATCAGAAATGATTTAAACTGTTAAAAGTCAGTTCAGTAAGAAGAAGCTAAGGTCAATCTAGAATGTCATTAATTTCTTTATTTCTTTTTTCTCAATAGATTTTAGACTGTGTTAGTTAAAAATCCATACCGGGTACGGGTTCTGGGAAGTCGGGGGGGGGGAAGGAGGAAGGGGGGTGGGGGGTGGAGGGAGGGAGGGGTACACACAACAAAAAAAATTGTACTTCAATGTCTTAATGATTGACAAATGATGACATATTTGTGTTTTCTTTTTTTAAAGAAAAATAAAAAAGTTCTGTTTAAAAAAAAAAAAAAAGTAAAGGTTCCCCTTGCACATATGTGCTAATTGTTCCTGACTCTAGAGGGTGGTGCTCATCTCTGTTTCAAAGCCAAAGAGCCAACACTGTCCAAAGTGTTCGTAGTCATGTCGCCGCATGACTAAATGCCGAGGGCACATGGAACACTATTACCTTCCTACCAAAGGGCGGCCTTTGATACCATCGAACATGGTATCCTTCTGCGACGGTTGCGAGAGGTGGGGGTGGGAGGCACCGTTCTTCGGTGGTTCTCCTCCTACCTCTCGGACAGGTCGCAGTCGGTGTTGGTTGGAGGGCAGAGGTCGACCCCTAGGCCCCTTAAGTATGGGGTGCCACAGGATTCGGTCCTGTCCCCCCTCCTGTTTAACATCTACATGAAGCCGCTGGGTGAGATCATTCGGCGGCACTGGATAAAATATCACCAGTACGTGGATGATACACAGTTGTATCTGTCTGCCCCGTGCCAACTCAGTGAAGTGGTTGACGTGATGTGTCAGTGCCTGGAGGCTGTCAGGGGCTGAATGGGGGTAAACAAACTTGCTCTCAATCCTGACAAGACCGAGTGGCTTGTGTTTTTCCCTCCCAATAATTGGCCATGTATTCCAACTCTCAGGCTGGGGGGTGAAATTATACGCCCCTCAGGCAGGGTTCGCAATTTTGGAGTCCTCCTGGATCCACAGCTGACTTTAGATCACCATTTGTCGGCTGTGACCAGGGGGGCATTTGCCCAGGTCCGCCTGGTGCACCAATTGCGTCCCTACCTGAACCGGAAGGCTCTCACAACAGTCACTCACGCTCTTGTGACCTCAAGACTGGACTACTGCAATGCGCTCTACATGGGGCAGCCCTTGAAGAGTGTTTGGAGACTTCAGCTTGTCCAGAATGCAGCCGCGCGAGCAATTGTGGGTGCATCTTGGTACACCCACGTTACACCTATCTGCCGCGAACTGCACTGGCTGCCTATTGGTCTCCGGATACGCTTCAAGGTGCTAGTCGTCACTTATAAAGCCCTACATGGTATTGGACCTGGGTACTTGAGAGACCACCTCCTGCCGATTACCTCCCAAAGACCCATTAGATCCCACAGACTAGGCCTCCTCCATCTGCCAGCCAATGCCGGCTGTCAACTACCCGGAGGAGGGCCTTCTCTGTGGCTGCTCCGGCCCTCTGGAATGATCTCCCCATGGAGATTCGGACCCTCACCACCCTTCAGGCTTTCCATAAAGCCGTTAAGACCTGGCTGTTCCAGCAGGCCTGGGGCTGCTGAGTTCCATCCCCACTCGAACTGGTATGCTTGTTGAGACTTTTTAAATTGGTTCTGTATTGTTGTTTGTCTGTTTTCTTTTCTTTTTGTATTGTTTCCCCTCCCTTTCGGTTTTGTTAGACGCCCTGAGTCCCTCGGGAATAGGGCGGCATACAAGTTGAATAAAACCACTAAACCAAACCAAACCAAAGGTGGTCACTATTTTTCTACTTGCATTTTGTACGTGCTTTCGAACTGCTAGGTTGGCAGAAGCTGAGCCAAGTAACGTGAGCTCACTCTGTTACATGGTGCTAGGGATTTGAACTGCCAAACTGCTGAGCTTTCTGATTGACAAGCATCTTAGCCACTGAGCCACCGCATCCCCTAATGGATATATAGACAACTCCTTACTTGTATAATCTTCAGATCTTTTTCTTCTGTCCTGAGAAAAACTTTCCAGCTTGAGGAACCCTGGGCAATGTTAGTTTTCCTTGACAATGAATTAAAACCAGGCAAAGTAGGAAGGTGGGAGAACTGAACTGTTCAGGCCTTGTAAGAGTAATTTAGCAGGTGCTTTCTTTATAGGTTTCTCTTTGTTGACCTCTGCCATCGGCCATCTCCTTAACCTTCTCCCTTTATACCACCTTCAACCTTCTCCCTTTATCCCACCTCCTTCATTAAAGATTATCTTCCCTTCTGGTGTCTATCATTATTCCAGAGATCCTTACAGTTAAATTCAATTAAAAATAGTAAAAGTAGCCATGGTGATCTGATCCCAGTTGTGCTTTTAAAACTTAGTATAGAATGGTAGCCCCTCTCTTGGCCACCTCTTTATTTATTCATTTTGATCAATGCCTAATGAGTGAAACCATTAAATAATCATTTCAATTTAAAAAAAGGTTAAAAGTCAGTTCCAGTCAATTATCACCTTGTTAGTGTGTTAAATAAGGAGATTATATGCTCACATCTCTACATGAAATTGATGGATTCAAGAAAATATTTCAGCCATAAAACAAGCCTGCTTTAGGCAAAGTTTCTTGATTTCTGACCAAGCCATCATTTTATCACATCTGGCTGAGCAATATTCTATCCTCCCTCTCAGACCCTTTAAATAGCATCCACTGATCTAAAGTTAGCTTAGGATTCAACAATTCCTCTATGATTGGTTCCTGTTGGTGTTCATAGAAGAAGAGTGTTGGACCCTAGGCCCCTGCCATTTGGGCTGCCTCAGGTCTCAAATCTTTCACCTTTCCTTTATAATATCTACATGAAATCACTGGGGGAAGTCATCCATTGTGCATCATCATCAGCATGCTGATGATACCCAATTATATATCTTCCTCCATAGCAGGATAGGTGATGTTGCAATGGTGATGGCCTTGCACCTGGAGGCTTTCAGGATCTGGCCTTGGCTCAACTATGGCAAGATGGAGTGCCCCCTAGGGCACAGATGATACTCCATCTTTGATTTTGGATGGACTTGCCTTTCTCTGGACTGATACACAATTTTGGGGTTCTTCTGAACTGTTGGCTCCTGCTCAAGGAGCAAGTGACAGCCATGGCTATGGGGATTTTGCACTGATTCATCTGGTGTACCAGTTGACCCTTTTCCTTGATCTGTAGGCCTTTCTCACTGTCACTCATGCATTGGTCACCTCTGAATTGGATTACTTCACTATGCTATACCTGGGGCTGCCATTGAAATCATCCAAATAACTACATGCAGTTATGGTTGCCCCATGTAAAATTTTTGTGGTACAAGCTGTATATAAGCTGTAGTGACTTCTAGTTTCCTTCCAGATGCAATTCAAAGGGCTAGGTATTACTTTCAAAGCCCCATGTGGCACAGGATCAGATTATATCAGTTTAGATTAGATTACCAGATTAGATAGGGTTGGCCCACTTGTAGACCCTTGCTGTAACAATCCCACTTATGGGACTAGGAAGCCCCTGCTCTATGGAACATCCTTCTCCCTGAGGTTGACAGGCCTCTACCATCCTAGCCTTCCAAAAAGCACTGAAGACCTGGCTTTCCCCCAAATTCTGGGATAAGAAGAGGTGACTCCGTGTCAGAAATTTATCTTGGTGCCATGGGTTTTTTTTGGGGGGGGGGGGTGGCTTGTAAATGGTTAGGTTTTTAATGTAGTTTTTATGTTGTTTTATTACTTATTTGTTTTAATCCTTAATTGGGAGGCACATCGATTTTGGTATAAGTTGGGTGGCTATATAGATGTTTTAAATAAATGAATAAAATTATGGATTCTGTGGACTAATTCTAATGCTTCATGGGGATAACTTTGGGAAAGTTAAATATGATGTCAAGGGTACAGGGGCTTGAATTCTGCTCCCATTTCTGTTAATATTTTTAAGTTAAAAATATTTAAACTTAAATATTTTAACCCTCTCCAAATGCAAATCTCACCCTTCTTCACTTAATCATATTAATTTTCATGCTCCTTTAATGCTGATGGTAATTATTTCCCTGACCCAAGCTGGCTTTCACCATAACCCTTAGGAGTTGGCTGAATATTGCCAAATTGAGAGTCTAGGAATAAACTATTCTAAAACTGGAGCTGATCTTCATAGAGAAACATCACCAATACAAGTTGTTTTTTTTTTAACCAAGGAACTAGAAGTATTTAAATATTTATTTATTTTTTTGAAAATTTTATTAATTTCATATATACATTCACAATTATATGATCTCATAACTGTTATTAATAATATGTATTTATAACAATTTTTCCCCTACCGTTGACAATATACTTGAAATTGCTTTCTTACCATCCCATAACTCCATCTTATCTTACAACATTCCTACTTCTTCTTCCTTCCTTCCCTCCTTCCTTCCCTCCTTTCTTCTCTCCTACTCTCCTTCCTTCCCTCCTTCCTTCCCTCCCTCCTTTCCCCTTCCCTCCCCCTTTCTTCTCTCCTTCTCTCCTTCCCTCCTCCTTCCCTGCTTCCTTCCCTCCTTCCTTCCCTCCTTTCTTCTCTCCTCCTCTCCTTCCTTCCCTCCTTCCTTGCCTCCCTCCTTTCCCCTTCCCTCCCCCTTTCTTCTCTCCTTCTCTCCTTCCCTCCTCCTTCCCTGCTTCCTTCCCTCCTTCCTTCCCTCCTTTCTTCTCTCCTCCTCTCCTTCCTTTCCCCCTTCCTTTCCTCCTTCCTTCCCCCCTTCCTTCTCTCCTACATTCCCTCCTTCCTTCCCTCCTTTCTTCTCTCCTTCTCTCCTTCCTTCCCTCCTTCCTTCCTTCCTTTCTTCTCTCCTTCTCTCCTTCCTGTATTTAAATATTTAGTTAACTATTTTCTGCTTTCTAATTCCTGGACCTAACAAATTTGAGAGGTTATGGCCCAAGTTCAAAAAGATGCCGGTGCAAATATTATATTTTCTAGCTGCAATTGGAACATAACATTCCCTGCAGCTATTTAAGTATATAATGCTAAGGTGCTGAACCTATTATTGTTTAGTGTCAATTTTTGTGCTTACCCTGATTTTGAAGTTATTCAAACTAGAGCAATTAGAATCCTGTTGTGAGCCTCCCATACCAATCCAATTGTCTTTCTCCAGTTAGAACTTGGATGTCTCTCTATAGCAGCCTGAGTGAGAATCTACTGCCTAAAATATTGGATGAGACAGATTCTCCAGGTTGAATCACTGGCCCGGCTCACTTTTGTTGATGAGGTCATTTTCATCTGAAAGGAGAATACTGCCAGTGACTTGTCCATTTGTGGCGTTTCTGCCTCATTCCTAATATCCCTTGAAATTGATAAAGCCATGTGCTCTTGATCTGGATATACAGAACGTGAGATCTAATATTCCATCTTATTGTCTCAAAGACCTTTTTTATAACCGTTCCATGAACTCTAACTCTTCTTACAGGATTGATTTTGCTGCACATCGAATAGCACTCACACTAGGAAAGTTTAATGCCTTACTGTATCTTCAGCATCACTGGGGGAACATACAATAACACATATTATCTGATATGTTTCTGCTTCTGTTACTGAGGGAGAACTTCAGTGGAATCAGTGGTATGGTATTAATCACAGACCTGGAAGGACCTATTCCAAGCCTCTGCCCAAGGCAGGAAATCTTATATCATTCTGGACAAATGTTTGTCCTTTTTTTTTTTTTTGAAAACCTTGATGGAGCTCCCACAAGTCAGGGAGGTAAGCTATTCTACTGATTAACTATTCTCACTTTCAAGAAATTCCAGGTTGAATTTCTCTCTGAGGACCTTCAAGCTATTGCTTCTTGCTCTGTCTTCAGGTGCTTTAGAGAATAAATCAATCATCTCTTCCCAGTAGGTCTTACTTATTGTCCCTTGATCATCCCTCAGCATGCAAAGTTCATGTCGCTCACTTATGGAGGAGGGCATTAACCAAAGTTATTCACTTTTTTACTGCTGACTTTTCATGTGAAATTTCTAGGAATGTAGCCAAATTCTTCTCAATCACAATGACTATTAGGCTTTGGAATCAACTTTTAGACCTGTTGGGGGGTGGGTGGGTGTTGATTTCTTGATTTTTAGATAACTGTTAATTACTCTAAGTTTTTTTTAAAAACTAATTCTGAATTGCTTAGTTTTTTACTATAAATCAATAAAGTAAATAACAGAAATGAACCTGCTCTTGAATGTACTAAAAACTTACAAACGATGAATGGAGTATATATTATAAAGTGCCTAGCCCATTCTTTTTGTATACATTCCTTGTAGTTCCATTGTAAATTTATGTCCACTCATTTGGTCTATTTCTTTTTATTTTTATTTACTTGACAAAAAATACTGCCTGGACAATATAAGAGACAATTAATATTTAAACATTTTAGCTTGATTGATAGTGCTAAACAGAATTTGCCTATTAATCTATTTTTGCAAAAATACAGGAAGATAATTTCTCCCCTTATTCCCACGATAAATTTTCAGTCAGAGAAAATCCCAGTTTGAACATTGCATTCCTTTCTTTAATTCATGAATTAAAGGTGAAATAATCATTTAGATAAGATTATTGCTAATCCTATTTTTAAACAATCTGTGATATAAGATAAGAAGTCTGGATGGATTAAAACTGAGGATTGGCCATAAATCGCAATATTTTTTGATTAAGCAATTTGGCCTACATGATTTAGCTGCCCTTCTGAACTCCTGAAATAAAATATATTTCAGATGATTTCAAATCAATAGGATTTTAATAGATTATTAAGGCAACTATCCATTATCCAATAGAACACTTTGGAAAAAGTTGTAAAATCCTATATTAACAAGTCAATGGTTAAAATTTAAAGTTTTCTCATGACTTTAAGACATTCAAAAGATATTTTTTTATGTTTTTGGATCCAAGTGATGTTTGGAACATACTGGCTGTCAATACTATTAGGTGGAAGTATAAAATGATGTAAAGAACAGTACATTTATGATACAGGCTTGTCCAATATTGTATTGTTCTACTTTGGTTAAATATCTCTGTATTCATCTATATCAGTGCTGTAAAACTCCTGACCTGCAGGCCGGATGTGTCACGTGCTGGTTACGCTCACACTCGGTTTAGTGAAGGGGAAAAAAGTCCGATATGTCATGTAACGCTGCCATGACAATGTGAGTTTGACATCCCTGATCTACATGGTTTAGAAAGAGTATTAAATATAAATATGTCAGTATGATGTTCAACTATATATAGTTCAATAAATATAGAATTCTGGATTGTCAAATGTGCAACAAATATTATTTGTTATAATAGGAAGTTAGTGACATATCAAATGTCCTTTGCTGACTCTCTGTTATGTAATAGAAAGACCTTTTAACGTAAAAGATGTAATTTTTTTATTTCAAAGAAAAATAAAACCTACAAGAAACTAAGTTTGTTTACTCTTTCTCAACATTCCAACCTATGAGTAAATTTCTGATTAATATTTTTCCAATATATATTTTTTAAAAGTATATCCATAAATAAATATGCCAAACAAATAGATAATGATCACTGCAGTTGCATTTTAAAGTGTTTGTCTTTCTTAAAAAAAAATTAAAAAATATGTTTTCTGCGGGACTAGAGATTTTTCCATGGCATTTTCTGGAAAAGCTTAAGGGGGGAGTATAGATTTTTGATTTTTCCTAAAAGCAAGAAATATTAGCTGGACTTTTATTATTAGCTAGTGTTTGTCCCATCATTTGTTCAATCATAAATCCACTGGAAATACAGACCCCCAAATCAATTCTTAACATAGTGGAGTTCTTTTTTAATCTCTACTTGAATCCTATAGCATCCTTAGCCTGATATTCTCTGAAATCAATAATATTTCAACATATTTTTTTATTTCTTAACTGATGTCATTTCATTACCTAAACGTTATGTGATAATGCTTGTATCTGCTTCGTAGTTTGTCATAAATTATGACTGGATGGCCAGAAGAAATTTCACTCCTTTGTATTCTGCAGCCAAATATCATCTATTGCCAGAGGAAAAAAATAATATGTGTAAACAGCTTCTTAAAATTATTTTAAGGAAACATCAATGAACTGCGTCTGTCCTTCAACGTGACATCTGGATTAGAAAGGACACAGTCAAAAAGAATATTATTTCAAAATGCCTTACTATTTCTGGTCTCTTACTGTAGACCAGAAGTTCAAATATATCTGTTTGTGATGAGTTATGTCTATGTATAATTACATACCACAGTAGTTTCTCCCAAAATATTTCTTCCAGAATAAAGAAACAGCTGTTCAGCATTAACAATGTATGCTTGGATTTAGCAGCAATATTTTTCACCACTCCTTTGACAACTGACAAATAATAAATGCCCTTGGAGATCTCATTAAATATACAAATTAAAGTGTATACTGAATTTACTACTCAAAGTAATACTTTAAAAAAGGAGTTTCACCTTGTAATGTATTAAACACAGGGGAATGAATTCAAACAGACTTCAAATTTAAATCAAATATTAATAATGTTTTCTTTTTTGCCTTTCTATGTGTTAACAAGTATTGTGTGTGTGTATCTATCAGTAGTAATATTAAATATGGATCTGTATGTACATGTATATATAATAGCATTTTAATAAATCTCTCAGTTCTCATTAACATTCAACTAGCTATTGAGTAAAAGAAAGCAAATGTTGCTTCAACAAACACCATAGCTGTCAATCTTCAGCTCTTTTTAGCACTCTTTGGAGACTGTCAGATCCAAAGAGGGTTGGAAGTAATATTATCCTGCCATTGTTCTATTTTAAGGTTTTATGAAAGGTATTCATTGTCATAGTTTAAACAGACACTCAAGAATAGAAAATTCAAACTAAAAATCAAAAGCCTGATGTGGAATCAGTAAATTATTAAAAAGGATGCACACTGGGACAGGACTCTATGGGATACTCTTGAGTAGAGAGTATCTTGGAATTAGTCATGACACCTGAATATTCGGAAGAAAACTATAATCTCCCAAAGTAAAATGGCCCCATTTACAAGGAACGGATCGGAAAGCAATGCTGTGGTGTGAAGAATCAATTAAAATCTTTTATTTATTGATTTATTTTGCATGGAAATGAAGAAGGAAAGGATATTTTCTTCATCCCAGCTTCAAAAGCTGATGGGACTGGAAGCTGAACATGATAGGGATATTAGTAATGAGGTGGCTTCCTTGCCATTTCTAAGATCCACTAAATAACTTAGCCGCCCAGAATGCATTCTTACAACAAATGCAAACAGCCAGAGGACCTGCTGCTACAGGTAATCCATATTTAGCAATACCACAATTGGAACCAGAAGCTTTGTCATTAAGTGAAGTGCTTGTTAAGTTGAACAGTGACTGTGCGTACAATCTTACTTCACCTTCCTTTGCTTTACAGATCTATGAAGGTTGTAAATCCAGCATGTCACAAAGTTACTTTTTCATTTTTTCGAACTGTCATGCTTACACTGAAACTATGTCTGGTGCCTCATGGACCATACTTGTCACAAGGGATTTGTGAATTCATGGGACTTCTCTTAGCACAAAACACATATCTAGTGATATGTGTTTCTTACAAACATTAGGAGTATTCTAATTTTTGTTCTCAGGCATGTAAACAATTAACAATTTAATTACAGCAGCTACATTCCCTTGGTCTCCTGTCTTTTTTTTCTTTCTTTCTTTCTTTCTTTCTGCAGCATAACAGCAAGAAATGGAGACTGGATTTATGAGTAGCTGGGAGTGTTCACAGGGAATAATTTAAAAAAGCAAGGTGAAAATTCCAGTGACACAATGCTCTCTCCTTTAAGCATGTATATGACATTAAGGCATTGACAAAATGGATGAGATTTCAATCACTCTGCTTTTCGACTTTTTTTTTTTATCACCCTGCAGATACTACCAGGAGCTGTCCTAGTAGTATACGTTGCTACTTAAATTTGAGAATTACTGCTCAAAGTCAGTTTTGTGTAGTGGTTAAGGCACCAGACTAGGAACAAGGAGAATGGATTTCTAGTTCTACTTTAGACATGAAGCCATCCAAGTCATGTTCCATCAGTCCTATGAAGAAAAAGGCAAAAACGTTCAAAAACTCATGCCAAGAAAACTGCAGAGGCTAATCTAGGCAGCCACAAGAAATCAACACTGACTCAAAGGCATAGTATAATATCAAACAGCATAGGCGGGCATGGAATTTTGCAAGTACACTAGACAGTTAAAGAAGAAAACAGGAAAATGGAAGAATATTGGATGAACAGTAAAGAAGATACACGAAAGCTAATACATCACAAAGGCTTACTGAACACTGAACAGACCACACCAATCTAAAAGAAAGACCAAATAAAAAGTAGAAAACAGACCGAGGCAAGACAAAGTATTAGGTGGCCAGTATATTAAAAACATAGGAGGCAAAGCAGATAACAGCAAAACCTGGCAGTAACTAAGAGCAAGAAAGTTGAAGAGTGAGCCAATTTTGGCTGCACAAGACCAGACTTTAAGAACAAATGGATATAAATCCAGAATTGAGAAGACAATAGGCAGCCAATGCCACCTCTGCAAAAAAGCTGAAGTGAAGCATCTAGTTAGCTACTGCAAAATCACACACAGACAACGGTGTGACAAAGTAGCAACAATTACATAAGGCCACACTTCTTGGATCTGCACAAATACTATGCTGATTCATTATAACATCCTAAATTCTTGGAAATAACTTGATGTATACTGATGAGAGGAGATGGTGGAGGAGGAGCAGAGAAGTGGAGGAGGCAGACATGAAGAGGAGGTGGAGAGAAAGAGGAGGAAGAGGTAAAGAAGGAGGAGGGAGTTTTTCTCTTCTGGTTGCCATAAATACCATTTGCAGGGAGTAGAAACCATACCTCATTGCCATCTATTCTACTTTACCTTCACAGGATCTAAACCCTAAACGTACTTCCACTTCAAAAATATTACTCTTGGGTCTCTTGGAACCAACAAGCCGTCAACAGCCAGTACTGGTGTGGAATCCATGTTGGTTTTGCAAGCCACACTACGGCCTTCTTCCCTCTTTTTAAACCTTTGCTTCTCTCTTCTCCCTTGCCAGCTCAGCAACAGTTTCTCTTCCTTTTTATTCCTATGGGAAAATTCCTGTCCATGAGAAAGTATAGTGAGCATGTTTGGTTGAATATTTGACAGGGTAGCTGGCAACTCTGGGCTGTAATGTGTTATCACAGTGCCAAATGGTCAAACTGGTAGAAATGTTGCTGCTGCTATGCTACTACCATCTGCAAAGAAACACCATCAGAAGCAGAAACAGCCCCAAAACCTATAATCTCTCCCCTGAGAGAACTGGAGAATTTCTGCTCAATGAAAAATTCATTCAAGTCCCACACATACATTTCCCCTCCAAACAGAGCTTAGAAGGCTTTAAAAAAAACTAGGTTGGGAAAAACTGGATAATAATGGAAATGGATAAAGATTTCATTGTGGAAAAAAAATCCCAAATCCTCTTCATTTAAATGAACTGGAAAAGAATAATAACATTAACCGGCAGCTTTGTAAGATTCCCCAGGACTGCGTGAAATTATGGTGACAGCTGTCATTTATCTACTGAATAAACAGACACTAGCTTGGGCTTCATTTTTCTTCAAATGCATAGCATTTCAAATTTTATAGCTGGCTCTTTTTTATTCATGGCAAAAATCTGCATAATTCATGGCATGCTGGCTAAAATTCCATGAACCATGTCTGTATATAAGGATAGTTTGCATCAAGAAAGGTACGAAGTATTTGCCTCCAGAATCAGCTGCAAAAGTGGAATTAAAAGTTAAAGCTTATTTTATAGCAAAACATGGAAACCACTGATAGGAAGGCATGGTGTACAACTCCCACAGCCCAGCTCGAAAAGGCTTCAGGAGCCCCTCAGTGTGCACACTAACAATCTTGCAGACATGAATCTAAGACATTAGATTCAGGATTCAAATTATATTTAGTAGTTTACAGCTTTCTGCCTCTATATAGAATCTTTTCTGGAAATCAATATAATGAATGAGAAATGCATTGTAGCTATTTATTCTTTTACAAAAAATCTGTGTGATTTGGGTAAGGAATACCCTGGAATTGATTAAATATTCAAGATGTCTTCTCATAGGAGCCTTTATAGAAAATTCCCTACTTGACATTATCTGAAGTGTTTTGTTTATGCAGGATTGGTATCTTGAGTCCCAGTTGTTGGGAAAACATACTGATTTTGAGAACATAGATATCGTATGGGCTTAACAGATGGCTAATTCATTGAAAATTGTCACATCTGTGTAATCAAATGTATTGCATAAGACTTCACAACTCTTGTTATAATTGAAGCCCTGATTTATCAGTAGTTTGGTAATTAGTCCAGGAGAATCCATAAGTCATTGGTAAAACCCAGATAAGGCAATCCAACTATCTATCTGCATCTTTCAAATGTTGTCTCAAAATAGCTTATAGCAAGGCTGTGTTATGTAACTGGTTCTGTGTCCAGTTCATGTGAATTCTTCTGAAATTGAAGACCACCAGAAGACAACAGACAACCACGGCTGCAGATGGCATTCCCCCCAAACACAAGTGTTTAAATACATACCAAGACCAGACAACAACTTACACTGAAAACCTTCTGTCAGCTTAATACTCTTTTTATAGGTTACATTTATTTGATTATTTATTTATTTATTTACTTCTTTGTGTTGTCCATCTCACTGATAAAGTGATTCTGGACAGCTTTCTGATGCTTTCTCCCAAAGGAAGGCTTCTTGTAAAGTTCAAGAAAAATTCACCTTTATATATTACCATGTGATCTTGGGTAACTGTATAAATTATTATCAGAATTGATTGATTTCTAATTTAGATAATACCCCTGGATTAGGAATACATCTGTGTCTAAAATGATAAAACTGTGGAACAAACTTTATTATGGTTAATGACCAGTGCAAAAAAGAAAAAAAATACAGCAAAATATCCATATGCCTAGAAATAAAATAGGTAAATCAATCGTAATATAAAAAATTATAGACACCAAACTTATAAAACATTTTGAGCTGGCCTAATTAATTAAACTTATAAAACCTATTATCCATAAAATCTATTTACTTTATTTGGTACTTTATTACCCTTGGTTGGGGGTACATTAAAGAAAGAGTAAGAAAATAATAATAGAGAAAATAATTTTATGACATACAATATTAAAGGGAGATAGAGTAGAATAACAGCGTTGGAAGGGACCTTGGAGGTATTCTAGTTCAACCCACTGCCTAGGCAGGAAACCCTACACCACTTCAGACAAATGGTTGTCCAATCTCTTCTTAAAAACTTCCAGTGTTGGGGCATTCACAACTTATGGAGGCAAATTGTTCCACTGATTGTTCTAACTGTCAGGAAAGTTCTCCGCAGTTCTAAGTTGCTTCTCTCCTTGATTAGTTTCCACCCTTTGCTTCTTGTTCTACCCTCAGGTGCTTTGGAGAATAGTTTGACTCCCTCTTCTTTGTGGCAGCTCCTGAGATATTGGAACACTTCTATCATGTCTCCCTTAATCCTTCTTTTCATTAAACTAGACATAATCAGTTCCTGCAACCATTCTTCATCTGTTTTAACCTCCACCCTCCTAATCATCTTTGTTGCTCTTCTCTGCACTTTCTAGAATCTCAACATCCTTTTTACATCGTGATGACCAAAACTGGATGCAGTATTCCAAGTGTGGCCTTACCGAGGCATTATAAAGTGATTTTAACACTGCATGTGATCTTGATTTTATCCCTCTGTTTATGCAGCCTAAAACTGTATTGGCTTTTTTGGCAGCTGCTGCACATGGCTGGCTCAGGTAACAGGTAGATATTTGCCTTGCTAAGCCTGCTGAAGCTTTTTTTAAAAAATATGTAAGGCATTTATGCTTCCATACAATTTGTGCAGAGATATATCTCAGCAAAATAAACAATTTTGGGAATGTCCTTTAAACCTTTAAATAAATTACTTTTCAGTGTCTGGCTTGTTCATACTTCTTATTAAGTATCATAAAGAATGTGAACCATTGATTCTATTTCTCCCTTCCTATTGGCAGTCTTTCTGGATATGGATCCTTCATAAATACTGTAAGGCAGAAAATATTAATGTGTGTCCTTGAAAAGGCCCATCTAATTTGTAAAAAAAAATAACATTCTGTCAATAATTATCTGGGGCATATTTCCACTAATGAGTGAAAAAAAGCATGAGGTTTAGGCCAGCTCCCTCTGGTGCTCCATATCAGCTGCCTTTTAACTAGTAGCATTCCATAGTTGGCTTAGAAATTCAGGGGGTAGCCACCAGGAATGAGCTACAGACTCAACCAACTGGGCAATTATCTTTATATTTATCCATGAAGAACAGTGGAAGAAGTCCACTGAGGTTTCAAGTAACTCTGACCTAAGGCTATCATTAGGAGGGGGAAAAGAAGCATTAACTTCTTCCCTTAGTTATCTGGAATCCTGTGAGATGAAATCCATGACAACTAAAAGCCACAGTGTTCAGAGTAGCTGGTTGGAGCTACTGACTGGCTTCATATCTTGTACTGAACCGTTTGTTTGTTTGTTTGTTTGTGGCTTTGAAGTTTTTGGTTATGTGCATTGGAAGATGTGATGGTCAGGGGCCTCACTTTGACATTTGGGGCATAGAAGTTGCAGAAAGTGGGCAAGGGTGAAAATGAACAGTATTGTATGTGACTGGAACCAGGATTTTCAAGTGTTTTGCCAGGTTTTGCCAGGTTCTTGAGTTGGAAGAATTGGCTCCAGAGAAACTAGCCCTGGACAACTGTCAGCCTCGGGAGATGGCCAATAATCAAGCACTTGAAACTGACTCAGTCAGGTGTGAAATGAGTCAGATGATGGAGCAAATGCCCACTCCAAAAATGTGCTGCAAGCAGAGGGGATCTGAAAGAAGAGGTGCTGTTGTCAACCTCTTGAGCAATCAAGGCAACCAAAACCTTAATTAGGTCAAATATAGTGGAGGTAGCTGCCATTGGCTACTGGCGCTTTGTTGGAAACAACCTAGCATACTTTCCTGCCATTCTCTCTCCTTTTATTAGGAACCTTCATTATAAACATATCAGGGGTGGGTTCCTGCCAGTTCTAACCTCTTCTATAGAAGAGGTTCCACAAATCTACAGTGCCATTTAGAACCAGTTCCAGTTCCCTCCTCCCGCCCGTCCGCACATCATGAAGATGAAGAGCGAGAGGAGGAATTCTGGGAGTTGAAGTCCACAAGTCATAAAGCTGTCAAGTTTGAACATCACTTGGGTTTTTTTTCTAAAGGGTTAGGGGTGCAAGGGTCTTGTAACTTGACAGGTTTAAGACTTGCGTGCTTCAAATGCCAGAGTTTCTGAGCCAACGTTTTGGTTGCTAAGCAAGAGCGTTGTTAAGTGATTTTCACCACATTTTACAAGTTGGCCATGCCCACCCAGTCACATGACTGCCAAGCCACTCCCACTTAGTCACATGACCGGCAAGCCACTCCCACAAAGCAGGATACGCCTACAGAAGAGGTTGTAAAAATTTTGAAACCCACCACTGAAACATATGATCACTTTACATTGTTTGATAGGAAAATGAAGCATGGAGATAGAAAATCGAAATACTGAAGTAATTTTTTTTAAAAAAAAGTTACAATGTTAAAATCTTAAGGAGGAACTTTTGGTACTTTGTTTGTTTCCCTTTACCCCTATTCTCCCTAGAGAGTAATCACAAGTTTAGTATTTTTTTCTTATCTTGAAATATTGGAGAAAATTGCTTATACATAAATTCGTCTGTCTTGTATTTTTTAAATTGATCACTTAGTTTTTAATTATTAGAAACCATTTTCCAAATGGTTAAATGTGGCTTGCTGTGTTATGTTATCACATGGAAGTCTGCTTTGTTTGAATTTAGTTACATTACATTCAATGGCTATTCGAACCTTATTTCTTTTAATTTTTGATTGGCTGACTATACTTTGATGATGCCGAATTTCCGGATTGTTTCTGCAGTTACACTTCTATATGCTATGTGTAGCATCCCAGACAATCCTGCGGACCCTGCTCAAGATTAGATTAGATTAGATTTAATGAATTTATAGGCCGCCCAATCCCGAAGGACTCCGGGCTGCTTACAACAAATACATTTAAAAAATAGAAAAATTAAAAACAAAGAAACATAGATTTAAAAAGCCACAACATAGGACTTCCTGGGTGGGACTTACTGATGGTAGCAGTTAAACACAGCTGCTCCCGTATTACCAGTGGTGTTATCTGTTAAGATGATCATCTATCAGACATCTGACAGACACCTTCCTCTTCGGGAAAAGAAGGGAAAGGAGAGAAGTTTTGTGAAGCAAATGCCTTTCTGATCTTTGCAGCTTCTGTGTCTGTGAAGAGAAGGGGGGCCAGCTGAAGGCAGAACTGCTCCGTGCTGGAAATCTCTGGCTGCCTTGCAGCCCCAAGTAAGCTTCCCTCCCACTCAGTTCAAAGATTGAATTACTTCAAGATTAATCTTTTATTACATTTTCATTTTCCTTTATACAATCACTTAAATACTGTGCAGTTAAAAAAAGAAGCAATAAACAACTCATAACACTTCTATCCTACATACACCCTTCCTTCTACCCCTCCAACTTTCATTTCTCCCTTCCAACAATCCCCTCTTCTACTTCCCCTCCCCCTCAGCCATTCCTTTCTCCCCTTCCCACCATCTCACCCTCCTTACATTCCCTTCTCACTCCCTCTTAATTCCCCCCTCTTCTTTCCCTCTACACCTCGCTTCGGTGTATTTCTAGTATTCATTGGTCTATTTGTTTTGTACTAAAACAAAAGAAAAATAAAAGGAGAAGAAAGAAGAAAAGAAAAGAAAAAGAAAAAAAAGCAACAGTATCCAAGTGCATTCATTGTTCTGAAAATTGAGTCTATATTTCCACCCTCCCCCCCACCCACCCCCTGAACCCCCCTCCCTGACCCCCTTCCGACTTCCCAGATCCCATTCCCGGCATCGTTCTTTATCAAGCAAAGTCTGGAGTATATTGAAACCAAATAGATTAGAAGTTACAAAATAAAAAAATAAAAATAAAAATAAAGAACAAAAAAGAAAAGAATAATAAAAAGAAAAAAAAGGGGGGGAAACCCCCCCCAAGAAAGAGAAGTCAATAAACTCTCTAACATTAAACTCAGCTTCTCATTATTTTTAAAATCTTAAACAATGTCTTTACTCGCTTCCGCATATAAATTTTATACCTCCCATCCTGCCTTTACCCGTGTCCACATATATATTTTATCCTCATCCATTGCTCCTCTCATATTTACTCCACCCTCGTGTAGACTCTCCAGATAATCTTTCTTAACCTTGTATTCAAATAACAATTTATACAAAAATCAGCTTACATTCTGGATCAAGGTAATCTAATTGAACTTTCACTACCCTTCCATCTACCCCACGCCACCCGACTCCATTCATCCCAAACCACAATCCAAGAAAACTACGATCTCCGCTCTCCTCGCCCCAAAGAATAGATCATGCGCAGTTTAAATTAAGATTCAAACAAGTCTTATATAAGTCCCATACAATATATGTCCAAATTCAGCACCGCTTCTTTCAGTCTCAATATCTCTTCATCGGTATACAGCTTTGTCATTTTATACAGACAGGAGTCCTGAAATTTTATTCAGATTAAAGATTTAAGAAGTATTTTAAAGGCATAGCTGGATCTTTATTCTTTACTCTTCTGCCCTTCTGGAAGGGGAAAGCAACACCCTCCGCCTTGTAGCCACGTGTCCCGCTGCTTATCTTCTCCTTCTCCTTGTCTTTCTCCAAGTCCGGGTGAATCAGGAAGTCCCACCTTCAGAGTTTTGTAGTAAAAATCTCGGGCTTCGCAAACAGAATTGAGACGATATTTTTGGTTCTCAAATGTGACTGTGATACCAGATGGCACTTCCCATTTATATTGTATCTGAGAATCTCTGAGTTTTTCAGTTAAGAAAGTGTAGTCTCTCCTTGCTCTTAATATTTGAGATGGTATTTCTTTAAAAACAATCAAGTCCTGTCCATCGATTCACAGCTTGTTATTGTAGAACTTCTGTATTATCGCATTTCTGGATTCTCTTGTGGTGAAATATATAATTATGTCCCTCGGAAGCTGTCGTTGTTTTGCTACACATGAGTTCTGGCGATAAATTTTTTGAATCTGCCAATCAAAGTTAAATCCCGGACTTCCCCCCGAACGTCTGAAAGCCTCAAAAAAGGTCTGTTTCAAATTCTCCTGTTCCTTTTCACGCAATCCTCTGACTCTTATTGCAAACACAGTCTTATTGTAATTTATCATAACGAGTTGTTTTTGAGCATTTTCAACTTCCTGTTGTAACGTTTGAATTTTAGTTGTCAAATTAGAATTAGCTTTTTCCAAAAGTTCCAATTTGTCCTCCATTTCAGAAACATAGTCTGTCATAACAGTCATAACTCCGATCATATCTTCCCTTGTTTGAGCAATCTTGGCATCCAGTTTATCATATAAGTCCGATAAAAGTTGTTTAATTTCCTGTCTGAACTCTTTAAGGGTTTCAAAAAGAAATTCTTGCGTTAAGAGATCTCCAGTAGAGGGCGTGGGGGGCAAGGGCAGCGATTTTGTAACAATTTCTTGAGATGTATTATTAAGGAAACGCTTAGACTGCTTCGATTTGGGAGCCATTATAAAAAACGCACAAACAAACAAGCAAACAAACAAAGTCTCTGCTCCCCTCGGTTTTAAATGGGATACTATTTATAGACTTTTAACAGTTAATAAGGAGAAGTCTTCAGGAGAATAGAGCTGATTGAGTGTGTCATATATCAAACGCAGAAGCTATAAAATCGCCATCTTGTAACGCAGCTGGATAAGAAAGCCTTTTACAAAATTGAAGCTGGTATTTTGAATAGTAATAAGAAAAAAATTTACGACTTCAAGTTAATATTTGGTTTTGAGGCCATTTCAAAATTTATCTGCCTGCAGTTAATAAAACTCTATTGCCTGAATATGCAGCTTTAAGTAAAGAGGCTGAGTTCCCCTTTTATTTTGAAGTTTAAGGCTTGGCAAAACTTTCAGTGAGTAAACATTGTAACAAAACCGTTCAGCAGATTCATCACCATTTAACTTCCAGATAAGCAAAGTTAATGAAGGAATAAAGGAATAAAATTCTTGTAGAAATGAAACTAATTAAAAAGCTTCTGCTGGCCTATTGTGAAACCAAAACATATGATAAGCAATCTCTTTTGTTTTGAATTCTTGTTGAGAATTAACAAAAAGTGTTCATTATTACCGGAGAAACCAGCCTGCTCGGCGCCATTTTAAAAGCCTCTAAGTAAATAATTTTTCGGAGGAGAAAAAGAAAAGAAGCTAAAATGTTGATAAACAATTATTGTCCACAGAAATGGATTCAGCTCGTGATAAGATTAAATCAAACAAAACTTTGAACTGAGTGGGGGAGACCTACTTTGTCCTGCACAAGGCAGTTTGAAATTCCCAGCACGGACAGCCGTTCTGCCTTGGGCTAGCCCCCCTTTCCCTGCAAGCACAAAAGCTGCAAAAATCGAAGAGCATTTGCCAGCAAAACAATTTCTTCTTTCCTTCTTGCCTGAAGGATAAGAAAACCTGATAAGACGTCAAATGGAAGATCCTCTAAACAGGTACGTAGCCAGGAATTCAGAGGCAGCTGATTTTTTTGCTGCCACCACCAGCAGGCTCCTCCCAGGAAGCCCCCTAAAGATTGAATTACTTGATTTCAAAATGAGCAGAATTCGTATGTGAGAGCATTAATTGTTTATTTAAATCTAGCTTCTTTACAAGATTACAAGATCCTTTACAGGATCTTCTACAAGATCCTCTTCCGTTATTTTATCTATTTAAAGAGGTGTCTAAAATGGCGACGAGCCAGTTGAATTGCTGACTAACATTGTTTATCTAATTATACGGAGTTTCAAAACTTCAAAGAAAGGGAGTGAATTTCGCCTCACAGTCGGCCAACAGATCTTTACTAATTAGTTTCACTTTTAAAGTTTTAAAAGATTCTATGCTAATATAGAGACATTCAAAACAGAGGTGAATATGCTGAACTGTTTCGTTATAATGCTAATTTTTTGAAACCTTCTGCAAATTTTCTGCAAAGTCCTACAAAGTTTATTAAAAAAAAGCCGGGGAGGAACAGCCGGCCAGCAGTTTCTTATTAATTAGTTTCACTTCTCTGAAGAGTTTACAAGACTTTCCTCTTATCAACTTTGCTAATACATATTTCTGATATAGAGAAGTCCGAAATGGCGCTGAATATGCCGAGCTGCTTCATTACAATGCCTTTTTTTTCTCTCTGAAACCTTTTGAAAAATCCTAAAGAGCTAACAAAGGGGTGATTTAATACCTTTTTTTCGTAAGCTGCACAGCGGGCCAGTAGAGTTTGATTAATTGCTTGAAGATAAGACTTATAATGGCATCAAAATTAAATCCTGGGCTGAAACCTCCTCCTAGAAGCACATCCCCCATACCTGGCACAAAGTTGCAGCCTCCACCCTCTATGCCCCCTACTGGAGATGTGCTAATGAAACAACTTTTTTTGGAAACCTTCAGAGAATTCAGAGAGGAGATAAAGCAGGAAATAAAAGAGTTTGAGGTGGACCTATATGATAAACTTGATACTAGGTTTTCCAAAATAAATAATGATATGCTGGGACTTGTAACTGTACTGACAGAACATGTTTCTGGAATTGAAGATAACCTAGAGGTTCTTAATGAAGCTAATACAAATTTGACATCCCAAACTGAGGTGGTGCAACAAAAAGTTGAAAATGCTGAAAAACAAATTATTATTATGATACAGTACAGGCAGATGGAGCTAGCATTAAGAGTCAGAGAGTTGCGTGAGGATAAACACGAGAACTTGAAACAGATTTTTTCAGAGGCTTTTGATTGTCTGGTGGGAAAACCAGGGTGCAACTTTGATTGGAAGATTGATAAAGTTTATTGTGTTAATTCTTGGGCAGCAAAACAGAAGCAACTTCCCCGAGATGTAGTTATATACTTCACCACAAGAGAGTTCAGAAACATGATACTACAAGAGTCCTATAACACCAGGCTTCAAATTGGGGACCAGGACTTGATTGTTTTGAAAGAAATACCACCTCAAATGTTAAGAGCCAGGAGAGACTATGCTTTTTTGGTGGAAGAACTCAGAAACCGTCAGATACAGTACAGATGGGATGTACCATTTGGTATTATAATTACATTTGACAAGCAAAAATATCGTCTCAACTCCGTATGGAAAGCTTGTGATTTTTATCACAATATTCTGAAGGTGGGACACTCTGCACCATCTGGATCTGGAGAAAGACCACAAGAAGGACAAGATAGACAGCAAACCACACAACTACCAGACAAGATGTACCATCTTCCCTTCCCGGAAGGGCAAGGTGTTATGGAACAAGGACCTAGCCGTATGACTACCAGACGAATGGAAAAACAAGCTAAAAGGCAACAACCTCAACAATCACTGGCCATCGATCAAGGAGTTACAGCAACAAGCTCAGAAGCCATGGGAGGAGCTAGGCCAAAGGTTAAACAGGGCATGCAGGAGGCTCTAAAAAAGCTTCAGGTAACCAAAGATGACAACTAAGATTTTAACATGGAATGTCAATGGACTGAAGTCTCCACAGAAGAGAAAGAAAATATTTCACTATCTTAAACAGTTCAAGAATGATATAATTTGTTTGCAAGAAACTCATATCAAATCAACTTATCAAAAATATTTGCTTAACCCCAAACTGGGTCAACATTTTGTGACCTCTGCTACGGAAAAGAAAAATGGTATAGTTGTATACTTAAAAAAAGACATCAAAGCTGAACTAATTGAAGCAGATCCCTTTGGAAGATATATCGCGCTAGATCTAATCTTAGAAGGGAAAAAGACATTACTTTTGGGAATTTATGCTCCTAATCAACAGCAAGACGGATTCTATAGAAATCTTCATGCTAAATTAGTACAGTGGGACTATAAGTCTTGCATACTATTGGGTGACTGGAACGGTGTGATCGATACTAAAAGAGATAAGAAGACCTCTTGCCCAAATACTAAAACCCGAGCTAAGCTACCCAAACCTTTTTTTGACATGATGGACGACTTTGAATTGAGAGATATTTGGCGAGAAAGAAACGCAGAGGAATATGATTTCACCTTCTTTTCTGATAGACATCAATCCCTTTCAAGGATTGATTTTATACTAATCACTAATGATTTACTTTCTAGGGTGAAAAAGACAAAGATTGCGACTATTGTCCTTTCGGATCATAACCCAGTTTGGATGGAATTGGGAAGGGCAGTGCAGGCAAGAAGGTCTTGGAGGCTGAATGAAAACTTATTCAGATATGAAAAGTACATTAATGATTGTAAAAAATTGTTATCTGAATACTTTGTTTTGAATATGAATAAGGGTACACCTATGGAATTTGTATGGGATACAAACAAAGCGTATATGAGAGGAGTACTGATGAATATAAACAAATTACATAGACATAAACAAGGGCTAAAATGAACAGAATTGGAAGAGGAAATTAAAGGGAAAGAGTTGGAGTTAACATTGAATCCAGGCGATACAAAGGTTAAGGAAGCAATTACCATATTAAAATCTCAATTTGACATGTTGATCTCTGACCAGGTAGCCACTAGTTTATTATATGCAAAACACAACACTTTTTGTAACGCAAATAAACCAGGCAGATGGTTAGCTTATCAGATTAGGAAAAAAAGGAAAACTCGAAATGTAACCAAACTGATTTATAGAGGGAAGGAGGTGTTTCAACAGGAGGAGATTCAAAAGGCATTTCGGGAATTTTTTACAGAATTGTATAAAGGGGATAAAATTAAGGGTTTAGATATAGATAAATACTTAAAGAGAGAAAATACCCTTAGTTAGAGAAGAGCACAGGCAAAAGTTGAACCAACCAATAACCTCAGGGGAAATCTTGCAGGTAATTAAGCAATTAAAGTTAGGGAAAGTGCCAGGTACAGATGGCTTGACAGCGGTTTACTATAAAAATTTACAGTGGAGAGTAGAAATGGTAGAACCTCTTAGAGAATTATTTAATAAGATTCAAACGGAAGGTAAAGTGCCTCCATCTTGGAAGACAGCGTTTATATCTTTGATACCCAAAGAAGATCAAGATACTACCCAACCAAAAAATTATAGACCTATCTCATTACTTAATGTAGATTATAAAATTTTTACTAAAATACTAGCAAATAGGTTAATGTTGGTTATTCAACAATTGATACACACCGACCAAACAGGTTTTATACAGGGGAGACAGATGAAGAGTAATGTTAGATTAATTATTAATGCATTAGAATATTTGGGAAAGAACAACCAAATTCCTGCTGCGTTCATATTTCTGGATGCTGAGAAGGCCTTTGATTGAGTTAACTGGCAATTTCTGCTGAAGATATTGCAAAAAATGCAGATAGGAGATAGCTTTTTACAGTCAATTAAAGCAATATACCAACAACAAACAGCTCAAATCATAGTCAACGGAAGTTTAACAGACCCTTTTCAAATTGGAAAAGGTACAAGACAGGGCTGTTCTTTGTTCCCACTATTGTTCATTATAACTTTGGAAGTATTGTTGAATAAAATATGGTGCTTGGATGGTCTAAAAGGGATCAAGATTAGGCAGCAAGAATACAGAGTCCGCGCTTTTGCGGATGATTTGGTCATAATATTGGAACAACCGCAGGAATCTAGTATGGTTTTAATGAATACGATTAATCAATATGGTCAAGTGTCTGGTTTTAAAATAAATTTAGGAAAAACAAAAATATTAGCTATAAATATGAATACTAAACAAAAGGAAGAACTGGGAGGGATGCTAGGATGTGAGGTAGTCAAAAAAGTCAAATATCTTGGGGTTAATATTTTAACCTCAAACGGGAAATTATATAAGCACAATTATGAACCACTTTGGCATAGTATACAGTTAGAGATGAAAAATGGGAGAAATTGCACTTATCTTTGCTGTGTAGGATAGCGGCAGTGAAAATGAACATTTTACCAAAATTTTTATTTCTCCTCCAAATGTTACCTATACTTAAAAAAGATGCGAATCTTTTAGAATGGCAGAAGGGTATCAACAAATTTGTATGGGCAGGAAAGAAGCCGAGGGGAAAGATGAAAATAATGCAAGATGTACGCGAGAGAGGAGGCTTGAAATTACCTAATCTAAAATTATATTATGATGCAGTGGCGCTATCTGCAGTTAGTGATTGGACTCATTTAACCAACGATAGAATACTGAATATCGAGGGACACGATCTGGTATATGGTTGGCATGCTTACTTGTTATTCAACAAAAAATTGGATAAGAATTTTAAAAGTCATATTTTAAGAAATGCTTTACTGCGTGTCTGGAAAAAATACCAATCTAAACTAAATGACAAGATACCCATGTGGGCAATTCCTAGACATGCAATTGAAAATATGAACATAACACAAAAACAGGATAGAACCACCTACAGACAGCTTCTCACTTTGGAAAGGGGGTACTACAATTAAAATCTTTAGAGGTATTGAAAGAGGAGAAGGTAGTTCAAACATGGTTCCAGTATGGGCAATTACAGGCCAGGTGGAAAATAGACCAAAAAAGTGGTTTTATCCAAGTTGAGAATAATTTGTTTAAACAAATAAGAGATCAAAGTTTAATGCATATAAAGAGGATATATAATGTACTAATACAGATGGATTCAGAAACAGAATTAGTTAAAGATTGTATGATAAAGTGGGCTCAAAATATTGAAGAACCAATAATGTTGGACACATGGGAAAGAATATGGGTAAGAAATGTGAAATTTACACAAGCACAAAACCTGAGAGAAAATTTTTATAAGATGTTCTATAGATGGCATTTAGATCCTAAAAAGCTGGCTTCTATGTATCCGAATGTACAGCCTAAATGTTGGAGGTGTGGTTCTCTCGATGCTACATATTTTCATATATGGTGGACCTATCAAAAGGTTAAGGCATTTTGGATAAAAATGTGGTGGATTATGCAAAATATCTTTAAAAGAAGGATAAAGTTTACTCCTCAGTTATTTTTACTAGGCATATGTACTGACTTTACAGTAGTAGAGACTAACTTGGTTCTGCACCTAATAACGGCAGCAAGACTGTTGGTGGCGCAATACTGGAAGAAGGAAGACTTACCTACAACTCAAGAATGGACATTGAAAGTCACAAACTTAGCCGAGATGGCTAAAATATGGGCATATCTTAAAGATCATTCAAATGAGAGATATAAACGAGACTGGAAAAAATGGATTGACTATATACAAAACAAATACGGGACTAAGAAATTCCAGATAGCTTATGCTTAAGATTAGGAATAATCTAAACTGTTCAAAGTTAGTACAACAGGAAGAAGCTGAGTTCAATGTAGAGATGTTATTAACTTCTTTTTTTTAATTTCTTTTGTCTTAATATATTTTAGACTGTGTTTGTTAAAAATCTATACCGTGTACGGGCTCTGGGAAGTCGGGGGGGGGGAAGGGAGGTGGTGTGTTAGGGGGGAGGGGGAGGGGGGATATATAGTATGAGTTAGATTTCAACGCGATTTCACATGTATACTGTTTCTCTTTAATTTCACTGTAAAAATAGGACAAGCTGAATATATTGACATATAGTAGAAATACACCAAAGGAAGGAGTAGCGGGATAGAAGAAAGAGGGGTAGAGATGGCGGGAGAGAGGATTGGAGGGAGGGTGAGAAGGAAGGGAGGGAGTGGACTGGGAGAGAGGAGTGGTAGAGGGGGAGGGGAATGATGGAGGAAAGATGGAAAGTTGGAGGGGGCGAAAGAAAGAGGTGTATGGAGGGTTGAAGAGGTACAGTGGGTTTCTATTTTTGGGGGGTATTGTTGACAAGAGGAATTGCTGTGTTTATTGTTTAATGTTGTATGGCCCCGGTTATGCACAGTATATATGTGACTGTATGTAAATGAAAAATGGAAAAAATAAAAACACATTTTACGACAAAAAAGCCACAACATACACCCAATCTAATCGGGGCTGGACCTCAGTCATGAGGTCAACAGCCCGGGGCCTGCCGGAATAGCCAGGTCTTAATAGCCTTTCGGAAGGCCATGAGAGTGGGTAGGGTCCGGATCTCTGGGGGCAGTTCATTCCATAGGGTCGGAGCAGCTACAGAGAAGGCCCTCCCCGGGTGGTTGCCAGCTGACATTGTCTGGCTGATGGCACTCGGAGAAGGCCCACCCTGTGCGATCTTATCGGTCGTTGGGAGGTATGTGGCAGAAGACGGTCTTGCAGATATCCGGGTCCTAGGCCATGTAGGGCTTTAAAGGTAATGACCAGCACCTTGAATTGTGCTCGGAGACCAATAGGGAGCCAGTGCAGCTCGCGGAGGATAGGTGTAATTTGGGTGTACCTTGGTACACCCAATATCGCTCGGGCGGCTGCATTCTGGACTAGTTGTAGTCTCCGAACACTTTTCAGGGGCAGCCCCATGTAGAGCGCATTACAGTAGTCAAGCCTTGAGGTGACAAGGGTGTGAGTGACCGTGTGAAGTGCCTCCCGATCCAAATAGGGCCGCAACTGGTGCACCAGGCGAACCTGGGCGAAGGCCCCCCTGGTCACAGCCAACAGGTGATGTTCTAACATCAGCTGCAGGTCCAGGAGGACTCCCAACTTGCGGACCCTCTCTGAGGGGAGTAGATTTTCACCATCCAGGCATAAGGATGGACTAACTGGACTGTCCTTGGGAGGCAACATCCATAGCCACTCGGTCTTGTCAGGATTGAGTGCGAGTTTGTTCACCCCCATCCAGACCCTGACAGCTTCCAGGCACTGGCACATCACTTCCACCACTACGCTGAGTTGGCATGGGGTGGAGAGATACAACTGGGTATCATCCGCATATTGATGGTATTTGATCCCGTGCCAACGAATGATCTCACCCAGTGGCTTCATGTAGATGTTAAATAGGAGGGGGGACAAGACCGAGCCCTGCGGCACCCCATATTTAGGAGGCCTAGGGGTCAACCTTTGTCCTCCAACCAACACCGACTGCGACCTGTTGGAGAGGTAGGAGGAGAACCACCGTAAAATGGTGCCTCCCACTCCCACCTCTTCCAGCCGTCGCAGAAGGATACCATGGTTGATGGTATCGAAGGCCGCTGAGAGGTCAAGGAGCACAAGGATAGAGGAGTGTCCTCCATCTCTGGCCCGCCAGAGATCATCGATCAGCATGACCAAAGCGGTTTCGGTGGAGTATCCAGGCCTGAATCCAGACTGAAAGGGATCTAGATAATTTGCTTCATCCAAGGTCCGTCAGAGTTGTAGGGCCACCACCTTCTCAACAACCTTCCCTAAAAAAGGGAGGTTGGAGACCGGATGATAGTTGTTGAGAATAGCTGGGTCCAGAGAAGGCTTCTTAACGAGGAGTCTTACCACCGCTTCCTTCAAGGATTGCGGGAAAGATCCCTTCTGCAAAGATGAGTTAGTAATCCTCTGGAGGCAGCCTCGTGTTACCTCCCTGCTGGTCGAGACCAGCCAGGAGGGGCATGGATCCAGCAAACATGTGGAGGCACTTATCGCTCTCATGGTCTTGTCCACTTCCTCAGGGGTGACAAGCTGGAACTCGTTCCACGAAATCTGAGCAAGACCTTCCCTTGGCACCTCCATTGGTACTGTCCAACTGGAGTCTAGGTCTGTCCGAATCTGAGTGATTTTGTCTGACAGAAACTGAACAAACTCCTCAGCCTGTCTCTGTAAGGGTTCCCCTGCATCCTCCCCTTTTAGGAGGGAGCAGGTTATCCTAAACAGGGCGGCTGGACGAGATTCTGCGGACGCAATAAGAGCGGAAAAATGTGCACATTTTGCCACCTGTATTGCCACTAAATAAGTCCTAATAAAGGCTCTTAGTAGTGTTCGGTCGGATTCAGAGTTGCTAGCCGTCCAACGTCACTCTAGGTGTCTCTTTTGGCGCTTCATCTCCCGGAGTTCCTCGGTGAACCAAGGTGCCCTCCTGGATCCACTGCCACGGAGAGGCCGCAAAGGCACAATCTGATCCAGAGCCCCAGTTGCCGTTGCATTCCAGCTGGCTACCAAGGTGTCTGTCGGAGTGTGGGCGTTTAATCGGCTCCACCTTCCTGCGGTGGGGGAGTAGCTTCTGAAAGTCAAACCTCAGCAGGAAGTGATCTGACCATGACAAGGGCAAAGTCTCTATCCCCCTTAGTTCAAGATCATGTCTCCACTGTCCCGAGAGAAACACAAGGTCGAGTGTGTGTCCCGCTGTATGAGTCGGACCCTGAATTACCTGGGTCAAGTCCATGGTTGTCATGGAAGCCATGAACTCCTGCACTCCATCAGAGTGCCCAGTGACGGCAAGTTGAAGTCCCCCAGCACTATTAGTCTGGGGAACTCAACTGCCAACCCGGCTACTGACTCTAGGAGCGCAGGCGGGGCCGTTGAGATGCAGCTGGGAGGTAGGTACGTCAAAAGCAAGCCCACTTGAACCCCTAGGTCCAACTTCAAAAGCAGGGACTCACACCCCACAGTCTCTGGAGCAGGGATCCTGCGAGGAACTAATGATCCTTGGATAATAACTGCAACTCCCCCACCCCTCATCTGGTATCGAGGTTGATGGAGCACCTGGGACCCTTCTGGGCACATTTCTGAGAGGGGGACTCCTCCCTCATGTCCCAGCCAGGTTTCAGTAATACATGCCAGGTCCGCCCCCTCGTCAAGTATTAAGTCCCGGATGAGGGGAGCTTTATGGATCACAGACCTGGCATTTAGCAGCAGCAACCTGAGGCCAGGGCCCTGGCTTCTCTTGTCACCAGATCCTGGAGTTGAGCTTGCAGGGCCAGAACAAGGGATTGCTGTAACATAGCGAGCCCTCCTTCCCCGGTAATGGCTAGCCCTGTAGCTCCCGTCACACCTACCCTTCCCAACCATGACCGGGATGCTCCGACCCGCCCTTGTCCCCGTAGACCCCCCTCTCCCATGGCCCCCATTTTTCTCAGCAGGCCACATCTGTCAATCATTCTAGGACCAGAGGTAGGCATGGGCCCCCTGCCACTTCTGCTTATGCACTCAGTGGAGGGGGCACCAGGCTGTGCTCCTGATCCTCTCATGTATGCTACACAACCATTCTCTCATTCATACCCCTCTGTAGTCATTTAAAACATACAAAATTACAGTAACATAGTAGTATAAAATTAATTAATTTAAATTAAAAGTGGGTTCATTTATCATCATTCACACCACACGTTCTCCACCCCAGTAAAAATTGTGCAGTTCTAAAATTCCACCCAAGCGGATTCATGCAGTTCAGAACCGGAACTGGTGTTGATACAGGAGGGGGAATTCCTCAGTCTCTCTCCTCCCTCGTGGGTCCGGAAAAGTGTAAAGTGCAAAGGGGGGGCAGGATTCCCAGAATCTGAGAATGGCCAGAGCGGTTTCGGGGGGGGGGGGGAATATAGATGCCAGTTAAAAAGGATGGTTAAAGTCACACCCGCATCCCCACCGCTTCTCGTCGTTTCCTTTCGCCATATGCGTGCAACACAACAGTCTACAGAGCTGCCAGCATGCAAGAAAGTCTTTATAGTCATTACAATGATGATGTTATTCGAGAGGTAGACCAGAAGAGGGGAAGGTGAAACAAGTCGGGGCTAAAAAGGCAGCCGCTGGGGGGGACAGTTCCAATCCCCAGGTGCACCGCCCATCCAAATTTGCAGCGCCGGGAGTAAGGCGGTCGAGAAGGTGGTGCTGTCAAAGAGGGCACCCCTAAGGTAGCAGTAGGTGACACTGGGCATGCCGGCCACCATACACCAAACAGAGAAACAGGTGGCATAAAGCCCCACAGCGGCAACAGCAAGGCCAAGAGAAGTCCGAGAGGAGGGAGGGGGGATCTCGGAGAGCTACGGCGGCAGCAGAGAACCAGCTGCCCAGTCCCAGTACCCATTGTCCCAACACTCACTGCTCCCTCCTTCGGGCGAGGCATAAACCGCCTCGCCAGTACAGTCCAGGACCAGTCCGCCATCTCCCCCTGGCAGCAAAAGCCAGCAGCAAAGATGAAGACGCTCGCCGCCCATGCAATGCTGCCGTTGTTGCCGTCGTTCGCACAGCACCACCGCTGCTGCTGCCACCGGCAGCAGGTGCAGGTACACTGAAGCCACCGTCCAGGGGCCGCCCGGGAGCGACCCCCCCCCCAGGTAATCACTTCCCTGTGATGTCTGGTAGTTGACCTCCTGCCCAAGCCTTCTATTGCAATATCTGGAGCCTCAGTCCCTTGCGCTTTTGTCCATTTGTCCTTTCGTATGCCTAAGCGGTAACATTTGGCAGCCATTTTCCCATCCTGCACATGCGCACATGCTCAAGCATCATTTATATGCAGGGGCGGCTTCAAAAATTTCAACAATGGTTCACTGCCACATTGATGGGTGGGCGTGGCCATGATGGGCATGGCCTAGTTAGCCTCCTGCACCACAGTGGTGTGTTTCAACCTCTCCAGGCTCCAGAGGCTTTTTTTGAGCCTCCAGGAGGGCAAAAAGTGCTTCCCCTGGGCTCCGGAGGCCCTCCAGAGGCCCTCCAGAGGCTGGAAACAGGCCTGTTTCTGAACTTCCAGTAGCCCCCTTTCCCCAAGCTGCCACGTGGGCCCTGCAATTACCTGGCATGATGAACAGACCCATGGAGACTCCTGGGAGGGGTGGGTGGGGCGGGCAGGGCCAGCCAGGGGTGGCATATGGGGATTCACTGAACTGGGCAGAATCCTAGCTAGAAGCTCGCCCAAATCCATGAGAACCCACAGCAGCCGACCCCTGTTTATATGCTGTATAAAAGGGAGTAAACGGCCAATAATCTTTTCTGCCGTCCTCACCACACTCTGCACAGTCTTCCTGTCTGAAACAGTAATGCTTCCAAACCAGACTGTTAAGTGAGGCAACTGAGGCACGAAACAGTAAGAATAAAAAAAATCTCTAACCTAGCAGGTGATCTCTTTAGACTAATGCCTGATGTTTGATACAATATCTTTTTGCTTTTAATCTCATGCAGTGTAACTACAACCTCTCCTTCTTAGTTAGAGGTGCTTTGCTTTTGAACAATCACGGGGATGTTTATTTGTCACATCAACATGAATGCTTAGAAAGGAACCAAAAGGGAAAACAGCTGTTCCCACACAGAGACAATGCATTGCCCCTGTAATGGCTGACAACCATTATTGATGTCGCCTTGTGACACACTGCCTCATTGACCTTACTCTTTTTCCAAACTCCTGTTAGATAAGGAGAAAGAAAAAAACCCACTATTTTAGCACAGTTATCATCCCATAGGAAGACATTGAAACTCCTAAAACTCTGTGCTGCATAGTAAAGAAGGAACAAATCCTTTAATCACTGAGCAGAGATGGAAATACTTGGGAAGCCTCTTGATGTCTGTCAGTTTGGGCCTTGAATGTCAAAAAGCCTATAATAAAACTCAGAGTGAAATAAGCCCAAGGCACCAACTGAGAAATGTCTCACTCAGATCTAATCTCAGCAGGAAAGTCCCGCTCAGACTCAGTGGATCCCTTAGCTGCAGGCTGATCAAGCTGGATGATGGGCAGATGACAAATGAATTTTAATATTTAATCATTGCAAGCAGGCCTTCCAAAATCTGGAAGTAAATTGATTTCCTCTATTTGTTATGACCCGGTTAACTAAGTTTTACTTCTGTACCTGAGCTGAAAAACCATTTGAAGAAATCCAATGTCAGTCCACAGATTTTAAGGAAGAAAAAATGTTTCTTGATGTGCTGCCTCAACACTAGACTCTATGGAATTATTATTTGTGATTCAGTACAATCCACTTTAGCCAATGGCTTTAAATTTCTTAGTGAGTGCCAGAAGTGTAAATAAATCAGTGGTTTTTTTCATTAAGTCTATGAACTACAGGTAGTCTTCGGGTCACTAGGGCAATTAGGTTCTGTTGCTAAGCAATCTTCTATATAAATAAAAATGGCTGTATATGTGTGTATGTTCCAGCATAACTCTGGAACACCTCAAGCAATTTCAACCAAACTTGGAACACAGATGACTCACTCTCTGGAAACAAATACTGTGGGCGTAAGACACCCCTAACAACTCTCAGTGTGTGTGTGTGTGTGTGTGTTCCAGAATGCCCGGGCCACTGAAATGAAAAGGACTCAATTATATCTATGCTGTCAAGTCACAGTACTATTGACAGTGATAGTGTGCATTTTGTATTCAAGTTCTGTTAAGATTTATTTATTTATTTATTTATTTATTTATTTATTTATTTATTTATTTATTTATTTATTTATTTATTTATTTATTTATTTATTTATTAGACTTATATATCGCTTCATAGGGCTTTCAGCCCTCTCTAAGCGGTTTACAATTTTTTTAGCAAATTGAGTCAGCAACTTGCCCCCACAGTCCGGGTTCTCATTTCACCCACCTCGGAAGGATGGAAGGCTTAGTTGACCTTGAGCCGGTGAGATTTGAACCGCTGAACTGCACAGTCACAGTCAGCTAAAGTGGCCTGCAGTACTGCACCCTAACCACTGCGCCACCTCGGCTCTCTACAGCCTGTTGTGCCTTAAAATGGCTTCTACTGTACAACACAGTGGAGTTGCCATGGTAACGCCTTTGCAGTATTTCCTCTACTGCTCCCTCTAATACAGGATTGAGATAAATACATACCCGGGCTACGCCAGGTTATCAGCTAGTGAGGTTATAAAGCACAATGTCACATGCCTGCATCATTTAGCAAAGGCAATCCCAGCAGTCCTGGTTGCTTTTTTAAATCCTAAGACTGCATAGCTCAGGGCTGTCAAACTCCCGGCCCATGGACCAGATGCGTCACGCATTAGCCACACCCACGCACAGTTTAGCGAAGGGGAAAAGTCCCTATACGTCACGTGATGACAATGTGACGATGTGAGTTTGACACCCTGGCATAGCTCATTAAGACAGAAGTGGCAGGAAACACAGATAAGTTGGTTGCTGAAGTGATAGGTCTGGGTGAGAGCTACAGGTTATGATGGGGTGACACAGGCAGGTGAGCAGGTGCACAAGTGCTGCAGAGGAATGCCGTGGGCATGTGTTGTGGAGCACAGGCAAGTAAGTGGGTGCTGCAGAGAGGTAGATAGCACAGCAGATAGGCACTTTGGAGCATGGGTAGGCAAAAAAAGTAGTGAGAGTAGAAACTACTAGAAAACTTCCTGCCAGCTTCCCCATTGAATTTGCTTGTAAAAAGCCAACAAGAAACATCAGAAATCGCAATCTTGTGACTATAATCATGTTCTGGGCACTTACATCTCAGTTACAATCATTCCACTCCTATTCTGCTGCTGTTAGGTACATAAAATGGTTAAGATGCAATAACTACTACAACTACTCCTCCTGCACTGGAGGAAGTCACTGGTTGAAAACTAGAAAAACAGAATCCCAGAAGTGTGGATAGTTACAACAATCCAGTAAGGATGCTATAATGAACAGAACATGGAGGACTGCATCATAAACCCCCCTCATTTGATGCCATGGTAACTTTGAACAGTCACTGAACAGGTAGTCATAAATTTGAGCACTATCTATATAATCTTAAAAAAGTAAACACTTTAAGAAAAAATAGCACTATACATGCTTATTGTTGATTTTGATCTTCCCTTTTCCAAACTGTCCCCCTTTTAACCGTGACCCAACAAATGCGCTCGACAAAAGCGCACCGACGAAACCGCGGCAAGAAAACTGCAACATCATAAATGCACCCACAACAACACGCCAACAAAACCGCGCCCACAAAAGCGCGATTTCAGTTAAGGTAAGGGTTACGTTCAGGGTTAGGTTTAGAGATTTCAGTTAAGGTAAGGGTTAGGTTTAGGGATTTCAGTTAAGGTAAGGGTTAGGTTTAGGGCTAGAGTTAGGGTTAGGGTTAAGTTTAGGGTTAGGGTTAGGGTTAGATTTAAGGTTAGGCTTAGAGCTCGCGGTTATTACTTGTTTATTGAAGGCGCATTTTTGTCGGCGCGCTGTTGTCGGCGCGCTTCTGCACTCATTCGTTGGTGCGATTTAGAACTCGCGGTTTTCTCACCGTGGTTTTGTCGGTCACGCTTTTGTCGAGCGCGCATTTGCCGGTGAACCCCTTTTAACAAAGCAATCGGGCCTTTATAGAATACCATTCTGCGTTTATCCTACCCATTTCCCACTCTAAGATGCAAGGCGAAGACCTTATTAAAAATTATTTCCCAGTGCAGCCTTTAATTTTAAATGTTCTCCTGACAGTGACTACTTGTAATTTGAAAACTTTCACATAAGCATATCCACAGTGTTTTAAAAGTTACAATTTCAACAAATCGCAAAGACTTTCACATTCACTGTCAGTTTTGATTGAAAGAAGATACCCAGAGGCCCTGCAAACAGCAAGGTCACTTTTTAAAAATGGCCTAAATATTTTGTACAAGCATACGCTTAATTTGATGCTACCTTAAAAATAAGAACCTTTGAAAATAATAGCTTCCAAAAGGCTATTTTAAGTTGGGGAGCAGCCCCCCCATACATGGTCATAATTCTGTCCATTCCCATCATGCTTATTAAAAATGATTATGAAAGATATGCCAATATACAAATTACAGTCAATGGAAGCACTTTGCCTAATTTGTCGTAAATGCTCTCTCCATTTTTTGTTACATCTTTATCACAGAAATATCATTTTTCATTTCCATATACCTCATCCCATCATATATCATGAATTTGTGTTTATTACAAATTATCTTGGTTCATCCAATAATATGTATATGTACATAACAATATACGTACCAGAGATGGGTTGCTCCCTATATGATCTGGTATGCCAGAAGAGGTAGTGAATATCTGGCATACCAGATAGGACCGGTAGTACAAATGGTGGTTTGGCCATGCCCCCAAATCTGTTCTCCTATCAGAAGCTTTGTCAGAAGCTTTTTTTAAAGTTTTTTTTCTCCTGCAGGTTCAGACAAGGGGGAAAAAAGCTTTTAAAAGTAAGAGGGAGGGAGGGAGGGAGGGAGGAAAGGAAGGGAGAAAGAAAGAGAAAGAAAGAAGAAAACTAACTTTTCAGCTGGGAGATTCAGCAAAGGAGAAAAACAAATGCTGTTGCTTTAAATCGGAACTGAGCATGCCTAGCTGTGGAATTCTTTGAGATGATGTCCACAAGTCTTAAAGCTGCAAACTTTGAAGTGCTGCCTTAAATTTAAAAGCTGCTCAGGTTTGCAAAGTGACATTCAGCAATTATTGGAGGTGGTTGCTTCCCACAGAGGGAAGGGAGAAAGAAAGAAAGAAAGAAAGAAAGAAAGAAAGAAAGAAAGAAAGAAAGAAAGAAAGAAAGAGCAATTTAGGGCTAGAAGGCTACTCAAAGGTCATCTAGTCCAACCCCCTGCTGCAGCAGGAAACCTTACATTGTCTGGATCATTTTGGTGCCTCTAACAGAGAGGGAAATTGCCAGAAAGGAGGAGTTTACTAGGACAAGGCTGCCATGCAGAAGAAGGCAGAGATAGTTCTTCACTACAAATTGAGCCCAATTTTTTGATTACTAAGCAAAAGCATTGGTAAATGAGCTTCACCACATTTTACCCGATCCATGACCTCGCCTGGTGAGTGACATCAAGTTGGCCATACCCATCCATTCACATGCCCACAAAATAGGTCACGCCCACAGAATAGGTAGTAAAAAGTTTTGAAACCCATCCCTGATACGTACATACAATCATGTCCCCAACACACCTCTTGTGTCACCATAAACCACTATTTATTCATTCATAGCTTAAACAACCAAAGAGGTATTGCATATCCTTGTTCAGTGTTGAACCATTCTATAAGTATTCGATTTAGTTTTGATTCTTTTCTTCTATCGTACCATTCTTACAGTGGTGGGTTTCAAAAAAATTTAGAACCTATTCTGTAGGCGTGGCCTGTTTTGTGGGAGTGGCTTGGTGGTCATGTGACCAGGTAGGAGTAGCTTGGTGATCATGTGACCAGGTGGGAGTAGCTTGGAAGTCATGTGACTGAGTGGAAGCGGCTTGGAAGTTATGTGACTGGGTGGGAGTGGCCAAGTCGATGTCACTGAATTATTTGCCCAAAGAATGACCTACAAAAAGAAGATATAAAAAAGGAAATTTATTATTTTGTGCACTTATTACTTAAATAAGAATAAAATAAGTACACAATAACAATAAAACAGCTACTTACAGAGGAAATGTGGCTGTCCTTGCTGGTCTTCAACATTACTGACCACCTTACAGACACACTTCCAGCCCCTCTTCCCTTTTCCTGGATTCACTCAGACGTTTTTAAAACTCACGGCCTGTGCACACGCAAACACTTCCAGCCCCTCTGCCTCTTCTCTCTTCCTGCATTCACTCAGATGTTTTTAAAAGAGTGGAAGAGTGTGTGCATGTGCACAGGCTGTGAGTTTTCAAAACGTCTGAGTGAATCCAGGAAGAGGGAAGAGGCAGAAGGGCTGGAAGAGTGTATGCTGTGCATAGGCTGTGAGTTTTCAAAACGTCTGAGTGAATCCAGGAAGAAAGAAGAGGTAGAAGGGCTGGAAGTGTGTGTGCTGTTCACAGGCTGTGAGTTTTAAAAACGTGTGAGTGAATCCAGGAAGAGGGAAGAGGCAGAGGGGCTGGAAAAGTGTGCTCCTATAGTATCTTCCAGCCCCTCTGCCTCTTCCCTCTTCCTGGATTCATTCAGATGTTTTTTAAAACCCACAATCTGTGCATATGCACACACTCTTCTAGCAGCCCCTCTGCCTCTTCCCTCATCCCCAACATCCCCCCTCCCCCAGCCACTCACCAGTTCTTTCTTCTTCTGGTTCTTCTTCCGAGAACTTTTCGGCAGCATGGTGAGGATGGGCGGGGTGAATGAAAGAGTAAACAAGGGGAGGTAGCATTCTGGTACGGGGCCTCCTGACCAATGTGTATGGGAAGGCACACTAAATTTCACCATCCGGTGCGGCCATACCGGTCCATACCAATTGAAACCCACCCCTGCATTCTTATCACATCTACAACCAACCTTCCATAATAAACATTCTATAATTCAAGCCTATATGCTGTCTGTAAATAACAATGTTCAATAAAATTTCTTTCCCACAGGCATATAATTCTCAATTATCTTCTGATAAGGAAAACATTGGGCTGTATAGCCCCTGTGTGGCATAAAGCCTGCTATACTATACTGTATCTCTCACATTATGTTCATCTTTCTGCCAAATATTTTTTGAGATACACTTATAGCTTTTACATTCACTTTTTCAATATTTCCCATATAACAGTATCAATAAATTCCCCCTGAGTTCCAAATGACCCCCCAATCTGCTGTTATTTAGAAGAGTTGTAATGTTCTGGCTCCCCCCCACAGGTGTTTGGCAAGTGAAAGTGAATTTTCAAAAAGTGTTGGCTGGCCACATAAGGCTGCTTGGTGGGCCACATTCACTAAAGCGTACAGCTGCTCCAGTAACATCTCACACATTCATACTTCTACATTTCTCCAATTACTGCATCTACACCAACAGGCTTACTGTTTTCCAACATCTCATAACATATATGATTTCTTTCTCGTGAATTGCTTCTTAGACATATAATTTATTTTAATTCCACTGTTGGACATATCACATATTGCGATCATTTCTATATTTCTCTGAAGCGTTCCTTCTTGCATTTCAGTTTCATCCAAATGATTTTTTTTTCTTTTTTCTTTCCAAAAAGAAAAAAAAAATCCTCTCATTCTGACAGAGGCTTTTTATTTACCCCTCTTCAACCAATTCCAAAATAATGTATTTTCATGAAATTATTCAGGTTGGGGGGGAGGGTGTTCTACCACATTTAATCTTAACTACTAATTCTTCTCTCTCATTGCATTTTCTTTATCTATATGCACTTTATACAATATCTTTCCTCATCCTTGTGGAGGCTCTGCAGAAGACCGAGTGGTGGGATTCAATTTGGTGGGCGTGGCAGGGAAAGGTTAGTGTAAAATCTCCATTCCCTCCCCACTCCAGGGGAAGGTTACTGCAAAATCCCCATTTCCTCCCAATCAGCTGGGACTTGGTAGGAAGAGAATAGATGGGGGCGGGGCCAGTCAGAGCTGGTATTTACTGATCAGGACCTGCTAAATACCATCTCTGCAGAAGACCACTGTACTTTAGAGAGTGTGGTGACATCTTTTAATTTCTCCTTCACATTAAGAAGTTTAAAATTTATTCTGAATCACGATAATGTTCAGCTCGCTTGTTTTTCATTTCTGCTTGTTAAATAAAAGGGGGATCTTCACACAGCAGTAGGAAACCCCCAAATTTGGATTAACCCTGATTTATCTGTATAGTTCCCAAACTCTTGTTCCCATTGCAGAGTTCTGTCCATTTACATGATAAAGAGATGCACCATCCAATCAAGGTGAGTGTCAACTCTCTGTCTTGACATTCCAAGCAGAGCGGCCGCGGAGCCAGATCTCAGATTACAGTAGCTGGGTTGAAATGAATGAAGCTATTGGATAACATGATTTATGACAGACTGAAGGGAGGACAGAAACACGGGCAAAGTTCAAAAGCAGATAAAGAAAGCAAAAAAGATGGCTGCGAATAAGAAATGCCTAATGAAGAATGCCTAATGAAGCTGTTAATAAATCACTGCTTTTTGTATTACAATATTGGGTTGCTTATTATGAGCCAGGCATTGTTAGAGTACTTTACAGTCAGGCCTTGCAGCTTTGTTAGCGGGAAACAGGGTTATGAGATTTTAGTACTGGGCTTTAATAAAAATCCTAGTATAGCCCTCTGAGTTTCAACCCAGATATAAGCCCTGATAATAATCGGTTGTTTTGGAGGTTCTTCCCTGTTGTTTCTGAATGGAGCTGAATGGAGATTTGTCATTTTCTTTGGCATGCTATACTTTTGTGTTTCTGTTTACATCTGTTTGCTAAAGTTAATAAAAGGTAAAGGTTCCCCCTATCCTGTTTTATCTGATTCTTTAGGGGGGGGCAGACACTTCTATCTGTTTCTTAGTCAAGGGAGTCAACACTGTCCAAAGACATTTCCATGGTCATGTGGCCACCATGACTATACACCGAGGTTCATAGAATGCTGTTACTTTCCCATTGAAATGGTACCTATTTATCTACTCATATTTCCCTGTTTTTGAACTGCTGGATGGGCAGGAGCTGTGGGCAGGAATGGGAGCTCATCCTGCTGAACTGCGCTTGGGTATTGAAGCTGGGTTGTCAGCTTTCCAGTTGAGAAGATCACTGTCCTTAACTGCTGAGCCATCACGTTCCCCTCTGCTAAAGTTAATAATAAAGCTCAAAATCTTGTTACTTATTTATCTTTCTCTGGATCCTCAAAGAACCAATTTTCTGGCACCAGGCCACTGCTTGACACTTGACAATACATTCCTCATTTTTGATAGCAACTATTCTCTGATATGCATTTTTCAACTCCATAGGCTCTTCCACTTAATTGTTCTATCATCCTTTTTCAGTCGTCCCATTAATGCAATTCCCCATCTTAACACTTTGTCACATAATTCATTCTTCCAAACATCCTCCTTCCTTATGTCCACATTTCTTTAGTGGCTCATTACTGAATATTACGAGAATTCCATTTAACAATATTGAAAACAAAATATCTATGAAACTATTTTTTCCTCTGTAACTTCCTTTTAAAAAAATAGGTATCAGAGAAATTTATCCTAGATTAATAACATTGAAACTTATTACTATTGTAGCATTTTGGATCTTTGGATCCAAAAAAATCTTTTTAATTTTTTTTAACAAACTTCAGTTCTCTTGTTGATTATAATTTTCTCCTTGATTTTATCAGCTTCCAAGAACTTCCTTCTGCTCCAATATCAGCTTGGCTTCTCTATCAAAGATCTGGAATGCTAGAAAGAATTTCAGATGTAGCATTCACTGACCCTACAAACTGGCACAAGACTAAAAATATTCCTTAGTCATCCTGCTATTATGACTCAAATCTTGAAATAGGGAATACAATTCTAATACAGTTTTGTAACTGCTGAGGGAAAGAAATTCTTGCTTTGCTAAACATCACTAATATAGAGAGCCATACAGTACATTAAAAAGTTCTGGTCCACAGTATTACACAAAAGGAATGCAGGGTTAAAAAGATATCAAATACCCAAATGAAAAGTGTGCTCCCCACCTCCACCCCGCCGCCAGGCAGTGGTGGGATTCAGCCAGTTCGCACCACTTCGGGAGAACCGGTTGTTAACTTTCTGAGCAGTTTGGTGAACTGGTTGCTATAAGAAATCATTAGGGCAGAGAATTATTGTTAAATTATTTGAATCCCACCATTGCCGCCAGGTATGTATTTCCAAAACTATCTTATGTGGTTGTCAAAACTTTATCAATATAAATTTCACTTTCTAAAGAATTAGTCTCTATATGACCTAAATAAGAGATCGCTTTTAACATGTGCATATATTATAAAAATGTTGTTACTCTAAGTGTCTAATTGGTTTTAGTTATTTAAAATCTAATCGGTTTTAATTAAGCATGTTTTAATTGGTACTTTTGCTTTCTTCTAAGTTATTTCTTGGGAGGAACATAACAACTCATCTTTATAGACTCTGCTAATGTATCCCACTTAGGCTCTTATTCCAATCACATAATAAGGAAACATATCAAGGAACAGATACAATGGTACTTTGATTTTCATGTGCTTTCATTAGTCCTTTCTATTTCTTTTGTGTTCTAGAATTATTTGGTTTTTCATTCTCTTTGTTGAAGTTCCTCTCGTCTCTATCTCCCTTCAAGAAATCAGATACTAGGTTCTGCTGTCACCTGAAAGTTTCATTGCTACCTCACAGTGGTTTCATGTCTGATTTTTAGATCTTTTTCCCAGCAAGACTGGATCGCTTTTTTTCCAACTTGGAACCGTTCTCATGCTTGGACCCATTCACCAACTCTTCTGTCATTTCCTGGTGTTCTTAGTAGCACTATATTAATAGTTCATGGTATGAATTTTATACATGAATTTTCATGTATCTCCACCAGGAAGGAAATTAATGCCATTGTTCAGGAAAAGTAAAAGTTTTTTCTTCACTGCAAGAAACCTATTATTATGACTTGTTATTTTAAAAAGCCTATTCCAGAAATCAAAGTGGATTTAAGAGCTAAATGAAAGGGGGAATTCTACTAGCTGTGTTCTACTGCAGTGACGTGTGGTGAATTTCATGGCCAGTGAGGCAAGCGAGAAATCCTCGCCGAAGCCCCGGCGCCACGTCCGCCATAGAGTGGGACCGGGACCCGCTCTATGGCGGACGTGGTGCCAGGACTTTAAAGTCCTGCCACCGGTTCCTGCCGCCACTTTAAAGCCCTGCTGCCGGGGCCTGAGCGGCCATGATTCCCCCCTCCCCAGCCAGCCAGCCCACCCAGCCCATTCCTTCCACCGCCACCACTGTGTCCAACAGGCCAGGCGTCTCGCATTTATGGCAGACATAAACGCAAGACACCTGGCCTGTTGGACACAGCATCGAGAACGTCCCTGCCGCTGCCGCGCTCCGCCACCTTGCCCCCCCAAAGAAACACACACACACACAAATTCCTCACAAAAATTACAAATTAAATTATCATTTTGAATCCCCCCCCTCCATCTGTCCGATCCACATACCTTTTCCAGCTGTGGGTTTCAACTCTCCTCTTGTCCGCCCGCCATGATGAAAATGTAAAAAATTAAATAAAAAAGCAATTTACTTAGGCAAGGCTGCCAAGGCATGATTTGCTGCTCCCAGATCAGGAGGCGGGAGAATCACATGCCTCCTTTGCATAAGGAATTTTTCGCCTTTTAACCCTTGCTTAACTCTGAGCATGGGTTAAAAGGCAAAAAATTCCTTATCCAAAGAAGGCCCATAGTTCTCTCACCTCCCCCTACAGTTAGCACTAAGCAGACTCAGAGTCACTGTGACTCTGGAGTCTGGCAGCAACTACCTTAGCCTTTTTAATTATTTTAAAAATTCTTTTCTTTTCCTCATGACACTGGTGAGGCCCCGCCTCCCCTGCCTCCCCTGACTGCACATCCCTGTTCTACTGTCATTGTAGCACTGCCTTCTGACAAGATGCGGGTAGCAACTACAATTATTCCCTAAGCTGTTTAGTGGGAAAATAAATCAGAGTGAATTGATCTTAAATGCTTTTGAATTAAAAGCAGGATGCAAGTATCTAGTAATGATACACTTTTCGAGTCAAAACTATTTTACTCAGCAAATCCTTGTAGCCTTCATAGACTGTTTTACTTATTATGCAAGCTTCCTTCCAGGAAAGGAAGATGACCTTATTTTCAATGTGCTAGTTCAAATATGCAGTCTCAGCTTTTCAAGTGACTGTGTAAACATAACCTGGAAACGATGGATGAACTTCATTCATCTGAATAAAAACAAAACAAATTACATCTTGTTGCAGGAAGAGACTGGATAAAAGATTGCTTGTCATCTAACATGTCATGTAGTATAGAACTACAGCGTTGGTTAAACTAGAAATATCTTCAGGAGAAGCTGTTCAATTAACCTCATTAGACTGAATTTATGATTTGTGATTGAGGCTATGATAATTGTTAATCCCTGCTCCTTAGACAGAGCTCTTGTGAAAAAGAACACTTTTTCTTATGATGATGGAAGGTGCTTTTTCAGCAACATCAGGAGTAAACCAGCTATTGTCTAGCATGGAAAGTTAAACCAATTTCCCAGAAGGAAACAGTGGCAAATGGTGTCTGAATTGCTGTCAATAAATCTCCATGGTTGCCAAAGTCGTACCTGATTCGAAAAAGTCATCTTTTCTGCAAGTTAATACAAGCCACACAGTCTTCTTCATTTGATGCTGTGGTGGTTCTATTGATTTTTACCAATTATGGAATTAAAGTGTTCTGACCTAGGCTTCCCAAGATCATGAAGCAGACTCCTCATCCCAATAAAACCTCTTTTATTTAGGTTAAAGATTATTTAGGTTATTTAGGTTTGCTCTCCAACAAAGCCCTGGCAAAGTCTTTCATGAGATTTCACAACTACAGACCTTTATCAGAGTTGGAGAGTTGCCAGGCCAATATCTTCCAAATGCCACATTGTAGCAGCAATTACTTGGCAAAAAGTCAGGAACAGATCTTTACCCTAATGAACTGAACTAATTGTCTCCTGCAAACTCCCCTCCCTTTTTTGCTCCTCTTTATTCCCTCTGGGAGGGGCCATTCACTGTCCACCTGTGCCTTTACTCCTGAGTTGGTCCTTGTTCCTTAGCTGTTCCCTTCTCATGTGCACATGTGCACATCGGGAACAGGCTCCAGCTGTTCTTCTGCCCCACTGATACCCAGCTCCGAAGGCAGCTGATAACTGTTGGACAGCCCTGGCCCCATCTCTGCCTCTTACTCAGAGCACTCATCAGAGCCTTTCCCAGACTTCAGGACTGGCCCATGTTCTTCCCCAACCTCCTCACTGTCTGAGTTTTCTACCAGCTCTGAAGGCTGCTGGCGGGCCACAACATAAAGGAGAAATAATTGTTCAGATTATGTTGCTACTTTCCTTTCATTGTAATGTATGTGGGATGACTTGGGGAGACAGGAGGAAGAGCTGAAGACTAGACAACAATCAGACAAGCAGCAGATGAGTTTACAGAAACATGGTATATATCTCAGAAGAGCCCTTCCCTAGTTTTTGGATTGTAAAAGTAAGGGGGAGGGAAGAGATGTACTTTCAGATTTGCAAGATTCTATTAATATAATCTTTGCATAAAGTTTATCTAATGTAAAGTATAAAATTGTTAGATGACCCTTGGCTAGTTAACAATATTTTTGGACCTATCTTACAGGCTAGGTGTATAGAATTATATTCATCTTGAGCCCTGTGAATAAACATTGTAGCCTTTTTTAATGTATATACCACATTTTGGTCCCACTGACTTCTCAATTGGGTCACTATAAAGCAAGCAAGCCAGAGAATTAGTTTTATTATTTAAGACAGTAGTAGAATTCATGGCAATTGCTATATAAATCTGCCTTCAAGCTGATACTTAAAAAATGATTACTTGAATTGGTCAAAAGCTCAAGGTATTTAGACTGGGACTTAGAAGCCTATAATGAATCTGATTAGTTAGAATTCAGGTGCAGATAAAACTCTCCATTTGATATTAAGAGAGTTTGGTTCATTTCCTAATGCAATAAAGAGACAGAAAATCTTTCGTTTTTCAACTTGCAGTGTTTTCTCGGTTATTTCTTTGTCTCCACTAACGAAGTATTGACTACACTAAATATCTCATCAATTTTCTGTTTCTTTGATTCTTGATTAATTTTCTAAGACACCTTATAAGCTTGTTTCTTGTTCTCCATTTCAGTACATGTCAGCCCTTCAAGGTAGGGTAAGCTAGAAAAGAGACCCTTAAAGTATTACCGGAACTCTCCTTTTTTTTTTTTATGTTTCGTAAATGTGTTTTTATTTTCCATTTTCATTTCGTACAGTCACATATATACTGTGCATAACCGGGGCCATATAACATTAAACAATAAACACAGCCATTCCTCTTGTCAACAATACCCCCAAAAATAGAAACCCAATGTACCTCTTCGACCCTCCATACACCCTTTCTTTCGCCCCCCTCAGGGGTGGGTTTCGACCGGTTCGCACCGGTCCCTGCGATCCGGTTGGTCGCCGAACCCGGAAGTAAGTAACTTCCGGGAACGGCGAACCCCCCCCGCGCCCGCGCGCGCCCGCACACCCCCGCCCGCTCCTTACCCGGTTTTTACAAATTCTGCGCTTTCCACGCATGCACAGAACGCCTGCACGATCCTCCAGGAGCAGCTGGAGCATCGCGCAGACGCTAGTACGCATGCGCGTGCCGTGTGCATGTGCGAGGACGCCACGTGCGTGCGCGAGGATGCCGCCGGCCTCGTTCCAACCGATCCGGTTGGAACGGGGCGAGAAACCCACCCCTGGCCCCCCTCCAACTTTCCATTTTCCCTCCAACATTCCCCTCTACCCTACTTCCCCTCCCCCTCTACCACTCATCTCTCCCAGTACACTCCCTCCCTTCCTTCTCACCCTCCCTCCCATCCTCTCTCCCACCCTCTCTACTCCTCTTTCTTCTATCCCTCTACTCCTCCCTTCAGTGTATTGCTACTATCTATTAATATATTCAGCTTGTCCTATTTTTACAGTGAAATTAAAGAGCAACAGTATACAAGTGCAGTCGCGTTACTTTAAAATCTAACACATACTATATATCCCCCCCTCCCCCTAACACCCCACCTCCCTCCCCCCCGACTTCCCAGAGCCCGTACACGGTATAGGTTTTTAACAAATACAGTCTAAAATATATTAAGACAAAGGAAATTTTAAAAAAAAGAAGTTAATAACATCTCTGCATTAAACTCAGCTTCTTCCTGTTGCACTAACTTTAAGCAGTTTAGATTATTCCTAATCTTAAGCATAGGCTATCTGTAATTTCTTAGTCCCGTATTTGTTTTGTATATAGTCAATCCATTTTTTCCAGTCTCATTTATATCTCTCATTTGAATGGTCTTTAAGATATGCTGATATTTTAGCCATCTCGGCTAGGTTTGTAACTTTCAATGTCCATTCTTGAGATGTAGGCAAGTCTTCCTTCTTCCAGTATTGCGCCACCAACAGTCTTGCTGCCGTTATTAAGTGCAGAACCAAATTAGTCTCTACCGCTGTAAATTCAGTACATATACCTAGTAAAAATAACTGAGGAGTAAACTTTATCCTTCTTTTAAAAAATTTTTGCATAATCCACCACATTTTTATCCAAAATGCCTTAACCTTTTGACAAGTCCACCATATATGAAAATATGTAGCATCGAGAGAACCACATCTCCAACATTTAGGCTGTACATTCGGGTACATAGAAGCCAGCTTTTTAGGATCTAAATGCCATCTATAAAACAACTTATAAAAATTTTCTCTCAGGTTTTGTGTTTGTGTGAATTTCACATTTCTTACCCATATTCTTTCCCATGTGTCCAACATTATTGGTTCTTCAATATTTTGAGCCCACTTTATCATACAATCTTTAACTAGTTCTGTTTCCGAATCCTTTTTAATGTAGGATGTAACAATAGCTTCTTGAAAGCCTGACAGAGATTCTCTCTCACCTACCCACTCCCTTTATATCAAAGATAATCAAGGTAGGACAACATTTCTCACTCACTCCTCCCTGTGATCTTGGAATCACTGAATGAAATCTTTGAGAACTCCTGGAGCACCAGGGAACTACCAGAAGACTGTAAAAGAGCTGATGTTATTCCAATCTTCAAAGGGTACCCAAGTGGATCTAGGAAACCACAGACCAGTTAGGTTGACATCAATATCCAGGAAAATCCTGGAAAACATAGTCACACAGTGGATTTGTGAGAAATGAACAAGGTGATTATTCAAAGCCAGCATAGGTTTGTTAAATACAGTTCATGCCAGACAAACTTTATTGCCTTCTTTGATAAAGTGACTAAATTAGTAGACCAGGGAAACGTTCTGGATATATTGTACTTGAGCTTCAGTAAGGCATTTGATAAAGTACACATCTCACTTCTTGGTAAGATGGAACAATGTCAAATTGATAATACAACCACCAGATGAATTGACCGTTGCAACTGCATCAGGGTACACTCCTTAGTGGAGCTACATCTAAGTTGAGGGAAGTGAGATTTCTTGGACCCAATGGTCTTCAGATCTTGATAAATGATCTAGATGAGGTGAGAGAATGGAAACTCGTCAAATGTGTAGATGACACCAAGCAGGGGGAAATTGCCAACACTTTGGAAGATAGACTTAAGATTCAGAAGGATCTTGAAAGAGTTGAGCATTGGGCCTTAAACATCAAAATGCAGTTCAGTGGTGAGTAAAGTAAGATACTGTACTTAGGCAGGAAAAACCAAAAGCATAGGTATAAAATCGAAGGTACCTGGCTCAACAGTAGTAACAATGAGAGGGATCTTGGTGTCCTGATTGATCATCTCTTAAATATGAGTCAGCACTGTGCTGCATCTGCCAAAAAAGACAATGCAGTTCTAAGCTGCATCAACAAAGAGATAGGGTTAAGATCATGGGAAATGAAAGTACCACTCTATACTGCACTAGTGAGGCCACATTTGGAATACTGTATCCAGTTTTGGTCACAATATAAAAAAGATGCTGAGGCTATAAAAAGAGTGCAGAGAAAAGCAACAAATATGTTAAGCAGCAAGGGATATATTTAACTTTTGATGAATGTCTTAGTTATGTTTAGCCTAACAAAGAGAAGGCTTAGGGATAAAATTACAACTATCTTCCAATATTTGAATGCCTGTCATGGGAAAGAGGGAATTGATTTATTTTCCATAGCACCTGAGGGCAGGACAAGAAACAATAAGTGGAAACTCATCAGAGAGAGATTCAACCTGGAAATAAAGAAGAATTCCCTGACAATAAGAATGATTAATCAATGGAACAACTTGCCTTCTGGAATTTGTGTGCTTCATTACTGAAAGTCTTCAAGAAAAAACTTTTCTTCAGGATAATATAAGGACTCCTCCCTTGGGCAGGAGATTGGATTAGAAGACCTCCAAGGTTTCTTCCCTCCCTATGATTCTTTCAGAGCTAAGCTGTCTTTTATTTAGTAGTTTGAGATTCTTCTTCAAGGCTGCCTCCATAGCTATTCTATTTTCTATTCATCAAAGGTTTCAGTTGGGCATCTTTCTGACCATCTAAAAGACAAGTCATAACTTTACACCCACTCTTTTTCCAGACAAAATATGTTTGCTTCTGTAATCAAAACTTTTCTTCAACTTCTGGGTTCTGAAGCACTATTTCCTATTGTTCTTTTGAAATTCACTAGACTTAAGCAGGCCAGCAGGCCAAGCTAACCCTGCTGTTTTCATTAGCCCAAAATAATACCTAATTGTTATTATCCATAGCAATGTTCTGCACAATCACTACTTACAGTTTCTTTTGAATCTCCACAACAATCTGCAGCACTTATCTCAGTACTGCTTCTTCTTAATAGTCAATCTCCTTCATTCTCTGTTTGGCAACAAGAAGCAACTTATAGACATTTCTGAGGCTGAAATGGACTCTTAACCACATGAGCCATATATTTAATATTTCATGCAGCAACAGTTGAACTGGCAATTAAAACAAACTTATTATTATCCTGTTACAGTATAACTAAAGTAGTGGCATCATTGTGGTCAACTTCTGGTGCCCAGAACTAGGGTTAATGGTCAGTGCCAGGCCAAAGCAGACTAAGAATCAATTCCTTTAGCTGTGACTTTCACAGTGTCATGGTTTTGACAGAGATATAATAAACTTGTCACTTTGCAATCCAAAAAGCTATAATAATTAGTTGCTGATTGATGGTTCTGACCTTAGTTTAGGTATTCTGAAATACATATTTTCCCTATTAGAACAAAGTTTCATTTTTGGGTGATTTAATTTGAATTCCATCTATTCAGATGCAAATACATCAAGGGCAGGAAGAAACATTATTGAGGAAAAAGACAGTTTCCTGAATATTGGAGAATTAAAAAAAGAGCTACAAATTTATGGTCTCTATTTGATCAGTGAAGGCAAGAAGGCAGATGGAGGAAAGGAAGAAAATGGTTTGTTTCTTACATTGAAGCTTGTGGTTTATTGAGGTTTATTTGATTTATATGCCGCTCTTCTCTCAAGGACTCAGGGCGGCATACAACATTAAAAGAAACACATACTACAAAAGTTAAAAAGAAATTAAATAGGATATCCCCAAGCCCAATTAAAATTAACAATGACACATTTTTTTAAAAAGAATTCAAATAAAAATTAACAATAATCAATACTTTGATTTGTTTTGTTCAGGCCAGGCTGACTTGCTGGAAAAGCCAACTTTTTAGGGCACGTCGGAAGGACCGGAGGTCGGGGATTATACAAAGCACCGGGGGCAGTTCATTCCAGAGGGAAGGCGCTCCCACAGAGAAGGCTCTCCCCCTAGGGGTCACCAGTCGACATTGTCTGGCCGACAGCACCCTGAGGAGGCCAACTTTGTGGGATCACACTGGACAATGGGAGGCTACCAGTGGCAGTAGGTGGTCTCGCAGGTACCCTGGGCCTAAGCCATGGAGCGCTTTAAAGGTCATAATTCGTACGTTGAATCGCACCCGGAAGACAACCAGCAAACAGTGCAGGCATCCTAAAAGGGGTGTAACATGGGAGTACCTGGGTGCCCGCATTCTGGACCAGTTGAAGCTTCTGGGTGCTCTTCAAGGGCAGCCCCATGTAGAGGGCATGGGTGACTGTGCACAGAGCATCCCGATCCAGAAGAGGCGCAACTGACGTACCAGGCGAACCTGATAAAAAGCTGCCCTGGTCACGGCCGTCAGGTGTTCTTTTAAACTTTTAAACTATCCAGGAGGATGCCCAGATTGCAGGCCCTGTCTCAGGGGGCTAAAATTTCTCCCCCTATCATCAAAGATGGAACAAGATGCACAAATCGGGATGACAGAAACCACAGCCACTCTGTCTTGGAGGGATTGAGCTTGAGCCTGTTCCTCCCTATCCAGATCCGCACAGCCTCCAGGCATCGGGACATCACATCGAGGGCATTGTTTGGGTGGTTTGGGGTAGAGGTGAAAAGTTGGGTATCATCAACATATTGATGATACCGTACCCCAAAACCACGGATGATCTCACCCAGTGGTTTCATATATACGTTGAACAGGAGTGGTGAGAGAACTGACCCCTGGGGCACCCCACAAGTGATGCGCCTCGGGGTTGATCCCTGCCCTCCAGTCAACACAAACTGTGCCCGATCCGACAGGTAGGAGGAGAACCACCGTAAAACGGTGCCCCCCCACTCCCAACCCCTCAAGTCTTCGCAGTAGGATACCATGGTTGATGGTATCGAAAGCTGCTGAGAGGTCTAATAGGACTAGGACAGAGGAACAACCCCTATCCCGGGGCCGCCAGAGATCATCAACCAATGCGACCAAGGCCGCCTCTGTGCTGTATCCGGGCCTGAAACCCGACTGAAACGGATCCAGGTAGACAGCTTCGTCCAGGGACTGGGGAAGCTGACATGCTACCGCATTCTCAACAACCTTCGCTACAAAGCGAAGGTTGGAGACCGGACGATAGTTGGCTAAAGAATCTGGGTCCAGGGAAGGCTTCTTAAGGAGGGCCCTCACCACCGCCTCCTTCAAGGCGGTGGGAAAGAACCCCTCTCTCAAAGAAGCGTTGGTAATCGAGCCAGCCTTGAGTCACCTCCCGGGAAGCCGAGACTAACCAAGAGGGACACGGGTCCAGCACACAACTGGCAGCACTGAGTCTCCCCATAATCCTGTCCATGCCTTCGGGGGTCACAGGATCAAACTCATCCCAGATGGTCTCCACAAGATTCATCCCCGTTGACTTGCCTGAATCTACCCAGTCAGAGTCCAGGCCCGTCCGGATCTGAGCGATTTTATCCTGCAGATACTGAACAAATTCTTCAGCCCTACCCTGCAAGGGGTCTTTCCCAGCTCCTTGGCTAAGTAAGGAGCGGGTCACCCTAAACAGAGCGGCCAGACAGTTATCTGCGGATGTGATAAGAGCGGAAAAATGTTGCCGTTTTGCCGCTTTTATCGCCACTAAGTAGGATTTAATATGAATCCTTACTAGTGTTCGATCAGATTCGGACTGGCTGGCCCTCCAACCACTCTCTAGGCATCTTTTCCAGTGTTTCATCTCCCGGAGGTCCTTGGTAAACCAGGGAGCTACCCGGGATCAACACCGGGTCAGAGACCGCAAAGGCACAACACGATCCAAAGCCCTAGTGGCCGCCTTCTCCCAGGGTTCCACTAGGGCTTCGGTCGAGTTATGAGCAAGGGATTCAGGAAAAGTCCCAAGCTCCATCAGGAACCTTTCAGGGTCCATCAGGCACCTGGGGCAGAACCATCTAGTCATTTCGCCTCCCTGCGGTGAGGGGTAGCAGTGTGGAAGTCAAGCCTGATGAGGAAATGATCCGACCATGACAAGGGTTGGAAAGAAATATCCCCTAAATCTAGATCATTCATCCACTGCCCAGAGACAAAAATCAGGTCGAGCGTGCATCCCCCATTATGGGTGGGGTCTTGAATTAACTGAGTTAGGTCCATAGCCATCATGGAAGCCATGAACTCCCGAGCTGACTCAGATGTCTCGCCAATGGAAGGCAGATTGAAATCCTCCAGGATCATAAGCCTGGGGAAATCAACCACCAATCTAGCTAACACATCCAGCAGCTCCGGCAGGGCCGATGAAACATAGCAGGGAGACAGGTATATAACAAAAAGGCCCACCTGAACTCCAAGGCCCCATTTCACAAAAAGGGACTCACACCTGCCTATCTGAGGCACAGTGACCTTGGGGTCTGAGACTTTCCCTAATAACCACCGCCACACCCCCACCCCTGTCCTGGGCTCTCGGCTGGTGAAATGCCCGGAGGCCTGATGGGCATAATTCACTAAGGGGAACACCCCCATCATGGCCCAACCAGGTCTCCGTAATGCATGCCAGGTCCTCTCCACCCTCTTGTATGAGGTCGTAAATGAGGGGAGCCTTATGTACCATGGACCTGGCATTAAGCGACACCAGCCAGGGTCCTGTAATCCCGAGCACCCAGGGGTGTGAGAAGGGTGATGAGGGTTGGAACGCGCGATTACTCTTAAACAGTGGACCTGCGTCCCCCAAACATAATTTGGCCCTTGGCCCCCACTATATCTGCCTCTCCCACAAACAGTAGAGATGGTGCACCCCCCCAATGGAATGGCTTAATGTCTCCCCCGGAATCCCAACCCTTCCCAGCACTCCCGACCTACACCCCTTAGTTAGCTCTGGCCTGTGCCCTGGCAGACTCCCCTCCAAGCCTGTCTGAGCAATCCGTATCAACCTCCCCCTCCCCTTAAAATTTGATTTTAAAACCCCTGTAAAAAAAACCCTAAGCAGTCTCTTCTTGGCATGCCATCTCTTGGGATCCCAAAATCCGTCCTTGAGGAAGCGTCTTGATAGGCAAGAAGGCATCCCCGGGAAAGGGGGAGTTCCCGAAGGGAATAAAGTTCTGTCGCAGTATAGCATAGAGGAGAATGTGGCATCAACCAAATGGGATGACATCACAGAGAGATGGAACGAGGAGATGACATGTCCACGGGGGGGGGGGGGAGCCAACAGTGTTCAAGGGGGGGTAGCGAGAAGCTGCTGCTGGGCACACCCACACCAGCTGCAGAGATCCCAAGCCGGGCGACCCACCGCTGCTGCCGCTGAACACACCAACGCCAGCTTCTGAGGCCCCAGGCTGGGCATTCTGATTACCATACCCACACCAGCTGTGTTGGGGGGGGGTAGCAGGAAGCTGGCGCTGAGCCCATCCATGTCGGCTGCAGAGATCCCAAGCCGAGCAACCCACCACTGTCCCTGAGCACACCCACGCTGGCTTCAGAGACCTCAGCTGGGCGTTCCCATCCACGTCGGCTGCAAAGATCCCAAGCCGGGCACCCCCCCGCTGCCACTGACCGCACCCACATCAGCAGCTGCTGACGATCTTCATTCTCTCACCGCCAGCCGCCCCCTTTCACTCACAATGTTCCGGCTACGAAGCAGTAAATCGCAGCTCAAGGGTATCCCCGAGGTCCCAGGAAGGTCTCATAGCTAGACCTGGAACCAACGATGGAATAGGGTACCCCTGAAAGCCCCTGAGAAGGACAATCATCTCCCCGAAGCTCTCCTCAAACACGACAGGACATCATGCGCAATGTGATCACATTTCTATTTTCTCAAAGAAGGAAGAACTGGTAAAAGTGAGGAATGGTGTGATATAGTATGGTGGTTAGGGGCTGGATTTGACCTGGGAAGACCGTGATCCAATTTCAATTCAGATATGGAAGTAGGATGAATAATTTTGATTCTCTCTCTCTCGCTCCCTCGCTCCCTTTGTCCCTCACCCTCCCCCTCCCCCTCCCTCTCCCCTCCCTCCCTCCCCCCTTCTCTCTCCATTATAAAATGTGACTCTAGGATAACAGGAAAGGGGATATTCATGCCTTGAGCTCCTGGACGACAGACTGGATATAAATCAAACTAATAAATAAAAGTCTACCTCAAGGATTCCCATGAGGATAAAATTGGAGGAGGATGTACATAAAGCTTTGTGCTCCAAAGAAAAAGTGCATTTATAAGGTACATAATCAATCAATTTAATATTTAAATGATTTTATACTCAGGAGATCTGTTTAGGGATGATCGTGCTCCAACAATTTATCTCTCTGTTTCAAGCCACATGCAGCCTATAAACTAAAAGCACAAAGTCCTTTGCTGAGGAAAGAGCAATTGTCCAATGATGACCAAACTACAATAATTGCTGTTTTGCCCACTAACCTTGAATGTATTTACAAGTGAGAAAATACAAGCTTTCCATTCCTATTTTACTCACTATCACCCTAACTTTGATTTCCTCTTTTTTTTCTCTAACGTAAAGTAGCATGGCTGCTTGCCTTGTTTTAATCCTTGGCATACAAGGGTCTGAATAAAACATAGATAGGAAATTTAAAATACCTACACAGAGATGGGGGGGGTGTCATTTCTGTTAGCATCTTTTAAAACCTTGCTGCTTTTGGAGAGGCATCTAATTTCTCATCATATATTTTCATTGTTCTTCTATTTGGCATAATGTCAGATTAGTAAATAATACAGCCTGTTCTCCAAAATGCTTTCCTTATTCCAAAGCAACCTGAATATAAGGATTCACTGGAGCCTCACTGCTTCTCTTCCAAAGATGCTTTTCTATGTTAACCCTTCAGCTGACTCTGAGCTCAAAATGGAGTTAAGAATGATTGACATGAGTTCAGATGAAAATTTGCCAGGGATTCAGAAAGGAAAGGAATTTGTTCCTTACTCACAATCTCCACTAGAATCAATCAGACTGTCTTCTGTATGAATATATACAGACTGCAAATGAAAGCTCAGCTGGAAAAGGAGAAATACTTAAAGAAATACAACTCAGTCTAAATCAACAGATCATTTTTTTCAGCATCCTGTTTGACAATACTATGAGTAGGTAAATATCATAAGGTTTATCAGTGAAGTAAAACTATTTCCTTTAATTATTTTTAATCTCTACCATTTGATGGTGAAAATGTCTTTGGACAGCACTGGCTCAGTGGTCTTGAAATGGAGATGAGCACTGCCCCCTCTAATCAGCAACCACTAGCAGAGTAGATGGGTTAGTCAGTTGGTCCAGTGGAAGTTGGATCATAAGCATCGAAGAATTGAGGCCTTTGAACTATGGTGCTGAAGAAGACTCCTGCAAGTCCCTTCGACTGCAAGGTGATCAAACCGATTAGTCCTAGAGGAGATCAACCCTGACTGCTCTTTAGAAAGCCAGATCCTGAAGATGAAATTCAAATACTTTGGCCATCTAATGAGAAGGAAGAACTCACTGGAGAAGAGTCTAATGCTGGGAAAGATTGAGAGCAAAAGAAGAAAAGGACGACAGAGAATGAAATGGATGGATGGAGTCACCAAAGAAGTAGGCGTGAGATTAAATGGACTCCGGGGGATGTTAGAGGACAGGAAGGTCTGGAGGAACGTTGCCCATTGGGTCACAATGGGTCGGACACAACTTCGCAACTAACAACAACAAGCAGAGTAAAATCCAGAGGGACACATTTTTTAAATCATTTGATAGTAAGGTATACACTGGGGAAAATTCAACAAAATGCTATAATGTGGAATGTTCTAAGGCATAGTCGCAGCAACAACATTGTAGGACTCCCAAATCTTGGCAGCATAGCTTTGGAGGGCCATTAGATAGCAGTGAATAGATGGAATTTTTCTGTATTGTAAAGTCTTCAGTGCTTTCTGAGCTTAGTTGTTTTCATGCAGACACATTGTTACCTATCTAATTCAACAATGAACTGCAAATATTCTCTTCTGTTGGCATTTATGTATTGCTTCAGGTTCTTCCATGACTCTATATTAAATGCAAGTCTGGCCAACCATCCCTGGGGTATTTTGCCATCATCACCATGCACTTTTATAGATTTATTTTGGTGAGGGAAGTAACCTTGGGGATTTTTCCAAACGTGCTGATATCCCCTCTTGTGTATAGTCATGTTATTTATGAGAAATTAGACTCATACTTAACTCACAATAGGAAAGTGATATGGATAGATATTTATTGGATATATTATTAGACATAAATGCTAAAAGTTGCTGTTCTTAGTTTTTATTTATTTAATTTATTTATATTTATTATATTTCTTATTACTAAGCTGCCTTTCTCCTCAGAGCTCTTGTTCATTTTGTGATGGTGAGTTTTGGACTGCTTAGTGTATAAAGATTTCTTACTTGTCTTAAGCCAGTAGCTTATCTAGTTTACAACTTTTTTCTGTTGTAAATGAAAGTGTTACATCACTGAGATTGTTTTCTTAATAGCTAAGATTTTTAGATCTGGACTGAACTCAGAACAAAACTGGGCACTTTATACCACAGGATCCTTCATCCACAATACTGTCAACTCTGACTAGTACAGAGCTCCCAACTTTCACTTTTGCCTAATTTATGCCAATTTTTTTGCCTCAAAGGTTGAAGATGCAATCCTTGAAATTACCTAAAGCACAGGCTCCATTACAGAGCTACAAACCCTTCCCAGTGGGCAATAAAAATTCAAAGAACCATTCAGCTGTGAGAATTATTATATAATGCTGTTATTATATAATCCAGTTCATATATCACAATGCAAAATCCATAGTATACAAAATCTTCTCTAATATACATTTTCTCCTCCTCTTGCTACAAGCCTAGTTCTGCCTCATTCTAATCAGCAATAGTTATAATCAAACAGTGCATGCTCTCTGGCTCTGTCCCAAATCAGAACATTGAAATAGAGACTGAATGCATTTTCAACCCTGATTTGTAGGTACATTGTTGCTTGCACTTGTGGTAATTATTGGATAGATTGTACAGCAGAAACAGTGCATGAAGCAAGAGGCACTGCAGTTAGGAGTACAGCCTTTTATTAGGAAGTATTCCCAAGGCTGCTGCTTACATGAAAGAAAATAAAACTAAACTTTATTTAGGAAATACCTTTATGTCATTAACAGCAGCAGCACATCTAAATTTATAGCTCAATTTTATGGCCCTGCTGTAATTAGCCTTTCCTAAGAGTTTTTCCCCATCACATCCACGAACTTCTTCTCTTCTGTGTGTAAACTATTTGGAGAGAGAGCCTATTTAAGAAATCCATTCCTGAATTTTAACCCTTTTTCCACTTTGTCCACAGTGATGGCCAAGAGTTCTGTTCATACAATGAGTTAAGATGCCTTCCAATTGTTGGATTCCACTACCACTTTTCCCATCTCATCCAAACCAGCAAATTAAGAACCAATTGCTTCCTCTTCTGTGTATGAGCCTTTGAAGGACTGATGATTAACAAATGGACAACACATTATTCTTGGGCTAGAACATGCCAAACTATTTATGTATCCACCCAGTTAATAAACAAAAATTCACAATTCCTTAGATGAACAAAGAAGGGAGGAAGGAAAGAGTGCCAAACTTTTCACCATTCTACAAATGACTCTATAACCACCACCCCCTCCAAAGATCCAGCCCATTACCCCCAAACCTGAGCAATGAATAAAAAATAGCCTTAAAGGCAGAAAAAGATTTGAGAAGGGGGACTGCTAGCCGAAGCACCTAGAGGTAGTCCTCGACATATGACCACAGTTGAGCCCCAAAATTCTGTGGCTTAGTGAGACATTTGTTAAGTGAGTTTTGACCCATTTTATGACATTTCTTGCCACCATGGTTCAGTGAATCACTGCAGCTGTTAAGTTAGTAACATGGTGGTTAAACAAATCTGGCTTCCCGGTTGCCTTTGCTTGTCAGAACACTGCAACCATCATAAATAGGAGTCAGTTGCCAAGTGTCCAAAGGTTGATCACATGACTATGGGGATGCTTCAACAGTTGTAAGTGTAAAAAATGGTCATAAGTCATTTTTTTCAGTGACGTTGTAACTTTGAAGAGTCACTAAATGAACTCTGAGGATGCCCTATACTGACTAATAAGAGCGGTAGCATTTATACAAAATGGAGTTAAATTGGTGAACTTGACAGCCATGATTGGACCAAGACAGGTGGTCAACTTCCCAGCAGGGTAGACACAGGCTTAGGATGTCATGATGCATTTCTATATTCCCAGAAAAATAGGAGGCCAGTCCTCAGACTAAATGTAGAGGAAAGTGGGAACAAGAGGAGCAGGCAACTGTGGATGATCATTTGAATATGCGTCAGCCATGTGCAGCAGCAGGCAAAAAAAACCTAATACAATCCTGGGTTGTATAAACAGAGGCATAGAATCAAGATCACATGAGGTATTAGTGTCGCTTTACAAAACCCTAGTAAGACCACACCTGGAATACTGCAACCAATTCTGGGCACCATACTACAACAAAGATGTTGAGACGTCGGAAGAAGTTCAGAGAAGGGCAATTAAAATGATGAAAGGCCTGAAAATTAAACCATATGAAGAACGGCTGCAGGTTTTGGGTCTGGCTAGCCTAAAGTAAGGTGACCAGATTTTCAGATTGGTAAAGAGGGACACCATTGACCGGGGGGGGGGGGGGGGGGCTTGATTAAAAATTTTATATTTTGTCAAACATGACCCCAGGACACTGAAACCATCATAAATACGAATCTGTTGCCAAACATCAAAATTTTGATCACGTGACCATGAGGATGCTGCAATGGACGCTAAGTGTGAAAATAGTCTCTAAGTGTGAAAAATGGTCATCAGTCACTTTTTTCAATGCCCTTGTAACTTGGTCACTAAATGAACTGTTTGAAAGTTAAGGCTAGCTTGCATTACAATGCCTTATGCTAGCTTACATTTTCAAGAGAGAGAAGCTAAACTCCTTGTTAGAATTGAAATAGAAATGAGTAGAGTAGAGTAGAGTAGAGTAGAGTAGAGTAGAGTAGAGTAGAGTAGAGTAGAATAGTTTATTAGCCAAGTGTGATTGAACACACAAGGAATTTGTCTTTGGTGAATATGCTCTCAGTGTACATACAGAAAAATAAAATAGTAGGATAGTGGGATCCTTGCTGCACCAAGCTCAGAAAGCAGCGATCCCACTCTCCCCCACACCTCCGCTTTCTGAAAGAGGAGGTGGGGTGGGGGATCCTTGCTCACCAAGCTCAGAAAGCAGCGATCCACTATCGCCCCACACCTCCTCTTTCTCCCTCTCGTTCTCTTTTTGGGGGGAAGGAGGAGAAAGGACAAAAAGGAGAAAGAGGGAGAAATGGCTGCAGGGAGAGTGGCGCCCAAGAGAAGCGGGCAAAAAAAAAACCTTTCGACAGCTGAGCCGCTTGGCCCAGACTGAGCCTCCTCCTCACCGCGCTGCCGCCACCAGAAAGCCGTCACTCTCCCTGCAGAAAAACGGCATGCGTCGGCACACACACGCACAGGAGGGGAGGGAGCTTCGCCCCTCATCAGGCGCTGTGAGTGAGCTGAGTGGAGAGAGGGAAACCACTGCCCTCTAAAGGCCACATCGGGAACGACACTTCAGAGAAATAAAAACTTTTTTTTTTAATGGCGTCCTTTTTAAAATTGTATTCTTTCTTTTGGAAAATCAGGACTTTTTGAACACGCTGCAGGACACGGGACAAATTATTAAAAATCGTGACTGTCCCGCCAAAAGCGGGACGTCTGGTCACCTTAGCCTAAAGAAAAGAAGAATTAGGGGCGACATATAGAGGTATTTCAGTATTTGAGGGGCTCCCACAAAGAAGAGATGGGTCAAATTATTCTCCAACGCATCAGAGAGCAGGACAAGAAATAATGGTTGGAAACGGATGAAAGAAAGAAGCAATCTGGAATTAAGAAGAAACTTCCTAACAGTAAGGACAATTAACCAGTGGAACAGCCTGCCTTCAGAAATAGTGTGTGTTCCATCACTGGAGGTTTTTAAAAAGAGAATGGACAAAGTCACTTATCTGAGATTGTATAGATTCTCCTGCTTGAGTGTGGTGGTGGTGGGTGGACTACAAGACCTCCAAGGTTCCTTCCAGCCCTAATCCTAATCCTATTCCACTCCATTCTATTAGATCTGAGCCCAGGCCAAGAATGTAATGTGAGTAAAAGACCCTTGGCTTACCTGAATAGTCGTTCTCGGGGCACTGCGAGGAGAGTGCAAGCGTGGGTTAACACGGCCTATCTGCCCTTGGACTGAGTGATGTTTTTCTCTTGACCACGCCTCCCTTTGCCTCTCCATGCTTAGTTTAAAAATGAAGGAGAACAGTCCTGTAATCAATTACAGTCAAATACAGTCACAGCATGTAAGAAAAACACCCCGGGTAGGTTTGGACACTCCTCGCAGTGCCCCGAGAATGACCGTTCAGGTAAGCCAATGGGCTTTCTCCAGTGCACTGCTCGGAGAGTCCAAGCGTGGGACATGCCCAAGCTATTGAGTCCCAGGGTGGGAAGGAACCGGAGCCTCTGGAGTTACAGCTACTTTCTGTAGTATTCTTCTCCTGAAGGAGGCTTCGGCTGAGGCAAAGGAGTCAATTTTATAGTTCTTAATGAAGGCAGTGGGGGAAGCCCACGTGGCCACCCTGCAAATGTCCAGAATAGATGCTTGGGTCGCCCAGGCTGCTGATGCTGCCGGGCTTCTAGTAGAATGTGCGGTGACCCGGCCCGGTACTGCCTTGCCCTGATGCTCATACGCCAGCTTGATGCAAGCGCGCAGCCAACGACCTACGATGTGCGATGAGACCTTGCGGCCAAGGGACACAGGAAGGAAGGAGATGAAAAATGCCTCTGAACGTTGAAATTCCTTAGTCCTCTTAACATAAATACGGACGGCACGCCTCACATCCAACTTATGCCATTCACGCTCTCTAGGGTGAGAAGGTTTAGGACAGAAGTTAGCCAATATAATCTCTTGTGCCCTGTGGAACAGAGAGTTAATTTTGGGGGTAAATGAGGGATCGAGTCTCAGTATAACCCTATCGGAGTGAACCATGCACAAGTCCTCCCTGACAGAGAGAGCCGCCAGCTCGGACACCCTGCGTGCAGACGTGATAGCCACCAGAAAGGCAGTCTTGATGGTTAGGTGGCATAGACTGGCTGTGTGCAAAGGCTCAAACGGAGGGCCCGTCAGAGCCTTTAAGACAAATGGTAGGTCCCAGGATGGGTACCGATGGACTGTCAGTGGACTGATGTTCGCTGCGCCCTTGAGAAAACTCTTAATCTGAGGATGTTGACTCAGAGAACGAGAGGAGCCCCTGGCTAAGATGGTAGACAGCACTGCCACCTGACGTCTAAGTGTACTGGTTGCCAGACATTTATCTAGACCCTCCTGCAGGAAATCAAGGGTCTGAGGGATCGAGGCTGAAAAGTCCACAATGTCCCTTGCCTTGCATCATGCTGAGAAGGTGGCATCGTAGATTCTGGTGGTGGATGGTCTCCTGGATGCTTGAATCGTTCGTATGACCTTGTCAGAGATGTTCTGCTTCCTCAGGAGTTCCCCCTCAAGTGCCAGATGGCTAGTTGCAGCCACTGAGGGTCTGGATGACTGATTGCACCTTGGCTGAGGGAGACTGGGTCCTGAGGAATTCGCCACGGCCTCTGAATGGAGAGACTGACAAGGTCTGCATACCAGGGCCTCCTGGGCCAGAAGGGAGCCACCAGAAGAATTTCTGCCCATTCGGTCAGGAGTTTGGCCACTACCTGAGGGATGAGGGGCAGGGGAGGGAATGCATATAAGAGTCCCTTGGGCCACTCGGACCTCAGTGCATTCGTCCCCTCTGCCAATGGTGAGTGGTAACGGCTGAAGAAACGTGGGAATTGTGTGTTGGAGTTTGTGGCAAAGAGCTCTACTTGCGGTTTGCCGAATCTCCTCATGATTTGCTGGAACAGGTCCGGGTGCAGGCGCCACTCCGAGTGGTAGATGCGTTGTCGACTCAGCCGGTTTGCCTCCCAGTTGCTGGTTCCGGATATATGATTTGCACTGAGAGAAGCCAGATGATGTTCCGCCCACCTGCCCAGAGCCTCTGCCTCGAGCATGAGAGCCTTTGATTGGGTGCCTTCCTGCCTGTTTATATGGGCTTTTGTCATCACATTGTCTGTCATTAACAGTACATGAATCCCCTTTATTAGTCCTGCAAACCATCGAAGTGCGAGTCTGGCTGCCCTCAGTTCCAGCCAGTTGATGCTGTGAGCAGCCTCCCTCTGGGACCACTGACCCTGGGCAATTTGACCTTGACAGTGGGTGCCCCACCCCAGAAGGCTGGCGTCTGTGGTGACAACGACCCTTTCTGGCTCTATGAATAGGCAGCCCTTCCTGACTGCCTTGGACCTCCACCAGGCCAGAGATCGGATCACCCTCTGCGGGAGTTGAACGCGCCTGTGGGAATTGCTGATTTTCGCTCTCTGCATTGGAAGGAGAAACCATTGCAGTTCCCTGGCATGCAGATGGGCCCAGGGAACCACCTTCAAGCAGGAGACCATGATCCCCAAGAGCTGGGACAGCTGGACGATTGGCACCGACCTGGACAGCCTGCAGCGCTTCACTCTGCTCCTCAGGTTGGACAGTCGGTCTGGAGAAAGAAATACCTGGCAGGAAGTGGAATCGATGACCTTGATGTTGTATGCGGGTGGACGGCTGGAACTGGCTCTTCTCCATGTTGACAGAAAAGCCATGTTGTTGCAGCGTCTGCACAGTCAGTGTGACATTGCGGTGAGCCTGCTCTGTGGTGACAAAATGAATAATTATATCATCCAAATAACATTCCAGATGGACAGGATGGCTGCGGAGATGGGCTGCTATCTTGGTAAATGTTCTGGGCACTGACAATAGCCCGAATGGGAGCGCTTTGTATTGATAGTGCTTCCCTTCTGAACAAAACCTCAGGAACCTCCTGTGGGCAGCATGGATGGGGACATGCAGGTAGGCCTCCTTTAGGTCTATTGAGGACAACAGGTCCCCCTCCCTCACACAGTCCAGGAGTGAAGAGACTGCATCTTGAACCTCTTGTAAGCCAGATGCTGATTCAGACTTTTGAGGTCTAAGATGGCCCTCCACACACACACCCCCAAGCTCTTCGGGACCAGGACCAGGATGGAGTAGAACCCCCTCACCTCCTGGTCCCTGGGGACTGGCTCTATAGCCTCTATCTGGAGAAGATGGAGAATCTCCGCTTGCATGCGATCCCTCTTTTCTAGGTTCCTGGGGGTGGGACAGCAGACGAACTTCCTCTGGGGGAAGGTCAGAAAGTCCAGGACAAGGGCCCTCCTAATAGTGTTGAGGACCCACTTGTCCTCCCACCTGTCGGCATACAGCCGCAGCCGACCCCCAATGGGAGGACCCCTGTGATTGTCGCTCCCCTTACGAAAGGGACGGGAGCTGCCGTTATTGTTGTTGCCCCCTCGAAATGGCTTCCGAAAGGAAGACTGGGATTGCCTGGCATGAGACCCGAAGGAGGGACTGTCCTGGTGTCTATCTCCCCCCTGATGGAACGGTCTCTGGTAGGAGGATGACTGAGCTGGGGGCCCTGAGTCCTGGTTCTGGTAAGGCTGCTTACGAAAGGAACCGGATCCCTTATGCTTGCCTCTCTTTAGTGTGGCTGGAAGGACTTTCCGTTTGTCTTTGGTTTTGAAGACAAACTTGTCCAGGGCCTCCCCGAATAAGTGACTTCCCTTGAAGGGAGCAGATGCCAGCTTCCATTTGGCTTTCATCTCGGCTTGCCAGTGCCAAAGCCACAGGAGGTGGCGAGATGTGATGTTGGAGGCGAGAGCCCTGGATGCGAACTTTGCAGCATTCAAGGAGGCATCTGCCAAGTATTCAACTGCAGTAATAATTTTAGTGAGCTCGTGGCGCCACCGAGATTTCTTGGGGGGCAGTTTGGATCTGAGCTGTCTTAGCCAAAACAAGGATGCCCTGGTAAAGAATGAGACAGAGGTGGATGCCTTAATGGCCCAAGCAGAGGCCATGTGAGTTTTGTGGCAAGCCTTCTCCGACCTCTTGTCCTCAGCCTTCAATCCCTCCAGAAGATCAGCTGGTAGGTTAGAGTTAGATGTTAAGGACACTACCGGAGCATCCACTTCTGGGAACTTCAGAATGTCCTCCATTTTTCCCTCTACAACATAAAGGGTCTTATCCCCCCCACTGGGATTGGTCAGCGTGCCAGGTTGGACCCATTGATGCTGAACCACATCCATAAAGAGGTCAGGTACAGGGATGACCTTCTGGGTAGGCACCGTCTCTTTAAACAGCCCATGCTTGTGATCTTTAGAGGATGTGGAAGCCAGGGCTGCATCGGGCTTGGGAATGGAGCCTAGCTCCGTAGCCATCATGGCCTTGTGCAGGATTGACTTAAATAAGGACAGCTTGAAAAGGCCAGTAAAGGCCGGCTTGTCAGGGGGAAGGTCTTTATCTTCAGACAGGACGAATCCCTCAGCCCCTTCCTGCTCAGAGCTGGAAGAATCAGAGTCAGAGGAAGAAGATGAAGCAGATGGAGAGGAGGGAGATTCTAGCTCAGGTAGAGCAGGTCACCGCAGGCACTCTAGTAAACATCGCCTGAGGAAGGGCAAGAGCCCAGCTCTTTCGGCTGAGATGAGGGAGGTGACCTCCTTGGCCATATCCCAAGGGATTGCGGAAGGGATCAAGCACAGGGTTCCCAAAAAGCTAAGGCCCCCCAAAAGAAGCATCAGGCCAAAGCCTCCACCTCTAAGACAAAGCACTACATGGCAAGTACATTAAAAAAAATAAGGGAAGTCTCATGTAAATGATATAATAGGGTTGATCAGATTCAATTCAAAGGTCAGCTCATCTGCCAAATGTCTGTTAGATTCTCATCAAATCAATCTGCTTTTGGGTTTGATTTTTCAGAGTGAAGGATTACTTATTTTGTATTTCCAGTAACAGTATTCTTATCTTTTATTAGAAGTATGTGATTCAGATTCCAGTTAGCCTCTTCAAAGAGATGTGGACTGGTCTGTAGCAAAACAGATCCTTCTAAATATTTTCTCGCTGAAGTGGGATGTTCCTAAAAACTCAGGATCACTGTGCAGTTTCTAGAAAACCCAGATTTATATTCTCTGTGTCTTTAAATTTACGATAAAATCCCTATTTAGGGAGTCTGCTTTTAGTGGGTGCACTGTGAATATAAACAGACCAAGCTTACAAACATCTCTCAGAAAGAAGAGACAAAATAATTGCAACTAAAGAAGAGTGGATGAAGCAGTTAGCCTTAGGTTAATTTTACCTTTAGGTTTTATTATGCAGTTATTTACATAATAATGCTATTATACAAGAAATAAATTGGTGGAATTATTACTTTTATATTTCACAACCAAATGGAAATAACGGGCAACTTGCTCCCCTTATTGGTCCATTACATTGAGATTTTACTAATATTACATTTTTCCAAGCTTTTTATACTAGCCAAGAGAGAAACGGAGGGTAAGAATATCATTCCAGAGTAATTTCATGTTTATTGTAAGGAACTTTAAGGGCTCTATTATATTTCTAGTCACAGTGCTTTTGGGGAAGGGTATAAACCTTGGTTAAACATAAAACCAGGGATGAAATGCTACCAGTTTAGACTGGTTCACCCAAACCAGTAGTAAAAAAGCATTTTTACTACCAGTTTGGGCAAACCGGTAGTTCCAACGATCAGCTTCGTGACAGTCAGCTGTGCCGTGCGATTTATATTCTAAATCGTGAAGCACAACTGTCCCCCCTTCCTGTTCTACTTACCTTTGCAGATTCAGAAAAGGCTTCTTAATTCTCCTTTTACAGCACTTCATGGTAGCGCCTGCGGTGCGCATGCTTGAGAAGCGCACATGCATGCACGAAGCAAACCTGTAGTGAAGCGGTAGCAGACTTCAGAGCATTTCAGCCCTGCATAAAACTGAAATAAAAGAACAATTTAAACTCCTGAATCCTTGTCCTTAACCTTTTGAACACTTCAGAGTTATCAAGATAATCTATACTTTAAGGTGAGCTATTTTCTAGGATTGTGCATCTTTTAAAAATGAAAAAAATGTCTCAGACCTCAGATGATCAACTTCAGGTTGTGTGTAAGTCTGAAAGTATACAGTTTGTTTTAGAAATCAGTTCATTAAGATGGTGTTTGCAGCAGAAGCGTACTTTCTCAATAAATATGGAAGCTTAAAAAGAATGTGGCGTCTTTAATTGATAGCAGAGAGATGCTGTGTTTATCAAAAACAAGTGGTTAGTGTTAGATATCCCCCCACTGATAGAGGTTTCCACCAAGGCCCTCTGTTCTGGTGGGAACAGAGGTCGAATCCCATTGGTCAAGAGGTCTGACAGATCCCTTTAAAAGGGGATGCTGTCCAACCCGTCTTCAGCCGGATATTTACTTGACTTGCAATAAAGAGTTGTTGTTACTAGAGCCTTTGTGTGCCTTCTTTTACCTGCTTTAACACTGGCGATGAAGGTGGGATCGGAAGGCAACTAGGCGAACAAAAAGAGCAATCAGAATCTTGCAAGTACATCCAGCCATCCAGCCTAGAGTATCCTGTGTGGCATCAAGCAAACCATCGCTGAAGACAAAATTAAATCAGGATGGCTATGCACCCCCCCCCCCACCAATTCCATATGATCCAGCCACCAAGCACTGGGAATCATACATGTTACGATTCGAGTGTTTCCTCGAAGTAAAAGATCTCACAGGCATTCCAGAAGCCCATAAGAAGAACATGTTCCTGGGTTATTGTGGCCGGGAAGTGTTCAAAACTGCAAAAAACTTCTCGGAACCAACTCCACTCCAAGCAGTGTCTTGGTCTGCACTACAACAAATGCTGAAGACTCACTACGTGCCCAAGCTGTCCAAATATGTTCACCGGCATGAATTTAACATCCGGAAACAGATGGAGGGCGAATCCATCAATGAGTATGTAGCAGTGCTCTGAAAAGCTGCAGCCTACTGTGAGTTCCAAGACCTGGACAAGCTAATTCTGGACCACATAATTTGTGGTGTGTGAGACATTACTCTGCAGAGAAGGCTACTCGCTAAGTCTAACCTCTCTGCAGATCGCACTAGAATTCTGATCGACGGAAACCCTACAATAGCAATAGTAATAGCAGTAGACTTATATACCGCTTCATAGGCCTTTCAGGCCTCTCTAAGCGGTTGACAGAGAGTCAGCATATTGCCCCCAACAATCTGGGTCCTCATTTTACCCACCTCGGAAGGATGGAAGGCTGAGTCAACCCTGAGCCGGTGAGATTTGAACCGCTGAACTGCTGATCTAGCAGTAGCCTGCAGTGCTGCATTTAACCACTGCGCCACCTTGGCTGCGCCACCTTGGCTCAATGCCAGAGCTCACCTCAAGACATGCGGAAGAGTAGCTGCGTGCATCGCGAGACTACTGAACCTGAGACCTCCGAAAGCGGGGAGGACTACAGCTACTGCATGTGCAGTAGCCATGCCAAGCCGGCATGAAAATTCAACTCGCAAGCTCCACCCTGCACCAGCTGTTGGAGGAGACCATGCCCGAGCATTCTGTCATTTTCGTGAAGCAACTTGCCAGAGATGTGAGCGAAAGGGGCACATCGCCAAGGTGTGCCGCAGCAACTTCCCTACTGCCACCAGACAGCCCAAAGGTTCACAAAGCCACCAACAATGGTCCAAACCAGGGACTTGGCAGAAGTACCCACAACAGTCAGAAGGCGACGATAGGATTGCCAACCACACGTTTGTCACACAAATCCGCTCCGGGCGCCTAAGAAAGTCACTGTCCCAGTTAGACAAATCCACACCAGGCATCCCAAAAAGCTGAAAGTCACTGTTCTCATAGAGGACTCTCCATGCGAAATAGAGATCGACACCAGATCGTCACTGACCATAATTCCATGGTCAGTCCTCAAGCAAGCGATCCCAAAGCTACAGAAGCATCACCTCCAAAACCCCGACATCTGCCTGAGTGACTACCAGGGGAAACAAGTTTCCATCGTGGGCCAAGGCACCTTCCGGGTGAACTACAAACGATTCAGCGGTAATCTCCCCGTGACAGTGGTCAGTGGAAACCTTCAAAGTGTCCTGGGGCTTGATTGGTTCCAAGCTTTGGGGATGGAATTGGAATTTTGGAATTTGCTTTATTTATATGCCGCCCTTTTCCCTGAGGGGACTCAGGGCGGCTCACAATTCAAGGGAGAGGGAAGACAAACAAACAAATTACAGAACAAAGACCATATACTATTAAAAACGCAACAATCATACCATTCGGAGTGGGGCTGAGAGTCTTTAGCCCCAGGCCTGCCGGAACAGCCAGGTTTTAAGGGCTGTGCGGAAGGCCTGGAGGGTGGTGAGGATACGAATCTCCACGGGGAGTTCGTTCCACAGGGTCGGAGCAGCCACAGAGAAGGCTCTCCTCCAGGTAGTCGCCAGTCGGCACTGGGCGGCTGATGGAATTCGGAGGAGGCCTAGTCTGTGGGATCTTATTGGTCTAGTGGAGGTAATTGGCAGCAGGCGGTCTCTCAAGTATCCAGATCCAATACCATGAAGGGCTTTGTAGGTGACAACTAGCACCTTGAAGCGAATCCGGAGACCAACAGGCCGGAATCAACTCCATGAGGGACAAAGGTGCTAAAGCCATCTTTAAAGAGTTCGAGGATGTTTTCAGCACCAGCGCTGAACCTATCTTTAAGGGGTTCGAGGACTTTTTCAGCACCAGTCTGAGTAAGTACAAAGGAATCCCAATTTCCTTTAGCTTGGACCTCACAATAGCCCCAATTAGGCTAAACCCCAGGAGAGTACCTTTCGTTCTCCGTCCTAAAATAGACAAAGAAATTGACAAGCTTGAGCCAGGGCATCTTAGGACCAGTCGATCACACATGCTGGGAGACCCCAATTGTGACACCTGTCAAGCCTCGAGATTAAAACATATGAAGAATGGTTGCAGGAACTAGGTATGTCTAGTTTAATAGAAAGAAGGACTAGGGGAGACATGATAGCAGTGTTCCAATATCTCAGGGTTGCCACAAAGAAGAGGGAGTCAAACTATTCTGCAAGGCACCTGAGGGTAGAACAAGAAGCAATGGGTGGAAACTAATGAAGGAGAGAAGCAACTTAGAACTGAGAAGAAATTTCCTGACAGTTAGAACAATTAATCAGTGGAACAGCTTGCCTCCAGAAATTGTGAATGGCCCAACATTGGAAGTCTTTGAGAAGATGTTGGATAGCCATTTGTCTGAAAGGGTATAGGGTTTCCTGCCTACGCAAGGGGTTGGATTGTAAGACAATTTTTTTTCAATTCAATTTACTTTATTTGTATGCCGCCCTTTTCCCTGAAGGGACTCAGGGCGGCTCACAGTTCAAGGGAGGGGAAAAACAGACAAAATTACAAAACATAAAGACCATACACAGTTAAAAAGCACAGCAATCATACCATTCGAGTGGGGCAGCAAGTCTTTAGCCCCAGGCCTGTCGGAACAGCCAGGTTTTAAGGGCTATGCGGAAGGCCTGGAGGGTGGTGAGGGTACGAATCTCCACGGGGAGTTCGTTCCAGAGGGTCGGAGCAGCCACAGAGAAGGCCCTCCTCCGGGTAGTCTCCAGTCGACACTGGCCGGCTGATGGAATTCGGAGGAGGCCTAGTCTATGGGATCTTATTGGTCTAGTGGAGGTAATTGGCAGTAGGCGGTCTCTCAAGTACCCAGATCCAATACCATGAAGGGCTTTGTAGGTGACAACTAGCACCTTGAAGCGCACCCGGAGATCAACAGGTAGCCAGTGCAGCTCGCGGAGGATAGGTGTTACGTGGGTGAATCGAGGCGCACCCACGATCGCTCGCGCGGCTGCATTCTGGACAAGCTGAAGTCGCCGAATACTCTTCAAGGGCAGCCCCATGTAGAGCACATTGCAGTACTCCAGCCTAGAGATCACAAGGGCACGAGTGACTGTTGTGAGAGCCTCCCGGTTCAGGTAGGGACGCAACTGGTGCACCAGGCGAACCTGGGCAAATGCCCCCCTGGTCACAGCTGACAAATGGTGTTCGAAAGTCAGCTGTGGGTCCAGGAGGACTCCCAAGTTGCGGACCCTATCTGAGGGGCATACTATTTGACCCCCCAGCCTGAGAGATGGAACACTTGGCCAATTGGTAGGAGGGAAGCACAGCAGCCACTCGGTCTTATCTGGATTGAGTACAAGCTTGTTAACCCCCATCCAGTTCCTAACAGCCTCAAGGCCCTGGCTCATCACATCCATCGCTTCATTGAGTTGGCACGGGGCGGACAGATACAGCTGTGTATCGTCCGCATACTGGTGGTATTTTATCCCGTGCCGTCGAATGATCTCACCCAGCGGTTTCATGTAGATATTAAAAAGAAGGGGGGACAGGACCGAACCCTGCGGCACCCCATATGTTAGGGGCCTAGGGGTCGATCTCTGCCCTCCGACTAACACCGACTGCGACCTGTCCGAGAGGTAAGAGGAGAACCACCGTAAAACAGTGCCTCCCACCCCCACCTCCCGCAGTCGTCGCAGAAGGATACCATGGTCAATGGTATCAAAAGCCGCAGAGAGGTCAAGGAGTACTAGGATGGAGGCATGGCCTCCATCCCTGGCTCTCCAGAGATCATCGGTCAATGCGACCAAAGCGGTTTCCGTGCTGTGGCCAGGCCTGAAGCCCGACTGGAATGGATCTAGATAACTGGTTTCCTCCAAGGACCGCTGGAGCTGAAAGGCCACCACCTTCTCAACAACCTTCCCCACAAAGGGGAGGTTGGAGACCGGACGATAGTTGTTTAGGACGGCTGGATCCAAAGATGATTTCTTCAGGAGGGGTCTCACCACTGCCGCCTTTAATGCGGGGGGAAAGACCCCCTCCCGAAGGGAGGCGGTAACAACCGCCTGGATCCAGCCCCGTGTCACCTCCCTGCTGTTAACAACCAGCCAGGAGGGGCACGGGTCCAGTACACAAGTGGAGGCACCTACAGCTCTGATGGCCTTGTCCACGTCCTCAGGGATAACAGCCTGAAAATCAATCCAGTGATGTCCTACCAGATTATCCCTTGGTGCCTCAGCTGGTTCTGCAGGATTGGAGTCCAGGTCCGCCCGAAACCGAGCAACTTTATCCGCGAGGAATTGGACGTAGTCCTCAGCTCTGCCCTGCAAAGGATCGCCCGTATCCCTCCTATTTAGGAGGGAACGGGTTATCCTGAACAGGGTGGCTGGGCGCGACTCAGCGGAAGCAATCAGAGAGGCAATGTATGTTCTTTTTGACGTCCTAATTGCCCGGATGTAGGCTCTGATGCTGGATGTTAAAAGTGCTCGGTTCGACTCGGATTTACTGGATCTCCATCGGTGCTCTAGGCGTCTCTTTCGGCGCTTCATCTCCCGGAGATCCTCAGTAAACCAAGGAGCCCTCCTGGATCCACTGCCTCGGAGCGGCCGTAAAGGCGCAATCCGGTTAAGAAACTCTGTCGCTGCCGAATTCCAAGCAGCAACCAGAGTCTCCGCCGGACTGCGGGCGAGAGTATCAGGAATAACCCCAAGCTCCGTCTGAAAACCCGACGGGTCCATAAGTCACCTGGGGTGGAACCACCTGATCGGTTCCTCCTCCCTACAATGGGGGTTTGGTCTCTGAAAGTCAAGCCTCAGTAGGTAGTGGTCCGACCATGACAGGGGTAAGATCTCACTACCTTTCAGACCAAAATCACAGCTCCACTGCTCCGAGATAAATACGAGGTCGAGCATGTGACCCGCCGAGTGGGTTGGGCCCCGGATTACTTGGGTCAAGCCCATGGCTGTCATGGAAGCCATGAACTCCTGCGCTCCATCAGAGTGTTCACCGAGCGAAGGCAAATTGAAATCCCCCAGAACCATAAGCCTGGGGAACTCAATTGCCAGCTCGGCTACCGATTCGAGGAGCGAGGGGAGGGCTGCTGCAACGCTGTTGGGAGGCAGGTACGTTAACAGCAGGCCCACTTGACCCTTGAGGTCCAACTTCACCAGCAGGGACTCACACCCGACAAGCTCCGGAGAAGGGATCCTACGAGGTACTAGAGACTCTCGGATAACAATGGCCACACCCCCACCCCTTTCCTAGGGTCGCGGCTTATGAAGCACCTGAAAGCCCTCTGGGCACATCTCTATGAGGGGGACTCCTCCCTCCAGGCCCAGCCAGGTTTCAGTAATACATGCCAGGTCTGCCCTCTCGTCTAAAATTAAGTCCCGAACGAGAGGAGCCTTATGAACTACAGACCTGGCATTTAGCGACAGCAGACTGAGACCAGGGTCCTGATTACTCATGCCATCTGGCCTCGGAGTGGGACTCATAGGGTCGGAAGGAGGGATCTCTGTGACGTAGCGAGCCCTCCTTCCCTGGTAATGGCCAGCCCTAAAGTCCCCGCCATATCTGCCCCTCCCTGTTAAAACCGTAATGCTCCGGCCCACTCCCGTGTCCGTGGTCCCTCCACCCACCCCCATAGCCCCCGCATGCTCCGGCAGGCCCTTCGAATCAAACATCCTGAGGCTGGGATTGGGCCCAGGCCCCCCTGACACTTCTGCAGAGCACTCAGTGCAGAGGGTACCTGGATGAGGTCCCAGCCTACTCAGACATACACAATCACGCAGCCAATCACTCCCCACTAACAATTTAAAAAAAAAAAAGTTACAATAATAATAGGGATTAAAAGAGTGGGCACATACATCAACAATCACACCATACACGCCTCATTCATAAAATGCGGAGAAACTAAAAAAATTGCGCAGATCTTAAATAGAACAATGTGAGAAGGGGGAGGGAGAGGTACTCCACTCCTCTCCCTTCCTATGGCAATTAAGTTGACTAAGGTGGTTGAGAACCCAGCCACAATCCACAGAGGGGATGCAGAGGGGGAGGGTGGCGTTTCCCCCCTCTGGTAAGGTTGAAAAGGTCCCAAGAGTCTAAGGCGGTTAAGGGGACTGCCAAAGATGTTAAGTCCGGACTGCCAAAGATGTAGGAAAAGGAAAAGTCTGAGTGGCTGAGATGGTGTCACTGGGGCGGCAAGAGGTAACGCTGATCGAACAGATGCAGTTGGTTCGCACGTGTAAAAGCCCAAGGGCTGCGGTTGCAGGAAGGGTGGGTAGGTGCCAGTTAAACAGGCGGTGAGGATGACAAACCAGTGAGAAGAAGGTGAAAAAGGCACCAATGGTGGCCACTGGGGGGAGTCTAAGCTCCAAACACGCTGCCTCTCCGCAGTAATGGCGTCTGATATAAAATGGTCCAGTAAATGGCACTGTCTAATGCAGCACTCCTGAGGCAATAACAGCAGCGGATGACACTGGCCACAACAGAAGGCCAGTCGTTGAGTTCTTGGGGTCACAGTCCAAGCAGGCAGACAGTAAAGCGATGTGGAGCCCCGCAGGGGCAGCAGCAAGATAGAGAAAAAACGCCGTGCCAGAAGGGAAGGAGGGGAAGGAGGGGAGTCAGCAGAGCTGCGGTGGGGGCAGGAAACCAGTCCCCCAGTCCAGATAGACATTTCTGTAGAGCTCCCCACCCCCTCTTCGGGGCACAAACTAACACGTCGGCACTGCTCGGCAAAAGTCCAACACCTCCCAGGGCAACGGGGCCGAAACCATCGCCCCTCGCGCAAAGCCGTCTCCGCCGCCGCCGACCAGCTGTAGCCCAAAAGTATAACGTATAAAGAGGCCGCCGGGAGAGGCAACGCCGTCCAGGAGCCGCTCGAAGGCAGCCCCCTCCCCAGGTAGTTACCTCCCTGGAAAGTCCGGACGTTGGTGTCTTGCAGGAACCCCTCCATTACCATGTCCGAGGTCCTGGTCACCAAGATTATTCTGTTGCTGTTTTCCAGTAGCCGGAGCGATGAGTCTCAGCAGCCATTTCCCATTCTCAAGATCCCTCCAAGGGATCCCTTCCAACTCTGCTATTGTATTTGTATTTGTATTTGTACTTGTCTGTCCGCATCTGTGCGGACTATAAGTGCACAATTAATAAAGTGTTACAACAAAGGTACCCATTGTACAGCACCTCCTACATTTGCTCAGCCCAGGGAAATTCTTTGCAAAATTGGACATGGCATAGTCATACCAACAATTGCCAGTAGATGGTGGTACCATGGAGGCCCAAACCATTGTGACGCACAGGGATGCATTCAAATGCCATTGCCTGCAATTTGGTGTTAGTATCGTCCCTGGGCTGTTCCAAAGCATCATGGAACAACTTTTGCAGGGGATTCCAGGAGTTGTCCCCTATTTCAATGACATCTTGGTATCGGCTGCAAATGAGGCGCAACTTTTAAAACACATACGAACAGTTTTGACCAGAATTAGAGACAAGGGTCTCTGCCTCAAAAAGAAAAATGTCAAATTAATGTACCAAAAGTCAAATTCCTTGGGTACCTGATCGATGGGTCTGGAATCCACCCAACCTCACACAAAAATTAAGCTAGTAAGGACGCCACCACACCTCGAAATCAGACCAAACTGCAGGTGTTCCTTGGGCTCCTTAATTTCTACAGCGTCTTTCTCAAACAGAAAGCCACCGTTGCTGAACCATTACATTGCCTCCTAGCCAAGAACGCGAAATGGTCCTGGGGCAAAGCCGAGACCACCACATTTACCGCAGTAAAGCGACTTCTGTCAGTGGATTCTTTCCTTGTACAATACAGCCAGACCCTGCCATTAGTGTTGACATGTGATGCCTCTCCTTTTGGTGTTGGCCACCACATGCCCAATGGAACCGAAACCCCCATTGCTTTTTATTCCAGGATATTGTCCGCCGCAGACCGGAACTACAGCCAATTAGACTGTGAGGCTTTGGCTCCAGTGGCTAGAGTGAAAATGTTCCATGAGTACCTCTACGGTCAGGATTTTGAACTGATCAAAAACCATAAGCCTTTGTTAGGGTTACTGGCTGGGGATCGCCTCACCCCAGCATCATTATCCCCCCGAATGACCAGGTGGACTATTTTCATGGCCGCCTATTCCTACCGCCTAATTCACTGACCCAGCTCCACTTTAGGGCACGCGGATGCATTGAGCCGCTGCCCCTTGCCCAAAGTTCTTGCTGACCCCACTCCAGAAACAATGGTCCTCCTCATTGACTGCCAGGAAAATGGACCCATCTCCTCTAGTGACGTTGCATGCCACTCTGCAAAGGACCCCCAAATAAAGCAAATTTTGAACTGGGTGTGGAGGGGGTGGCCCAAGGGGCCTGTCAGAGCCGATTTCAAAATGTATTTTGCCAAATGTGTTGAATTGTCGATTAACGGGTGTTTGTTGTGGGGGGACCCAGTAATTATTCCCAACAAACTGTGCATCGCAGTACTAGAAGAATTACATGTAGGGAATCCTGGGATAGTCAAAATGAAGTCTCTGGTAAGGAGTTATGTATGGTGGCCCAACATGGACAGAGAAATCGAGGAATGGGTGGCCACATGCACACCCTGTCAGGAATCCAGACTGCCCTCCCCCCAGAAGGTCCCGCTAAAGAGTGGGAGCGGCCACAAGCACTATGGTCCAGGGTGCACATTGATTTTGCTGGACCGGTACATGGCCAGACATTCTTCATAGTGGTGGACGCTTACTCAAAGTGGTTAGATGTAATCCTAATGACTTCAACCACAACGGAAGCAGTAATCAAAGTACTACCGAGACTTTTCTCCACGCAGGGTTTCCTGATGTCTTGGTTTCTGACAACGGCCTCCAATTCACGGCCATGCCATTCGAGACTTTCCTAGCATCTCTGGGAATCAGGCATGCCCTGGTCACGCCATTCCATCCATTGTGGATTCCTGCCATGGTAATCGGAATTACTGGTCCTCAATCATATACAGTAGAACTCGAGGACGGTAGATATTGGAGACGTCACATTGACCAACTCCGTAGCTGGATTTCCAATTCCAAACTTAAGCAACCAACAGTAACTCCTGCACAAGGTAGTCAAAGCCACACGAAACAAAATAACAACCCATCCATGTCCAACTCAAGCCCGAGAATCTCGGAAGATTTATCTGACTACGATGCAGGCCCGCAGCAAGCTCCGGGTGAGTTAACTCCAGAAGCTCCAGCCGCGGCCTGTGGAAAGTTCCAGGAGCTTCCATCAGGCAGAACTGCAGAGCAAACAAGTCCATCCGACTTGTCCAAAGAAACCATTCACACTGAACTGTGCAGGTCAGGCAGAGCTACGCAAAAGCCTTCCTTCCTGCATGACTATGTCACCAGCTGGGTTCATCTATCCTAGAGGGGAAGGGTGTTAGATATCCCTCCCACTGATAGAGGTTTCTACCAAGGTCCTCTGTTCTGGCAGGAACAGAGGTCAAATCCCATTGGTCAAGAGGTCTGACAGATCCCTTTAAAAGGGGATGCTGTCTAAACCATCTTCAGCCAGATGTTTACTTGACTTGCAATAAAAACCTGTTGTTACTGGAGCCTTTGTGTGCCTTCCTTTCCCTAATCTAACAGTTAGGATGCAGTATTGCAGACTGACTCTGCTTACTGCCAGGAGTTCAATCCTGATGGGCTCAGGCGGGTTGACTCAGCCTTCCATCCTTCCAAGGTTGGTAAAAGATTGTTGAGGGTAATATGCTGATGCTGTAAATGGTTCAGAGATTGCTATAAAGCACTATGAAGTGGTATATAAGTCTAAGTGCTATTGCTATTTATCCACCTAAAATGTATAGATAACTAACTGAGAGCATCTATAGATTGGGTTGACACATGTTAAATCATAGTTTGTTAAACAATCCATAAGTAACTGGGTTCACCATACAGAGTCATAAACCATCACATTCATGTTGGAAGCGCCTAAGGCACTTCTGGGTTTAAAGGATCATCACTGACATAACTGTTGCCCAGAAAATGTCCAGTTAGGGGATCATTTCATGTCCCTGTTAATGTGCCTACTGAAGTGCGATTGCACACTTTTGAACTGCTAAGTTACCAGGAGCTGGAGCAAATGATGTGAGCTCACTCTGTCACAGACAAGCACCAGTGTCTCAAATGCGGGCTTGCTGATTGTCAACCCACAATCCTAACCACATAAGCCACCGCGCTCCTAGCCATAAACCATTATTTAGAATGAAAGAAATACTAATTCATAATCAGGGGTGGGCTGCTGGGGGTTCACAAGGGTTCAGGATATCTATCTATATGCCTTAATTAGGATTCCTGCTCTGAATAGGCAATTGGATGTGATGGCTTAAGTGGTCTCTTCTTTTTCTATTATTCTAAGGCGAGAATGACCTTTGGCAGATAAGATGATTGTCAACAAACTCCCACAACTGCCAATACCTGTCCCCAGGCTTGTTATCATTAGTAATGGATTTTACTCAAATGCCCCTAACCATGAGAAAAACAAGGCGATGTCCAGGTTTCCCCCCCCTCCTTTCTTTTGAAAAGGCCAGTTTATATAATAGCATAAATCCAAAATTTCAGAGACAGCAACCATTTACAATTATACTTGGCATTAAGCTCAGGTACAAAAAAGGTCAGAGCTTCTGTGCCTTTAAAAATTGCAGAGAGCAGTAATTTGCATAGCAAAGTGCATCTGTTGAAATTCCGTTTTCCACAGAGTTATTAAAACACAGAAACCTTTTTTTCCCCCTTTTATGCATAAACACATTGATCTAGATAAATTTCAGACTCTGGGTTATTACTGTATTGCTACTAATTTTGGAAGGTAATGACTAATTCAAATCCATGTTTTCTTTTTATTCCAACCAGATTCACACAGAATGCTATATCATTAATGGGGTGGGGGTGGGGGAGTAATTTAATGTATTGTTATTATAGTCTATACATAATGGAATGTGTAAGACCATTCATGGCTTATTGAACAAACTACAGTTAAAAATTTTGGGATTAGTTTCGTGCGGGATTAGTTAAACCTAGTTGGGTGTATCCCACCAATCTTTTAAATTGTTTTAAAAAAACAATCACAGGGTGGTTCTATACTTGTTCATGGGGAAATAATTTCAGTGGGAACTGTTCCTACATTGGCATATGTGGAACTGCATTCTTATTGACAGTATTTTATAAAATAATAATTTATTAAACTTGTATGCCATCTGACTCTTAATAACAGAATAACAGAGTTGGAAAGGAACTTGAAGGTCTTCTACTCCAACCCCCTACACACACGGGAAGTCCTATAACATTCCAAAAAGTGACTGATCAGTGTTTTCTTAAACGTCTCTGGGCAGTTCACAACAATTAAAGGCACTAGAATAAAATCAGCAAAACATAGATTAAAAGATAATGATAAAACCACAAATAGTTCATTGATAACATATTTTCATATTACGTATATTGAACTATTCATAGGGCCTTCTCAAATCTGATCTTCTTAGAATCAATCAGAATAGATAAAGTTCATATGGACAGATTAACACTTATATTTCTTAAGCAGTTACTAAATGTAGCATGGAAAGGAAGAACCTTTTGTTTTTACATTGTATTTGGGAAAGAAGAATGATAAGAATTATCAAATTGTCTATTAAAACAAGTATGACTAAGAAAAATGTTTGAAATTTCTAGCAGTGCATTGGATATTGTTATAAGCTTGGAAAGGTAATTTGGATTTTTCAATGCCCTATGTAGTATCAATATTAGAAAACACTGTTTTTATAAACTATTTTTGCAATAAATACATTATTTCTGCATCTTCATCATGTAACATGTTATTTGATTGATAGTTGGATAGATTTAATCCTTCTATCAATCAAAAAAACTAGAAAATGGTTGTATTTTTTGTCCTCTCAATGGATCCCAACTCAAAGGCATCTACTAATTTAGACTGTGCAGTTATAATGTACTTCATTTCTTTCTCAATTTGCTAATGAGACTGAATACCTCTACAAGAATGAAGAAAAAAAATGCTCACAATTTTGTTTTGTTTTATTCTGGGGACATGAAACATGTCATACAGATGAGATTTGCTGAAGATACTAAGCCATAAGAATTGGTAATAAGTTTACAAAGTGTATTTTGTCTTAGTGTGAATCAGAATTAAAAATATAGTGCTATACAGACATGCTCAGAAATACATCTTGCTGAATCTTGTGAGACTTATTACCCAGTAAATTACATATTAGAGCCAAACAAGGTGTAAGTCTGAATTTAACTATGGTTAGTGCTGTCTAAGTTTTAGAAGCGACCATTATGTGTCACAGCTTTACAACATAGTCTTATGTATTTATTTGGAAGCAAGTTGCACTGTATACCCAGGAGACTTATATATAAAAGTTCATAGGGTTTCAGTCACTAGGATAAATTTATATATGGCATGTCTACTTCTACTACGCAATTCATCTCTATTTTCATGTCTAAATAAATTCAGATTCCATTGAATTAAATACATTTTACTCCCATATAAGTGTGAATAATGTTGCAGTGTTGATCTCACATTTCTGCGTGAATGTGTGTTGATCCATCCTGAAATAGCAAATCAGCCAATTAGGGATTTCAATCCTCATTCCCTTCCATGGGAGTCAGGGCCTAAATCCCCAAGGCAAGCTTTACAAATTGAATAGTAAAGTTGTGTGAATAAAGAAAACACATCCTTTACTAGAATCCCTTTTCAGTTGTAAGTTTTGTTTGACATGTCTTTCCTGGAAGCTCAAGCTTTCTATAGCAACAAGCAGACCATCTGCTGTTGGAATCGTTTGCTAATGTTTGTGTAATGTTGTCTACTGTTTTGCTAAAGGCAAGGTTATATATCATATTTACAATTAAAATATCTCTAAGCCTGTTTTGTCTCACACCTGCCTGCACTTTAGGGAGTGTTATGCTTCACATTTTCTGATTATGATTATATTTTCTGTGAATACATAGAAGAAGAAGAAATGTAAAAGTGACATTCTAAAATATTGTTGTGGAAAATAGAGAAGAAACATTTTCACAGATTTCTCAGGGTCAAAAGCCTCCATGCTATTTTTTTTAACCATTGTACTTTAGCATTTCTGCTTTAAGTTCTATCTGCCTCCTGCAGAAACTCTTAAATTTTCTTCTCTTATACCAGATAGGTTATCTGCCTATGCAATCAATACTATCAATCACCCAAATCTTTCCTGCTGTGAATGACCAGTTGAAAATATAATCATTGGGGAAAAGGATGAAGAAAGAACATTAAAAGTAAGCAAAGTTTTGGCCAACAACTTGTTTGGACTAAGAGTCTAAGCAGTATTGCACTTAGTTCATACAAACAAAAAATATGTTGATAACACACTCCCCACCCAGGCACAGTCCAACTACTGTAAAACTTAACACATAGAAATAACCATTAAAATTACACAAAAATAAAATCAATATACTGTACATTGTAATAGTTACAATCAGAATTAAAATATTGTAGAAGTATAAAAGCCTAAATCTACCATACTTGACACTTAACTTTGCCAATGCTATTTACAATAAACAGACATACAACTGGCATTCACGGCATCTTCAAATAGCCATTTCCACCAATCAATCTTCTTTATTGGATAACTGGATCTTTAAAATCTTCTAAAATGCAACCAAGGATATATGGACTTGAAGTCAAGATGGGTGGAAGAATATATTGCAGGAGAATCTAGACCTGGGAGTAAAATCAGGTTCATAAAACTAACCTCAATGCAACAAAATAATAATAAACTATCTCCCCATTATTGGAAGAAAGCCAGGGAAAATTTATTTTTGTTGGAATCCATCACCGGGTGTGCGTGCAGGGCGGCTTCAGCTGCCTGGAACACGTACACAGGGATGGAGAGACATCGCGCCGTGGAACGCATCAGGAACTTTGCAGCCTAGAGGTCAGGACTCACTACGCAAGCGCATGTAACGTGAGCTATGTGAGCAAGCTACGCCCATACCTGCCCTTTCTCCTCCCTCCCCCCACCTTATGCCATGCTGTAATTTTTTATTTGTTTATTTGTAACATGTGACTATATACGCCTTTTGATACGCCTTTTTGATGACGTAACTAACTTTCTTAATAAAAGAGGTCCCCAAAGTACATTCGAGGCCCTCATCCTGAGGAAACCACGTCCGGCATGTTCCTTATCCATTCAGTCCAATAGTCATGAGCAGCCCGCCAGAAGCAGAGCGCTGCAACTGGTGACCCCGACGTGATTCGGTGAAACCGAATATGTCTCTTGGAACCCCCAGACTCATTCAGCCGGACGTGCCTACTGCAATTCAGGGACCGTCGGTGTTAGACGAAGCACCCTCCCTTGAATCGTGAGTATGGGGGGAGAATTCTCTAAGGCTCAGGTCGCGCACCTCCACAAACTTAGAGAGTTAACCAAGTCCTCAATTATTATCTTGAAGAACAACGGCAAGAATCTTTCTATCCCCTCTAAATCTGACCTGACCTCCCTTCTCAAATATGTTTATCAAACTTGCCCGACTTATCCGGAGAAGGGGTCGATTCGAACATCCACATGGATAAAATTGGGAAAGCACTTTCATGAGATGCCCAGGGCGCCACCGAAAGTCTTCTCCACATGGCGGATAGTTATGGAGTGTCTCCAAGTCCACGAAAATGGGATGGCTGGGGAGCCGGACCCTCCACCGCCGTATCGATCTGGTGATAAATTGTCCCCCTTAAAAGGAAAAAAGATGATGCCTCCAGAGACATTAACAGCAGCGTCTCTGGAAGCTACGGCCCCAGCTGAGGAAAAATCGGTGTCGCCCGATACACCCGCAGGGGCCATAGCGCAAGCTCTAGCGCAGGCAAAGGCTATAGGAGAGCTGGAACTGGAGGAATATGAATTTTGTTATCTGGTAGAATATGATATGAATGGAGTCCCACATTTGGAAGTGCTCCCCATGAAATTGATCAGGGATCTAAAAACATCAGTCTCTACATATGGGTTGCAAAACCCCTATGTCCTTGGATTAATTAGAAACATTGCTTCCTCCTTCTTTATGCTACCTAATGATTGAAAAGAATTGTGTCGCATGATACTAACAAGCTCTCAGTATGTGGTGTGGGAATCGGAATTCAAAAGGGAAGCGGAAAAAATCGCCCGAAAAATGGGAGGTGGAGTTTTCATAGAGCAAATTGCAGGCGTGGGATGATTTGAAGCTTGCGATGTACAGAAAAACATGCCACGAGTGATCTTCGCCCACTCTAGCCTGGCCGCACAAAATGCGCTTACAAAAATTGATGATGTACATGGCCAGACTACTGGGTCATTCACAAAAATTTACCAGGGTCCAAATCAACCCTACAGGGAATTCATAAATGAATTGCAAAAGGCTGTTGCCAGGGAAATTCAGAACACCATAGCACAAAGAGAACTGCTGAAAAAACTCGCCTATGAAAATGCGAATGAGGATTGCAAACGCATAGTAAACCTGATGCAGAATTGGTGGATTATATTCAAGCTTGTAGAATAGTAGGGACTAATGTTTATAATATGGAATCATTGGCAATGGCCCTGCAAAAGGCAGGAGCCCCAAATCAGTGGTCTGGCAATTGTTTTAATTGTGGGAAACCAGGTCACTTTAAAGCTCAATGCCGCGCCCCTGGCGGGGCAGCCAAAACAGGGAATGGGAATGTTAAACCAAAAACAGTGTGTCCCAGATGTAAAAAGGGGTTCCACTGGGCAAACCAGTGTCGAACCAACCCGACCCCACAGTCGGGAAACTAATGGAGGGGCGCTCAGCCAGCCCGACTCAAAAGGCTGAGACTTTTTCATCCCCTGCCTCCTTTCCGGCCTCGATAGATCTCGTAGCCAGCGAGTCAATTGATGCCCCATTACCAGGCACCTCCTACTTCCTACCTATTGCGCCAGCTACTCCCATCCCGATTCCTCCCTCTATGCCGGTACTTGTCTTTCCGCACCGGGATTTTATAGCTCAAGGTGTTCTTGCTGCTCCTTTTTTCAAGGATACCAGTGATCTAACCTCTGTTGCTTTAATCTTTACTGCTAATCTTCCTCTGTATGTTCCCGAAGGTCAAGTTGTTGCTACTATGATACCGGTGCCACCCAACCCAATTACCACCACTATTTGTGGGCAATCTTCCCAAATTTTAGCAATAGAAAGAACAATGCAACACGCCCGCCCCTCAGCCGAATTTTGCATCAGAAACCATCGCTTTTCTGGCATTCTAGATACCGGGGCGGACGTGACGGTCATCCGGACAGAAGAATGGCCTCCTGAGTGGCCCACCAAGTCCTCCCCCGTGGTGAGAGGAGTTGGAGGTGTCCAAGCAGCCCAAATTAGCAAAGAATGGCTACCGGTAACATCACCCGATTCTTCCTCTGTTGTTTATATTAAGCCTGTCATTTTGCCTCTTCACATTAATTTGTGGGGACGTGATTTGATGCATCAACTTAACGCCAAATTAACTCTGCAATAATGTCTTTGCCCATTTGTCCCCCCTGCCCCGATTCGTCTTACCCTCAAATCTGATGCACCCGTCTGGGTGGACCAATGGCCACTAACACAGGAAAAGCTTCAGGCTTTGACTGACCTGGTGGAGGAACAATTGAGTAAAGGACACGTTGAGCCATCCCTCAGCCCATATAATACACCAGTTTTTGTTATAAAGAATAAGTCAGGGAAATGGCGATTCCTGCATGACCTACGAGCGGTGAACAAGGTCATTCAGCCAATGGGGGCACTGCAATGCGGCCTCCCTAACTCAAATTTAATCCCAAGAGATCTGGATCTTATGATAATTGATTTGAAGGATTGCTTCTTTTCCATACCACTTCATCCAAAAGACAGGCAACTGTTTGCATTTACTGTCCCAGAATTAAACAACGCAAACCTGCGTCTCGCTATCAGTGGAAAGTTTTGCCTCAAGGGATGCTCAATAGTCCTACCATGTGTCAATTTTTTGTGAATAAAATTATCCAGCCGTATCAAGCGGCTCACCCTCAATTTTTGGTGTATCACTATATGGATGACATCTTAGTGGCTGCCCCCGGCCCACCGGGGACTGCCTTGAGTACATTACCACAGCTGACACACCTCCTACAACAAGGAGGTTTATTCATAGCACCTGAGAAGGTCCAAACATCACAACCTTTTTCATATTTAGGCCATAAATTGCTTTCTTCTCATGCTACACCAGTGTTGCCCATTATAGCATTGCCTTTAGCTCCTACTTTAGTTCAACTTCAGCAATACTTGGCTTCCATAAATTGGGCCCGCCTGTATATGGCTCTTACGACTTCACAGTTGCCCCCCCTCTTTTCAGCCTTAACTTTGGGAAAACATCCTGCTGATCACATTACATTGAACACTGAGCACAAAGAGGCTCTGCAAATTGTCAATGAGGCCTTAAGGACAGTTTGGGTAGACAGGGTTCAAAAGAATACGCCGCTTGTGGTGGTTCTTCTTAATACCCTCAGTCTCCCTACTGGAGCCATTATTCAAAAGACACCAGAAGTCCTGATAATTGAGTGGATCCATCTATCACATACACCTCGTTCTACCATTACTCAGAAACCTGTACTAATGGCAGCTCTTATCACAAAAGCTAGGTCCAGAACCAAGCTTCTGGCCGGGGTTCAACCCTCTGTATTATATGTTCCCTGTTCTTTATCCGTCTGGGAATCTTTGCATGCTTCGTGTGACCAATTACAACTTGCACTTGCCGATTGGCCAGGAGAAGTCTCCTGCCATCCGCCTTCAGATTCAAGGTTGCTACTTTTGAAAACAGTCCCTCTTGACTGGCATTCTCCTTTTTCTCCACTTCCACTCCCCCATGCAGCCACGGCTTTCGCTGATGGGAGCAAAATTGCGCTTGTTGTGCTTGGCAACAAGACGGCCAATGGCGCACCAAAATTACTCCGCCTCAAAAATCGGCCCAACGATATATAAAGCCTCTATATTGGCTTTTCAGATCTTCTCTGATGAACCCTTTAACCTGATCCTCTACAGTTTGTATGTTGCTCAAATAATAAAATCTATCTACGAAGCCTATCTTTCTCCTTCTATTGAACCTACTCTACTTTCACTTTTCTTGACTCTGCAAGGGCTCATCTCCAAGCCCTCTCACCCCTTTCACGTTTCTCACATTCGAAGTCACCAGCCTTTTCCTGGCTTTCTCCAGGAAGGCAATGACGTTGCTGATGCTGCACCTTCAGCTGCTTCCTCCTCATCCTCCATCTGTCCTGTCTCCTCTCCCACCCCCTGGGAGAGTCATTCTTACTTTCATCAAAACAAAAAAGTGCTCATTAAGCAATTTGGAATTACGGCTGCTGAGGCATCCGCTATAATCCAGCAATGCCCCACTTGCAGTCAACAAGCTCACTCTCTTCCAATGGGAATCAATCCCAGGGGAACAGAGTGTTGTCAAATATGGCAAATGGATGTAACTCAATATCACCCATTTGTGCTGTGGAAGTATCTCCACGTGTCAATAGATACCTATTCAGGCTTCATAATCGCTACCCCCCAAAGGGGCGAAGCCACGAAACATGTCATCAATCACTGTATTCGAACCTTTGCATCGCTGGAACACCCAAAAAAACTAAAAACAGACAATGGCCCCGCTTACACTAGTGCAGCTTTTGCTGCCTTTTGTAACCAATGGGACATTGTGCATAAATTTGGCATTCCATATAACAGTCAGGGTCAAGCATTGGTTGAGCGCGCCAATCAAACCTTAAAAAATGCCCTGGACCGACACATTGGCATAAAGGGAAAAATACACCCGGCAGTGCAAAATACGCTTAATCTCTGCCTTTACACCTTGAACTTCCTCAACCTTACTGGTCAACCACCATCTTCAGCAGCGATTCGTCATTTTTCAGCTCCTTCATCTGCTGCAACCCTACGACCACCAGTGTATTACCGCTGTCTGCCTGATTTGACTTGGCATGGACCTGCTGACCTCATCACCTGGGGAAGAGGCTATGCTGCCATCCAACTGAAAGATAGAGTTCTTTGGGTGCCTGGTAGACACGTATGTCCGTATTTTCCAAAAACAACAAAAACACAGGACATTGCGGGCAAGGATGATACCAACAGCAAATAAGCTTGTTTCGTCATTCTTCATATAACTGTGAACAGCACCCTGTTACCTCAGAACACTGAGAATTTGTTTTTCAAAGACGCTTCAAGAATTAGCAAATCCGCTAACAAAACCAACTGTTGGATCTGTATGGCCATCCCCGTATACTCCCGCCTTGGCCTTCCACTGCAAGCTCTACCCCTAAATACTACAAACCTTGAGACTGTTGATGATTTAACATCATATCCCTCTATTGACCAACCAGCTCGCCTTTTGTTGATGGAGATACCTGTAGCTCCCTTTTGTATCTGTAGAGATGCTTCTAGTTCTTGAATCCCCCTGGGAACATATCCCTGCGTGATTATTGCTGATTTGCCCGTTCATTGCCCACAGGATGTGAAAACCAATATTTATCAGGGAGCCGTCTCGGGCGCACGCCAACTTTGTAACAATTTTGAAGCTATGACCAACTGGACTGGCGATAACTATAACCAGCCCTATGCCTTGACTGATCAATGGTGGCTATTGTGTGGTCGCTATGCGTACCGCGAAGTGCCTTATAACTGGAGCGGTACATGCACCCTGGGCAAAGTTCTTCCCATCACCTTCACTTTGCCCTCACTCCCCGCACACATCTCAAACCCACATAGTCAGTACCGGCGTAGTGCCATTCATACCAGTAGCAATAAATATGATATGCCTTGGTACATGATTGCTATACAGGCAGTAATTCCGGGGTTAGGTGCAGGGTGGAACGCTTATGATATTGGACAACTAAACAATTGGACTGTTGCTATGTTTAATGAAACTAGGAAGACCCTGGAACTGATCAACAAAGAACTTAGCGAGTTACGCACTTTTGCCCTTCACACACGCTTTGCTATTGATATAATGCTGGCACAAAAGGGGGGAGTATGTGCTCTTGTGGGGCCTACCTGTTGTGTTTATGTATCCGACTACGAAGCCAACATCACTGCAAGTATTCAAAAAATGAGGCAAATGGTATCAGATAACCCTCTTCATCAGTATCCAGAACATATTAACTTTCAGGATATATGGAACGCTCTTTGGTCATGGTTGCCGGGGTGGTGGTGGTTGAGAAATTTATTAGGAGGAGGAGTTGTTATAGTTGTGTTACTTATTTGCTTATGTTGTTGTATACAATGCATCCCCTCCCTCCTTGTCATGCTAAAAGAATTTGCTCTAAAGTTTAGAGCTCACCAACAGGTCAATGTAGTGAAGCATATGGGTCCTGACTTGGCGGAACGAGTCCCACTGAGAGAAAAACGTCCTTTCACGTTTACTAGTGATGAGGAAGATGATGCCTTTTAAAAAACAAAAACAGAGGAGATGTTGGAATCTATCACCGGGTGTGCGTGCAGGGCGGCTTCGGCTGCCTGGAACACGTATACAGGGATGGAGAGACATTACGCCGTGGAACGCATCGGGAACTTTGCAGCCTAGCAGTCAGGACTCACTACGCAAACGCATGTAACGTGAGCTATGTGAGCAAGCTACGACCATACCCTTTCTCCTCCCTCCCCCCACCTTATGCCATGCTGTAATTTTTTATTTGTTTATTTGTAACATGTGACTATATACACCTTTTGATACGCCTTTTTGATGACGTTGCAACTAACTTTCTTAATAAAAGAGGTCCCCGAAGTACATTTGAGGCCCTCATCCCGAGGAAACCGCGTCCGGCGTGTTCCTTATCCATTCGGTCCAAGAGTCATGAGCGACCCACCAGAAGCGGAGTGCCGCATATTTTCAATTTTTTTATGATGGCAACATATTTAAAGGAATTTGGTGTACTGGTTAAAGCTAGAAGCCCGGAAATTTTGAGTTCTAATCCCACCTAAGACCCAAAGCCATTTGGGTGACCTTGGGCCAGTCTCTCTCTCTCAGCCCTGGAAAAGCAGGTAATGGCAACCCACTTCTGAAATTTTGTAAAAACCCTGTAAGGATTGTTCAGGTGATTACAAGGCACGTGTGGATTTCAGCTGGTTCTCACCAGTACGCTAGAACCCGTTCATGAAATTTAGTGTACCTTTTGGAACCCGTTCGTCCAGTGGCACAGTACCGGAACGCTCCCTCCCGCCTTCCCCCCTCACTTGCTCCCCCTGCCCATCCGGTCACCGCTTGCTCGCCCCGCCCATCCACACCATGCTTTCCCCACCTGCCGATCACTGATTGGCTGGCTCCCCAATCGCCCCGCCTCTGAGAGACAGTGTGGGGGGGGGTTTCTCACATGCCTTCTTTCTTTCTCTGAAGGAATGCAAGAAAGCCCCCCCTATTGCCCGAATGTGTGAAGGAAGGAAGTTGCAGGATTCTTTGCCTTGGCTACACGACCTCCTTTCGTTCTCTGTTTGCCTCCTTCATTCATTCAGGCAGCAGAGAATGAAATGAGGTCACATAGCTGAGGGCAAAAGAGCCTGCAGTTTCCTTCCTTCACACAATTGCCCAGCAGGGAAGCGAGCCCTGGGCCTCATCTCTGCCTTCTTCCTTGAGAGCTGGATTCGGGGATGGCCTGCCTCTCCAGTCACCATGTCCTTCACTTGCCTTCCACCCAGAGGCTCTGCTGGTGGGGCACCTCCCATTTTGTCTCCCGAGAGAAGCTCAGGAGAGACGCCAATTACCGCAACCCGAGGCTCCCAAGGACAACGCTGGACACTGGGGGTGGCAGTGGCACCCGCTGCTGCTGTTGCTGCTGCTCCCAGTAAAGCAGGCTTCTCAGAGAGCATTAATTTGCAGGCACACCAATTGCAGCAGCTGTGTTTTGCCTTGAAATTTGCTGTTCCGGCAACCTGAAGGGGACATTCTCCCAGCAGCTTCTCAGGCACTCCCACCCTTAGCCTGGAGGGAGTGAGGACAGCTGGGTGCATTTTGGAGCCTCCTGGCCCTTCAGATCATCGGGGGACCTCACGCACCTGCTCGCTTGCATGGCCTGTGTGCTTCCAGCGGGAATGGGAAGCGCGTGGATCTTAATGTAGTAGGGTGGGGGAGGCTGGAGCAGCTGGCAAAACAGAATTTTTCACCAACTAGAAGGTATGTGTGTGAGAGAGAGAGAGAAGAGGGGCAAGAGAGAGAGAGAGAGAGAGAGAAAGAAAGAAAGAGAAAGAGAAAGAAGGAAAGGGAAAGTAAGTGGGGGAGATAGAGACAAGAAAGAAAGAAGGAACAAAGGAAGGAAGGAAAGAAGGAAGGAAGGAAGGGAAAGGAAGGAAAGAAAGAAAGTGGGAAATAGACACACAAGAAAGAAAGAATGGAAGAAAGGAAGAAAAAAGGAAGGAAGGAAGAAGGAAGGAAAGAAAGAAAGAAAGAAAGAAAGAAAGAAAGAAAGAAAGAAAGAAAGAGATAGAGATAGAGATATAAGAAAGAAAAAGGGAAGAAAGAAAAAGAAAGAGAACTTATGATCACAATTGAGCCCAAAATTTTGATTGCTAAGCAAGAGCGTTATTAAATGAGTTTCACCACATTTTACAAGTTTGCCACTCCCACCCAGTCACATGACTGCCAAGCCATGCCCACAAAATAGGCCACACCTTCAGAATAGGTTCTAAAAAATTTTGAAACCCACTACTGTTACAAGGAGTCAATACTGACTTGAAGGGATCAAAAAGAACAATAAAAACCATTGAAGGAAATAGTCAGGGTTAAACTCTATAAAGTCTACCATTCTTGATATTTCCATTTTATTCTGACAGGAAAAAACACAAGTGTAGGCATTTTGATTTTTATAGCCAGACTGTTTTCTGAACTGATTTCAATGCAGCTCACTTAAAATTAGTATTGCATGTTGCAAACGTGATTGAATCTTGAATCTTCCATCAATGCTAAATCAGAACCAGTTGGCTGAGGCCTAGTCTCTCAAATATGCAAAGGCCACTCCTTTTCCAGCCTATCTTACTTCTCATCTAAAAATGTATTTTTGGGATTGTTTTCTACCACAATTTAAGAAGGTTCTTATTAAAGGAATGTTAAGAGGGCTTCCCTCAAAATTCCTCTGACCAAGAAAAATAAGATAATACTGTACATCAGAATTCCTCTCCAATTCTAATTCTTCATCTCCTTTCACAAAACTTATAGTAAAAAGTCCAATGCCATTTCTTCTAAGATGGTGAATCATTACTTTTCCATGATTTTAAGATCCTCTGGAGATCTACATGGAGAATCATCCAGCTCCCTTTAAACCCAGCCTAAATGTTTCCCAATGTTGCATTCAAATAACGGTTCCAGAGAACATTCAGTTACAATATACTTGAGAACCTTCATTTCAGACACTGCATCATCTCTTTTTATCATGCTTTTTTTCAAGGTGATAGTTTTTCTAGGTTGTCCCAGAAAAGAAATCAAAAACCTTAGTACAGTACTAGATTTGCCTAATTTCAGAAAAGCCCATATTCAACATACAATTGAAGAATGTATGTCTTTCTTTTAGTAATTTTGCTTATATTTTGTGAGCGATGCAAGGAAGAAACTGTTCTGACCTAAGCTTCCTTAGAAAGCAAGAAGCAAAGTCTTGGTCCTGACAAAACCTCTTTTATTTACACGACTGTGAATTCTTTCATTCACAGTCAGCAAGGCTTAGCAAACAGTCTTTCAGAGGAATGTTTATCCACATGCAGCTTATCTCGTTTGGAGTGCTGCCAGATAACTAGTTTTCAAACACAGGGCAAAGCAAAACTGGCACAGAGTCTCTTATAATCACAAACAGAACTTTCCGGACCAAATGAATGGATTGTTTCCTGCAAAAGCCCACTCCCCATTCCTTCCTCTTTTGTTTCCTCTGGGAGGGGCCAATCATTTCCAAGGTGTGGCTTCACTCTTAAGTCGACCCTTCTTTCTTAGTTGTTTTGTCTTCTGGCAGCTCTGCACATGCACATACTGGGAGCAGGCTCCAGCTGTTCCTCTGCCTTGGTGCTATCTAGCTCTCTATCTGTCTCCCAGGCAGAGCCCACATCTGAACTTTCCTCAACCCCCAGGACTGGCCCATGTTCCTCCTCAACCTCCTCACTGTCAGACTGTGCTACCAGCTCTGCTGGCTATGGGTAGGCCACAACAGAAACAGCCAAATTAAAAATCTAGGGGGGGGGGGCGGACTTTACAAGCATTTTTTTTCCTGAGCTCCAGTAGTTTCAATTAATAGCAGTTCGACTTATATACTGCTTTCAGCCCTCTCTAAGCAGTTTACAGAGTCAGCATATTGCCCCCACAGTCTGGGTCCTCATTTTACCCACCTCGGAAGGATGGAAGCCTGAGTCAACCTTGAGCCGGTGAGATTTGAACCGCCGAACTGCAGACAACAGTCAGCTGAAGTGGCCTGCAGTACTGCACTCTGCCACCTCGGCTCTGTAATTGGGACCTATTTAAACAGTAAGAATTTAAATACTATCCCTCCTAATTATGATTTTATTAAAAAGAATAAGGTTTTGTTTTTAATTGTTGCTACACGGTTGACTTTTTCTAACAGTCCAGAGTAACTAAATGTTTCTTCTTCCTCTTCACTGGCAGGCAGGCAGCAAAGAAAAAAAACATTTAAATGCTCTGTTCTTTCCTTTCATCCCTACTTCCCTGGCTCAGCTGATAAGGAGGAAAACCTTGTGGCTTAGTGGTTAACACAACTGCTTAATATGTAAAACAGCACAGGTTCAAATCCCAGTAAGGGTATGGCTAGCTGATGAGAGCTAAATAGCTTGAAATAGATCTATACTAGTCTTCCTTTATTTATTTATTTATCAGCACAAATGCAACACAAATGTAACAAAGGCAACAGTAAAAATAATGGCTTTCTGTCGTGATGGTATCTTGTGACGAGCCGATAGATAGAGAAAGGAAGCAGTCTGCTTCCTCCCATATTTGGGCATACCAGGGGTTGTGACACTAAATATATGTATGTATGTATGTGTGTGTGTATGTGTGTGTGTGTGTGTGTGTGTGTGTGTGTGTGTGTGTGTGTGTGTTGTAGATATATATATATATATGCTGGTCTTGTTGTATACAAGTTGTATCTTCTTGTTGTATCTCACACAAACACGAAGCCGAAAAGACCAGCCTGAAAATATATATATATATTTATATATATGCTGGTCTTGTTATATTTGGGTCTTTTCCCATGTAAGATTGAGGTTGTCTTGGCAATGCCAAAACCTTGCGGTTTTGAAAGCCACCATGAAGTTCAGATTTGCATTTTGTGTTAAATTTCCCTACGGATATCATTTAAAGTTATATCTTGGGTAGCAATTACCTCTGCAAGGCAAATCTCTGAGGTACTATATAAAATAATCTATGTATATTTAACAAGGATGGTGATCTTAAGACTAGAGACATCGATCGTTCTCAAAAACAGTTTTCTTTCACTTCACAGAGAACAGGAGTCATCCCTCTCTAAAAACTTTTCATTCCCTGGAAAGGAAATTACAGAATCTAGAGGTATGCAGGCTATATCCAATACAGGTAGTCCTCAACTTACAACAATTCTCTTAGTGACTGTTCAGTTACAACAGCACTGAAAAAAGTGACTTATGACCATTTTTCACACTCATGACCGTTGCGGCGTCCCCATGATCATGAGATCAAAATTCGGATGCTTGGCAATTGACTCATATTTGTGACAGTAGCAGTGTCCTGGGATCATATGATTATTTTTTGTGATCTTCTGATAAGCAAAGTCAATGGGGAAGCCAGATTCACTTAACAGCCGGGTTACTAGCTTAACAACTGCAGTGATTCACTTAACAACTGTGGCAAGAAAGGTTGTAAAATGGGGCAAAACTCACTTAACAAATATTTTACCTAGCCACAGAAATTTTGGGTTCAATTGCAGTCATACGTCAAGGAGTCCCGGCACACATCCAGTTTGCCAAAATGTTGAAGAAAACAGGATAAAAAGGATTTTTTCTAGAAGCTGAATATGTGTAGTTTCAATGCTGCTTATGCCAATGAAGATTGCAGCTCAGGGTGTTAGAAAAAGCTCAATTTCTGAGCGATTTGAATGATTGTTTCAGTTTCAAGAAAGGCATCAAGCAGCCATTTGGATTCCTTCTTCCACTTTTATCAGTATAAGATCAAAGCATGTTAAGGCAGACTTTGGAAAAAGAGTCTAGAGCAGGTGGTTCCTCCTCCTTAAATGTTATTTGGCTCAAAATAAAATAAAATCATGTGAAATATTAGTACCGCTTTATCAAACCTTAGTAAGATTACACCTGGATACTGGCATCCAGTTTGGTCACTGTTATGTCCCAGTGCGAGGGGACTTACATACTGAGGCAAGAGCAGAGGTGGGTTCCTACCAGTTTGCACCTATTCAGTAGAACCGGTTCATCAAATCTACCGAACCAGTTAGAAGAGGTTCCACCAGTGGACCCGAAAAGCAGGCCACACCTACAGAAGAGGTTCCAAAAATTTTTGAAAACCACCACTGGGCAAGACCATTGGTAAAAGCTAACAGTCTTTTTTGCTAACATTGGAGGCTAACAGATTTTTGACAGCTCCTTATATAGTGGGACCAGTTCCTCCTCAGCCAATCAAGGCTCAGCAGCTTCTGTATCAGACATGAACCAGAGGGAAGACTGGACACAGCAGTCACCATATTACAAAAAAGATGTTGAGACTTTGGTTAAAACATGCGGAGAAGAGCAACTAAGATGATTAAAAGCTTGGAAACGAAAACATATGAAGAAGGATTGCAGGATTCGGATATGCCTAGTCTAGAGAAAAGGAGGACTAGGAGTGACATGATAGCAGTATTCCAGTATCTGAAGGGCCACCACAAAGAAGAGGGGGGGTCAACTTATTTTCATTTCATTCATTTTCATTTCATTTTCATTTATTTGTATGCCGCCCTTTTCCCTGAGGGGACTCAGGGCAGCTCACAACTTAAAAAGGGAGGGGAAATATAAACAGAGTTACAAAAAACATAAAAAACCATACATAAGTAAAAGCACAACAATCATACCATTCAAAGTGGGGCAGCGAGTCTTTAGCCCCAGGCCTGTCGGAATAGCCAGGTTTTAAGGGCTGTGCGGAAGGTCTGGAGGGTGATGAGGGTACGAATCTCCACGGGGAGTTCGTTCCAGAGGGTTGGAGCAGCCACAGAGAAGGCCCTCCTCCGGGTAGTCGCCAGTCGACACTGGCCGGCTGATGGAATTCGGAGGAGGCCTAGTCTGTGGGATCTAATTGGTCTAGTGGAGGTAATTGGCAGTAGGCGGTCTCTCAAGTACCCAGATCCAATACCATGAAGGGCTTTGTAGGTGACAACTAGCACCTTGAAGCGTACCCGGAGACCAACAGGAAGCCAGTGCAGCTCGCGGAGGACAGGGGTTACGTGGGTGAACCGAGGCGCACCCACGATCGCTCGCGCGGCTGCATTCTGGACAAGCTGAAGTCGCCGAATACTCTTCAAGGGCAGCCCCATGTAGAGCACGTTGCAGTAATCCAGTCTAGAGGTTACAAGGGCATGAGTGACTGTTGTGAGAGCCTCCCGGTTCAGGTAGGGATGCAACTGGTGCACCAGGCGAACCTGGGCAAATGCCCCCCTGGTCACAGCTGACAAATGATGTTCAAAAGTCAGCTGTGGATCGGGTCAACATTTTGTGAGGTCAACATTTTGTGACCTCTGCTATGGAAAAGAAAAATGGCATAGTTGTATACTTAAGAAAAGACATTAAAGCTGAACTAATTGAAGCAGATCCCTTTGGAAGATATATTGCACTAGACTTAATCTTAGAAGGGAAAAAGACACTACTTTTGGGAATATATGCTCCTAATCAACAGCAAGACGGATTTTATACAACTCTTCATGCTAAATTAGTACAGTGGGACTTTAAGTCTTGTATACTATTGGGTGACTGGAATGGCGTGATCGACACTAAAAGAGATAAGAAGACATCTCGCCCAAATACTAAAATCCGAGCTAAGTTACCCAAATCTTTTTTTGACATGATGGACGATTTCAAACTGCGAGATGTTTGGCGAGAAAGGAATGCAGAGGAATATGACTTCACCTTTTTTTCTGATAGACATCAATCTCTTTCAAGGATTGATTTTATACTAATTACTAATGATTTACTTTCTAGGGTGAAGAAGACAAAGATTGCGGTGAGAGTTCTTTCGGATCATAACCCAGTTTGGATGGAATTGGGAAGGGTAGTGCAGGCAAGAAGGTCTTGGAGGCTGAATGAAAACTTATTCAGATATGAAAAGTACATTAATGATTGTAAAAAATTGTTATCTGAATACTTTGTTTTGAATATGAATAAGGGTACACCTATGGAATTTGTATGGGATGCAAGCAAAGTGTATATGAGAGGAGTACTGTTGAATATAAACAAAATACATAGACATAAACAAGGGCAAAAATGAAAAGAATTGGAAGAGGAAATTAAAGGGAAAGAGTTGGAATTAACACAGAATCCAGGCGATATAAAGGCTAAGGAAGCAATCTCCATATTAAAATCCCAATTTGATATGCTGATCTCTGACCAGGTAGCCACTAGCTTATTATATGCAAAACACAATACTTTCTGTAACGCAAACAAACCCGGCAGGTAGTTGGCTTATCAGATTAGGAAAAAAAGAAAAACTCAAAATATATCCAAACTGTGTTATAGAGGGAAGGAGGTGTTTTAACAGGAGGAGATCCAAAAGGCATTTCGGGAATTTTTTACAGAACTGTACAAAGGGGACAAAATTAGGGGTTTAGACATAGATAAATACTTAGATAAAGAGAAAATACCCGCGGTTAGAGAAGAGTACAGGCAAAAGTTGAACCAACCAATAACCTCTGGGGAAATTCTGCAGGTAATCAAACAACTAAAGTTAGGGAAAGCACCAGGTACAGATGGCCTAACAGCGGTTTATTATAAAAATTTACAGTTAGAAATGGTAGAACCTCTTAGAGAATTATTTAATAAAATTTAATCAGAAGGTAAAGTGCCCCCATCATGGAAGACAGCGTTTATATCGTTGATACCCAAAGAAGATCAAGATAGTACTCAGCCAAAAAATTATAGACCTATTTCACTACTTAATGTAGATTATAAAATTTTTACCAAAATACTAGCAAATAGGTTAATGGTGGTTATTCAACAATTGATACATACCGACCAAACAGGTTTTATACAGGGGAGACAGATGAAGAGCAATGTTAGATTAATCATTAATGCTTTAGAATATTTGGGAAAGAACAATCAAATCCCTGCCGCGTTCATATTTTTGGATGCTGAGAAGGCCTTTGATCGAGTTAATTGGCAATTCCTGTTGAAGATATGGCAAAAAATGCAGATAGGGGATAGCTTTTTACGGTCAATTAATGCAATATATCAACAGCAAACAGCCCAAATCATAGTCAATGGAAGTTTAACAGACTCCTTTTAAATCGAAAAAGGTACAAGACAGGGCTGTCCTTTGTCCCCACTATTGTTCATTATAACTTTGGAGGTATTATTGAATAAAATACGGGGCTTGGATGGTTTAAAAGGGATCAAGATTAGACAGCAAGAATATAGAGTCCGCGCCTTTGCGGATGATTTGGTCATAATATTGGAACAACTGCAGGAATCCAGTACGGTCTTAATGAATACAATTAATCAATATGGTCAAGTCTCTGGCTTTAAAATAAATTTAGGAAAAACTAAAATATTAGCCATAAATATGAATACTAAACAAAAGGAAGAATTAGGAGTGATGCTAGGATGTGAGGTAGTTAAAAAAGTCAAATATCTTGGAGTTAATATTTTAACTTCAAATGGGAAATTATATAAGCATAATTATGAACCACTTTGGCATAGTATACAGATAGAGATGAAAAAATGGGAGAAATTGCACTTATCTTTGCTGGGTAGGATAGCGGCAGTGAAGATGAACATTTTACCAAAATTTTTATTTCTTTTTCAAATGTTACCAATACTTAAAAGAGATGCGAACCTTTTAGAATGGCAGAAGGGTATCAACAAATTTGTATGGGCAGGAAAGAAGCCGAGGGTAAAGATGAAAATAATGCAAGATGTATGTGAAAGAGGAGGATTGAAATTACCTAACTTAAAATTATATTATGATGCAGTGGCATTATCTGCAATTAGTGATTGGACCCATTTAACCAATGATAGAATATTGAATATCGAGGGACATGATTTGGTATATGGTTGGCATGCTTATTTGTTATTTAACAAAAAATTGGATAAGAATTTTAAAAATCATATCTTAAGAAATGCTTTATTGCGGCTCTGGAAAAAATATCAACATAAACTAAATGACAAGTTGCCCATGTGGGCAATTCCTAGACATGCAATTGAAAATATGAATATAGAACAAAAACACGATAGAACCACTTACAGACAACTTCTTATTTCAGAAAGGGGGGTGTTACAATTAAAAACTTTAGAGGTACTAAAAGAGGAGAAGGTAGTTCAAACATGGTTCCAGTATGGCCAATTACAGGCTAGGTGGAAAATAGATCAAAAAACTGGTTTTGTTAAAGTTGAGGATAATCTGTTTAAACAAATAAGAGATCAAAGCTTAATGCATATAAAGAGGATATATAATGTACTAATACAGATGGATTCCGAAACGGAACTGATTAAAGACTGTATGATAAAATGGGCTCAGAATATTGAGGAACCAATAATGCTGGACATGTGGGAAAGAATATGGGTAAGAAATGTGAAATTTACACAAGCACAAAATTTGAGAGAAAATTTCTATAAGATGTTTTATAGATGGCATTTAGATCCCAAAAAGCTCGCTTCTATGTATCCGAATGTACAGCCTAAATGTTGGAGATGTGGTTCTCTTGATGCTACATATTTTCATATATGGTGGACATGTTGAAAAGTTAAGGCATTTTGGATAAAAATGTGGTGGATCATGCAAAATATCTTCAAAAGAAGGATAAAATTCACCCCTCAGTTATTTTTACTAGGTATATGTACTGACTTTACAGCGGTAGAGACTAATTTGGTTCTGTACTTAATAACGGCAGCAAGACTGTTGATGGCGCAATACTGGAAGAAGGAAGACGTGCCTACAACTCAAGAATGGACTTTGAAAGTTATAAACTTAGCCGAGATGGCAAAAATTTCAGCATATCTTAAAGACCACTCAAACAAGAGATATAAACGAGACTGGAAAAAATGGATTGACTATACACAAAGCAAATATGGGACTAAGAAACTCCAGATAGCTTATGCTTAAGATTAGCAATAAGTTAAACTGTTTAAAGTTTGGGTAACAGTAAGAAGCTGAGTCCAACGTAGATATCTTATTGACTTTCCTTTTTTATTTTTATTTTTAATCTTCTTTGTTTTAAGATATTTTAGACTGTGTTTGTTAAAAAGCTATACCGTGTACGGGCTCTGGGAAGTCGGGGGGAGGGAAGGGAGGTGGAGTTTTAGGGGGAGGGGGGAGGGGGAAATATAATATGTGTTAGATCGTAAAGCACATGATTGCACTTGTATACTGTGGCTCTTTAATGTTAGGGTAAAAATAGGACAAGCTGAACATATTGATAGACAATAGAAATACACCGAAGGGAGGAGTAGAGCGAAAGAAGATAGAGGGGTAGAGAGGGTGGGAGAGAGGATTGGAGGCAGGAGGAGAAGGAAGGGAGGGAAAGTAGTGGGAGAGAGGAGTGATAGAGGAGGAGGGGAAGTAGGAAGTAGAGGGGAATGTTGGAAGGAAGAATGAAAGTTGGAGGGGGGTGAAAGAGGGTGTATGGTGGGTCAAGGTGGTATATTGGGTTTGTATCTTGGGGGGTATTGTCTATAAAAGGGAGGGCTATGTTTTTTATTCAATGTTATATGCCCCGGTTATGCACAGTATACATGTGATTGTATGGAATGAAATGGAAATAAACATATTTTAATAAATAAATAAAAAAGTCAGCTGTGGATCCAGGAGGACTCCCAAGTTGCGGACCCTGTCTGAGGGGCGTACTATTTGACCCCCCAGCCTGAGAGATGGAACACTTGGCCAATTAGTATGAGGGAAGCACAGCAGCCACTCGGTCTTATCTGGATTGAGTACAAGCTTGTTAACCCCCATCCAGTCCCTAACAGCCTCAAGCCCCTGGCACATCACGTCCATCGCTTCATTGAGTTGGCACGGGGCGGACAGATACAGCTGTGTATCGTCCGCATACTGGTGGTATTTTATCCCGTGCCGTCGAATGATCTCACCCAGCGGTTTCATGTAGATATTAAAGAGGAGGGGGGACAGGACCGAACCCTGCGGCACACCATAATTCAGGGGCCTAGGGGTCAATCTCTGCCCTCCGACCAACACCGACTGCGACCTGTCCGAGAGGTAAGAGGAGAACCACCGTAAAACAGTGCCTCCCACCCCCACCTCCCGCAGTCGTCGCAGAAGGATACCATGGTCGATGGTATCGAAAGCCGCAGAGAGGTCAAGGAGTACCAGGATGGAGGCATGACCTCCATCCCTGGCTCTCCAGAGATCATCGATCAATGCAACCAAAGCGGTTTCTGTGCTGTAGCCAGGCCTGAAACCCGACTGGAAGGGATCTAGATAATTGGTTTCCTCCAAGGACCGCTGGAGCTGAAAGGCCACCACCTTCTCGACAACCTTCCCCACAAAGGGGAGGTTGGAGACTGGACGATAGTTGTTTAGGACAGCTGGATCCAAAGATGGCTTCTTCAGGAGGGGTCTCACCACCGCCTTTAATGCAGGGGGAAAGACCCCCTCCCGAAGGGAGGCAGCAACCACCGCCTGGATCCAGCCCCGTGTCACCTCCCTGCTGTTAACAACCAGCCAGGAGGGGCACGGGTCCAGTACACATGTGGAGGCACTTACAGCTCTCATGGCCTTGTCCACGTCCTCAGGGGTAACAGCTTGAAAATCAATCCAGTGATGTCCTACCAGATTATCCCTTGATGCCCCAGCTGGTTCTGCATAATTGGAGTCCAGGTCCGCCCGAAGCCGAGCAACTTTATCCGCGAGGAATTGGACGTAGTCCTCAGCTCTGCCCTGCAAAGGATCGCCCGTATCCCTCCTATTTAGGAGGGAACGGATTATCCTGAACAAGGCGGCTGGGCGCGACTCAGCGGAAGCAATCAGAGAGGCAATGTATGTTCTTTTTGACGTCCTAATTGCCCGGATGTAAGCTCTGATGCTGGATGTTAAAAGTGCTCGGTCTGACTCGGACTTACTGGATCTCCATCGGTGCTCTAGGCGTCTCTTTCGGCGCTTCATCTCCCAGAGTTCCTCAGTAAACCAAGGGACCCTCCTGGATCCACTGCCTCGGATCGGCCGTAAAGGCGCAATCCAGTTAAGAGCCTCTGTCGCTGCTGAATTCCAAGCAGCAACCAGAGTCTCCGCCGGACTGCGGGCGAGAGTATCAGGAATAACCCCAAGCTCCGTCTGAAAACCCGACGGGTCCATAAGTCGCCTGGGGTGGAACCACCTGATCGGTTCCTCCTCCCTACAGTGGGGGTTTGGTTTCCAAAAGTCAAGCCTCAGTAGGTAGTGGTCCGACCATGACAGGGGTAAGATCTCACTGCCCCTCAGACCAAGGTCACAACTCCACTGCTCTGAGAGAAATACGAGGTTGAGCATGTGACCCGCCGAGTGAGTTGGGCCCTGGATTACTTGGGTCAAGCCCATGGCTGTCATGGAAGCCATGAACTCCTGTGCTCTATCACAGTGTTCACCGAGCGAAGGCAAATTGAAATCCCCCAGAACCATAAGCCTGGGGAACTCAATTGCCAGCTCGGCTACCGACTCGAGGAGCGAGGGGAGGGCTGCTGCAACGCTGTTGGGAGGCAGGTACGTTAACAGCAAGCCCACTTGACCCTTGAGGTCCAACTTCACCAGCAGGGACTCACACCCAACAAGCTCCGGAGCAGGGATCCTACGAGGTACTAGAGACTCTCGGATAACAATGGCCACACCCCCACCCCTTCACTGGGCTCGCAGCTGATGCAGCACCTGAAAGCCCTCTGGGCACATCTCTACGAGGGGGACTCCTCCCTCCGGGCCCAGCCAGGTTTCAGTAATACATGCCAGGTCTGCCCTCTCGTCTAAAATTAAGTCCCGGATGAGGGGAGCCTTGTGAACTACAGACCTGGCATTTCCAAAGCACCAGAGGGCAGGACAAGAAACAATGGATGGAAACTAATCAAGGAGAGAAGTAATCTGGAATTAAGGAGAAACTTCCTACCAGTGAGAATAATTAGCCAGTAGAATGGCTTGCCTTCAGATATTTATATTGGCAGTGTTTAAGAAGAGACTGGACAGCCATTTGTCTGAAATGGTATAGCATCATCTGCTCGAGCAGGGTTAGACTAGAAGACCTCCAAGGTCGTTTCCAGCTCTATTCTGATAGAAAATATTTTGGACTACAACTTCTAATGGAACTCATGTCTATAACTCACTCTATCAGCCCCTGGCCTCTATAGGACCCATTGTGAGACTGCCTCCTTCCTGACAATTTGGAAGAAAATTTTGGAGACTCGCTATAAAAGTTACTTCATATTTTCTATGAAGGAAGCATTCATTTGCATACAGCAGGGGAGAGGAAAAATATCCTTACTGTATTAGGTGGTGGAAAAATACCCTTACTGCAGAGGTGGTATTCTGGAGAACCAGTAGTGGAAATTTTGAGTAGTTCAAAGAACTGGTAAATACCACTTCTGATTGGCCCAGCCACCATCTAAGTCCCAAGTCCCAGCTGATCAGGAGGAAATTGGAATTTTGCAATTCCTCTGGTGTGTGGAGGGAAAGGAGATTTTACAATATCCTTCCCCTGCCATGCCCACCAAGCCACGCCCACCAAGCCATGCCATGCCCACCAAACCATGCACACAGCAAAAAAAATTGAATCCCACCACTGCCTTACTGTATTATCAGATATGCCATGGTTTCAATGGGATTTTTTACTCATTTGTCTTCCTGCTTTTCCTACTGTGGTTATGAACTTCTGTAGAGTTGTACTAATTAAAGATTTACCATAAAAGAAGCTAACAGAAATTACTTATTGAAACCAGATTATTGGTCACAAATTTCCTAAACTCCTAGATATCTCTTTCACATGAACCAGGAAGCAATCATCACACTATATATTCAATATTTGTTTTTATGTACCTGTGGGGGTTTTTTTTTTTTTGCAGATTATTCTTGAGCAAAGGAATGAACCTTTTTTAAAAAAAATGATTACAATAATGCATGCTCTAGATTTATAATAAAATGATTATATTGCCTGATGCTTTTCTGTAAAAGGAGGAAACATTTTAAGAAATATCTATTTTACAATACTTGCTTTTTTTGAAGTGGTATGCTTTAAAATACAAAGAAACTATAATGCTAATAGTGATAATAAAAATATATACGTTTTTTTTTACAAAATGCATGTAAATTAATTTATATATTCAACAGTTCCAAAAAGTTATTTTCCTTGCTTCTTTATCAGAAAAATAAAATCTGGCTGAAATGTTGATAATTTCAAACAAAACAATCAGTAATCCATTGTTCTAAAATGGGTCTTTCTAGCATTCCCTTAAACACAAACTTTATATAAACTATCAGTATTGTAACACAATCTTTTCTTTATTTTTCCCTCAAAATCTACTTTTGGATATGAAAAGCTATATTTTAACAGCTTATATACTGTTTACATGAAAATAAATTACCTAAAGATATGCAACTATATCTTCTTGTATTTATCTAATGTTACCTTTGCATCTCCTTTTTTCAATCCATTTTCTTCCTGTCATTAATTCTCTAAGAATAAGAAATGTATGGTGAATTGTTATAGTTCTATTCTATATTGCTGTTAAAACTCACTGGGCAATAATGGACATATTCATTCATATTCATAAATAGATTGAATTGTAACACTCCCCCCTCACGTAAACCTGTTCTCTTGTGTATATAATTTGAATATAGCCAGGCCATTTTTAATCAGGAGTTGGAAAGAAAAAGAAACAAAATGTTTAACTTATATATTATTTGTGGCTATGTCAGGCAACCATATTACCTGCTCCTATTAAACCCAATTTTCTCTCTGTTTCTTTCCAACATAATAATAGAGTATAGGATATATTACCACGGCTCTGATTTGGCACCACAACCAAATTTCATTTGTTACATAAATTCTCATGAAACATTGGCTGGTTAGAATTGTTTTTAATGCCACCTGAAGGTACATCAATGTAAGATTGCTGTTCTAATTAAGGGATCCTTAGAGATCCAAATCATGTTGCTGTAAAGTTCCAGCAGTTTCCCCAAACCACTGACATGCCAAAGAGAGTGAGACTCCAGACGAGGCTTGCAAAAATATCAGCTTTTATTTATGGCCATAGCAAAAGCTGGGTGACAAAACTATATCCAAAACACACAAACAAATGCATGTAAGGAATAGCCACACCCTGCAAGAGTGGCTCAGAGTATTATATACATTTTAGGCAGATAGAAACAAAGTTTATCCAGAGACAAAGATTCGTTACCAACGTGATCTTTAAAGCATTCTTTTGTTCAAGCTCCTGTCTCTGTCTACCTTATCTATGGAGAATTCCTTAGCCTTGTGTAGGGAGTAGCAGCCCCACTTTGCCAAGTTGTTTTTTGGTAGAATGTTTTAAGGATTTATGAGCCAGGAAAACTTGGTTCCTTTATCTATGAGTCCTGATATTCCCATGTAACAATTTCTTCTATATTTTCAAGAATGTCCATAGTTTTGAAGCCAAGAATAGAAGCGAGACGCAGCAGTGAGATAACATTTGCAGTAATGCCATCCAATATTAAGATTACAATTTGCTAGGCTAGAAAACATCTAATTTCTGACAGTATACAATAATATAAACAGAAGCCAATAAATGATTTCTAGCAGTATATCATATCAGAGGCAAACAGCAAATATTGGTTTTATCAGTAACAATTATATAGTAACATAAGCAATTTATAATAAAAGCAAATTGATTCATATTGATTCATATACTCCCTCATTGCCATGATGGATATGGCTAATTGTTATTGTCTTCAATGGATATTTCAACTTCAATGAATGCTAAAAAGAATTATCAACTGATAAATGTAAATTATTACTATAAAAATTGTCATGTATCTTTGAAAGTTAGTATGTGTAAGGTTACCTAGTGAAGCTCTACTTTTATGGATTAGATGCCTGTTTCTTCATAAGAAGAGGGAGGGAGATGGGCAGTTATAAAGTGTTAAAGGAACATAATAATAGAGGAAGGGAGGAAGAAAAGAAATAGAATAAAGGAAGGGAGGAAGAAAAGAATTGAATTAGTGGGTCTTTTTGTTACCTAAGGACATACTGTATATATATATATATATATATATATATATATATATATATATATGTATGTAGGTAGGTAGGTAGGTAGGTAGGTAGGTAGGTAGGTAGGTAGGTAGGTAGGTAGGTAGGTAGGTAGGTAGGTAGAGAGAGAGAGAGAGAGAATACCATACATACATACAAACTCTCTCTCTCTCTCTCTCTCTCTCACACACACACACACACACACACACACACACACACTCACACACACACGCAGTTTTCAAATGCCCGATTGGTTGCCTTCAAGTTATATCAACATTCTTCAATAGTGCTCAGAAATAACATCTGGAATCAGTCCAGATGTCATTTATAATATCTTTCTTATGAATAAAATAAGGCCAAGGAAGCTCTAAAACAAATCCACTTTATGTTAATGAACTATTTGACCTTCTGTCTCCTATCAAACATTTCACACTTTATCTTAAATTGGTGTAAATGTAAATGCAAAACCCCACCTCGTTATGCTAGCTGTTTTACTAACTTGAAGGATTGTGTTTTCAGCAATATATCACTAAATATTTTATCTAAGCAATATTAATGATTACATTTCCATTTGAATTTCAGCCATCATTTCATATGCGGAAACAAACTTAGAGAAAACAGGACATTAATCATGTTCAAATGATCTGCCACAGGAAAGGAAATTCTGAGACTATTCTAATTTAATGTTTCGTCTAGATTCCCCTCTCTCCCAATCTAATTCAATAAACTGGGACTATAAAATCTTGGTATATGACAAAAATAGCTCTGACGAGAATGACAGGAAAATCAATGTTACCACAAAAACTAAACCAAAGATGGAATAGAAGGGGAAACTTTCCACTACTTTTTGTCAATAGAACTAGACTCAGGCATAACTGGGCAGCTATCTCCCAAAATATTTCTTCCCACATATACAGTACCTTTGATATCCTAACTTCGTTCAAAAGAAATCTTTTTTAAAAGTTTAAAAGGGGAAATTTATATTCTGCCTTTATTTATGAACTTAAGATATCATATGTAGCATTCCTTGCACCAATGAGGCAGGATACACAAAACAAGGTGGATTGTAGCTCAATATGGATTAAAGCCTGTCAAAGAATCAGGACCATAGGAAATTTATTCAGATTATTACACAATCTAGTCAACTAAAGTTCAACACTCAATTGGTAGCAGATAAGAGATCAGAAAGGTCAGCAGTTTGATGGTTCAAATCCCTAGTGCCGCATAACAGAGTCAGCTCCCATTACTTGTCTCAGATTGAGCTCCCATTACTTGTCCCAGATTCTGCCAACCTAACAGTTCGAAAGCATGTAAAAATGCAAGTAGAAAAGTGGGAATCACCTTTGGAGGGAAGGTAACAGTGTTCCGTGTGCCTTCAGCATTTAGTCATGCTGGCTCTTCGGCTTTGAAGCAGAGATGAGCACCACCCCCTAGAGTCGGGAACAACTAGCACATATGAGCGAGGGGAACCTTTACCTTTAGCAACTCTAATTTTCTGACATGCACACTGCAGGGGAAACCACTTTCCTTGACTCAATTGTATAGAATTATGGCTGCGTTCTTCATTTACCTGAATTACACACATTCTCTCTTCTCCATCAATGTAAGCACAAGAAAACGACTGAACAATTTTCACTTCCATTTTAAACTACCTGGATTCTCACTGACTGGATCTGCAGATTGTCCAAAACTCATATGTGTTTTAATAAATCACAATGTTCCCATGTAATGGTAATTCACAACTGTAGATTGCAAACCACAAAGGCTATGTTCATGTATCACATTAAAGCACATGATGGCACAATATAATGTGCTATCCTGGCCATTCAAAGCCAAATAAAATGTGGTTTGTTACAAGGACAGCTTAGAGAAATAGTCATATTTTTTTTAATTCATACCCATCAGTACCCATCTTTATTTCAATTATCATAGCTGCTATTAGGATAACTGAAAATTGAAATGAAAGAACATGTGAGGGTGTTCTTGCAACATTGAACTGTGGTTCATAATTACATTTGCAAACAAGGATATTAATCAAAGTAGTAATACTTCTATCACATTATTTCTACAGCTCTGCATGTCCTTCAAATATCCACAATGTAAGAAGTGAATTGCTAACAATACTCCTATGCCAAGCACTTCTTCACCATCACCAGTCAGTATTATTGCTGAACATTCTCCTTTCTGTCTTAAATTGTAATCAAGCCATTCGAAATATGTCTCCAATATATACTTCCAAATACAAATGTGTATAAATTATAGGGTATGCATGAGGTTTTTATTGTGGCGAAATATCTTTAATCACTCTTTAAGCAAAATGGAAGCTCTCATACAAGTGTTTGTGTGTTTGCACATAAACATATAGTATATACACAAGTACACACACACAAGCACAGAGTTTTTTAAAAAAATCTGTATTTCCTTGTAATCACATATCACAAGCCAAAAATAATATCAGATTTTCAATCTACTGAGTAATTGAGACCATAAAATTGAGGGATTCACATTTTAAAATAAGAACAGCATGGAGAATCCATTTCTGGGCTCAGCATCAATTTCCAAGTAATAGATGGATAGTTTAAAAAATATATAGATATCCAGAAATTAAATCTTGCCTTATGACAATTATTTCTAAGCCATAATAACTTGAGCACATAGCAAAAACGTGTTTGAATAAAATGTTATTGTATCCCCATAGATGTTGTTGTGTTGTATTATGTTTTTGTCTTTCACTATGATTGTATGCTTTTATGTTTTTCTGTTTTATTAAATGCAAAGGCCTCATCATTCAGATTTTGAAGGGACTGGAAGTTACAAGATTCTCAGTAGAGATGGAAATTCCTGCTTCTGATTGCTTCCTTTCTTTTCTGAATTCAACCTGATGGAACATTTACTGCCAAGTTCTTGGAGTGAGGAGCTGGATGTATTGACTTCTCCACAGAACTGATGATGCCTCTACCTCTTTTCCTTCTGACTGCCTGCTGGAATGCCCTTACTGTAAACATGAATCAATATATTTCTATACGCACTAAAAGACTTGTCAGAAAAACATTATGATAATGCTAGTTAGAGCATATCTGTGTGAGCAGAACCATGCCTGTTTAAACTTTCTACAGGATTGTGTAGTGGGCTTCAGTAGGCAAGAACCAGACCAGCATAGAAACAACAGCATTTATTGACTTAAACTGGAACTGAGGAACAGCAGGCAATTGCCTGTAATTTATACTTTGGGCACACAGGACCTTAACCAATCATAATGTATGAAAAACCCACCCAAATATGAATGTTCAAAGTTTCCCTCCGAAACAGTTGGAGGTAACAGTTAGGGTCATCTAAAGGTTAGTTTCACTTTAGCATGGCTTAACACAACTATATATATTCAATACATAACATACAGGAAGATGTTTACAGGCCAAAAGGACAAGCAAAGCTGATTATGGAAGCTAATACGTTCCAATAAAAAAAACCTGTCAGCCTCTGCCTTGCTGCTGCTTCGGCTGCCATTGAAATGGGGAGGGGGGCATGGTATTTGGGAGGGGAATCATTATGTGCTGGAGGAATATTCTAGAAGCTGTCCTGACCATTGCATTGCGCATGTGGAGGAAGGGAGTTTCCCGCCAAGGTTAACTTTCCAGCATTCCACCCTGATGATGTTTTTTGAAGATATCTCCCACCTGACAGTTGGGTGAATTATAATTGGACTATGGACTGGGGTGCCAAGGAGAGGGGATTGACCTATACATGATATTCATTGCTTTCGCGCCCAATTAACCAGACTCAGCTTTGCTTCACTACTTATCGTTTGTAATTAGTAAAAGTACACTTAATTTCAAACAAATGGAGTTGAGTGGTTTTCTTCCTGATTATTAAATGAAGCAGCACCTGACAAGAAGCTGAGTCTCACCTCACACCCAACCTGGAGTGAACACCTTCCGAGGCGGGAGCCATCACAGAAAGAAAAGAAAAATGTCTTTACATGAAAGCGACCAGGAAGAAGAAATGGGGGCAATGGCAGCACCATCTTTAACAGAAATGCTGGCTGACCTGAGGGTGGAGGAGCCTGCTGTTCAACCCAGGTGGACTTGGGGAGTGGGACAGAAAGAGGAACCTGAGGAATTACTAACTGGAGTCACGAGGAGGAGACCCAAAAAACCAGCTGCTGACTGGCGTGGCTCTAAGGAGGAAGATTACAAAATGTCCCAAGCCATGAAACTCCTCGAAGAGGTATGGAGAGAACGCCAGGCTCGAGAGAGTGCTATGGAAAGGGACTCAGCAGAGGAACTAGAGAAAAGGTACCCGTTGCTTAGCTTAAGGGAGAATGGAGGGGCCGAAGGGGGTTGTGCGCAAGAAAACCCAGCACCGACCTCTCCCCCTGCGGCTAGAGACATTCCGAGAGCAGGGGGGCAGGCAACGCCAGGTGGCTAAGGTCCCACCCTTAAGCGTAAAGTATAATGGAGAACCAAGCGGTTTGGAGCTGTTTATTATTCAGGTCTGGAATTACATGCAAATATATGGGCCTGATCTGGACTCTGATGAATCTAAAGTAAGAATAGTGTTAATGGCCCTAGAGAAGAAAGCAGCTGACTGGATGGTCGGATTACATAATAGTAACTCCCCTCTCCTGAGGAATTTTGATGACTTTATGGCAGCAATGAGGAGACGTTTTGACGACCCCCTCACCGAGCGCCGAGCTAGGTTAAAATTTACGACCCTCAGACAGGGGAAAAAGACTGTGCCTGAATATGTGCAGGAATTCCAAGAGTTATTAGCTTATATGAGGGGATGATCTGAAGAAGCCTTGTTGGATCGATTCGCAGATGACTTGAATAGAGATGTTTACCAGCAGTGCGTAAACAGACGCATTCCCCGCTGCTTGGAGCCTTGGTATGAGAACGCTGCAGATATTGAGCATGATTTGACTAGACTTCATTGCAAGGAAGAGGGAGAAGTTGAGGATTTCCCTCCCCCCTTAAAACCCCCCTCCCAAGGGGTGAAAAAGGGGGTAGAGGAGGTTTCACAGGCAAGCCCAAGCCCTCCGCTTGTTTCCACTGTGGGAAGGAGGAGCACCGTGCTGTGAATTGCCGAGTCAAGCTGACCCACTTCTCTCCACCCCCCCGGAGGGAGAGGAAACCTGAGAGAACTCCTGGCAAGAGAAAAGAAACCGCTTTGGGTGGGGAGGAGACTTCTCAACGCTTGGAGCCAGAGGAGGGGGGAAATGGAAGTCCCAGCTCATCTGATGATAGTGACTATGAAGATGCTGACCGCTGGGTAAGTTCCCACTCGGGGCCCATGCTTATCCCAGTTGAGCTTAGGGTGCCCTCTTCTGGCGCAAAAGTGAAACGTCTGGCTCTTTTAGATTCTGGTTGCTCACGTTGCATGATAAGCCCTGAAATAGTTGAGAGAATGGGCTTAAAACTGAAAGTTTTGAAAATCCCTATTGCTTTTTGCCAAATAGATGGCTCTATTGTGGGGGGCAGTCCTGCTCATTTTTCTACTGAACCCATCGAGATGTGGATGGGAACCCACCAGGAAATAATAACTTTTATTGTGGCCCCAAGGATGGACCAGCCCCTTATTTTAGGACTCCCCTGGCTCCATAGATGGAACCCACACATTAACTGGAGAGATGGATGGTTACAGATCTGGACTGCCACACCCCCTGAGGGGAAGATAGAGGCTCCAGAGTCTGCTACTACTGTCCCCACACTGGCAGCCAGGGGGCAGGAGAAAATTGAGGGGGAGGAAAGAATTCCAAAGGAATATTGGGACCTCAAAGAAGTTTTTAGTGAAAAATCTTCTGATAAATTACCCCCTCATAGAGCCACAGATTGCACCATTGATATTTTACCTGGGGTGAAGCTCCCAAAACCCCAAATATATTCAATGACCCCTAGAGAGATGGAGGAAATGAAAAAATTCATTGATAAAAACTTGGAAAGGGGCTTCATTGAACCAGCACAGCCCAAGGTAGCTGCGCCAGTGTTGTTCAGAGAAAAGAAAGATGACTTCTTCAGATTATGTATTAATTTCAAAAATTTAAACTGCATATCTGCCCAGAACCTCTGCCCTTTACCACTGATGAAGGACATGCTGGCCCAACTAGGGAAGGGAAGGATTTTCACTAAATTGGACCTACGGAAAGCATACTATCGGGTCAGAATTAAAGAGGGGGACGAATGGAAAACTGCTTTCAACTGCTCCCTTGGTTGCTTCCAATTTTGAGTCATGCCGTTTGGCTTCCAGGGGGCGCCGGCAGTCTTCATGCAACTGATTAATGAGGTTTTGCATGACCATCTTTACAAAGGCATAATGGTCTATTTAGACGATATCCTTATTTACACAGAGACACGTGAAGAACATGTGAAACTTGTTCACATGGTTCTGAAGAAACTCCGGGCCGAACTTTATGCCAAATTGTCCAAGGGCGAATTTTATCAGGAAAGCGTTGATTACCTCGGCTATCAAATCTCCCACAAGGGGATAGAAATGGACCCCGCTAAGGTCAAGGCTGTCACTGAATGGGAGGCCCCACGTACACGTAAGCAATTACAGAGGTTTTGGGGATTTGCTAATTTCTATTGTCAGTTAATTCCCTCATTTGCTAAGATAGCTCTCCCTATAACTAACCTCCTTAAATCAAAAGGGGGATCTAAGCCCAAACCTAGCAAACCATTGGACTGGACTATGGAGTGTCAAGCTGCTTTCGAAAAGCTGAAACGCCTCTTTGCGGAGGAACCGGTCCTGAAGCACCCTGACATGGACGCACCTTTTGTGGTCCAGGCTGACGCCAGTGATGTGGCGGTGGGGGCGGTACTGCTTCAAGCAAGCCAAGGTAAATTACAACCCTGCGCTTACACCTCTCGCAAACTGACCGACACGGAAAGACGTTGGGCTATTTGGGAGAAGGAGGGTTTTGCTGTCTGTTGGGCTTTAACAACCTGGCGCCATTTTCTAGAGGGCGCCAAACACTCTTTTGAGGTGTGGACTGACCATAAAAATTTGGAGGCGTTGAGAACCCCCCAAAAACTTTCTCCCAAACAGATGCGCTGGGCTCAACATTTCAATAGATTCAATTTTACTTTGAAATACATTCCGGGGAGGGGGGAATTTTATGGCTGATGCTTTGTCCAGACTTCCACAGTACAACTGTTCCAAGCTCAGTGTTGTCCAACCTGTCATTCCCACAAAAAGCCTGGCTGCTCCTGTTGTCACTAGAAGTCAAACAACTTCTAAATTGGAGGTCACAAAAGACTTTATCTCTGACCTAAAGGAGGCCCTTGCAAAGGATGACTAGTTCCAACAACACATGGATGAATGCACTATAAAACATGGATTGGCTTGGATTGGAGCAAAATTATACGTCCCTGTGCCCATTAGGACCATCGTACTCCAACGGGCTCATGACTCTCGCATGGCTGGACACTTTGGTTTCATTAAGACTCTGCATCTTATTAAGAGGCAATTTTGGTGGCCTTCATTGAAAAAAGACATTGAGACTTATGTAGCTAGTTGTCCCGTTTGTGCCGCGGCAAAACGCCCTCCGGGAAAACCCCAGGGATTGCTCCAGGTGGTAGCTCACCCAGAAGCCCCGTGGAAGGAGATCTCTATGGATTTCATTGTTGAACTTCCAGAAAGTCAAGGGAAACAGTAATATGGGTTGTTACTGATTTATTCTCCAAGCAAGTTCATTTCATTCCTTGCTCCAAGATCCCTTCGGCTAAATCTCTCGCTAAGATGTTCATCTTGCATATATATCGCTTACATGGGGTACCAGACCACATCATTTCGGATAGGGGTGTTCAGTTCACCTCCCTATTCTGGAAAGAATTCCTAAAACGGATTGGCTCCGCCCAGGGGTTAAGCTCCTCCCACCATCCTCAGACTAATGGGGCTTGCAAGAGGACTAATTCTGTGCTGGAACAATATCTACGTTGTTTCATCAACTACCAGCAAGATGATTTGGTGGAATTATTGCCTCATGCTGAAGTGGCTTACAACAATTCCGTGCACAGTAGCACTGGCTTTACCCCTTTTCGTGTGGTATACGGGCAGGATTTTGTGCCCATTCCGGAGATTCCTCACAAGCAGCCGCAAGTGTCTTCACTATCCGAGTGGAGTGACCGCCTTCGGGAAATGTGGCCTTTGACATTCCGGGCTCTAGATGCTGCACACCGCATTCATAAGAAACATGCTGATAGAAAACGGACTAAGCCCCATGAATATAAAGTTGGTGATCGGGTTTATTTATCCACTAAGTTCCTTCAAACGACTCAGAAGTCAAAGAAGTTGGGCCCCAAATATGTTGGCCCATTTCCAATTATCAAGATCATCAACCCTGTCTCCGTCCGCCTCCAGTTACCTAAGCACCTCAGCCGAGTTTATCCTGTTTTTCATGTTAATCTCCTGAAGCATGAACTTACTTCTTCGTTGAGGGCTCCTCTTCCGTCTCCACCCACCCCACTTTTGTTAGAGGGTGAGCAGCATATTGAGGTCCGTGAGATTTTGGACTCTCGTAAACGAAGGAACCATATCCAATACCTTGTGGCTTGGAAGCATTTTCCCCCATCTCATAATGAATGGGTTGACAAGTCCCATGTTCGAGCTCCTCGTCTGCTCCGCAAGTTCTACTCTGCCTACCCTGACAAGCCCTTATTCTTGGATGGTTTGCTAATTTTCCTTTCCCCCCCCCTTCCCGTATCTCTCTTCTGTGTTGTGTTGTCTGTCTGTTTGTTTGTGTTCTTTTGTTTTTGCAGGTTTGATCGCCCTTTTCTGGAGGAGGGCCGGATGTCAGCCTCTGCCTTGCTGCTGCTTCAGCTGCCATTGAAACAGGGAGGGGGGCATGGTATTTGGGAGGGGAATCATTACGTGCTGGAGGAATATTCTAGAAGCTGTCCTGACCATCTCATTGCGCATGTGGAGGAAGGGAGTTTCCCGCCAAGGTTAACTTTCCAGCATTTCACCTTGATGATGTTTTTTGAAGATATCTCCCACCTGACAGTTGGGTTAATTATAATTGGACTATGGACTGGGGTGCCAAAGGGAGGGGATTGACCTATACATGATATTCATTGCTTTTGTGCCCAATTAACCAGACTCAGCTTTGCTTTGCTATTTATCGTTTGTAATTAATAAAAGTACACTTAATTTCAAACAAATGGAGTTGAGTGGTTTTCTTCCTGATTATTAAATGAAGCAGCATCTGACAAAAACCTTGAATTTCTGTGTTTGGTGGCCTCATGATGCTCCTAGGGTTTCATTGGTTAGATAGGTGGCCATATAAATTATTTGATTGATGGACTGACTGATAGATTGATTGATTCAATTTGGATGTCACTTGACTCCAACCAATTTTGGGCAGCTCACAACAGCATCAATACAACAAAATGCATGCAATTAATCAAGAAAGTACATAAATTTATTTATGGTGTGAGGGAAACAAAGTCCACAACTACTTTAAAAGAGGGGTACTGATAAATGATTGGCTTGAAATTAGAAGGAAATTCTATATCCAACTGCCCAAATGGATATCCCCGACGGAAGCCCTGATATTCCCAAATCTGATAAACTTCGACAAAAATGTTATTTATAAACAATTGTTAGACAACCAAAATAGACTAAACTCCAGGGAAAACTTGGCTGAAATGGGAATAAATATTGATTGGTGGCCATACTTTCAAATAAAAAATAAGTATAAATCAGATCTAGCACAATTTGGCTTTCAGGACAAGGACCAGGAATTGGATAAAATTTTAATAGGACCAGATGAGAAATTAATCTCGAAAATATCTAACTGTTTGCTAATTCGAAAAATGGAAACAGAAAGGGTGAAAGAAGTTATGGTAACCTGGGCCCAGAATATCGGCCACACAATTAAGTTAGATGATTGGGAAAGGGTATGGGAGTAGAACCTGAAATTAACGATGTCGACGGCCTACAAAGAAAATGTATATAAAATGTTCTACCGCTGGCATCTCTCTCCGACAAGACTGGCAAAAATTTCCACAAAATCATCGGCCAAATGCTGGAAATGCAAAATAACACTGGGCACTTACTACCACATGTGGTGGACGTGTCCGGTGGCTAAGACATATTGGAAGCGAATACTAAGGTGGCTAAATGAAATTATGTCAACTAAATTAAACCTCAATCCGGAAATGTTTCTATTAGAGATAATAGATCCAAAAATAATTAAAACCAATCAATATTTACTCGTCCATATCCTGACAGTGGCAAGGATTGCATATGCGCAGTGCTGGAAGAAAGAAAATGCCCCCACTAGTACAATGGTTATGAATAAAATTTTAGAAATAGCGGAAATGAATAGATTGACAATGCTGATTAACGAAAAAGAAGACACAGACTTCTACAAAGTCTGGGAGAAATTATACAAATGGTTTGATAAGAAAGACAATGAGAATTAAGATATAAAATGAGATAGTTGATTAACTTAAAATGACTTAAGTAATAATTTAAATATACAATATACAAAGACTAAGTGACAAATGAGATAAGAAATGTATTAGAGGTGAGAATTCACCTACAAGTAATATCAATAGACTACAGTGTTGAAAAAACTTTGATGATCTGATAGGAAAAATCCATTATAAATACCTGCATAGAATGAGTAACCTAGTCTTATACTAGGCAAGGTGAGATGAACTATGTGAGATGAATAGTGCCGTCTGCGCTGTAAATATGTAATGAGTTTTATTTCTTTTCTTTTGTATTTTGTAAATCTTGCCTTTTTTTATAACCTTCAATAAAAAATAAAAAATAAAAAAAGAAAGTACATAAATAAGTACAAAGGAGTATTTTAAATAAATAAATGGGAAGGGGGCTGAAGAGAATACTGTTTTTCCTTAGGTAGCAGATGAAAGAGAACTAATATCATTAAGAAAAAGCAGAGCAGAGAAAAGAGAAAGGAAGAGGAAACCTCTTGCTTTGTGATACACTAGTACAGCTCCATTACAGGGCCTACTTAATCTGAAATTAGATTATCATGATCTTTGGATGAAACTGACCATTGGAATACAGAAAACTGCTATACATTCAATTCAACCATTTTTTTTTCATTTTAATCCAGTGTTATTTCTTCTGACAAGGACTCGCTATTCTTAGTCTCAAGTAACTATGAAAGACATCTTTGCTATCACGTTTAAAAGCTGACATTAAGATTCCGAATTCAAAACACATATAGCACAGCCATTTCCCTGTGCTCCTTCCACTAAAGTTGGGATAAAAGATCACTAGATACAAGTTCTTATCAGTTCCAACCAAATGGCCACCAATTATGAATTAGAGGAGCTGCAGTCAATGCAGGCAGATGCAGATGGTAGTTCAGGAACTTGAATTACTGTAGTACAATTTTAATGAATCATCTTTAAGAATTGAGAACTTGGCTAGAAAAGAACACTGGTGCATGACAGAGGAGTGAAGAAAACTATGATAGTTCACACAAGTGCATATGCAGAATTTCATAAATGGACACCAATTTTGTGATCACTGCAAGATATAGGTCCTGTTGGATCTTCAGGATTCTTTTCTTCTCACTCTTTCAGTGAAAAAGCACAATACTTTAATTGTATGCTCTCCTCCTCTCGCCCCACCTCTTGGTTTCACACAAGTGCAGAGAATCAGAACTGAGTGAATTATGTATCAGGAAAATATTTAGAAAGACAGGCACCTTGATAATGTGTCAAAATTATCCTGTGCTATTCAGAAAGAGAAAGCAGCAGAGTCCTTACCAGAAGAGCTGTGAGGGGCTGTAAAATGTCCCTGGAGGCTGTCTTAGTCATCAAATACCTTTTAGAACTTATAGAATAAACTATAAAGACAGCTGTAACTCAAATGTTAATATCTCATTAAGTTTTATGAGGAGAGAGAAATGGGGAAAATAAACACAATATAATTATTTCCCCAAAGAGAAGACTTGCCAATAAACCCGGGGCTCTTTTTCTACCTGTTTCTGACTCGCAGCTTAGTTGTCCTGTTTCAGTAAATGAAAATATAACAACTGCGGCAAAGCCTGATTGCTTTTCTTCTTAATATATACCTTCCCTATTATCACAAAGTGGTTGAGGACATGCAGGTTGAGGACATGCAGAGTAAATCTTTTACACTTAGGCAGGAAAAATCAAAGGAATAAGTAAAGATGAGTCGAAACCTGGATCAAAAATGGTAACTGTGAGAGGGACCTTGGAGTCCTAGCAGACAATCACGTAAACATGAGTGAGCAGTGTGCGGCAGCAGCGGAAAAAAGTTAATACAATCCTTGGTTGCCTAAACAGAGGCATAGAATCAAAATCATGAGAAGTATCAGTGCCACTTTTTAAATCCTTAGTAAGACCACACCTGGAATACTGCATCCAATTTTGGTCACCATATTAGAAAAATATGTTAAGAGCTTGGAAAAATGCCCCAAACCACCACCATGCATGTGCGGCAGAGACCTGAAAACCAGATGGCCAGTGGGAGGCACAAGTGCATGAGCAGTGGATCTGAACTTGCCTGCCCACAGAGAGGATGCTGTGTGCCACATCATGCGTGCCATCCTTTTCAAGCTACGTTTTAAAAGAAAAAGTATATTTGAATTCATTACCGCATACTTTTAGATAGAATTTGTGGAGATGTGATTTAAATGACTTTGGGAAACTCCAACAGATATGAGATTTTGCTATTAAAAGCATAAAATCTTATCTTCATGTAGAAAATTCAGATATGTACTTATTGAATTAATTAACTACCCCACCCATTAAATGCCACTTAAATTTGGCTGAAACAATCTTTAATGGGATATTTTTATTCCTATTTTAATTTTCTAGTATTTATTAAGGGATTTTATATTTTAGTATGCAGACTGTTTTAAATAACAAGGTATCATGGGTAATCCAACAGGAAGATGGCATATAAATCCAGAAAGCAAATAATAACAATACAGTTAGTGTTATATAGGCGAATGAGCTATAAACTAGCTGCTTCAGAATATTCTAACTATCAACAGGCTGAGAGCCTGTCTTAAATCTGTACAATCTTAACTCTTCTCAGAATTTATTAACAAACTTAACTACAGTTTGCAGATGTAATTTAAGTTTTTGCAACAGACTGAACTGTAAACTCATTCTAAGGGCTGGGTGTCATAAAATATGGTAGGCCAGTGTAGTTACTGTGATTCAGTGAGTTTTACAAATCTACCCTGTTATAATCCTTACCTGCTAAGATTTGCACAGCCATCTTCTGTTCCATGCATAAGAACGGAGTTAGGCAGGTCTGTTTGCTTGGTTTAATCCACTGACAATTTTACAAGGCAAGCCAGTTGCAGAACATTTAGTAATCTACTTTCACCGGGACATGTCACACATCCTGGATTTTTCAGGAAAAGACCTGCTCACCCAAAATGCAAGTGTGTCTAATAAACAACTGTCAGATAAATCCAACTTTCCTTTTGTTGTTCCTTGTTGCAGCCTGAAAACAAAAGGGCAATAACTACAACATGTGTTTTTATCTTCCATTAAATATCCTATGGTTCTTAGGCTTTTTGCTGGTGCAGTTCAACCATGTGCCAAATTCTCCTTTAATTCACCATTTAAATGAAAGGCAAGGGGATTAAAAAGGGGAAAAAAAGAAATGAGAAGGCTTTGTAAACCCAGATAAGGTGGTTTATAAAAGAATCACAGTTAGGGTATATTCAAGAAACTGACTGGACTAACCATGTTTTATGTGAGGTATATATCTAATTAGCACTGAGTCCATAAGCTTTGCAGGATGGGGACTGCAAAACTATAAAGAAAAGAGGCTGATCCTCACTGGGGATCAAGGTTGGATCTATCTGCACCTGCCTAAAGATGGAGGTATTTCTGGAAGGAGGGAGCGAGGTAGAGAGGAAAAAGGAAAGGAATAATGTACGTGGAATTATAATGCAATGTTGTAAAATCAGAAGGATTTGGCATAATCTCAATTTCAATCCTTTCTTGATATTTGCCACTGAGCCCTGGGACAGAGCCTTACCTAAAGTTGTTCTGACTTTCGTTGGTTTCTTTCTTTGGGGAACTTCCTTGTTCTTACTGTTTGGAGGAATATTTGTGATCCTTACCTACAAAAACTATGGAGCTTTCTTTCCAAATCAATTCTTCCCTCTGCCGGGTTGGCTGGCTATCCTGACCGCTGCTTTGCTTTTACTAGCTGGGTTGTTGGCAGTCTACAACCCTGTGAGAAATTCTCATTATAGTCAAGGAATTCTAATGTATTTGCTGCTGGTCCTGTTCTGTCTGGAAACTTCCTCGGTCGCCATGACCCAAGTCTACTCTGCTAAAGCATGCTACCAACTGAAAAGCAGTCTGGATCACTTTTTCCACCAATACAACAGGAGTTCTCCACATCATTGCAGCACTGAGATGGTGAACTCCGTCCACAAACAATTAAAGTGTTGTGGGATCTACAATTACACTGACTGGACAGAAGGGCTCCCAAAGTATCTCCAGAATGGACACGTCCTTGTTCCAGAAAGCTGTTGCAAAGAGACTTTCTTGGATTGCAATGGTGACCTAAACCAATCAGAGAAACTCTTCAAGGAAGGATGTCTTATGAAGCTACAGAAAAGGCTGAGGTTTATCACACAGTATATGGATTGGTGTTGTGTGCTGGCCATTTGCCTGGAAGTATTAGCTGCTATCAGCAATGGAATACTAATGAAGGCACCCCCAGCCCAAGACTTTCACATTATGGATTCTTCTGCTTTTTCTTAAAGGGCCACATTGGCTCTACTTACTGTATTTCTGGTGGTTTTACACACTCCTTTTAAAATTGGGTTATATAAAATTTTCCCTCTTGATGTCTTAAAGAACACAGTTTCCTTTGTGTATAAGTGGTGTGCTTAGATACAATTTTTAAAAGTTAATATAAAAATTAAAATTAAGTAATTGCAAATACTGTACTGGAAAAGTAGTGTTTATTATATAGTGTATGTGACCATTAAGTCTTTGATATTTCACTGGTTGTGGTGTTCAGGAAGTATGGGATAGTTGGCATTAATGAAATAATGGTAGGAATTTAACATCTCAAAGGCCCTTCAAGAGGTTGAGGTCTGAAGAAGAAAAAACAGAATAATTACTTTTTGTAGGATCATGGAGTACATCATACACTTGGCAAGTGAAAAGAGAGGCAGAAGGAGGGGGAACTCCCCCCCTCAAGAGAATTCAAGAATGAAAATGGTGAGAAGAAAAGCACAGATTATAAGAGATTATTCAGAGTATGAACTAGGAAGCACTGAATTCTCAATATGTGGCTCTGTGGCATAAACGTCGATTGCAAGATAATTATTTGGGTTGGGGTTTGCATTGTCAGCAGATCAGTGTGATTTTGAAGATGAAGGAGTGGAGGGCAGGCTGGGAGTTAGAATAGAATAACAGAGTTGGAAGGGACCTTGGAGGTCTTCTAGTCCAACCCCTTGCTTAAGCAGGAAACCCTACACCACTTCCAACAAATGGTTGTCCTCTGCACTCCCTCTCAGTCTTCCCTACTTACAACAAGCAGCTCCTCCCACCAGTCTCTGGGAAGTTATGCAGACTTAAAGTACAGCAGGCTTCTTCTGGGTGTGCTTTTTAACTGGTATACCTGGGTAGGTTGACATCAATCTTGCAAAGAAGGCTGGCTGGGGAATTCTGGAAGTTGAAGTCCACAAGTTATCAAGTTTGCAGACTCCTGATTTAGACCATTAAAATGTGACCTCCAAAAAGGAAAAGATTTTGTGTTCTCCAGAATTTTTCATCAAGGGATGAAGAAGAGCTGTGTCTCTTTCTCCCTCCCTTCCCCTCTCTCTCCACACCACACACATACACACCACAGCAGGCATTCCCAATTGGATATTGGTTATGTGTGATCTAATTTACATAATGCATTTCCATGCTGTCCTAGGCACTGATAGATTAGATTTTCCCATCCTCAGCAAATTAACGACATTTGGATTTCACCTCCCAGAATTCCTCAACCAGTATGCTGGGGCACGGAGAATGCTGGCTGAGGAATTTGGGGAGTTGAAATCCAAATATTGTAAAGTTTGGAGGTTGAGAAACACTCAATAATGCTACCTCTACCTGAATATACTGCCTCCAACAGTAGCCAGTCAAATGCCCCTAGGAGAAAGTTTTCCAATCTGGAGACCAGAGACCCCTGTTAGTTCAGGTGGATACCACTAGTGGAGGGAGAAAGGAAGGAAAGGGGCACCAAATAAACAAAACAACCCTTTTTAAAATAATTTTGGCCAGCATTTTGGGAAGTCACCGAATATTACAAGGTTGGGATGTTCTCGTTTGAAATCACATGTATTTGGGAATCAAAAAATGTCCTGGTCCTGAAACAAATATGAATTGTTCTGATGAGTGTGAACAGGTCTATTTTTACATGAAGGAATATTGTCTCTCTTTATGATCTCTACATGCATGCTTGCATACAGTAGGGGCACATGGGATTGGAAGTCTTCAATTCTTAATTTTATGTTGTCCTAGCCTCTGACATGCAATTTTAAAAAAAGATAATTCCCTGTCTTTATAGAAAGAACAGAAGATAACACCAAGCATAATGCCCTTCCAATGTTTATAACCAATGAAAATCAGGGCAATTTCTGCATCATTTACAGTGCAATGGCTGCCCTGAATTGGCTTCTAAAGCAATTTATTAATAAAGCAGCCGTAATAGTTTCCTTTCCATTTATTTTTAAGTGCCTACACTGCTTTTCAGCCTTTAAGTAAGCATAATAAGATGTTTACTCTTACCTCAAATTGGGCAACGCTTTCAGGATAATTGATGGCTTTCAAATGCCATTGCATGATACTTGCTTTACATGTAGCTTGAATTACGAGGACACAAAACATCCAAGATTTTCCATTGGGGTTATGAAGAAGATTGCAAGTAACCCTAATGGCTAGTTGGCACAAATGCCTTGTCACCTCTCAACTAAATTATTGTGATACTCTGTTTGGGGCTGCTTTCATCCAGCCTTAGGAAGCAATACCTCATTCAGAATGCAGCAGTTTAAGCACATAAGGATGTGCTATTGCATAACCATGTAATACCTAGCTACTACTTGGATTCCAAGTGGTGGTTGCTATCTTTAAAGCCCATCGAAGTCCAAAGCTTAAATATCTGCTGGATTGTCTTCTCCTAGTAACCTCAGCCCTTATGAAAGGATTGAGTAGGATGGGATCCTTCTTTCAAAAACCGCAGGGATCTCAGAAGTTTAAATTTTTAGTTGCAGCCTTCTCCTCTGAACAGTTTGCCCCTGAACATCAGAATGGTTCCTTCTGACTTCTTGAAAGTCCATTAAAATGCAGCTGTTCCATCAGGCTGTGGTGCTTGAATGCAATGACTATTTAATCTGATGAAGAATTATGTTTTAATATATGTCCATTGAATGTGGAATTCTCTGTCTCTATACATGCACACACATTTGTTTCTTTTTTCCTATGTATTTAACTGTTGTAGTGTTATGTTTAATTTTGATTCTAATCTAACATCATAAAGGTACACTTTTTGGCTTTGATTTGTGTGGTTTAAAAGCCTTGTAAATGAATCCATTGTTAACAACAAACTACTTTTAAAAAGATATATGGGGGAAGGAGAGGTGTTTGAAGAAAAGACTTAAATTCAATCCTTGGCATCTTAAATGCAGCTTAGAAAGATCTCTACTAGGAATCTTTGGATAGACCAGAAATGAGATTCTGTATCCCCTCTAAGTGTAACTGGACTACAATTCCTAGTATCTCACTTAGAACTAACTCAGTCGTAGTCCTTGACTTATGACTGAAACTAAGCCCTAAATTTCGGTTAAGTGAGATATTTGTTAAGTGAGTTTAGCCCCATTTTACCACCTTTCTTGCTACAGTTGTTAAGTGAGTCCATGCAGTTGTTAAATTAGTAACATGGCTATTCAGTGAATCTGACTTCCCCATTGATTTTGCTTGTGAAAAGGTTGCAAAAAGGGATCACATGACCTTGGGACACAGCAAGGGTCATAAGTATGAACCAGTTGCCAAGCATCTGAATTTTGATCACACGAGCATGGGGATACTACAAGGATCGTAAGTGTGAAACGTGATTGTAAATCCCTTATTTTTCACTGCCATAACTTTGAATGGTCACTAAAAGAACTCGTAAGTTGAGGATTACCTGTGGCATCTTCATAGCATTACCCAGCCATCACTAAGCAACATACGGTCTGTCCTCATTGCTATTAAGGTAAAGGTTCCCCTCTCACATATGTGCTAGTAGTTTCTGACTCTAGGGGGCAGTGATAATATCCATTTCAAAGCTGAAGAGCCAGCGCAGTCCGAAGACGTCTCCATGGTCATGTGGCCAGTATGACTAGATGCCAAAGGTGCACAGAACATCTTCCCACCAAAGGTGGTTTTTCTATTTGCATTTTTACATGCTTTCGAACTGCTAGGTTGGCAGAAGCTGGGACAAGTAATGGGAGCTCACTCTGTTACACGGCACTAGGGATTTGAACCGCTGAGTTGCCAACCTTTCTGATTGACAAGCTCAGCGTCTTACCCACTGAGCCCTTTCATTGCTATTGCTATTATTGTAGCATAATTATAGTTGGAAGACGCTGTAGATTAGCTATGATGACCAAAGATGCAAAGTGGAACAGGCAGCTTTCTCTATTGCTCGATATCAGTCAGAAAATGAAATCAAGAAAGACCTTAACAGATTAATAGCAGTTCTCAGCCCCGTCTCCCACAAACATCACCCTCAAAGGGTTGCATGGTTTGCTATTGATAAATAGGGACAATCGGTGCACAAGGAGAGCCATCTTGCTAATATGCTTCTGAAATATTTCTTTTTAATTAAAGGGGGTTTTGTGTGGGTGGTAGCTAATTACATTAGAGCGTGAAAAGAAACGCTTATTTCCAGAAGACTTCTGGGTGTATTTGATCTTTTAAAGCTTGCCAACAAGTGCTTTTCCTAACGACAGAGCCAGAAATTCTAACAGCAGCTATTCTTTTTTTTTTTCCTTTGCTAGGGCCGTACATCTGTCAATTTCTTATCTGGGATTATTGAGGCAGCTTCTTAGGGAGATTAGCCAGAAATTCTGCTTTCTTTGCTGCTGAATTTGTGAAGTTTGTGTGTGTATGTTAATTAAAAGGACTTTGATGCCTGTTTTTCTATCTCTCTCTGAAAGAAAAGTAGAAAAGAAAGAAAACCGCCACCAAATCACTTTTGAAAAGCAAGAAGAAATCAGGCAGGGATTTAAGCCACTATATTAAACTGACCCTCCAGGCTAACAATTAAACTCTTATGGTTTCTGTTCTTACATTGATCTAAATATGTAATCAAAATACTTTGATTTAAAGTTTATTCATATTAGTGAATGAAGTAAGGAAAGCTCACAGTGAAGAAAGGCTTGCCACAAAAGTAAAAAATAACAAAAAAAGCTTCTTCCAACATATTAAAAACAAGAAAAAAGTTAAGGAAACAATTGGTCCATTGCTGGGAGAAAGTGGCAGGAAGGTGACAAGCAACAGGGAGAAAGCAGAACTACTATATTTAACTCATGTTTTGCATCTGTCTTTACACAAAGGGATAAAAAAGTCCAACCTATCAAAAACAGCACCATAAAAATCAGATTAGGAACATAAGTTGAAATAGGGAAGAAAATGGTAAGTGAGCACCTGTCTACCCTAGATGAGTTCAAATCACCAGGACCGGACGGATTAAACCCCAGGGTTCTGAAGGAACTGGCAGATGAGATCTCAGAACCACTGAACTATATCTTTCAGAGATCCTGGAGCACCAGGGAACTACCAGAGGACTGGAAAAGAGCTGATGTGTTTCCCATCTTCAAAAAAAGGGGAAAAACGGATCCAGGAAACTACAGACCTATCAGCCTGACCTCAATACCAGGAAAGATTCTGGAAAAGATAATCAAGCACTTGGAATACTGCATTCAGTTTTGGTCACCACGATGTAGAAAAGATGTGGAGACTCTAGAAAGAGTGCAGAGAAGAGCAACAAAGATGATTAGGGGACTGGAGAGTAAAACATAAAAAGAACGGTTGCAGGAACTGGGTATGTCTAGTTTAATAGAAAGAAGGACTAGGGGAGACATGATAGCAGTGTTCCAATATCTCAGGGGTTGCCACAAAGAAGAGGGAGTCAAACTATTTTCCAAAGCACCTGAGGGCAGAACAAGAAGCAATGGGTGGAAACTAATCAAGGAGAGAAGCAACTTAGAACTGAGGAGAAATTTCCTGACAGTTAGAATAATTAATCAGTGGAATAGCTTGCCTCCAGAAGTTGTGAATGCCCCAACACCGGATGTCTTTAAGAAGATGTTAGATAGCCATTTGTCTGAAATGGTATAGAGTTTCCTGCCTAGGCAGGGGGTTGGACTAGAAGACCTCCAAGGTCCCTTCCAACTCTGCTATTGTATTGTATTGTAAGTAAAAGGAAACATTGATTTGTACCACATTGTATATAGAACAAGAAATGGAACAGCAGGTACAATAGCAGTTGCATTAATCCACACTGTTCCATGAGCAATTCTGTATGTTATAAGCCAGGGGCGAAATGCTACCAGTTCAGACTGGTTCGCCCAAACCGGTAGTAAAAAATGCTACCAGTTTGGCCAAATCGGTATTTCCAGTGATCAGCTGTGCCGCACGATTTATATTAGCTAGAATCATCTGATTCCCTGCTTTCTAGCTAATCTAAATCGTGTGGCACAGCAGATCCTCCCGCACTGAGCCAAGGTGGCGCAGTGGTTAAATGCAGCACTGCAGGCTACTGCTAGATCAGCAGGTCAGCGGTTCAAATCTCACCGGCTCAGGGTTGACTCAGCCTTCCATCCTTCCGAGGTGGGTAAAATGAGGACCCAGATTGTTGGGGGCAATATGCTGACTCTCTGTAAAACCGCTTAGAGAGGCCTGAAAGGCCTATGAAGCGGTATATAAGTCTACTGCTATTGCTATTGCTGTTCTACTTACCTTTGCAGACTTGGAAGCCTTCAGAATGTTCCTTTTTTAGCGCTGCACAGGCATGCCTCAAGCACACATGCCACTGCTATAGGCCTCTTGAAGCAAATACAGGTAGTCCTTGACTTATAACACTTCACTTAGTGACAAAGTTACAAGTTTTACTGAAAAAAGTGACTTTTGACCATTTTTCAAATTAATGACTGTTGTTGCAGCATCCCCATGTGATTTACATTCTGATGTTTGACAACTGACCCACATTTATGATGATTGCAGTGTCCCAGGGTCACGTGATCCCCTTTTGCGACCTTCTGACAAGCAAAATCAATGGGGAAACCAGATTCACTTAACAACCGTGTTACTAGTTTAACAACTGCATGGATTCACTTAACAAATGTGGCAAGAAAAGTTGTAAAATGGAGTAAGACTCAATAAATTTCTCATTTAGCAAGATAAATTTGGGCTTAATTGTGGTCATACCTCAAGGACTACCTGTATATGGTGTCTACTGTAGGGTATTTACACCATCATGAGCCTTAGTGGCACAGTGGTTAGAATGCAATATTGCAGACTATTGTAAGCTAACTCTGGCCACTGCCTGGAGTTCAATCCCGAGAGGCTCCAGATTGATTCAGCCTTCCATGCTTCCAAGGTTGGTAAAATAAGGATATAAATTGTTGGGGGCAATATGCTGACTCTGGGAACCACTTAGAGAGGGCTGTAAAGCACTATGGAGCAGCATAAGTCTTAAGTGCTATTGCTATTTATTAAATGAGCCGCACTGCCCTACCCTTCTAATTAATATGTCCGCTTGCACAATTGACCATGATAGGCAACATTACACAACTAAAGTCTCTATCAAACACTGGAATGAGTAAGAATCAAAAATGCCTCCACTGACATAGCTATCAACTTTATTATTATTAATCAAATGTGGATGCTGCCAACTGCTGGCAATTCTTTCTTGCTACATGAATTTAAGACCTTATGAAGTTATTGAAGTACACATCCACACGGTGTATTATGTTTCTGGCAATATGCATGTGTGTGTGTGTGTGTGTGCGTGCGTGTATGTATATGTATATGTATGTATGTATGTATGTATGTATGTGTATGTGTGTGTGTGTGTGTATATGTATATGTATATGTATATGTATATGTATATAGTAAGGAATGGAGTAATTGAATATAGAGAGTACAATTTCAAGTGACTCACTTAAATGTGTGAAGGAGCCATCACATAAATAGCACTATCTAAAGAACAATCATCTGCCTCTCATATTTAATATTTTTAAATGACTCAATTCATCACATTTTACTATTCACCAGTAAAACAGTTTTCAAATGTTCAAATAAATATTTGTTATCGATGTGATGTGAGTTCCGTTTGTTTTTAGGTTTTTGACTCCGATGCCTTTGGAATACAATGGGCTTTTTGCCCTTTTGAATACTGAATGAAGCTTAAGAACATGATAATATTATATGCTAATGAGGAAAGGAGAAAAATAGATAGCCATACACCTCACCATGGTGTGCACATTCCACTAAAGTCCTTTCTGGAGGGCCAACAACATTTCTTTATTTTTTAAGGGAGTGCAGAAGACGGTTGCAGGGTTTTCATAATGCTTGTTTATCAGATGGAAACAATTTCATTTGTTCTGAATTTCTAATCCGATACGCTGCTTTTATTAAAAAATATATTCACCCAAATCTCTTAGGAAGTGTTTCTACCTTGGAATAATGAACCACGCAAGATCTACTTTCTACTAGACATGCAAGGTTGACCTGTCTCATGTGTAGGAAGTTAGCACTCACCCCTCTCCTAGAAGAATGAAATATTCTAGCGAATATTAAAAAGGCAGAATATTATATTTCCCTGGATGAGAAATGGAGAAACATGTTTTTTTAGACAAGAAGCAGACTCACTCTTAATAGACCCTCCTTCCTCAATAGCCCACAGCAGATGTCAGCACTTAAGAGATAAAGAAATAGCTAGGTCTATTCCTAAGCAAATGACCTCACCCAAGATCCAACAAAGGTAGGATTAGTCCTCTACCAATCTAACAACAGAACTCACCACATGGCACCTAGGGAGATTACATCACCCAGCAAGATTCAACCAAGCTTGGGAGTCAAGATACTACAAAGTTACCCCTGCATGGTCCCACGGGAGTCTGACAACCAATCAGAATACATTTCTTACACAGGAACAGGAAGCACCAAAGCGGGGCTCAAGAGAGGTTATAAATCTCTCTCTCTCCCACCTATGTGTTTTTTTTCTTTGCCCAGGACCAAAAAACCCATGTGGTCCTGTCCACTATTAAACCATCTTTCCAAGCAGCCTCCATGTTTCCAGTGTCTTTCTTCCCACTTGGAACTGAACCCAGATGGATATTTATTCCCACACATGTATTGTTTTTTGAATTTAGAGCTCATTTCTCTTATCAGCTAGCAAAGCATTTTTTAAAAGTTCAAATAAATGGGAGTTGGTTTGCTTGTTTTAATGAGCTATTGAAACTATTCAACAACCTGTCAAGCACGTTTGTTCATTTATGTTCCCACTGTCTGCCACACAGATTCTCTTTCCCAAGACCCCCCCCCAAAGCAAAGCATCTGTAACTAGACTGAAACAGTGGTTGACAATGTGTGTGTGTTTGGGGGGGGGGAATCTTCCCCAAGCTGAAATCCCACAAATATCCAAGTAATGAATAGAGATGCTGCCTACCAAATTTAGTGAAACTGTCACTTGCCACAAAGAGCATTTCTGCAGTTAAGAACAAATTGCGGGGGGGGGGGGGAACCAATCTCTGCAGAAATTCCAATTATTATATTAAGAGCTAATCAACACTTAGAATTCAAACTCCTTGTTGATGGTTTTTGTACGTACAATTATTAGAAAGATTTAAAGTAGATAAATTTAGGTTTCGAACAATGCAAGTCTCAATTTTTAATGGAACTATGTACAAGTGAGGATCATGTTGCTAAAATATATATATTCTTATTGAAATATGAAACAGGAACAAGTGAAAGAATGTATGCCAACGGTGCTAAAAATTCAGTTTTAATATATACATGAATCAGTGGGAGAATGTGGCTGAAAGGACTTAAATTTAGACTATGTCATACTTAAAGAGTGTTTTTTTATAAAATGGTATATCATTGGCACATGTCACCAGAAAAATCAATGAGCATCATTTTATAAAAGTGTAAAAAGTTCTTCAACTTTATGTTATGTTACGTAACTAACAAGAAGGAGCATTTATTATGTTTGGTGGGCATGTAAAAAATTCATGAAATATGTTTTCTGATGTTTTTGCTTAAATTTGTTTAGGCATAAAGCAACAACAATATTATGAGAATGAAAAACCACAATTCTGTATCAGAAAAGCCCAGGTCCAAAGCAGTAATTTCTGTCTAAAAACAAAAATCCTTGGCTTCACTTCTCTACTACTAATCAGCATCATATTCTGGAAAACATCACTGCAGCCACATCATCATCTTTTTAATGTCCCAATAATCCCTTGAGGGACTGAGTCTGGGCAACTGAATAGAGCTGGGTGTTTACTGGCCGGATGCCCTTTCTGTCGCCAATGTGGGGTTACATTCAGCAGATATATACTCATCGTGCCCAGAGAGAGAAATATCTGCCTCTACCTAGGATAGAACTCACAGCCTCCTGATTGTGAGGCGAGAGCTCCACCCAGAGGTGGGTTGCTGCCAGTTCAGCCTGGATTGGCTGAACCAGTAGTAGCAGCGGTAGGAGGAGCCCATCTGCCCAGATGCTCCTGCGCATGTGCAGAAGTGTCATGTGTGAGTGTGCCCTTGTGACCTCTAGGCTGGAATACTGCAATGTGCTCTACATGGGGCTGCCCTTGAAGAGCATCCGGCGACTTCAGCTAGTGCAGAACGCAGCCGCGCGAGTGATTGCGGGTACACCTCGATTTACCCGCATAACACCTATCCTCCGCGAGCTGCGCTGGCTACCTGTCGATCTCCGGATGCGCTTCAAGGTGCTATTAGTCACCCATAAAGCCCTACATGGCAGTGGATCTGGATACTTGAGAGACCGCCTTCTGCCAATTACCTCCCTGCGACCAATAAGATCCCATAGATTAGGCCTCCTCCGCATTCCATCGGCCAGCCAGTGTCGGCTGGCAACTACAAGGAGGAGGGCCTTCTCAGCAGTAGCCCCGACCCTTTGGAACGAGCTCCCCATGGAGATTCGTACCCTCTCCACCGTCCAAGCCTTCCGCATAGCCTTGAAGAACTGGCTCGCCCGTCAGGCCTGGGGATAATGATAGTTACCCCTCCCGAATGATGAATGTATGTTGCCCACTATTTTATTATATGTTTCTATCTTAATGTCTGTATTCCCCCTTCCCGGTTTTGTGTGAGCCGCCCTGAGTCCCCTCAGGGAAAAGGGCGGCCTACAAATACTAATAAAACTCTAAAACTCTAAAAAACTCTAGTAAAAAAATTTGCAACCCACCTCTGGCTCCACCTCTAGGCCACCGCCAGCAGCTCTACAGTATATTGTAGTGTTGGCCATTCCCTTATCCCATCCTCTCTTCAATTTACATTGGTTTCTGTTCTGACCCCCCTCGTCTCACACCAAAACACTCCAAGCCAAAGTTACTTTACGGAATTTATTAACAACATTAATAAATGGCAACAAACCAGCACAGATAAGCCTTGGCAGCAATCCAACACAGAGAAGCCTTGGCAGCAATCCAGCCTGCCAAGCTAACAATACTGTTCTCCAACATTAGCTAATGCGTTGATTTCTGCAAAAGGGGCGTGTGCACAAGCATTCCTTTTAGAATCTGGAGAGGAGCCTAATTACTACCAGCTGAGTGCAATTACCTCCTGTAACTGCGTAACTGTTCCTTACGCCTAATAGCTCTCCGGTGCCGGGCATCTAGGCTCCTCCCCACTGCTGACGTCCGGATCACACTCCCTTGTCTCCTCCCCACTTGTCCAAGGCTCAGGCGCCTCCTTGTGGCCAACCAGCCTCTCTGCGCCCTGCTCAGAGTCGGAACCCTGTCCAGGGTCCTCCACATTCTCCAAAGCCAACTCATAGGGCCCCTCGCTGTCGGAATCTGGTGGCAGCTCCAACGGCTCCTGCTGGGCCACAACAGGTTTCTATGTTCCGGCATCAACACCAAATTGAATGATGGCATCACTAGTCAAAGGAAGAAGGGTCAATGCATCACTGCTTATGTTTTCTTAAATAAGGAGTGTTTTTCCCTGTTCCTCCTGCTGCTGCTATGAAACTACTGTTGCAGCCAGTCCAATGTCCAAATGGTATCAAGGCAGAAGTCCAAAATTTTTCCAGAGAATCTTTTTCAGACTGAATCAGCTGCCAAAAACTATGACTGTACCTAGGTAGCTGGCAGCTATGCAATCTGTGATCTTCCAGCATCCATTAATTATGTTTAGCTGATGAAAAAGAATGTATTCATTAATACTCAATTTAGAGAAATGATAAAGTGAAAACTAGAGATGAAGCCTTGTCTATGAAGAACATTGGTGAAAAATTACTGCAATTCTAGAACTATATCTCAGTGAGTTCAACAGCCAGCGGCTTTTCCTTGGGCAAATTTTAAAATCGTTATCCTCTGCCCTAATCATGAAATCAAAATCTTCACCCAGCAGTTGATGAGTCTAAATCAGTGCTTCTTCCCCTGGAATGAATTTATTCAGCACAATGTATTTCTATTGTCATTTGTTTATAATAGGTGCCCACATAATAAAAATGCCAGTTTCCTTAGTTGTAAAACTAAGCTACAACCATCTAGGGGGACATTGTGGGAATTGCTTTCCATGCAACTTCTAGCCAAATTCAGTCCACTTCCTATTTTTATTTGCGGGAGTGTCAGTGGGTTTCCCATCCCACCAAATTTAAACCTATTCTGTTCTCTTTTTAGAGAAGCAATAGATAGTTTCTCTATCACTTTAGGGATATTTATCTAAACAGAGAAACAGGATGTCCATGGGTGAGTAAACATAGCAGTGGGAGTGGGAATGACTTCTGACTTACTGCTGGCTTCCCCATTGACTTTTCTTTCTAGGAAGCTGGCAGGGGGCATTGGAAATGATGATCACATGACTGCAGCTGACTGGGACTGACTATTGCAGTGTGGTAGCACGGAAATGGCCACAACTTTCTCAAATGGCAATCCCATGGGAGCCAGGGCTCCTGGACTTTGGACACATTCTACAAGTTAATCTATTTGAGGTAATCCTTTTGAGTCAGAAAATGCATGTTTTTTGGCTGTGAAAAAACTTGAATCCTAGGCTTGTTTGATCAAATACAGTATTTTATATCATTGTTGAAAGAAATATTTGAAATGATGATTTATAAATTCCTGTTTCTACTATAAATTTTTATGTTGTAAAAACAGTATACAAAGTCTATGCCTTGGGAAGTTATGCTAATAAGTGTATGTGACATAAAGTATTGAAATAAGTGGTAATGTATTCTCTAGGTGCATGAAGTTATATTAACATATGAATCTCTGTGTGAATGGAAGCAAAAGGAATCTAGTCGTAACCATTATAGACCATACCTTGCACCAATTTTCAACCTCAGTTCCTTGAACATAGTTATGTTTCTAGTAAAGAGCAGTTTTGGTGCTCTTTATCACCATAATATGCTATTCACTAACCATTATTATATGAATAACAATCACTTTACACATTAGTTTCCTCTTATAAAGCACTATTATATCCATACTTTATATGTCAACTCCACTAAATAAATATAAATAAATATAATTTACTCTCAAGTAAATGACCATAAACTTGCTCATTAAATTTATTAGAACATATTTTTGTGTAAAGATGTAAAAGATTGAGCTTCAGAAAATGTAACTTCTATCTCTTCAATACATCTCTCCCCCCCCCACCACCACATTTTAGGAGTCCTTAGAAGACACAAAATGGATGCTGGTGAACTACATGGAACCCCTAAATCACACCTTTGGCACCTTTATTCTACTAGTAATGACAACATGTCTAAAGAGCAGAAACCCAGTTAAAGTTCCTAATATTATCCTTAAAGTTTAGATGAATCAAACATTTTATTGTGAAATTCTAAAATATAAAATACATAATAGATTGTCTTCAAGGTCAAATTGTGCTCGGCATAATTATATAACATGGTCCACTGAATAAGCAACTGTTGGAGTGTTTCTCAGAGTTGGCAACTTCAAGGCAGATGATTGACTAGTGAATTCTGGGAGTTGAAGCCTACATATCTTAACGTTGTCAGGTTTGAAAAACACTTAACTGTTGGCTTTCACATTATCACACTAAGCTATTGTTTAATGCTTTGTTATATAAGTCCTGCCAGCTGGGTTCATATATCACAATGAGCCATAAACTTTGTTTAGAAACCACAAGGATGTTTCACACTAGAGCCCTAAAACCATTTATAACAAGACTGGTTTAGTGCTAAGAACTGATCTAAAATATTTCTTACTATATGTCACCTTTCACCATTCAAGGGACTATCAAAAAGACTTCCAAATAAACCATCCCCAAAAGTAGAGAGCCGAGGTGGCACAGTGGTTAGGGTGCAGTACTGCAGGCCACTTCAGCTGACTGTTATCTGCAGTTCAGCGGTTCTAATCTCACCGGCTCAAGGTTGACTCAGCCTTCCATCCTTCCGAGGTGGGTGAAATGAGGACCCAGACTGTGGGGGCGATATGCTGGCTCTGTAAACTGCTTAGAGAGGGCTGAAAGCCCTATGAAGCGGTATATAATCTAACTGCTATTGCTATTGCTATTGCTATTGCTATTATTTATGAATTGAATTGAATTGTTGCAACTGTTGCATTGTTTTAATTTGTTTTTTGTATTAGTTTTTGACTCTGTTTGTTGTTGTATTCCCCCCCCTCCCACCTTGTTTGTTAGCCGCCCTGAGTCCCTTGGGAATAGGGCGGCATACAAGTGTAATAAACATTGAACATTGAACATTATAGATAAAATAAAACTTTCAATTTGTTGCCGACATAGATCATCACAAATAAACTAAGTAACTTTAAGCACTTTAATCTGTATGGTAATTTAAGCTCTTTCCCTGTCTAACCTAGAATTTCTAAAGTTTCCTGGCAGCCTTCCATCAGAGGAGTACTAACCCAAACAAGCCCTGTTTAGCTTCTGATACAGATAAACTCAATCAAGTGCTGCCACCTGTGGAAGCAAACTATCTCTCAGAGGATTAGGTAAGTATGTAGCTCCAGCCTCAATGGAACAAGTGATATAACAATGAAAGGATGCAAAATAAAGGAAGATCATCTCTTCCAACTGGATCCCTGGATCTAAAACCAAAATAAGGGAATGGGAGGTCTGGTCCATTAAAAAGAATGTCAGGTTTTCTTTTCCTCCTCTTTAAAAAATTTTCTTTATTGGTTCAGGCACTGGCTTGTCCTTTAATAATACTGTAAGTGCCTAAAAGCCAGTGTTCTGGAGATGCTTTGTTTATGATAAATACCGGTAGGTCCCCAATAGCTTGTAAGTGCTTGCTGTTTCATTAGAAAGGATGGATGTAAGCAGCGGTAAAAGAATTGCCTGCTGTTTTATGTTGTTTTCAGAAACTATGACCCATGAAATCAGGGTAAAGATAGATAGCCAGATAGATTAGAAAAAAATAACAAGAAAGCTTTTAAAATTTCCTTTAACATGGCATATGTGATTTTTATTCTTCCTCCTCCTCTTTTACCTGCAACTTCATTAAAACTAAATCTTCCCACCTGCATTAGGTAAAACTCCAAGGAAACAACCTTTCCCAACTCTTGATTAATCCAAAGAGGGAACACGGGACAAGACAGATGGGGTATAATTTGAGTATGGAGAGAAATTGTCATCATCCCACTTTAATTAGCATTATAGCAAGGCGCTCTCTTCAGATATAAGCAGATATGACAAAGATGTGTTTCGTGTATTCAAGAGGGTAATTAAACTGCCACATGCTCAAACCAATATGCACACAGGACTGATTAAAAAGCTGGAGACAAAACAATGATGGATGAGGTTTTAATGTGGAATGGTTATGGAGGAGGAGAAGGAGGAGGAAGAGGGGAGCAGGAGGATTAAGATGAATCAATGGGGTTTTGCAGTGAAAAACGGGAAATGGATTAATAGGGACTAAGAGAAACCCGAGAGAGAGGTGAGTAAAATGATACAATACACATAATCCTCCACTTACAATAGTTCATTTAGTGACTGTTCATAGTCACAATGGCACTGGAAAAAGTGACATGACCCATTTTTCACATAATTGTTGTGATATCCCCATGGTCACATAATCAAAATTCAGCTGCTTGGCAACTGACTCATATTTATGACAGTTGCAGTATCCTGGGGGGACATATTATAACCTTTTGCAACCTTCTGACAAGTCAAGGGGAAGCCAGATTCACTTAACAACCATGTTACTAACTTAACAGCAGTGATTCATTTAACAATGAGATGTGTCAAGGAAGATCATAAAATGGGGCAAAACGTACGTAACAAATATCTCATTTAGTAGCAGAAACTTTGAGCTCAATTGTGGTCATAAGTCAAGGACTACCTGTATGGTTTAATATAGGTGGATATTAAATGACAGAACCATATTTTGCCAAACACCAAGGCTAAGATCACAACAGGACTCTGGCCTGGAGTAAGAATCCATCTTCTGATATATTTTTTCCCCTTTCAACAGAAGGCAACTAGACACTTCTGGAATATGATGTTTGATTTCATTTCCCTTTAATAGTTGTGACTGAGGTGTCAGAGCTTTTCTGTGAATTTGTTTCATCTCTTTTTTTAAAATGACTCAAGGGAGTGTCCATCACCACATTGAATCTACTGACATTCAGGTGTACTGGATGAAAGATTTCTTTTTATATGTTCTCATCAGAAATAGGTCTGAGAGAAGGTTAATAACCAAGAGTTGTGCAGCTTGGAATTAAATTTATAAAAGCCATGGTTTACATGCCAGGTCAAACACTATACTGATGGAGCTTGACAAATCTCAGTTGGCACAATGTTCCCCAAAGTGGGCATTATTTCACAAATTACCCGCACCTGGCTGTCCAGCTTGATCATGCCTAAAGATTTGAAATACTGACTTATTAGATATTGAAAACACATGAGAAAAATCAGGTGGAAAAACCTGATGTTTTAAAGAAGCCAACACAGTCCCAAAATGAATGTGGCTTTAAACCAGGAAGCTCCAAGATTGGCAACTTTAAGACTTGTGGACTTGAACTCTGGGAGTTGAAGTCTTAAAGTTACTGAGGTTGGAGACCCCTGCTTTAAGCAATCTTCCAAACCTGTGTCCCCCTCAGTTATACAGACTTTATCATAATTGTTATATACTCAGTGGGGTATCCAGATTGGGAAAAGCTTTTTGAAAAATTGACAGCAGAGTGTTGAGTTGAAGTCAGCCCACAGTTAAAATGCATCCAGTATGTTTTAATTAAAATAAGAAAAAAACATGATCAAAATGCCAAGCTCCAATAGCAATCTAATGGCTTTGCTCCCTTCCAAATTCTATTTCCAGATGCTTGTCAAGAATAAGTCCTTAATGAGCAACAACGCAATAATCTAACTTTAAGGTAACTGGGGTATGAGCTATTAAGGCAAGATATACTTTTGTTAGTTAAGATCTCTGCCAGCAATTTCCAACAACTGGCAGGATTTGAACATCTATTAAGAGTGCCAGAATAGTAGCATTTCTCTCTGTTCCCTAAGACATTTCTCTGAACATTATCAAGACATAGTCTTGCTAAGTTAGTAAGCAACTTTGAGACTAATCTTCAGAGCATGTCACCCAAGCTCAGGCAGAAAACTGCAATTGAGGATAAGGACTGTCCTGTTCACGAAGTGGCTACCATGATGTGTGCAGCTGTCACAAAATACTGGAAGGCTGTAATAAGGTTGATTCCAGCGGTGGGCTTCAAAAATTTTACCAAGGGGTTCTCTGCCCAGTTGCTGGGTGAGCATGGCCATGGTGGACGTGGTCTAGTTGGCCTCCTGCACCATGGCATATCCAATCATTATATTCATGTTTTAAGGGTAAGGTTAACCTCAGACATTCAGAAAAGTTAATGAGTTCTAATGACACAAGAATTTGATGCTCTAGCCACTCAAGAACACTACCCTGCCTACACGATGTTTTATTTAAAGTCTGGCATTAAAATACGGCACCAAAAAATGTTTTTGGGGGAAATGGCTGAAAACATTACTATTAAACGAAATAAGAGTGGATAAGAGAAAATCTCTTACAGATCAAGAAGCTCACCCTGAAGTAACAATCTTTCCAAGAGGAGGACATTGGGTCTTGCTTGCATTCTGCGCAGTTACATATTAGTGTTGTTGATATTTAAGGATGGAAGACCATTACATTGCAGAGAATTGTTAGAACATGATGTAAAAAAAGAGAGATAACAAAGCAAAAGTCTAATGAAGCCAGACTATAAAGAATAGAATGCCTCCTGCCTTTTACTGTTCTGGTTTTACATATTTCCAGCTGGTTCTCGTTGTAATTTGACTGAGAAGCTGTATCAATATAAAACAATCTCTCGGTAATTTTTCATACAGAAACTCAGCAGATACGTTCCCTCTAAGAATAATGCATATGTGACAATTCCAAGAAATACATTTACAATAGTAATTCACACAGAAACTCAAAGGAGAGGCTCCTTTTGGAGAAGGTTTTTCTGAATAAAACATTTTTAAGACTAGAGATTTTAATGCAGGGAGGGAAAAATGAGATTTGCTTATTGGAAGCTTGGGAAGCCAAGTATTATTATCTTGGCATCTCAATTAAAGTAGAAGGTGCATACATCACCAAAATATGGCCTTGGTCTTAAAAATTAAGCAATCATTTTGATTCCATTAGCTGCTTGTTCAGAAGAAAGTTAAGAGTTTCTGGGAGTTCCATTGTTTATCTGCTGAAGATTTTATTATCACAAGATTCTTAATTTGCATTCTGCTTTTGCTTCAATAGCAAGATGCCAATTGTGCTCTATAAGCATAAGAATGACAGATTTATAGGATTATGGGATAGGAATTATAAATTGACTGTGGCTCGTCTTATAAAGAAAATCTATACAAAATGTTCTACAGGTGGCACTTACCGCCAGCAAGACTGGCAAAAATGTTTAGCAACCTGTTGTGACTCAGCAGCAGTCTTCTGTGAGTCTTTTCGGGATACAAGATTAATTATGCAGCTGGGGCTCGTTAGAGGCATATTCTGGGGATTAAAGGATGGATGGTGCCACGCCCTAGTTGCAGGAGTCAATGTTCCTTGGTTCGTTCAACATTGATTGATCATCAGTCGTGCTTTATGTAAGATACACTTGGAAAAGTGCTTTGTTTTCTGTAACCCTGATTCAAGAAGACACTTGGAGAAGTGCATTGCTTGTAAGAGTTTTTGTTTTGTATTCTGTTATCTAGTCAGAGACTTTATGTTATTTTTGGGCTCGCAGCCAGTTTGAGCTGAGAACTGATAAAGAGAGTTCCTTTTAAGTTTGTTTGCCTATCGTCTGTTAACGAGCGGAGAAGGGGAGACAGAACAGATTGACTCCTGCCTGACAAGCCTTCATTTCCGTAATTATGGAGCAGTTGATGGCTGAAAATAGACTAATGGCACAACAAATCGCGATGTTGTCGGACCAAATTCAACAGTTGCAGAGAGCTGCAACCCCTCCCCCCAGCCAAGGAGGAGGTGCCCAGTAGTCATGCCAGATAAATATGATGGGAGTCTGGCCATGTTTGCCGCGTTTCTGGGACAATGCCAGCTGTTCCTGAGTTTGAGAGCGGAGGACTTTCCCACTGACCGGACGAAGGTGGGATTCATTATCATTTTGCTCTCAGGCACAGCTGCCCGTTGGGCTACCCCCTTGTTAGTTCAGCACAGCCCTTTGTTGGATGACTTCCAGGGCTTTTGCCAGTACTTCAAACAAATGTTTGAAAATCCTATCAAGGGGGAAACATCTGCTAGAAGTCTAAAGTCACTGCAGCAGGGTGTGGTTCATTGCAGGACTATGTGACTGAATTCAGGCTGCATAGCCAGGATTCCGCGTGGAATGAACCAGCTCTAATGGACAGGTTCCAGGATGGATTGTCTGAGGCCTTGCAGGATGAACTGGCGAGGGTGGACAGGCCACTGACGTTCGACGCGTTGGTCCACCTGTGCCTCCGGATAGACACCCGGCTGCAGAGGCAAAGGCCTCGCCGTGTATTCCAGGAGACCACCAGCATGCCGGTTCAGCAAGAGACTGCAGTGGACTGGGAGTAGCCCATGGAGTTGGGTGCTGTCAGACCTCGAGTGTCATGGACAGAGATGGACAGACGATGTGCTGAGGGATTGTGCTTCTACTGTGGGGATCTTGGACACCTGGCAGGGAGCTGCCCCAAGAAGAAGAGAAGGGTTGCGCGGACTGCAACCATCCCTCAGCAATGCACTATCATGTCAGACAACCAGCACATTGGTGCGGCCGTGATACCCCATTCGCACAAGATAGCGTGCATTCGGGGGGTGTGGAGTCCCAGGGCGGATGCCCTGCCGAGTAAAGTAGAGAACTCTGACCCTGCGAACTCGCTTCCACCTCAGACTGTTCTACCCGTTGCATCCTGCACTGCCGTTTGTCATCCCGTGAGCATGCAGTCTCTGATACGGGATGCGCAGCAGGGTGACGACTGGGTGGAGCGACAAAAGGCGGAAGTGGGGCCGGCGTCCCCATGGACTTTGGAAGGGGATCTTTTGAAGTGTCAGGGCCGGCTCTATGTTCCCGCAGGGCACATCCGTCGACGGGTGCTCGTGCAGATTCATTGCGCGTCTGCATCAAGACATTGGGTGTTTGTTTGGATGTTGCGCCTGGCCACCCATCAATTTTGGTGGCCCCATCTGAAAAATGACGTGCGGAGGTGCATGGAGTCATGTGCCCAGTGCCAATGGGCCAGGCCTGCAAGGAGAACTCCACCAAGATTCCAGCCATTGTCGACTCTGGTCCCCGCAGCACTGGACTTTGTTTCTAGGTTCCTGGAGGGGTACCAGTGTCTTGGACCATGTCCCGTGGAGGCCGTCACCAACCCTTCTGGGCCGCACCCCAATTGTCGGAACCGTGGGAAGGGCTCTGCGGAAGGGGCTTGCGTGGTGGCTCGACAGGAGTCGGTGGAGCTGCTGACGGACTCCGATGGTGAAGGGGCATATGAGTTGGCCTTGGAGGAGGTGGAGGACCCTGGACAAGGTGTTAGGGCTCGGCCGGAGATGGTAGAGCTGCCGTCAAACCCCGACAGTATGGGGGCTGGTGAGTCGGCCTTGCAGAGGGTGGAGGACCCTGGACAGGGTGTTAAGGCTCGCCCAAAGCTGGTAGAGGTGCCATCAACCTCCGACGGTAGGGGGGATGGTGGGTCGGCCTTGCAGAGGGTGGGGGACCCTGGACAGGGTGTTAAGGCTCGGCTGAAGCTGGTGGAGGTGCCATCAACCTCCGACAGTAGGGGGGCTGGTGAGTCGGCCTTGCAGAGGGTGGAGGACCCTGGCCAGGGTGTTAAGGCTCAGCCGAAGCTGGTAGAGCTGCCATCAACCTCTGACGGTAGGGGGGCTGGTGGGTCGGCCTTGCGGAGGGTGGATGACCCTGGACGGGGTGTCAACACCATGAAGAGCGGAAGGAAGCATGGTGCCCACCGGATACCTAAGGAGTTCCGATTCAAGGGGGCTATGCCTCCAGAGGTTTGGGATTCATGAAAAAGGCACCAAGGGAAATGGGTGCAGGTCATCTTGTGGACATGTCATTCCAACCACATCCAGACCATCGGAACCCGGGGAAAGGGCCCTGCGGTGGGGGATAGTGTTGTGACTCAGCAGCAGTCTTCTGTGAGTCTTTTCGGGATACAAGATTAATTATGCAGCTGGGGCTCGTTAGGGGCATATTCTGGGGATTAAAGGACAGATGGTGCCACGCCCTAGTTGCAGGAATCAACGTTCCTTGGTTCGTTCAACATTGATTGATCATCAGTCTTGGTTTATGTAAGATACACTTGGAAAAGTGCTTTGTTTTCTGTAACCCTGATTCAAGAAGACACTTGGAGAAGTGCATTGCTTGTAAGAGTTTTTGTTTTGTATTCTGTTATCTAGTCAGAGACTTTATTTATGTTATTTTTGGGCTCGCAGTCATTTTGAGCTGAGAACTGATAAAGAGAGTTCCTTTTAAGTTTGTTTGCCTGTTGTCTGTTAACGAGCGGAGAAGGGGGGACAGAACAGCAACCTGTCTACAAACTGCTGGAAATGTAATCAGTCGCCAGGTACATACTACCACATGTGGTGGATGTGCAGCAAAGCAAGAAAATATTGGGATAAATCACATAATTGGCTGGAAGAGATAACTAAACAGAGTATAGATTCGAAGCCGGAATTATATCTGTTGGGAATAATACCAGAGGGTTACGATAAAGGTACCACATATTTAGTTTTCCATATACCGAAAGCAGCAAGGATTATATTTGCCAAATACTGGAAAAATGAAAACACTCCACCAGACAAGGAAGTAATTTGGAAAATTTTAGAATGTGCTGAAATGGATAGGTTAACTTTTAAAATTAAGGATAAAGAAGATTCAGAATATTACGTAAGGTGACCAGACATAACGCTTTTGGCGGGACACCCCTGCTTTTTGATGCATTTTCCCGCGTCCCGCCCACTTTTTTAAAAGGCAGCTTTTTTTGGCGCTCGCAGCTCCCGCCCATCAGCTGCTGGGCTGGCTCATCGTTCTGTTCTATGCTACCTACAAATTTAAGCCAGCCCAGCCTGCCGCTCACTGATTTGATTGGCTGGACTCCAGCCAATCAGTGAGCTGGCCAACCAGCTCACTGATTGGCTGGACTCCTTAGCTGAGGACGCATGCGCGAGTCTCCATTTTATTTTGTCTTTCTTGTTGGGGTTGCAGCTGCGCTTACTGGTGGTGAGTAAAATAAATCATGTTTTGTAAAAAATTTTACTCGGGAGTAAATTTTACTTACTCCCGAGTAAAAATTTTACTTGGGAGTAAAATTTACTCCCGAGTAGAAATTTTACTCGGGAGTAAAAAGCGGCTGAGGGTCGCGCAGAGAACTTCCACGTGTTTCCATCCAGACTTGCCGCCCGTGCTGGCTGTGAACTCCGCAAAGCCAAAGGGGGAGAAGGCAGGGGGCTGTCTCCTCCTCCCAGCCCAGCAAACAGTCCTTTTTTCAGCTGTGCAGACAACTTCCACGTGGCTCTCGCAGCCCGGCAGAAGCATTTTTTCGGGGGAGGGCTCTGCCTTAAGCAAGAATTGCATTAAAGACCAGAGCAACAGGTATTTCCTTATTTGCCTGGAGACAAATAATTCCTAGGGATACTTGCCATGTTCTTTCATCACCATGACGATCTTATTTTTTTGAGCTAAATGTATTTTTCCAGTTTGAATTGGGCATAATCTTTTTTTATTGATCCACTGTCAGGAAGAGGGATTATAATTTAAAACAGATGATTTCAGTGGCATCTTTTTTATTAATTTAAATTTCTTTCCGTTCTCCATACCCATCTTCTTGTATCAAATAATAGCTGTGGATTCATTGGTATTAAGTGTATATGTTTGAAGCAGTGCAGGAAATCTTGAAAACTTATGAATTTCTCTCCCCTCTGTGGCATTAGGCCTTAGTATCTGATTTGCTATATAACTTAGCAATAGTTATTAGCACTCTTGGTGAATGATTCCCTTTTCTCAAATTATCTTGAACAATAGTTTGCAATGTTTCATATCTTGCATCCAGCTTTTTAAATTTATTATTAAATAATTTGTATTCTATCAGGGGCTTTCAGCAGTTTACAGCAACAAAAATGCCAAATAAAATTATATTATTATAAAATCATTGTAACAATTCCACAAAAACAATAAAAAGAAAATCCAGTGATAAAACCATATTAAATCCCAATGGCTCTAGAAGACAGAATAATTTGTACAGCCTTCCTGAATGGACAGCAGGTTAGGGCTCCCTGCTCTGGAGGAGGTTTCCAAAGGATGGGCACCAGCTGAAACATTCCTCCTGAGAAAGCCCTACCTTTGTCATGAATGGGATTACAGGGCCTCCCCAGAAGATATTTAAAGCTCTGGTAAGATAGCTTTGAGGGGGGTGGTCTTTAAATATTTGGACTTTAAGCTGATTTTGGAACATCTGTAAATTTGAAAGCACAAAAAATGCTATTGGCTTGTTTCCAGATGAGTCATTTACTGTAAGGAGTATAGGCTCAATGTATTTTAAAATAATATTTTATTTATTGTGCATATGATTTTTTAAAATAGTGGTATTCTGTGTTGATTCTTTTTTTAAATTGTCTTAGACTATTTAAAAAAAGATTCTATCCAAAATAAATTGAAACAAGCCATTTTTAAAATTTCTATGCACAATACTTTGAAATGGACTCAGGAGTCATGATTGACACTGAATGAATTTGCACTTTTAATAATCAGGAAGATACAATGGCATTGAAAAAATGACTGATGACCATTTTTCACACTTAGCGACCATTTTCACACTTAGCGACCGTTGTGGCATCCTCATGGTTACGCGATCAAAATGTTGATGTTTGGCAACGGATTCGTATTTCTGATGATAGTTTGAAATGGTGACAGTATAAATTATTGCTGGTGTAATACTTAACAATGGTTTTTAAGGATTTCTTTTATTTATAGAATACCTTTTTTATTATTTTGGGGGGATTTTTACTTTTAAATTGTTTATAAAATGTATTTACTACAAGAAATGTTCCTTTTTGCAAATGTGATCTTTGCAAATCTTTGTGATGCAATATGTTCAGACCAGGTTTATGTGTCTCAAAGTGGCTGCTATTCTATGGGCAGGCCAGGTTGGTGCAAGGCAGCTTTGCCAGATTTGGTGTGTTTCACCCTCATTGAATTTTATATCGTATAAAGAATGGAAGGAGGAAGGAAGAGAAAAAAGGAGGAAGGGAGTGAGTGAGGAAAGAAGAGGATGGAAGGAGGGAGGAAGGAAGGAAGAGAGGGAAAGAGCAGAAGACAGATAAGGTGAAGGTAGATAAGCAAGAGGAATGAAGGAAGAAGTGAGGAGTCTCGAGGAGGGGGAAAACATTTAGTGACCAAAGTTACAATGGCATTGAAAAAAGTGACTGATGACCATTTTTCACACTTAGCGACCGTTGAGACCATTTTTCACACTTAGCGACCGTTGCGACCATTTTTCACACTTAGCGACCGTTGCAGCATCCTCATGGTCACGTGATCAAAATTTTGTTTGGCAACAGATTCGTATTTATGCTGGTTTCAGTGTCCTGGGGTGACCTTTTGACAAAAAAAAGTTTTTTTAATCAAGCCCCCCCTCCCCCCCCCGGGTCAAGGGTGTCCCTCTTTTCCAATCTGAAAATCTGGTCACCTTAATATTATGGGACATGGAACAGTTTCTATGAATGGCTAGAGACAATGGGTAGGAATTAGAGGAAAAAAGACTATGAATATCTGTATTGAAATAGAGATGGATTTTCAACTAGAAGTATGATAATCTATAAAATGTAAATAGGCCGATATAAGAAAACCCAGTTTAAACTATTTGATTATACACCATTACAATTATATTTAATACAAGTGTTATCATATTATAGCTACTGTTATGAGTTCATGTGTTAACATTTACCAATTTTTTTTTTGTTCTGGTCTTTGTCTGTGTAGCTGACATTCCCTGTATTCATACCCTGTATGCCAAAATGCTATAAATATTTTTTTTAGAAAAGAAGATTTATAAAGAAAATAAATACTTTTACTGAAAATTCCCAAAGCTTTCACGATTTAATTTTAATTCCTTATACTAGTTACGACTAGTAAAACTGGACTCTATCATTCTGATGCACTGGTTCTTGATGAAAGAAATTGTCTTTTTTTGTAATGAAACACAAAACCACCATATTTTGCCGATTTGGTGGCCTCCTATAGAGGTGACTGCTATCTAGAGAGGTCCCTACAGTTTTCTTGGTAAAGTTTTGCAGAAGTGGTTTGTCATTGTCTTTTTTTTAGGCCTGAGAGAGGCTGACTGGGCCAAAGCCATCCAGCTGGCTTTGTTCCTAAGGTGGGACTAGAACTCACGGTCTCCTGGTTTCTACCCTGATGCCTTAATCAAGCTAGAAACCAGATCATAGGAAGCCAATTCAAAATAATGGACATTATTATGGTAATATGGTCCATAAAAGTAGATAAGATTACTGGTCCAGATGGATTTTTCCCCTATAGAATGGTATGGTTAGGTATACATGGAATTTTACTCTGTGTTGTTGGAAGTCTATAATGATTCTTCTGCAAAAAAAAATTTTTGTTTACTTTTTACAAAGCTTACATAATAGTAACAACATAGCCAGGTAAAGCTTTTACCTGATTTTTCTGATAAATATAAACGTTAAAATGTTGACAGCAACTCTGGCACAGAGATTGCAAATTATATTAATTCTGCATAATCTGGTTTTATAAAAGGAAGACAAACTTCAGCCAATATTATACTGTTAACTGATAATTTAGAAAATATAATAATTTGAATTGGCAGTGACAGCTTCATTGGATTAAAAACAACACTGATCTGATCCATATTTAAATATTATAAATTATTTTAATAATGTCTAAGTGGATATAAAGAGACATTGAATTTTTTTATGTTGTTTAAAGAGAAATTGACAGTGAGTTTATGAGAAAGAATAAATATTGTTCAAATGAATATTACTTCTACAGTTACACATTTTCTAAGAAGAGGCTGTATTTAGCCACTTTAAACATATTGTTAAGTTATAGGGAATGTTTTTATGGAGTGGACAAAACTCCATACTCCTTAATCTTCTGTATCTAATTGCAAATTTCAGAATAATTTGGGTTTTAATTTTCAGATTTTCACCTTTGCATTGATACTATATTTGGGCTTTTGTTTTGGAGGGGGAGGAGGAATAAAATTGAGTTACAGAAATGTTTAAAAGAAAAAGAAAGTGTAGGATGAATCATATGATTAGATTAACAGAATTTGAAGGGACCTTGTAGGTCATCTAGTCCAACTCCCCACCCAAGCAGGAGACCCTACACCATTTCTGACAAATGACAGCCTAATCTCTTCTTGAAAGCCTTCAGTGATGAGGCTCCCACAACTTCCGAAGACAAGCGGTTCCATTGGATGATTGTTATGACTGTCAGAAAATTTATCCTTATTTCTAAGTTGAATCTCTCCCTGATCAGTTTCCATCCATTATTCCTTGTCTGGCCTTCAGGTGCCTTGGAAAATAGTTTCACCCCCTCCTCTCTGTGGCAGCCCACAAATATTGGAATACTGCTATCATGTCTCCCCTGGTCCTTCTCTTCACTAGACTAGCCATGCCCAGTAACCGTTCTTCATATGTCTTAGTCTCCAGTCCCCTAATCATCCTGGTTGCTCTCCTCTGCACTTTTTCTAGAGTCTCAACATCTTTTTTATAGTGTGGTGACCAAAACTGGATGCACTATGTAGTAACTGATGCGGCTGGAAAAATATCCTAAATACAATCCTACATTGTATCATCAGGAGTGTTAAGATCAAGAGAAGTAGTAATTTCTCTCTATTCTGCATAAGACGTACCAAATTAGGATACTGTAGTTCTGGATACTGAATTTTAGGAAAAAGTTGACAAAACAGAGAATTAACCAAGAAGGTAAGAGGATTGGAAGGAAAAACTGACTTACTTTGGAATCATTATTTGTAGATGCTTTTTATATATGTCTTCAGTAAAGAGGAGGAGGAGAATTTATGTGGCAATTTTTTTAAAAAAAATGAATCTTGGGGATTAGTGCAAGATAAAAACTCCAGCATTATGCAAGAGTTCGTTCTAAGACATAGTTTGTAATAGGTTATAATGGAGAGTTCACAAGCCGCATGTCTTGATTCATGCAACATGCTAAACCCAAACAAATTAATCATGTGGCGTAATATGATCTCTGGTTCCTGTGATTGTTTCAGAGTTAATAGATTTAGCAAGTTCTAACCCACTATAAAAATGGTAAAATCCACCTGCCTGAAGCTAATTTTGGGATGAGTGAATTGTGCACAATATCAACAGCAGTGTCCTCATCATATCACATTCAACTGACTGCAAAAAATTCATCCTTTGAAGATGCAGTGAGATGAATAGGTAACTAATGATATCATGGATAATAATTTTAAGGTGATATGACATTCAAGGACACATTTCCCTTGAATTATGTCAGCCCAGAGACAAGCACAAGTGAAAAAAGAAGGCGTTGTATTATTGATAGATGAAATTTTTATTATTAGCTATTATTGTTCTTAAAGCCGACATTAAAACCCTCTAAATGTCAATGCTTTGGAAAGAAGCAGCCTTTTTCTTTAAGCTATATAATTTCAGGCAAAAGAATTATGTACTGTTAAGACATTTATTACACCCAGCTTCCAACACAGTGCCTTGATTTATCAGAAAAACAATAATTGTGGGATTTGCTAAAGACGGTGGCTGTGGAGTGTGCAGAGGAGGTACAAAGGGGATAAGAGGTTTAGTTAGATGGTCAGATCATATTCATTTTTTTAAAAAAAAGAAGAAGAAAGAAAGAAATAATACAAGGTGATGAATTCTTTAAACCTTACCTAAAGATTTTCCTGACAGCCATATCCATAGGTGCTCATCCAGGGATGAAATGCTACTGTTTTGGATTGGTTCACCTGAACCGGTAGTAAAAAATGCTACCGGTTCAGGCAAACTGGTTTTCCGGTGATTAGCTGTGACGTGTGATTTATATTAGCTAAAATCATTGGATTTCCTGCTTTCTAGCTAATCTAAATCACGTGGCACAGTGGATTCCCCCCCCCCCCGGCATTTCTACTTACCTTTGCAGACTCGGAAGGCTTCAAAATGTTCCTGCGCAAGCATGCGCTTGGTAGCAGACCCACCAAACCAGTAGCAGACTTCAGAGGATTTCATCACAGTGCTCATCTCTGTTTCACAGCTGAAGAACCAGAATTGTCTTCAGACAATTCCATGGTCATGGAGCCAGCATGACTATACACCAAGGCACAGGGAATATTGTTACCTTCCCACCTAAGTGGTACCTATTTATCTACTTGCATTTGCAATGCTTTTGAACTGCTAGGCTGGCAGGAGCTGAGGAAAGTAACAGAAGCTAGAATGTTTCAGGAATTTTAAAAAATGTAGCTTTAGATTCTGGCTTGCGCCTTGAAAATCAATCTAGTACCCTCCCTAGTTCATATGATGTAAATTACCAGGGTTGTCAAACTCAATTTCATTGAGGACCGCATCAGGTTTGTGTTTGACCTCGGTGGGATGGGGGTGAGCAGGGTGGGCATGGTCAGCTCAATGTTACTTATGTCAGGGGTGGTCCAAGCACTCTGCCAGTGAAAACAGGCTCCCAATCTCCGTTTTTGGCTGTAACGGCTTGGAAGGGTTGAGTGTGGCTCTTGCGAGGTCTGTTTTCAGCTGCAACGGTTTCCTGCAACCCTCTGAAAACAGAGCTCAGGAGTGCCACACAGCAGGGTGGTCTTTTGCTATTTCCAATTCTGTCCTGCAGGCCTTGAGTTTGACACCCCTGTAATATACAAACCATAAATGGAAAAGTCTAGCTTTCTTAGCAGGAGCAACAAGTAACATGAGTGACTGGTGATTCTGGTGCTTGCTCTCGGGTAAGCCTAATTCTGTGTCTTTTTTCCCATGTAAACTTTGTGAATGAAACAATGTTGTTGGTTTTAAGTACACAAAGTACACACTACTACCAGTAGTCATTATAAGCTCCCTGCACCTTTAAAAAAATTTTCCACATTAAAAAAAAAAACACTCTGAAATCCCCTCTTGGGTTTGTCCTACTTGCCTCCCACTTAACTTAGCTACGGCTTGGTAAAAAGATGATTTAGCTTGAACTGTTGGGAATATGCTCCCCTCCAATCAATTCCTCCCAACACCTAATAAGCACTGACCTTTCCTAGTCATCATTTTGTTTGACAATCTATCAATGATGTGCAAGCAATCAAATACGATTCCAGTTGCCAAGTCTTGATGAATAGAAGGGGAGGAAAGGTGCTTTCCCTGCTCAGCAATTGAGAACCAAGCCCTGTTTATACAATACAAGCCTCGTGTTTTAGCTCTCACCTCGTTGTACAATCTTTCCCTTCTGTAGAAAGATCCCTTGACCTAATGTCAGTTTCTAATGCAATGTAAATGACGGCCAGAGATTGTAGCTCCTTCCACACCCACAGTGAAATAGCTGTGTGAACTCTCTCCCAAAAGAAATTAAAAGTGCACAGACAATCTAAAAGATGTACCGTAAAAGGTCAAATTCCACGAGCCGCATAAATCTTGCAAATGGAATGGATGTATGCCCTTTCTTTTCATCGACACCATTTATTTCACAATTCAGTGTTTTGTATAATTTATTCAGAATTTTTCACGTTGAGATGGGAAGGGGGAGGGAACAAGGCACGATGATAAAAGCCCATCCATGATCAATGGAAATCTTATTCAATGACACACCAGCACTGGCCTGGATATTTGCCACATTTTTATGCATACTTTTGCAGTTGAAAAGGTTAGTAATCAGGAGAGAGAGAGAGAGAGAGAGAGAGAGAGAGAGAGAGAGAGAGAGAGAGAGAGAGAGAGAGAGAGAGAGAGAGAGAGAGAGAGAGAGAGAGATGGATGTAAAGAAGGTAGATTTGTGTATCCAATTTTGCATCCAGTTTCGGAGCTGCCAGGCATTCTTTTCATATTGTAAATGTTGTAAATGTTTTTCTTAACTGATATTTCAGAAACGAAGCAGGGAAAACAACATTTACCAGCTTGTAGCGAATCAGAGAAAGGGTAAAACTTTCAGCCTCGCTCTGCAGTCTTCTACAAACAGTGCTAGATGCCATCAGCTGGTCAGAACTGAACAGAGTAATGATTTTTAAAAGGCAACTTGGCTGGCTCACATGTCACATTAAACCACGGTTGGTTCTGCCATGCTATATAAATCTTAATTTACAAACTATGGTGGTTACAGTGTCCTGGGATCACGTGATCAACTTTTGCAACCTCCTGACAAGCAATGGGAAAGCCAGACTCATTTAACAACCATGTTACAAACTTAACAACTGCAGTGATTTACTTAACAATGGTGGGGAAAAAGTACTAAAAATAGTAGTAAAATGGGGCAAAATTCACTTAACAACTGTCACTCTTATCCACATAAATTTTGGGCTCAGTTGTGGCCATAAATCGAGGATTGCCTCATCAGGTCCCGATTCAACAAATGCTTCTTGAAAATTTTCTCATTTTATCCTTGAAGTTTCGAATTAGGACACTTTTCTTTCTCTTCCGAGTGTTACAAAATTTATCTTTTACGGCCAAGTTTTCCCCATAGGATTGTCAGGATTGTCAGCTCTTCTCAGTTATGTGTTGATTCTCATCTGACCTAAGAGGTTCATCACTTTCTCTTGTCTATCCATGTGGTTTTCTCAGTAAAATACAGGAATGATTTACCTTCTCCTCCATGGTGGGAAATGATGCATTGCCATTGCCAATGAAGTGATCGTCCTACCCCTAGCATCCTCCTGTATCATTGCTACCCAATAGAGAAGTCTGCTTCCAGGGCAATCTTCATCCCTTGATTGAACTTGCTGGGATTACATAAATACCTGACATTACCAATAAAGGAGAATATTTGTAGCTCAGGGTTGAAATGAGAGTTCTTTGATGCTCTCTGAGCTTGGTTGTTTTCTTGCAGACATTCTATTATCCAAACTAGGTAACATGATCAGTGCACCGATGCACTGCAAGAAAACAACCAACTTCAAAGAGCCTCCCAAAAAACCTTCAAACCAGACGTGCTTTACTCATCCATCCCAGAAACATCACCCTACCCTACCCCCTCTGAAATTAAGTACCCCAGCAGAACCTGAGAGAGACAAAGTGGCAGGAGCACATTTCCCAAAAGTAATTATCAAGCCATCAAAAAAAATAATGCTAGTATTATGAACTTCCTTCCAAAAGACAGCTCTTAGTGGAAGTTGATTTAATACTGAAGAAACCCACTATGAGAACTTCTAGATTTGCTTACTCAGATGTCCTGCTGATTGGATCACCCTCAGTAAATACTGCTTGCCTGTTTTTCTGCATTTCCACAAAGACAATAGCTTCATTTGTTAAATATTGTCTCTCTTACTGTGAAAAATCTATTCAAGCAACAATGAACAGGAAAGAAAATGCCCTTTGCTGAGTTACAGAGTTATATATCATTGTACTTTGCAGCCTCTGGCAGAGTAGATTTGGGGGTGCTTGCTGTTCTGTTTGTGCAGAGCATATCAGAAAGCTGGATTGCGAGGCTTATTGGGCACTTAAGTGCAGTGCTATTTTGCTATATTCATCCATTTTTTTGTCAATTTTTAGCAAAAGGGGGGGGAGTATTTTATTCCTGATAAAAACGTTGACGTTTCTGCATGGAAAATTACCGTTGTGGCTAAAAACTTTATCCTTTCTTTGAGATTTGAATTGTGGGAACTGGTCAACCACGAATCCAGTTGGGTTTGATTTTCACCAGAAAAAAATAAGGCTGGGATAAATTTCCATATCTTGTTTTGATGCAGGTCCCATCATCTTTAATCTTTGGCCATGCTGACTTCTCTTCATGCAGGTCCCACAATATCTGGAGAGCCACAAATCTCTCAAACTTAAAAAAAAAAATTCTTAAAATATTAGTGCACTGAAAACTGATTTGAGGAAATACATAGCACATGAAGAAATTATGGAACTAGCTCCAGATGATACTTCCCTCTTTAAGCCCACATGTGTGTTTGCATCGAAAGAAGGAAGAAAATTTCTAATAGTGGATTACAGACCCCGCCCCATTCTATCACCATGCCTAGTTTGGCATTATGGAGATTATAGTGCAGTACCGTGGGGACTTAATGGAGGCACATGAGCCATTGCCCTAGTTCAGCTCCATTGCACATGCACACATACCTCCCACTGGCCAGCTGGTCACTGAGTCTCTGCCATGCATGCATAGGGTTTGGAATCATGCCGAGGGCATGCATGCATGCGTGGAGTGCTGGGTGCATGTGTGGACACATGCATGCATGTGTGGACACATGCATGCATGTGTGGGGATGCATACACAGGGGCCATGTGCACATACATGGGGGTGGGGCACATGCATAGAGGCTGCACACACATTGCATTTTGGGGGTTTGGGCACATGCTTTGGGAAAGGTTAGCCATCATTGGTCTAGTATATCTAGAATACACCAGGTTTTAAAAGCACCTTGATCTAACATGATCACTCTTATTGTTGATCTGCAGTTCTGCACTATAATTTAATCCCAGCACATGGATAAACTATTCTAGCAATTTTCAGAGGACAACAACAACATCACCCTCAGTCCATTCCAGCTTCTTGGAAGGTGTCTTCAAGCCATATTTTCTTGCTCTGCATCCACTTTTATCTTCTACTGGTGCCAGGAGGACAATCTGGTCCATCTGCTGCATTGTCATTCCATCTGGCACAAATGCTTCCATTCCAATTGTGGTGTGTGGTTCTGGTTGGTAGCCCCATAAGTCTCTTCTGCCTGTAATGGTATTTTTTTAAGTAGCTGCTGGACTGCTTTCCATGAAAGTTTGCTTTTTTTTCCCCTCCCAGTTTCAGTACAGATAGTCCTTCACTTACAACAGTTCATTTAGTGAGCATCCCAAGTTACAACAGCACTGAGAAATGTGACTTATGACTGTTTTTCACAGGTATGACCTTTGCAGCATCCCCATGATCTTGTGGTCAAAATTCAGATGGAAGTTGAAGTCCACAAGTCATAAAAGGGCCATGGCTCCCCACCCTCCTTTATAATAATCCTTAATAATCAACACCTAGAATTCTACTCAGAACATGATTGACAACCAATGCAGCTTGCGCAGCAGTGATGACACAGGGGCATTGACTGAAAAATACATGTTATGCTCGTGACACTGCATTGTGAACCAGCTGCAGCTTCTGGGTGGTCTTTAAGAGAGGTCCCATGAGGTGACAAGGACAGGAGTAACTCTATGAAAGGCCTCCTTATTGAGTAAAGAGCAAAACTAGCAATACCTGCAAATCTAGAAGACCCCCAAGTTGGGCACCAATCTTGAATAAGGAAGTCCCCCCCCATCCAAGACCAACAATAGTAACATCCCCAACACCAGGGGGCCAAACAGCCACTCAGTTCTGTCAATCTGTTCTGTACATCCAGGATTGAGGGCCACTGGCTATTGGCACATGCAAATAAAGGCAGAGAAATAGCAGTCTTTGGCTGCTTCTATCACCATGAATTTGGTGGAATTCATTCTTTATTTTTCTCCAACAGTACTCCAGGCACTGCTTTCGGCATTTCATCTCCCAAAACCTTTCAGAAAATCTAGGAGCAACACTGGGATCAATGCACAGGCAGAGGCTGCATCCAAGTACCACAGTCACTCTTCTTAACTGAAACCAAGGCCTCAGCTGAACTGCCTCAGGAAAATCCCAAGCTCCCTCTGGAACTCAGTGGGTCCATCCATTGCCTAGGGCAAGCCAACATAACAAAGTGAGAACTTGTAAAACTTGTTTTATTTTGTTTTTTGCCAGTCATCCAAAGACATGCCCATAGAGGGGAAAGCAATTAGTGCATCCTTTCCTGGCCTGAGTGGGAGAGGAAAAGAAGCAGGGGAATTCATTAATTGGGGGTTGTGTTAACCACAGTCTGGATAGAATATCTGGCAATTATTACATCCCAAGTGGAGCAAAGGGTTGAAATCCAGAAATGGACTTCCTAGTCTTCCTTTTTAATTGGTTTGTGCACAGGAGAGAAGCAAGGGAAGGTTGCAGGACATAAAAATCCTTAATCTAATTGGGAACATGGTGCATTAACTGATACTTCCCAATTTTGACACCTGTCACACACTAGTTTCCTCTTGCAGAAAACACCCAGATAACATGTTCTCCCGTTGTATAGTATAACAAAATACCCTGAATTTGATAAGACAGCAGAAGCTGCTCAATGAAGCCCAGATTTTGTGTATGCAACACTCAGTTTACAGTTGTATATCTAACTGCATCCCTAGTTTTTACATCTGACGCTGCTGTCCTGCCTATTGGATTTCTCAGTTCCTCCAATTCTAGAGATTAGTGGACCTTGCTCTGTATTCTACATAGTTTTGTTTGCTGATTTTGGCTTACCATCTCAAAAAGACATAATATCAATCAATTGTGATGATCTCTGTCATCGATAGATGAAATATGGAATCCTATCTTGAACTTATTTTAATATTGTTCTATTCTTTTAATTAAAATATTAATCAAAGGACAGGTAATGTGTTACAAAGCAAAATGCAAACGGATTATCCTTCCATGAATGGTTAAATAGATCCCATCAGCATTGCCAGAAAAGAAATGATCATGATACAGTTATGAAGTTATGAAGCAACAATCCTTCCATCTTAGAGACATCTTTGGCTATTAACTTTAACAAAAATGGCAAGGACAATCAGTTCTAAATACACTTCTAAAATACACTTCTAGCACAAAACTTTCACAATTACAGAAAAAAGGGTATGACTCAAAATATAAGAATATAAATATGACTGAAGTTGAGGGTTAACTATTCTATAACATGGGTCTGCATGTTGCTTTAAGCTTTTTTTGTGGCCCTTAGGCCTTCTTCTAATTCAGTTGTGGATCATTACATGGCCCCCTGCTAACTGAACGAAATACATAAAAACTAAGGCATATATACTAATTTATTTTAACAAAAGAAAAATAAAGTTTTAATGAAGAAATTGATAACAATTATTTTTGGGAAAGGCTTTTGCAAACTTCTATGATAGATTTTAAAGGGAAAGATAAAATGAAATTTCAAAGTTCAGTGATCTATTAATAAGCATTATAACATTAATAGTAATTGATATAGAAATTCTTTTTTTAGCTGATATAACTATTCAATACAAATGTGAAATACTATGACTAGAGTATCTCAATATAATGTGCTGCTGTTTTCATTTTCAATTAAGATAATTATTCAAATACAGGTGATGCTCTGTTATGTTCAGTACAGATGTTTCATAAATATAAATCACACCATTGGAAATTTAGTTAGAAGGTGGGAAATCTTACTTTAATATTTTAAAAGATTAGCTATACTACCACAACATATTAGGAGTAATTACCAACAAAAACCTGGATGTAATTAAGCTTTCATCCAGCTTTCATCCAACATTTAATTAAATGTTGCAAGGGATTGTAATCATTTGTAGCAGAGCCAAGTGAGTAGTCCTCGCTGTACAATTACAATTGAGCCCAAAATTTATGTTGCTAAGTGAGACATTTGTTAAGTGAGTTTTGCCCCATTTTATGACCTTTTTTGCCACAGTTATTCAGTAAATCACTGCAGTTGTTAAATTAGTAACATGGTTAAGTGAATCTGTATTCCCCCTTGACTTTGCTTGTCAAAAAGTTGCCAAATGTGATCACATGATCCCTGGACCCCTCATAAATATGAACCAGTTCCCAACTAACGAACCTAAGCAAATCAGAACTCTGAAGCTGAAGTCTTCCTGTAAGAACTTATTTATTGGAACATCATATCGGCACAATCAAATGGAAAACCAACTCTAAATGTTTCCTAAGGTTTCAGCATAATTGAGAGGAAATAACTCCTTCCTCAAAAGTCATAAGTCACGTTGCCCAATTAAGTTAATTGTCTCCTCCCTATGTCTATCCACCACCTGTAGAGATGGTATTGGTTCCCATGAGAAAGTTCTTTGTTTTGTCTAGCAACGTATTCCATCCTCCTTCCCTTGCATACTATGAACCTATCACTTCTAATAGCAGGTTGTGTATAATTACCATTACACCCGCTTCACTAAGAAACAATAGAGTTGATTGCATAAAGCAAATAAAATAAAAACTACATATTATCAGCCCAGGACTGCATCCATATTTATTTCCTTAACATCATAGATAACAAGGAATTATATACTGTATATTAGAAAGGATTATCCAACTAATTAACTGAAGGTGAATTCCTTTTTTTTCTATATTTCTTCTTAAGAAAGTAACTCTGGGTCAAAATTGATTTCAAAAGACCTCTCTCTGCTTGGTGCAGTTAAGAGATTAGAGACCACATTCTAGGAATAAATGTTTTTGTAATCAGGTGATTGACAGAACAGTACCTCAACTTTCTGCTCTCCAAGAAATATCTTTAGCGTAAACTAGAAGGGCATGGCTTGAAAGCATGATGGTCTTTATATCCATTCTGCCTTTCCAACAGCCAAAGCACCATGTACAGCAGAGGTGGTATTCAGCAGGTTCTGACCCGTCCTGGAGACCCGCTAGCGTAAATTTTGAGTAGTTCAGAAAACTGATAAATACCACCTCTGACTGACCCCGCCCCATCTATTCTCTGCCTCAGCTGATCGGGAGGGAATGGGGATTTTACAGTATCCTTCCCCTGCCACGCCCACCAAGCCATGCCATTCCCACCAAGCCACGCCCACAGAACCAGTAGTAAAAAAAATTGAATCCCACTACTGGTGTACAGTAATAGATTTCTCCCAAATTAGGCATTGCCCAGGCAAGGAATTTAGGATTAACAGATCACACTTCACATTTTCTAGCAGTTATTATGATACTTCCCTGTTGATAAGGGACTGTAATAAAATTTTTAGGAGCTGAAGATTTATAGAGCTGTTTCAGGACTGGTACCCAAGCCACTTTGGAATTGCATGGTGTCTGTTGCAAGAAATATTGATTTTAAAAAGCCAAATATTGAAAATAAACAGTTTTTTAAAAGATGAACTACAGAATCAGAAATAGATCGAATGAGTGAATACCATGCTATTTTAAGAAAAAGTCTGGTTAAGTGGTTTTAGGTATTAATTCCATGTGGTCAATGAATATATATATATATATCTTAAATAATCTAAAAATATTAATTATGGGCCATGTCAAAAATTTCCAGGACATATCTTAAATTCACCCAATCATATTAAACTAAATTAGATGTATTGCCATTCTGGTTTCAAGAAGCAGGTTACAAGATTAGAGCCATTTTTTTTTCATTCTGTTGTGGTTTTACTGTGCTTCATCTATTCTGATAAACTGTTCCTCATTTGAATTTCCAGAATATGTTTAATTGTGTGGATTGTTGCTGTGGTACTCAAGGGTTAAGTGAGAAGCAAACATAGAGCCAGTGTGAGAATGCTGGGCTATAACAAGCTTGATCAGAGAAAAGCAATACTTGCTATTTTTTGTGGTGTCCTCTGCACTTAAGCACAATACATGCTAAATCAAATATGGAAAGAAGTTACATTAAGTTATGTCAAGTTCTACCAATAAATTACCAGATGATTTGCATAGTCAAAAATAATTATAATTACCAATCATTAAACAGCATAGTAAATTCCACCAAAAGACTTTTCCTCTCTTAACTCAGCTTTTCAAAATGAAGAAAGCTGAGAGGAAACACCAAGCAATCTATATGAAGAAATGTATTCAAGTTCCAGTTTTAATACTGAAAAATAATCTTCAGGTGTAGCAAACATTTTATTCCTCAATTTTCTATATGGTCTCCCGAGCCTCTGTTTTTGTACTTGGATTCACATCAGCTTTTGTCACCTTGACACTTTCCAGATGTGTGGGGACTGAAACTCCCAGAACAGACCCTGCTTGCTAGAAATTGAGGAAGTCGTAATCCCAATGCATCTGGAAGATGTCAGATTTTGGGGAGGTAGCTCCCATAGGTGGGCCTTGGCATTCATCCAAGTAAAAAACAAAGTTGATTTTGCAAGTCCAAAATCTACTTTCTTTCTTTTTGTTAGATAATAGCTGGCTAGGCATTCAAACCTGACAAATACTATTTATTTTAATTTTTTTAGTCAACTATTGCATTCAGTTAGGACCGGAGGCAAGTTGCAGCAACAAAAAGGGGTCGCACTCAGCTGAACAGCTAGATTACAGAGGGGTTTTGTTGTCAGCTTTAGAGCTGAAGCAACAACACCCAAGCAAAAAATCAATCTGCATTTATTACAGCTGAAGAACTTTGGCTGATGACAAGCCTATAGACTCAAGAGGAAACATTTCACTGTATTAGGAAATGAGCAGCCAGCTGTGGCAAAAAAAAGCACTTCATACCTGAACTGCCTGCCAAGCTAGCATTAGCACAACACCTACATTTAACAATGCTGATAGATGGACTGAAAGTTTTGGGGGAAAGCATTTTGGTTTAGTATTTCCCCTTCTAAAAAACAAAGCTGAAAACTTGAGGCAGCATAAGGTAAGGCTGTTCTAGAGTTTCAACATATATATATATATATATATATATATATATATATATATATATATATATATATATATATATATATATATATATATATATATATATACATACATACATACATACATACATACATACATACATACACATACACATACACATACACATACACATACACATACATACATACATACATACATATACATATACATGTATGTATGTATGTATGTATGTATGTATGTATGTATGTATGTATAATTCAAAATGAAAAAGGATTGATAGCAAATGTCCTTTGAGTTGCAATGAGGGATAAAGGAGAAACTTTGTCTCACACAGGAGGTGGGCTTCAAAAATTTTAGCAAGGGGTTCTCTGTCCGGTTGCTGGGTGGGTGTGGCCATGGTGGCCATGGCCTAGTCAGCCTCCTGCATCAAGAAGGGGCGTTTTTGCCCTCCCCAGTCTCTGGAGGCTTTTCTTGAGCCTCCGGGAGGGCAAAAATGGCCTAGCCAGGCTCTGGAGGATTTCTTCCTGAACTTCCAGTAGGCCCGTTTTTTGCACTCTCTGAGCCTCCGTACATGCCCTGCACTTACCTGTATCCAAAATGGGCTGCGTGGGGACTCTTGTGAGGTGGGGTGGGCAGGGCAGGGCCAGCCAGGAGTGGGATTTGGGGGTTCTCCAAAATGCACAGAATCTTAGCTAGAGGTTCTCCCGAACCTCCAGCAGCTCACCCCTGCTCGCACAACAGAATATCCTCAAATGTCAAACAAAATCAAAGGCAGAGATGTTAATTTGAGAGGAATGTGTTTGATAACAAAAACACAGGTATCCATCTACAAAACTAAGCTCAGGGATGTCATACTCACAGAGTCACATATCATATCGGGACTTTTTTCCTTTTTGCTAACCAGGCATGGGCATGGTCAGTGCATGATGCATCCAGCCCCCAGGTTTGACCATTTGACAGCCCTGACCAAGATCAAAACCTCAGAAGCTGGACATAAATCATTGACAGGTGAGTTACCAGTAACTTTTCAGGTCTTAATTCCAGGTCCTTACCAGACACACAATAGTTTTAACAAGGTAAGCCTGGAATTGATTCACAAATGTCTACATAAACAACAGGCAAATTTCAAATTTTTTGTTTCAATTGCTTTTGTCATAAACTCAAATATGGACCCATTAATAGAGGGCAGAAACCAAAGGACTTCAAACCAAACAGTTTTTGCATTGAGTTAAAACATAGCTTGGTATGGCTATAACTTTTTTTTTAACTTAGTGCTTTCTATAAGGAAAAATAAAAAGGTAGAAACTACAGCCAACAATATAAGGGCAATAATTGGGTTTTTCTAGAAACAAAATCAAAGAGAAAGATCCAATGAAAATGTTACAAGCATTGTGACTACAACATAGCAATACCCACCTACTGTTACCCACCCTCTCAAAATCACAAAAAGACTTCCATCAGCCTCATCTGCTTCAGAAATCATAGCAGTGATATATAGTTATCACTGAAGGTGCTGAATCAGAAATTCTGGTCCTTTTTTATATAGTTAGTATTGGAAAGTATTAAACATTAAACCAATCACAGTCCTAATAGCTTCTATTTTGCTTAATGTCTTTTTAAAAACTAATGGGAAATTGTACCACTATTTATATATGGTCATGTGCCACCACCATGTGGTGGTCAGAGGATATATGCAGAAAGCAGAGTACCCAATCCCAAATAAATGGGTATAACTCTATAGGGTCTGAAGGTCAGACTTAGCCTTAAGTATGGTGGTAGGAGCAGGACAAACAATTGGACAATTAGGAGAACAACTCAATTTGTAATTATTTCTTATTTAAATAATTTATTCTCTCTGACAGCTGGGTAGCACTTTTGAGAGGCTTTTGAGAAGACCCAAACACACAGAGGTGCAGGATATCTAATTCATAACAGAATAACAGAGTTGGAGGTCTTCTAGTCCAACCCCCTGTCTAGGCAGGAAGCCCTATACCGTTTCAGACAAATGGTTATCCAACATCTTCTTAGAAACTTCCAGTGTTGGAACATTCACAACTTCTGGAAGCAAGTTGTTCCACTGATTAATTGTTCTAACTGTCAGGAAATTTCTCCTCGGTTCTAAGTTGCTTCTCTCCTTGATTAGTTTCCACCCATTGCTTCTTGTTCTACCCTCAGGTGCCTTGGAGAACAGTTTGACTCCCTCTTCTTTGTGGCAACCCCTTAGATATAGGGACTGCTACCCAGGGACGTGTAGTTAGGGGAGGCAGGGGAGGCAGAGTTTCACCACTGTCATCATGAAAAGAAAAAAAATATAAAAGGAAAAAGGCAAGAACTGAGGTCAGGCTGAGTAGTTGCTGCCAGAGTCACTGTGGATAACTCTGCTTAACTGTTTAAAAAAGCCTCTAAAAAAGTGCCCTCTACAGGAGAAGGCGGGAGAATGATGTGCCTCATCTAGTCTGGCATTTTATGATCATTCAAGCAGAGTTAAGCAAGGGTTAAAAGCTGAAAAATTCCTGACGTAGGTGAGGCACGTTGTTCTCCCGCCTCCTCCTGTAGAGGGTGCTTTTTAGAGGCTTTTTTAAACAGTTAAGCAGAGTCATCCACGGTGACTCTGGCAGCAACTAGCCCAGCCTGACCTCAGCTCTTGCATTTTTCCTTTTACATTATTTTTCTTTTCATGATGGCTGGCAAGAGCAGAGTTGAAATCCTCTCTGAAACAGCTGGAAAAGGTACAGAGGGAGGGGGAGGAATTCAAACTTCATCCTCCTGGTGCGGGGCTTTGGGCAAAGGCTGGAGGGAAGTGCTCTCCCTCCCCAAGTGATTACCTCTGCCTCTGATTGCAGGCAGAGCCACGTTGTCTTTTCAAACCTGTAATCAATGAAGCTGGGCTGGATCCTTCCGGGGCTGGGGGAAAGACGTTTGTGTGCTCCTGTATGGCTCTTTGAATGGCTTCCTGCCTTCTTCCGTGGTCTCCCTGACTCCCTCCAATCCAACTTTTTGTGTGTGCGCGTGCGTGTGTGCTTGTTTGAGAGAGAGTTTGTTTGAATGAGAGAGGGAAGGGGTAGGAGAGATAGTCCAATCCAACATGTGTGTGTGTGTGTGTGTGTGTGTGTGTGTGTGTGTGTTTGAGCAGGGGGAGGGAGGGAGAGAGGGAGGAAGGAGGGGAAGGGAGAAGAAAAAGAAAAAGAATGAAGGAAACTTATTTAGCAAAGGAGAAAAAAAATGCTGTCACTTTAAATCGGAACTGAGCATGCCTGGCTGTGGAATTTTGATAGTTGAAGTCCACAAGTCTAAAAAAATTGCTGCCTCACCAGCCATAAACCTCACTGCACGTCACTGCTGCTACCATGTCTCCTCTAGTCCTTCTTTTCATTAAACTAGACATACACAGTTCCTGCAACCGTTCTTCATATGTTTTAGCCTCCAGTCCCCTAATCATTTTTGTTGCTCTTCTCTTCTCTCTTTCTAGAATCTCTCAACATCTTTTTTACATTGTGGCGACCAAAACTGAATGCACCACTTCCACATCTCATCTGATTCCAAAGGTCTATCACACAGTGGCAGTAATCAGCTAGAATTGCAATAGAGGAAAATATAAAAATCAACCCTTTTCAATTTTTAAATTTAAATGTTAATTTTTCATACTTTCACACCACTACCCTCCAAAGTAAGCAAGAAAATGCAAAGCACAGAAAAGAAGTCAGTATGGTAAGCCAAAAGATCTGAAGCAGAGGTGGTATTCTGCCAGTTCGGACCAGTAACACCCAAACAGGTAGCGGAAATCGTAGGTGGGCCTGCCCATCCGCCCTGGCTCAATGCTGTTCCCATTTCAGCACTTTTTTTAGCCAAAGCACATATGCGGAAGGCTGAACCCCTGCGCACGCTCACATTTGTAAACCAGTAGGGAAAATAAGTGAATACCACCCCTGATATGAAGGAATGATATAAGAAAGAAAATATAACAAAATATAGCTTTATTTCTTTATGTAATATATTTCTATGGGCTCCCATTTCATATACATGACTCTAGGCAGCTACTGTTAAAACAAAATAGAAACAGTTAAAAAACAACTAAAATTAAAAACCATGTAAGTAAGATAAATAGCAACCAAGAACACTCAAGGCATCCCACATTCAATATAAACGCAACCAAGAAACGGGCTCCAGGCTTGAGGGTAAAACCAGCATGAGTTTTATTCTGTCAAATGGGAAATATCATTAGTTGCCATTTCTCAATGTCAAGTTTCGTCAAATGAGAAATGTTTCTCTCTGTGTTTTATAAAATACTAACAGCACATTCCAGTGCATGTTTACTTCAAAGGAAGTCCCATGGTGATTCATAATGCTCCCTTTTAAATAAATGGATACAGGTCTACAAAGCTTATTGACAGTTATAAAATATAAATTAATAGGATATTAAACCGTTGCCAAAAGTTGGAAATGCCATCATGTACCTGCAGGGGATTGGGCATCAGTCCGAACTCCAGACCCAGGTCACAAGTAGCTTTGGGGAGGTCCATCATGCAGTCATTAAGTGATGATCATAAGTTAAGGACTGCTGGCATTATTATTATTATTGCAGCAGAATAGACGATGGTGTTGAGAAGAAAAAAAAACATTATACTGATGGTTTTTAGCAGGTACATGAGCTTAATAAAGCAAATTAATTTAGAAATTTTCCTGAATCTTTTGCTTTGGTTTTTGGGGCATGGTAAATAGAGAATCCAAAGTACGGTGCACATCCAATAATTATAATGCATACTTATAGCAGAGATTTATTTAGTTTCAATATTATTTTCATTTCAAAATATTTCACTAAACTTTATTTGTGTGTCATTAGACTCACACACTCTGTGTTCCTACACTGTACTTATCTTGTCATCATAAATCCAACTTAATGGTATTTTATTTCTCTCAGAATAATAAAAGGTAATGGGGGAAAAAATTGCAAGCTAGGATTGCAAACTGTGGAAACTGAACCAGTGAGCTGGAAATATGTGATAAGTATTTTTTTTCCTTACATTCATACCAATATATTAACAATTTATGTGTCATCAATTCAGATTGTTTAATTGAATTGGTGGAATTTGCACAGTACGTTTGAAGGGATTTCTCTGAGGGGCCATTTTCTGGATTTTAGAAATAGTTTTTAAGATCCCTGGCAGTTAAAAAAGAAAAGAAAAGGAAAGAAACTTGCTTTAAAAGACTGCCATAGGATGATAAATAAAGGGACATTGCTGGTACAAATTATAGGCAGTCTACATGATCTAAAAACAGATGTTTAGCTTCCCAAAAGATATCACCCTTCAAAGGGTGATTATATCAATTCACATATGACAGACTAATTCCCTATGTATACATATTTGCATATATCTACATGTCCGGCATGTATGTACATCTCTCCCTGAGTATATGTTTGTGTATGAGAGAGTACATTTTCCCCTGTATGTAATCTATATGAGAGCTAGTTTGAGGTAGTTAAAAGCAGGGGTGGGATTGAAAAATTTAAACAACCGGTTCTCTGCCCTGTTGCTTGGTGGGTGTGGCCATGGTGGGCATGGTATACTCGGCCTCCTGCACTATGGCACAGGGGGCGCATTTTCGCCCTCCCCAGACTCCAGAGGCTTTTCTCAAGCTTCCAGGAGGACAAAAATGGCCTCCCCAAGCTCCGGAGGCTGGAAATGGGCCCATTTCCAGACTTCTGGAACTTCTGGGAGGCCCGTTTTTCGCCCTCCCAGAGCTTCTGCACGGGCCTTGCACTTACCTGGCATCCAAAACTGGCCACATGGAGACTCCTGGGAGGGGCAGGGCCAGCCAATCCTTGGTGCTACCAGTTCTGGGAACTGAATGTAAAATTAACATTGGTTTCACCCGAACTGGTCCAAACCGGCTGAATCCCACCCCTAGTTAAAAGTGCTGGCCTAGAAACCAGGATACCATGAATTGTAGTTCTGCCTTAAGCTGGGTAACTTTGGGCTGGTCATTCTCTCATAGCTGTAGTAAAAAGGCAGTGGCCAGCCACTTCTGAAAATGTTCCCATGAAAACTGGATGGACTCAATCCTTGGACACAACAAAGAAAACAAAACCATCATTTTGAACATTAGCAATAGCAATAGCAGTTAGACTTATATACCGCTTCATATGGCTTTCAGCCCTCTCTAAACGGTTTACAGAGTCAGCATATTGCCCCCAACAACAATCCGGGTCCTCATTTTACCCACCTCGGAAGGATGGAAGGCTGAGTCAACCCTGAGCCGGTGAGATTTGAACAGCCGAACTGCAGAACTGCAGTCAGCTGAAGTAGCCTGCAGTGCTGCATTTAACCACTGCTCCACCTCCGCTCCTAAGATCTTCAATAGAGAACCTCTTTGCACTATCTGAGGTGCAGCAAATCATAGAGAAAAACAGCTTTAAAACTTTCTCAGAGAGGTTTTCTTTGCATTGTCTTGCATTGTCTGGCCTTAGCCAATCAATTATTTTTTATATATATTTCCAAATCTTGAATTTTTATCTTGAAGATTTTTTAAATCTACTTTTTAATGTCCTAACTTTTAATTTATTGTGTTTTTGTACTTAGGAATATGACTGAATTTTTTATTTATTTAAAATATATCCCTTTTGAGTCAAGGGCACCATGTGAGTGTTATGGAATGTAATACAACCCACATTTCAGTGGGACAAAAAAATGTATGTGGTCCTCCAATCCTGATTAGGCCGATGATCAACAACAGACCTTTTTTCAAACAATTTAAACTTAATGATAGCTATGTATTTAAAAAAAAGGTTGCATAGTTGATGTGCTAACAACAATTGACCAATCAGCTTATCAGATTCCTCATGCTTTTCAACCATGAGCCATTCTAAGATGTCATACCTTTTGTACTTCTCATGCTAGGCCTCACATCAAACACAATTTCATACTTGTCATAAGTAGCAAAGGAATCTACCCTTATACCGACCGCAATAACAGGATTGCAACAATAATAATAAAATGTATCATCCCTTGTAGATAGACTAAAGCTGGAGTCAAGACCCATTTCTAGCAAATCTAAATGTTTGAAATCAATACTGAAATCAATAGTTTTTTTCAAGAAATGGCAAAGTAACAGAGAGAGTGGGAGAGGGGGGGGAGAGAGGGGGGGAGGAGGCAAAATATAGAAATAGGAGGCAATTGTTTTACTTTTAAAATTATTTTACTTTTACCTTTAGAGATACGCCTCATACCATTTTTTTTACCTGTTATATCATTGCTTATGAATGATGGTTTTGTTTTATTTCTAGTTTCTTTCTACCTCTGTGAGCCACAGCTCAGCAATACAGGGTTTTTTTCATGAAGAAGGTTCTAATCTAGGTCCAATCTCTGGCATTTAAAAATAGACTGAAAAATTTCTTGTTTGACATCTTGCTTGTCAGAGTTGACAATACTTAGCAAGATAAACCCAATTCTGGGGAACTTCCTGATTTTTAACTCCTAAAAACACTTAGGCACCTTTTATAGTTTCTTCACTTAGCAAAGCATTCCATTCATTATTATTTTGTCAAGAGTTCCAAGGCTAGAGTTAATCAAGGGCTCCTTTATACAGCATTTGCCTGTTTGTTAAATTAAGTTGCCAGCCAAATACAGAAGTCAATTAACATCTGACAGACATTCAAAAAGCATGAGAATGGCAAAGTGTTGTGGCCCGGCAGGAGCCGTTGGAGCTGCCATCAGACTCCGACAGCGAGGAGCCTTATGAGTCGGCCGTGGAGGACCCTGGACAGGGTTGCGACTCCGAGCAGGGCGCAGAGAGACTGGTTGGCCACCAGGTGGTGCCTGAGCCTTGGATCAGTGGGGAGGAGACAAGAGAGAGTGATCCAGAAACCACCTGTGAGTTGTTCCGGGATGCATGCTGTCAAAGGGCTACTTGGCGGCAAGAACAACTAAGTAATTACAGAAAGTAATTACGCTCAGCTGATACTCATTATGCTCCTCTCCAGATTATAAAAGGGACTGCTTGTGCCACGCCCTTCTTGCAGAAGTCAACGTTAGGAATAGGGACGTGCAGTCACTAGAGGCAAGGGAGGCGGGGCCTCACCAGTCTCCTCAGGGAAAGGAAAGGATTTTAAATAATTTTCTTAAAATAATTAAAGCCAGGGTAGTTGCTACCAGATTTCAAGTCACAGTGGCTTGGTGTCTGCTTTCAGTATTAACTAGGAGGAGGCCAGAGAACTAAGGGCCTCTTTTGCATAAGGAATTTTTCGCCTTTTAAGAGTTAAGCAAGGGTTAACAAGCAAAGAATTCCTTATGCAAATGAGGCATGTATTCTCTCACCTCCTGTAGAGGGCATTTTTAGAGGCTTTTTAGAGTTCTCTGGGAGCAACTAGCTCAGTCTGACAGAGCTCTGGCTTTTCAAAAGGGGAGGGCAGGGCAGGGCAGGGCAGGGAGAAGCAGAGTTGAAATCATCTCTGAAACAGCTGGAAAATGTCCGTGTGGGGAGGGGGGAGGAATTCAAAAAGTTTGATCGGAAGGCAGCAGGGGAAGGGGGGGGTATGGCAGAGGAGCTGCTTTCAAGCCTTTGGAAAATATATCCAATCCAACTTCTGTGTTTGTGTTTGAGAGTGAGTGAATGAGAGAGGGATCGAAGTTCTCTGTGTGCGTGTGTCTGTTTTAGAGAGGGGGGAGGGAGAGAGGGAGAAAGGAGGGGGAGGGAGAAGAAAAAGAATGGGAAAACTTATTTTGCAAGGGGGAAAAATGCTGTTGCTTTAAATCGGAACTGAGCATGACTGGCTGTGGAATTCTGGGAGTTGAAGTCCACAAGTCTAAAAAGTGCCTCACCAGGGCTAAAGCTGACCACACGTCACTGGTTAGGGACTAACGAGAAACAAACTTGGCAGGCTGAATTGCTGCCAGAGTTTGTTTGCATTGCTGCCAAGATTGTAGGACTTGCTGCCAAAGTGCTTATCTCTTTGTTGATTTGGCTTTCAGCCAACGAGAGTCTGGACTTATTAAAAAACATTCTCATTTATGTTTGTCTTGGCTTTTGTTCCTGGATGGAGGAGGGGGGGTCAGAACAGCAAAGTAACATAGAAACGAATGTGAGAGGAGAGAAGTTGAGAAGAAAATGGAAAGGGGGAGAAGATAGAAAGAAATTACTGGAATTGGTTGGGGTTGATGGAGAAGGACTATAAGAAAATGTAAGGCAGGGGGAGAAAGATGAGAAATATGAAAAAATGAAAAATATAGAAGTGAAGATCTAAGATTCCCAAAGGTGGGGTACTAAATCATATTCCTACCCTTGACTTTTCAACTCTTGCTTTATACGGTTATCTAAAATCAACAATCTGTTGTTCTTCCTCCATTTTAGAAGCCATAGTGGTGCAGTAGTTAGAATGTATTATGGCAGGCTGACTCTGCTCATTGCCAGGAATTCAATCCTGACTGGCTCAAGGTTGACTTAGCCTTTCATCCTTCCGAGGTTGGTAAAATGAGGACTCAGATTGTTGGGGGCAATACATTGACTTGGTAAACTGCTTAGAGAGACTAAGCAATGTGAATTGGTATATAAGTCTAAGTGCTATTGCTATTGTTATTTTTAACTTTTGTTCCCATCAACAACAGTCACCATAGCCTGTGACAAAGAGAGTAGAGGAACCCTATTCCAAAACACCTGAAGCTATAGGATTGAAGCTCAGTCTTATGAGTTACAGTACTATCATTGTTGATATTATTTTGTCATTTGAACAAACTTTATTATTTTCAAATCATAAACTGAAGTAGAAGGTCTATGGAGATTCCCAGCCATCCAGGTCATGGTTGTCCCAAAGGTTCTTTTTTAAGAGGCAACTGGACTTTCTGGTTTTTCTTTGAAGATGTTTTCCTTCTTCAGCTCTGATTGGATGGTGGGGAAAGGAAGGATTGTTTTTATGAAGGATTATGAAGTAGAATGTTTCCTTCATTTGGTTTATTGAAGCCAATGTACAATCATTATAATCTACCAGATGCACTTTTTCAGTTTTCAGTAGTTTAGCAAAAGCTGTCAGATGCTTAGTTTCATTATCACAGTTGTTTGAAGCATTATTATATATTCCAGAGGGATAACTATGTTCATTCACAGTAGCAAAAATAAATAGGATTGTCAAGCAAATTGAAGAATGATACATTTGTCATACTTGCACAAGTAATATGTTTCGTATACATGATGCAAAACCTAGGTTGACTCATTATAAATGCACATATACATACAACACAACACATTGTGTGTGTTTGGAACAGGAAGAATTGTTAGTGGATGATACAAAGTTGAAGATGGTGAATATTGCACAAAAACATCCATATGCTGTATATAAAAAGAAGCAAATAACCAGAGTTGGCTGTCACATTTTTGCCTTGAGAAGGAATAAAAGTCCTTGCTATAAAAAAAACACATAACATTGTTGGTCCTGGCTAGGGAAAAAGAAAGCTAGGGCAACTACTCAAATTCTCACAAATAAAGCCGACATTGGGACTAAGAATAATTAGGGCATAAGAACTCTTTGATGAAGGGATAAAATCAAGAACAGAAATTGGCACAGAATATTATTAGCATATCCTTGCTGAAAGGACATTAAAGGAATAATTCTGCAGTATTCAAGTTCTATTTTAGTTGAACATTTTTCATAAGGTAGCACCAGAGGTGCTATTCTGCTGATTAGCCCCAGTTCAGGCGAACCGGTAGCAGCAGCGGGAGGCTCTGCCCACCCGCCCAGACGTCATCATGGACACTTTGCGCATGCACAGAAGCACCATGTGCGAGTGCTTCCATTTCCAAACCAGTAGTGAAGGTAAAAGGATTTCATGCCTGGGTAGCATGGTATATTTGTTTTTGCTACCTAATATAACACAGTGACTAGATTATAGCAGGACTAGGAAACTTTTCCCACAACACAGGTTGCCCTCCCCTCGAAAAATATTCAGTGGAATCATGTTAGAGAAACAGACGATTTCTTTACATATTTTTTTAATTATACATTTAAAGCTTCCCCCTTCTATCATATTAAAGATTGCATTTATTAATAGCAAGCTAAGGTTAATGAAAACTATACTCAAGTCTTTCAAGGGGCCTCAGACTAACGTATACAATACAGTTCTATAGAGTTCTTTAATTGTCCTATCTACATAAAAAAGCCGAGGAAGTTCATTTCAGGTTATGAAATTAGGTCTCATCATGGGGCTGATGATACCTACATTTATCTCGTTTTATCAACAGATGGTAAGGAGTACTGAACCATTGTTGGAATGCAGCAAGGGACTGAGCAAAATAATTCATCCTAGAAATCTGAAACTTCCCACTTACTACAAAAGCAAAAGTTCAATTTGGCAACATCTTAACCTTCAATATTTATCTGGAGGGTTAGGTGACTATTTTGACCAGGAATGAAATGCCTTTGTCATGGTGGGCTGTTGGGGGTTCGCTAAGGTGACCAGATTTTCAGATTGGAAAAGAGGGACACCCTTGACCGGGGGGGGGGGGGGCTTGATTAAAAAAAAATTTTTTTGTCAAAAGGTCACCCCGGGACACTGAAACCAGCATAAATACGAATCTGTTGCCAAACAAAATTTTGATCACGTGACCATGAGGATGCTGCAACGGTCGCTAAGTGTGAAAAATGGTCGCAACGGTCGCTAAGTGTGAAAAATGGTCATCAGTCACTTTTTTCAATGCCATTGTAACTTTGGTCACTAAATGTTTTCCCCCTCCTCGAGACTCCTCACTTCTTCCTTCATTCCTCTTGCTTATCTACCTTCACCTTATCTGTCTTCTGCTCTTTCCCTCTCTTCCTTCCTTCCTCCCTCCTTCCATCCTCTTCTTTCCTCACTCACTCCCTTCCTCCTTTTTTCTCTTCCTTCCTCCTTCCATTCTTTATACGATATAAAATTCAATGAGGGTGAAACACACCAAATCTGGCAAAGCTGCCTTGCACCAACCTGGCCTGCCCATAGAATAGCAGCCACTTTGAGACACATAAACCTGGTCTGAACATATTGCATCACAAAGATTTGCAAAGATCACATTTGCAAAAAGGAACATTTCTTGTAGTAAATACATTTTATAAACAATTTAAAAGTAAAAATCCCCCCAAAATAATAAAAAAGGTATTCTATAAATAAAAGAAATCCTTAAAAACCATTGTTAAGTATTACACCAGCAATAATTTATACTGTCACCATTTCAAACTATCATCAGAAATACGAATCCATTGCCAAACATCAACATTTTGATCGCGTAACCATGAGGATGCCACAACGGTCGCTAAGTGTGAAAATGGTCGTTAAGTGTGAAAAATGGTCATCAGTCACTTTTTTCAATGCCATTGTATCTTCCTGATTATTAAAAGTGCAAATTCACTCAGTGTCAATCATGACTCCTGAGTCCATTTCAAAGTATTGTGCATAGAAATTTTTAAAATGGCTTGTTTCAATTTATTTTGGATAGAATCTTTTTTTAAATAGTTTAAGACAATTTAAAAAAAGAATCAACACAGAATAACACTATTTTTAAAAATCATATGCACAATAAATAAAATATTATTTTAAAATACATTAAAAAAATAAAAGAAAAAACCCAGCTCACTTACCAGCAGGCAGGCAGAGTCAGCAGATCTTTGTAGGGATGGATGGAAGCACACAGGGAGCCTATATATACGCAACTGCAGTAACAATGACAATGATGAAGGATTGGATTGAGTTAAAGAATAAAAGAATTCTGATCTTAGAAGGCCATGACCTGCAGGCAGGCTGGCATAATTTCTTATGGAATGAATGACAAACATAAAACGCACAAATACTTTCAAAATCATTTAATTAGAACTTTACTGCAACAATGGCTCAAAATCAAAAAAATCCACTATGTGAAAACCCCAAATTGGCTATCACCAACAGAAAGAACGACACACCCAAATTTTACAGATTGGAACAAAATTCTAAGATACAGAGATCTAATTGACAGACAGGGAAATTTAAAAACAATTGAAGAATTGGCAGATCAGAATATGAAAGGTGATTGGCTAACCTACCTCCAAATTAAAACTAAATACAATAAAGACACTAAAATATATGGTATTGAAACAGAACCACACGAATTGGATAAAATTATTCAAAGTCTGGACAGAAAGATGATAGGGAAAATATACAAATTCCTCTTGAAGTATCAAATGGAAGAGGAAATTGTAAAAGAACCAATGATAAAAAGGGCACAGAACTTTGGCTATAACATTGAACTAGACAAATGGGAAAAATTTTGGGGAATAAATTTAAGAATGACACTATCAATCCCATACAAGGAAAACCAGTACAAAATGCTTTATTATAGATGGCATCTGGCACCGTCAAGGTTGGCCAAAATGTCAACAAATACCTCGCTAAATTTCTGGAAATGTGATTCAATACATCATGGCACATATTATCATTTATGGTGGACTTGTGAAGAGGCAAAAAAATTCTGGAAAAGGTTGGAAGAAATAACAAAGGTTAAGTTAGATTGGAAACCTGAACTCTTTCTATTAGGAACACAGGGATCTTCAAACCTGACAGCTTAAGACTGTGGACTTCAACTCCCAGAATTCCTCCTCCAGTCATATTGGCTCAGAAACTCTGGCAGTGAAGCATGCAAGTCTTAAAGCTGTCAAGTTACAAGATCCTTGCACCCCTAACCCTTTAGGGAAAAAAAACACAGGGATCTTCAAACCTGACAGCTTAAGACTGTGGACTTCAACTCCCAGAATTCCTCCTACAGTCATGTGGCGGCGACATCATCTGCTCCATCTTCGGGTTTTTTCACAGGGGCAGGGCTGCCGCTGAAGATGCCGACGAGCCTCCCCCCCACCAGAATAACTCCTGCCGCCTCCCCCTCCTCCTCCAAGAGGACCACCACATTTGCTGCCCAGCGCTGCAGCCGAGGTGAAGCCGCCAAAGCTCCCGCAGGCGCCCCCGCCCATGGCAGCGGCGGCGGTGCCTGCCTCCCCCTCCGCTCGGAACACCTCACCTAAGCAGGGATGCTGGCGGGAGTTTTGGCGGCTTCACCTCAGCCGCAGCGTTGGGCGGCAAATCCGGCAGTGCTGTTGGGGGAGGAGGAGGCAGCAGAAGATATTCCGTTCGAGCAGAAAGCAGGGCAAGGGATGGGAGGAAAGGAAAGAGCCTGAAGCGCCCGAAGCGATGGGCTTCCGGAAGGCGGAAAACGGGAGGGGGGAGATACCGGCAGGTCAGGCGTCCAGGAGAGCCATCTCGGTGCCGCCGAGGGGGGGGACGCCAGGTGCTGGGCTGCCTCTGACTCGCCCTCTCCATGGCTCCCCAGGGCTGCAGCAAACCAAGCAACAAAGCGAGCTAGAAGGACCGCCGTTTTTTAAAAATATCTCTCCCAGTCTGGGGAAGTCCCTTTGCGGGCGGCCAGTTCTAGCCGCCTGCAAAGGACTTTCCCACGTTTGCTTTCTCACACAATCTCTCTCTCTCTCACACACACACACACACACACAATATCTCTCTCTCTCTCACACACACACACACGATGGGCTTCCGGAAGGCGGAAAACGGGAGGGGGGAGATACCGGCAGGTCAGGCGTCCAGGAGAGCAATCTCGGTGCCGCCGAGGGGGGGGACGCCAGGTGCTGGGCTGCCTCTGACTCGCCCTCTCCATGGCTCCCCAGGGCTGCAGCAAACCAAGCCTTAAAGCGAGCTAGAAGGACCGCCGTTTTTTAAAAATATCTCTCCCAGTCTGGGGAAGTCCCTTTGCGGGCGGCCAGTTCTAGCCGCCTGCAAAGGACTTTCCCACGTTTGCTTTCTCACACAATCTCTCTCTCTCTCTCACACACACACACACAATATCTCTCTCTCTCTCTCTCACACACACACACACGATGGGCTTCCGGAAGGCGGAAAACGGGAGGGGGGAGATACCGGCAGGTCAGGCGTCCAGGAGAGCCATCTCGGTGCCGCTGAGGGGGGGGGACGCCAGGTGCTGGGCTGCCTCTGACTCGCCCTCTCCATGGCTCCCCAGGGCTGCAGCAAACCAAGCAACAAAGCGAGCTAGAAGGACCGCCGTTTTTTTCCTCCGCGAGCAACGCAACGCTGGGCTGCTTGCCTTCCCCCCCCCTCCTCCTCCTCCGCGAGCAACGCAACGCTGGGCTGCTTGCCTTCCCCCCTCCTCCTCCTCCTCCGCGAGCAACGCAACGCTGGGCTGCTTGCCTTCCCCCCTCCTCCTCCTCCTCCGCGAGCAACGCAACGCGGGGCTGCTTGCCTTCCACCCCTCCTCCTCCTCCTCCTCCGCGAGCAACGCCGGGCTGCTTCCCCCTCCTCCCCCTCCTCAGCCGCGAGCGAGGGAGCACGCGGCGACCAGCAACGTCTCCTCCCCCCAGCGCCTCCCGATTCCCACGGTACCAAATTAATTAGACAATACAAAACATACTCACCACCAGTGAGTAAGCGCAGCAGCTGCAACCCCAACAAGAAAGACGAAATAAAATGGAGAACTCGCGCATGCGTCCTCAGCTAAGGAGTCCAGCCAATCAGTGAGCTGGTTGGCCAGCTCACTGATTGGCTGGAGTCCAGCCAATCAAATTAGTGAGCGGCAGGCTGGGCTGGCTTAAATTTGTAGGTAGCATAGAACGAAACGATGAGCCAGCCCAGCAGCTGATGGGCGGGAGCTGCCAGCGCCAAAAAAAGCGTGCCTTTTTAAAAAGCGGGCGGGACGCGGGAATATGCATCAAAAGGCGGGTGTGTCCCGCCAAAAGCGGGACGTCTGGTCACCTTAGGGTTCGCACGAGTTTAGGCGATCCTCTAACTAGGATTCTGTCCAGTTTGGCGAACCCCCAAATGCCACCCCTGGCTGGTCACGCCCACCCCATCCCACCTCTATCAGGAGTCTCCACACAGCCTGTTCATCATGCCAGGTAAGTGCAGAGCCTGTGCGGAGGCTTGGGTGGGGGGATGGGCCTACTGTAGGTTCCAGAAGTCGGGCCGGTTTCCAGCCTCCAGAGCCCGGGGAAGTAGTTTTCGCCCTCCCAAAAGCGCAAGGAAAGCCTCCAGAGCCTGGTTCCCCCCCCCACACATACACACACCATGGTGCAGGAGGCCGACTAGCCATGCCCACCCAGCAACAGGGCAGCGAACCCCTTGCTGTAATTTTTGAAACCCAGCTTCTTCTCATATTCTTTGTCACTCCACCTGTGCTCTTTTTTTAATTTTTGAAGGCAAACCTAACCTGGTCAATTCATGCTTAAATCACTGTAACAGTTTCTGTTGTTGAAAAATGTTCAGAAGCTTCAGTTAATGCAAAATGCAGTAGGCAGGCTGTTATCTAGAATTCACTTGATAGCCTATTTATATATCACCCAACCTTAAAGACAATATATCACTACTTCCCATTCTTTTTGAGAAATGAAATACAAGCAAGTGGTTGCTCTCAGATCTTTCTCCATGCTTGACCTTGAACTTTATACAAAATATTTGGATCAGACCATAGTTTTTTTATTCTCCCAGCATAAGATCTATAATTCATACATGCATGCATTAAACTTAGAATTAGAAGCATTAAAAATAAAAAAATACCTTTATAAAGTATAGTCTGCTTATGGCAACAATAAATGCCAGCACTTCTAAGCTTAAACCTCACCTGATAAAACAGTACTGGAAAGGAGAACATGCACAGGTATAGGAAATAATTACCAATATCCACAGTATGATGGCTGATTTCTTTCTTGTGAATGATTATCAGATTATCGAAAGCTTGCAGAAATGATTTACTGCATTTAGCAGTAAATGATATTGAATTAATGTAGCCAGTGAATTAGGAACACTGGAAGATTCCAACTCTTAGGAATGTTTAATGCTAGTCCATCTCTTCATTTGTTGGCTACAAGCAGGAACAACTGGGACTTCCTGTATTCAAATTACTTGATGTACCCACTAATCTGTAATGTTTCTTAAATTAGAGACTAATAGGAGGGATGGTAAGTGCCTATAAGCTATGACAGTAGAATTCTTCAGTTCTTGCCTTCACAGTGTCTCAAGACTCTTGTTTCTTGACTGCATTCACTACTTTGACAGATATTTTTTGAAACTCATTCATTACAATAAATGAATAATCTGCAAGTTAATGAATCAATGGAATAGATTCTTAAATATTCAGATTTACAGGTAAAGTGGATTCGCTTTCGGGGAATTCTTCAAACTTGCTGAACTATCCTTGCCATACAGTGACGTGCGGTGAGGGTTACCATTGGTGAGGCAAGACTGCAGCAGCGGCGAGAAGCAATGTCCCTGCCACTGTGTCCGACAGGTGTCTCACGTTTATGGCGGAGGTGTTGCTTCTCGCCGCCATCGCGCTCCACCACCTTGCCCCCCCCCCGCCTCATCCAATGCACAATCCTGCTGCCCCGGCCTGCAGCCAGCCCACCCACCCCCCGCCCAACCTGCTTCCTGCCTGGCCAGCTGGCCGGCACAAGGACTCACCGCTCTTCTCCTCCTCCTCTTCCTCCTCCTTGTCCTCCCCGCTCGGTGCTGGGCTGGCTGCAGGCCAGGGCAGCAGGATTGTTCATCAGAGGAGGCGGGGGGCAAGGCAGTGGAGCGCGACAGCGGCGAGAAGCATCTCAGATGGAGCCGGGACACCCAGAAGGCAAGCCGGCACTTTAAAGGCATGCCGGCACTTTAAAGACATGCCGGCACTTTAGAGCTCGGCCGCCATTCAGCGAAACACGAATGGTGGCCGAGCTCTAAAGTGCCGGCATGCCTTTTAAAGTGCCAGCTTGCCTTCCGCACTGGCCGGCCCAGAAGGCAAGCCGGCACTTTAAAGGCATGGGCTCGGCCGCCATTCAGCAAAACATGTATGGCTGAATGGCAGCCGAGCCTTGCCTGCCAGCACTCTAAAGTTAGTTAAGGCAGGCAAAGGAAACCGCGAACCGAAAGGAAGTCTTGCTGGGAAGACACGGCAGCAGGGTTTTAAAGGGCTCCCCCCTCCCCAGCCAGCCAGCCCACACAGCCCATTCCTCCCACCACCACCACTGTGTCCAACAGGCCAGGCGTCTCGCATTTATGGTGGACATAAATGCGAGACACCTGGCCTGTTGGGACACAGTGGCGAGAACATCCCTGCCGCCTCCGCGCTCCGCCGCCTCGCCCCCCCGCCTCCTCCGACCCCACCGGACCGCTGTGAAGAAAGAAACACAGTAACACACACACACACACATACACTCCACAATAAAAAAGTTACAATAAATTTGAATCCCCCCCCTCCCTCCATCTGATCCACATGTGGAAACTCTCTCAACTCTCCTCTTGTCTGCCCAACATAAGCTTGCTCAACGTAAGCGTGCTCATAAGGCATGATTCGCTGCTCCCTGATCAGGAGGCGGGAGAATCAGTGCCTCCTTTGCATATGAAAGCTTTTGCTTTTTAACCCTTTCTTAACTTTTAAAAGGCGAAAAATTCCTTATGCAAAGGAGGCCCCGAGTTCTCTGGCCTCCTCCTATAGTTAATACTGAGAGCAGACACCAAGCCACTGTGACTTGAAATCTGGTAGCCACTACCCTGGCTTTAATTATTTTTTAAAAATTATTTAAAATTATTTCCTTTCCCTCAGGAGACTGGTGAGGCCCCGCCTCCCTTGCCTCTAGTGACTGCACATCCCTGTTGCCATAATTCCAGAATTGCAAAAACAAATCCCGAAAAGCCAACTCCATTGTTTGCTGAGCTTGCAAAGGAGCAAATTATTATATCAGCTCAACAATTTTACTAACCAAATTGGGGTTTCCTTTTGGGCGGTTAAAATGGCCTGACCAATTGCAAAATGTTTTTTTTAAAAAAAAATAACCTGCTCCAGTAGAGAGCTCCATTGCCTACAGATTGGAACCAAATTAAATTGGTTTTGAAAAAAGTCATGGACTGACTCATTTGCACAAGGTTTGCCTCCTTCCTGTTATATTAAATTATACAAAGTACTCCTTCAAGACAGTTCTCTTCATTGCCAGAAATTAGTTTCAGATAAAATGTGTTATTGAGCAGCTTGTGTTAGGGCACTTTTATTGGTTCCCCCCCCTCCCTTTTCTTTTCCAACCCATTAGATTTCAAAACTTCCTTTTATCTGTTTGGGTCATTCATTGAAATGACAATAGATCATATGAGCTTAGTTGCTTAGCAACGTATCACTAGCAGAATCTACCAGAAGCAAGTGCAATGCTCAAATCAGAGGTCACAGAAATATATTATGGAGGAAGCCAGCCAGAAAATGTATCCCAACTTTAAAGATTTCTTAAGAGGGCTTCAATAGCTGAAAGAATGGGTTGCAGTTTTTTTTTCAACCAATATATTTTCAAACAAAATGGAGAAATGTGCGTAGAAGTTTCTTTTGCTGACCACTCGGCCCAATAGTGAAAAGCTCAAAAGAATCCTGTGGTCAAGAATCAGCTGGTTAGTTCAAATCAATGTGAAATTAACTTCTCCCATGCACATCACATACTTTGTTTTCGGTTCACACTGCCATCTTAGACTTTCTGATTCATAACAAATCATTGAGAGAGAAAATCACAACTGACAAAATTCCTCCCACAGGAACTCAATTGTTGTTGTTGTTGTTCTTAGAGTTTGTCCCTCTTTGTTCCGGGGTCTGTTTGTTTTTACCTGAGAGTAAAGTTAAGCATGAGTGGGGCTGTTCTCAGCCAGCCAGCCTGTTGCTAATTTGGGGGGTTTAGGGGAGCCTTTCTCAATCTGAGCAGCTTGGAGAGGTGTGGACTTCAACTGGCTGGGGAATTCTGGGAGTTGAAGTCCACACCTGTCCAAGTTACCAAGGTTGAAAAACACTGAAGTCCTGGTCCAGGCCAAGGTCACACAGCCAACTTCGAATACTGATGGGAGATTTAGAATCTGAATCTCCTTACTATCACTTCAGCACTACATTCTCTTGGTTCTCTTCTCATTGGTTCTCTTCTCATTGCGAATGAATTATGAATTTGTTAGGCTACAATTATTTATTCCAAACGTACTTACCAGTAGCACAGGGATCCCTAACCCCCTGTCTATGGATGGGGCACTGGTTCGTGGCATGCCAGAAACTGGGCCATACAAACAAGCAAAATCCCATCCGTGGGATGCAGGCAGCACACAAAACCACATTCCATCCAGTCTGTGGAAAAACCTCTCTCCACAGAACCAGCCCCTGGGTGCCCAAAAGCTTGGGGACTGCTACAGCACCACATAAATCTAGTCAAACTTTCTTTTGTGAGGTTCACACATCATGCCCTGCCATGATGCTAATTCAAAAGCTCTTACTGGCTTTGGAGCCTGCCCATTTCAGTAGATCATGCTTTGCTTTAATTATGTCTTGTTCAATAAGCCATGATTGCCAGGTTTATCTGCTTTATAATGCTACACCATATTAATAATTTCAAAATCACAGTGATTAAATTTACACATAACACATGCCAAAATGAAACAAACCACATTACGGGTTAATAACTCAAATTATTTCTTTCATGCCTTAGCTCCCCATACCTCTGTCATTTCCGTCAAGTTTCATTCTCCGCTTACTTTCCCCTTCAGATTTTGTTTTTTCAGGCTATATGAGCTTTTTACTCTAAAGGTTTTCTGATTTTAAGCACCTCCAGAGGAACCTTTTGTTAGCCTGCAACTAAACCAGATGAAGCTTTCATTAATACTGTGATGATAACTGTTCTCCATTTTTCCACCGTTTATCTTTTGATTAATAAGCAGAATTGTTTAAAACAGGTTGTCCTATCTGAGGTTCTTGCACTTAGTAGATGGTTGGGGAACAGGACATTCAATACCAAAGAGTTGTGCAATGGATGACATAAAGCTCAGCTCCTTCATACTGATAAAGGAAATTCAAAATACGGTTGTAGCCCACCAGCGGCCAGCAGAGCTGACAGCAAATCTGGACAGTGAGGAGGTTGAGGAGGAGGAACATGGTCCAGTCCTGGAGTCTGGGGAAGGTTCTGATGAGGGCTCTGTGTCGGAGGCAGAGAGGGGGCCAGGGCTGTATGCCAGTTATCAGCTGACTTCAGAGTCAGACATCAGTAAGGCAGACAAACAGCTGGAGCCTGTTCCCAGTGTGTGGATGTGCAGAGTTGCCAGATGAAGGGAACAGCTAAAGAACAGGGATCAATTTGGGAGTAATGCCACAGGTGGACGATGACTGGCCTCTCCTAGAGGAAATAAAAGAGGAGCGAAAGAGGAGTGGAGTTTGCAGGAGACAATTAGTTCGCTTAATTGGTTCATGACTCTCCCAGACTCCTTGCCAAGTTTTGCAGATATCAGCCTGGCAGCTCTCCAACCCAGATAAGTCTGTGACTGTAAATCCTTCCTTGAAAGGCTTAGTGAATGAGAAGAATTCACAGTCAATTAATAAAAGGGATTTTTGTCGGGACAAGGAGTTTGCTTCATGCTCTTGGAAAGTAACAAATACCTCTAAAAATTATAAAGAGATTTCAGCAAGGCTGTTAGAGAAAAAAACATAAGCCTCATTTTAAAGTGAAGAAAACTTTTGAGAAAGTGGACTGATTAAAGCACTACGTCTTAGCCAAATTGACATTTCTTTCCTAAGGAAGGATGGAGGAACTTTACCTTCTGTGCCAATGCAAAAAAATTCAATCAATATCAGAGGCTTTGAGGACACAAGTGCAGCACAAGATAAATCTCCAGATATGTAATGTTTTCTACAGCTATCCTTTCTTGTGCTTCTAAAGAAATGAAGATGTCAATCAGTGGCTATTGTTCCCATCAATGTCAGGCTTTACCAAGGAGACCTAGTAGCAACTAAGAGCCTAAGCAACAATCCCTGATTCCAACATTTACCCAGATGCTTTTGAATGACTTAGAATGCTTTTTGCCATTTGAGACAAATAACCACTCTCCCAAGTAAAAAAAAACAAACAGTCTCTCTAATTGTGCAATTTCACTTACAGGGTAATTGCGCTTACAATCTCTGGGTTTCTTTAAAATAGTAGCTATAGAGCATGGCGCATACATTGTAACAGTAATAAAAATACTTAGCTAATGTTATTTCTAACAGGAAGAACTATAACAATAATACTGGCTCCCACAAAATGGAGATTTTCATCAGGACAACACCATAAAGAGACATTGTTTTTGAGGATCCAATCTGGGTTTGTCACTGGGACAGGCGGTTTAGTTTTCCAAACTTTCGGACTCATGCTGGAGCACATCCTCAGGTGGGTGGATGGATGGATGTGTGCCAAGCTGACACAGTGGTTAGAATGTAGTACTGCAGGCTACTTCAGCTGATTACTAACTGCAGTTCGCCAGTTCAAATCTCACCGGCTCAAGATTGACTCAGCCTTCCATTCTTCTGAGGTCAATAAAATAAGGACCCAGATTGTTAGGAGCAATATGCTGACTTTGTAAACCACTTAGAGAGGGCTGTAAAAGCACTATGAAGTGGTATGTAGGTCTATGTGCTATTGCTATATATTTATATATATTTTTCTGCCTGGAAGGCTCCTGGAATGGGGCTGAAAGGCAAAAGAGAAGCAGTATGCTCCCTCCAATATTTGGGCATTCCAGCTGCTTTGACAAAACACTTAATCATTCCTCTGGCTCAGCTGATAAGGAAAGAGAGCTTGTGGCTTAGAGGTTAATATAACTGCCTAAGTTGTAAAAATAGCCCACATTCGAATTCCAGTAAGGGTATGGCTAGCTGATGAGAGTTAAATAGCTTGAAATAGATCTATAGTAGTCTCCCTTCATTTATTTATCAGCAAAAATGCAACACAAAAATGATTTTTCTGCCTGGAAGACTCCTGGAGTGTGGCTGAAAGGCAAAAGGGAAGCAGTATGTTCCCTTCCATATTTGAGCATACCAGGTGCTTTGACATAACACTTTATGTACTGTATATATGTATGTATGGCACATAGATTGTAACAGTAATAAAAATGCTTATCTAACATTATTTCTAACTGGAAATGTGTGTGTGTGTGTGTGTGTGTGTGTGTGTGTGTGTGTGTGTTTGTAGATTTTCACAGGTGTAGGTATGCTGGTCTTTTGTATTCGGGTCTTTTCCTGCGTAAGATTGAGATTGTCTTAGCAACGTTTCGGCGAGGTCTCATTGGCCATCTTCAAGCTAGTGTCTTCGGCTTAATGTGTGGTCTGAGCTGCCATCTTTCTATAAATCTTGGTGGGGGATGTGTGGAGTGCTGGCTTTCAGTAAGTGGATTGATAGGCTGGGTGGTTGTATCATGATTGGTAGATTGGTGCTGATTGGTGCTGGCTGTGTGTTGTTTTGTGTTGTAATGGCCTGGGTGGTGGGTAGGGCTCATTTGTTGACTAGGGCTGGTTTCCTGATTTCTGGTAGGTGGGAGGTATCATAACATTTATTCATGTTGTGGGGGTGTTTCTCTATTTCAATAGCTTCCATAATTATTTTCTTGTTGAACTGTTCAGTTTTGGAGATTAATTTGGTTCCTTCAAAATTAATTTCATGTCCTGTAGCTTTAAGGTGCTGGAAAAGGGAGGAAGGGGTTTTTTGTGTTGTTTTTTTTACTGCGTTCTTGTGTTCTACTATGCATGCATTTATTCTCCTGTGTTGTTTTTTTTGTCCTATGTATGTTGCATGGTATTTCATAGACTCCTTGGTTTTCTAGCTGGATTTTATCTTTGGGGTTCTTAAGATGCCTTGATATTGTATTTGTGGAGAATTTTGCTGATTTTATCTGTGGTGCCTTTGATGTAAGGGAGGAGGGTGATGCCATCGTCCTGTTCTGTGTCTTGGCTCTTGGGGAGAGTCTCCCTTTGAAACGTTGCCAAGACAATCTCAATCTTACATGGGAAAAGACCCGAATACAACAAGACCAGCATATCTACACCTATGAAAATCTATGAATATACGTACGTACGTACACACACACACACACACACACACACACACACACACACACACACACCCCATATTTTTCGGAGTATAAGACGCACCTTCCCCCCCCAAAAAAGAGGATGAAAATATGGGTGCATCTTATACACTGAATACATCATTTTTGGCCTTCCAAAATCCTGCCCCCTTGACAAAAATGGACATGCAGAGGGTTTGGGAGGCCTCCAAAGTGCTCCTGGGGGCTGGGGGGGGGCAAAAATGAGCGAAGAATTGGCTAATTTTTGCTCCCACCACCACCCCCGGAGCACTCTACAAGCCTCATAAGGCTATGCATGGCCCTTTTTTGGCAAAAAACGGGCCCATTTTTGCAAAAAAAAAGCAGACTGTTTTTTGCTTGTTTTTGTCCCCCCCCCCCCAGTCCCCAGGAGCACTTTGCAGGCCTCTCAAACTCTGCATGCCCTGTTTTTGTGTGAATTTATTTAAATTGCAAATCCCATCATATTTAGAAATGGTTAGATGTTGTCATCTGACCTGGGTTTTTTTTTTAGCATCAGGACAGTATCTATGGCTTGGATAAGTATATAGAAATTTGCACTGAACTGACACCTCCATTATTTATGTTACTTGGTAAGAGTCTCGGGAGTGTGCTATGTTTTTTTGTAAAACAAACTCATACAAAGCCTGGACCCACAGACATACAATACCAGACAGGTTAATGTATCTGTCAGACTGCATCTGTTCTGAACATAACAAAACGGTTAATGGGAGGGGAGAGGCGACGTGTGTAAATACCGTGTGTTAAGTGACCTTGAATGTATACTTCTGTCGGCTCTTTTCTGGCCATGACTGCAAATTCCTCTCCAGGGAAGCCTGATTGCAACCCCCATCGATAGCACAGCAGGAGAACCAGATGCCAATTCTACGGGACTTTAGCACATCTGCCATTTGAATCAGAGAAGAGTATCGTAATGCCACTTCTCACCTCCTCAAAATGCAACATCACTTTTCCTGCTTTCCATGACAATGCAACCCTAACTAGAAGCTCAGAGAAACCCCAGTCATGTTCCAGATGCATTGTTCTCCAGGTTTCATTTTGTTTACTTTTTGGCTTAGATTTCTTGAAATGCATTCTTCTCTTGCTCTAGCAATGATTGTTTGTTACCTGGTGGTGTGAATGATGAGCATCAGGGCAGCCAAGAGAGTTTTCAACCGTTTTCAAAATGTTCGTTTCAGCTTCACATAGGTAGGTTATTCACAGACTTATCAGCAAATCTAAGCTTACTATAGTCTACTGTAGCAAAGAATTTACCTCATGTCCCCAATCTTATAAAGTATAGAATATGCCAATTGTCTTCCTTTTGAAAAGTGCCCAACACGTATATTAAAATATGTATAAAAAGCTACTTAATTATAACAGATTAGCTTTCCATTTATTTGCACATGTATTCTTTGTAAATTTGAAAATAGAACATAACTCAAAAGAAAAGACCAAAATTTCTTCTTAAGAAAGAAACTATCCCTGTACCATAAGATTAACTTACAAAATTCCTATTATGTTTTCAAAAGTATATCAATTTGATAAGAAGTGTGCATAGAGAAACACTTTTCTTGTGTTCTATAAAATACCATCCTATTTATTATTGCAGATAAAGATTTGTATTTATGCCTTTATTAAATATGTAAACTTCTTTGGAATTGTGCAAAGTTTTAAAATATCAAACTCTCACTGTATGGGAGAGGGAGGAGGAGAGAAAGAGAGAGAGAGAGAGAGAGAGAGACAGACAGAGAGAGAGAGAGAGAGAGAGAGAGTCAACTTTTTAAAGAATTGATTCTTGCAAAATATAAATGTTTTTTATCCTGCTTTTAATACTTTATAAGTAACACAAGGTGGTGAACATACCTAAACATCTTCCTCCTATTTTCCTCACAGCATGAGCTGGTTGAGCTGACAGAGAGTGTGACTGGCCCAAAGACATCCAGCTGGCTTTCATGCCTAAGGCAGGACTTGGTCTCATCTCCTGGTTTCTAGACCATCAATTTCATCACTACCTAACAATTATTATTTTTATAGATGTCTGTGGTGGCTTTTTGAAGGGAAAGGGGTGAGACAGAGGAACTTTGGCAACTCACTTTTTACAATTCTCTGAGGCTTCTTTGGAAAGGTTTGAAAAATGAATATGATATTTTCTTAACTACTTTGTGATAGCAACTGTGGAACTGCTTGGGATGACAAATAGTCAGCTTCCATTACATGTTAGTTTCACATGGTTCACAGTTTCAAATTTATTCTATCCCTTTTTCATAGTAATGTGTGCATTTGCTTGAATCCCCATGAATATACTTTTAGTATTTTTTTTCTGAAATGCAGAGTTCAGAAAATTCAGGTTCTTTCAAGCAATGGATTTCTATAACATATATTTATTTAAATGAAGGTTATTTGGAAGTACATTTGAAACAAGTCCCTTCTCTATTTCAGCAGCCATCACAAAGAAGTAAAACAGTGAGAGCTATTTTGACATGTTTTTGTGGATAAAAAGAAAACTCTAAATCATTTGGGGGCCATTGTGCCACTTACCTTGAGTTCCTCTGTATGAACTCACTCACAGATTGTCTCTCAAATGGAGAAGCTGAAGAGGGATAAGGTACATGTATGTAGGTAACATACCGCAAAGCGAAGTACCATCTGCAAACATACATTCTTATTTCTAAAAATGCTTCTGGGGCCCTGGAGGCATTCTTAGAAAACAAAAATGATAGGGGACTGCAACTATTTGCCCAGACAACAGACAGTTATAGAAAAAATCCAATGTGAACACAAATATTTGAGTGAAAGATGGGGAACAACTGTATCCATTTGCCTTCAGGGAATTGTTATTTGGAGATCGACTATACCCATCATAATAATCACATTATGTGCCTATCATACGTTCTCATAATTCCAAAATGTATCCACCTATATGTTTCCCAAAAAGTTGCCCCCCCCCCAATATATTGCTCCAAAAACATCAGTAATTGAAGTATATCAGTAATGGCTCCTGCACTCTGGAGTGATATCCCCACACACATCTGTACAGCGTCCATTTTACTTATTTTTCATAAATTTTACAACCTGGTTGTTCTCTCAGGTCTTGGGTTAGGATGGTTTTGATTTGGCATATTTTTTTAGTTTTTCTATGTTAAGGAATCATTCTTCCGGTCAGTTTTATACTCTTTTTTTGATATATGTATCTTTTTAATTCTCTTTTAATTGTAAGCTGCCCAAACTCATTTTGGAGGCAGACAATCTCAAAATTGAAATGTTAAATTAAATGATGCCTTCGTCATTTGACTTCATCAATTTTTTTATATTAGAATGGACAAGATATTGAATGACATCAACTGATAATTTAATTACTATAGTCTTAAATTAATTGTTTATAATGTGCACAGACAATATTGGGTGGTTCATTTACTGGAAAGATTCTTCAAAAAGCAACTTCCTTTATTTCTTTCTTAAATTAAAATATCCATAATATATTATTTAATTAATGTCTGCACAAACAAATTCAATATTTTTTGGAGATCAATACTGGGTATTATGTAATATCAAATTAGTAGGTTATCAGATTTATTATGCTAATTAAAATGAATTGAACACTGAATGAGTCATTTTCCTTATGTATTTATAGTCTTTGTGGCTATCATTTGTCATTCATATATAGGTATTTTATTATGTCACACAGCAGCATAGACTTTTTTTAGAAAGAAAGGAATAATGTGGTAGTGATGATGAAGGTAACGATGGTGATGAGGTGATGATGGTGGAGAAGGAGCTTGAATGGCAAAAACAGTGATATCATGTTACTCTTCTCTCTTGCACACTATAAAGAAGGATCTATAAAATGCTATTACAGTATTTAGCAAATATTTTAATCAATATGCAACACCAATTCTAAGGTTGACCAGAAAGTCATTTTACAAGTTGCAAAGAGTGGTGGAAAAGGTTAAAAAACTTTTTCTCAGAAAGGCCAAAGAATTGTGGTTAGATGTGTGCAGTGGTTAGAATGCAGTATTGCAGACTAACTCTGCCCACAACCTGAAGTTCAATTCTGACAGGGCTCAAGGTTGACTCAGTCTTCCAAACTACTGAATTGGTAAAAATGATGACCCAGATTGTTAGGGGCAATATGCTGAGATTATAAACTGTGAAGCACTATGGGTCAGTACATAAGTCTAGCTGCTATTGCAATTGCAATTTGTAATATCAGTGTTTTAGTTTGATGTGTCTAGAAGGCTTCAGACTAAGGATGGTCTAATATTTGAAAAGTGTGGGTCTTGTCATTTTCCTTTAGAAAGAAGAGAATCTAAGTATTAATCTGTCCCTGATGAGTATTGTTTCTGAATAAGTAACAACCTCTTTTTCTTCCATTATCCTATTGAAAAAAAATGAGAATGAATGTCCATTTCCAAGTAGTGCTGTTCAGAATTCACATGATCAAGCCAATTATGGGAAATTCACATGCTCAAACTAATTATGGAGAATTCACATGATCATTCCAATGAGAGAGTTTAAGATTTCCCCTGGCCATTATACCCATAGCCAATTTTTACCAACCCGTGTTTACTTCTTATTATCAGTCCATATCTACATTCTTATTAAAGTTGGGTAGCCAAGAAGATGGAGGAAACAGCAACAGAGCTAGCAGCATTCATAGCCACTAATACCAAAAAAAATATCAATCAATCAAAGAGGAGACCAACAATTGTTTTACTTATCCCTGTTAAGCCTCATCCCTTCGTTGCAAAGGAGAAAAGTCCCCACTACTGATGTATTTCAGTTTTTACATTCTGTGTGGGTCAACACTATGGATCCTAAGAAGAAGAGCAGGGCAATGGGAGGAAGGAGGAAGAGAAAATGAAGAATGGTGAGAGTATTATATCTAAATGTTCTACTATAGTAATTAAGAAAGTTAGCAGCCATCCCTCTTAGAAGAATGAAATATTTTAGGAAATATTAAAAAGGCAGAATATTATATTTCCCTGGATGTGAAAAGGAGAAACGTGTTTTTAAACACAAAGCAGCTCGGTGCTCCCAGCAGATATTTGGTGCACATTAAGACTGGACCAGCCTATCTACAAAACAAAAGACCTCAACTCCAGGGTGATGGAATTAAGACACGATCCTCCAGGACATAATAGGATTATCTATCAGCAGAGATCACCAAGCCCCATCATTACATCACCCAGCAAGGTTGAATCAAACTTGATTCAGACAAACATGATTCCCCCTGGGAATCTGATTGCAACCAATTGGATATATGCCCTTTCCACAGGAAAAGGAAGCCCAAGTTCAAAGCCCAAGACAGGGTGTATATAAGTTTCCCCACTTGGAACTGAACCCAGATGGACATTTCTTTCAACAGTAAAGAGTTACAGCTAAAGAGTTTTAGCACCACTTAGACCACTTAGAAAAAATACATAAATGTACAATGAGGGCTTCATTGCACCAAGATGCTAAACCTGACTTGCAGACAGTTCTAAATGAAAATACAGCAAGATTGCTCTTCCACAAGTTTTGTTTTAAATGGCAATGGACTTATAGCAGGAGAACCAGAGTTAGAAAGTTCCATGAGCATTCTGATTAAAGGCAGAAATATGTAATTAAAAATTAAGCATTTCTACCAAGCAAAAAAGGAGGGGGAAACCTGGAACTGCTTTGGGTGGAATTGTTTTTGAATTTCTAGAAGTGCTTAGTTCAACAATAGTAATCCCAAGCAAAGTACAAGTAATATAAATCCTAAATACTTAATTAGATGAGATGAGCTGCCCTTCAGAATATTAACATTTCTGAAAAGCTCTTTCTTTCCATGCAAAAATCTCTTAAATGTCAGCTGAATCCCTTAACTCAAAGCAATATATTCAACCTGTATTGGAAGTCTGGCATCCTACGGAACCTGTGTGTCCCTTTTATGGAGCACGTTATTTCTTGACTGCTTGGGAATTTGACAAAGCTGCTACTCAATCAGCTATTGGCCAAAATGTCATTAAGAGATTTCCCGTCACATTAAATTAATTAATATTTTCAGCTCAAGGTACCAATGAGCTCATATAAATCCAAGAAGTAATAGCTTTTAATTTTTTATGAAGCCCCTAAACACTGGATCTAAGAAAGGTTTTAAGCAAATATAACATTGAAAGTGGGCTTATATATACGTACTTTATTATTCATTTAAAGACAAATTGCTTCAAGCAAGCCCCATTTATCATTCATTTTAATAAGTGGCTATTGCCAATAGACTTGAACTATGGCATTAGTGAAATCATGTGTGCAGCTGCAATCTTGAGCATCAGATAAGAGCCTCAAACCAGATGTTGGAAGACCTTGATTTCTGGCCTGCTTGCTTCTATATAAATAACAAGAAGACATCCCTGGAGCTGCCATATAACATGGAATAACCAGAAGGCTCTATAAGCTGACCAATACAGATAGAACCATCGCAAGGCTACCACTTAGACCAGACTTTGCAGCTTGGCGGCCTGGCTGGGGGGGAGGGGAGCTGGGCCATGTGAGCTGCAGGCTCTATGTGCTCTACTTGTGTTAGCAGTGGGCTGGCACACATATGTGCACGCTGCTTGACTTGCACAAGTTGCGCTCTACATGGGGCTGCCCTTGAAGAGTGTTCGAAGACTGCAGTTGGTCCAGAATGCAGCCGCGCGAGCGATTGTGGGAGTGCCTAGGTACACCCACGTTACACCTATCCTCCACGAGCTGTACTGGCTCTCCATTGGTCTCTGGACACGCTTCAAGGTGCTAGTCGTTACTTTTAAAGCCCTATATGGTTTAGGATCTTATTGTGTATTCATAAGTTCATTAATATGTATGAGCCATGCAAATGGCCTCACTGTTTCTTGTACTTCAGCACCTTTGTGCTGGCCAGCAACAGCCTCCTCCGTCTGGATTGGATAGGACGCGAGGGAGGCTGTTGCCGGCTGGAAGTCTGGTGCTGATTGGTTGAAGCCCGAGTATATAAGGTTTGGTGGGCTAGTTTACGAACCGAATCGCTGTCATACTTAACTGAGAATAAAGCCTGTTAGTTTGTTCACCCTGTGGTCGCGTCCCTCATTCTGAACCTCTAAAGATCTGGCTACCTGAGAGTCTGCCTCCTGCCATTTACCTCCCAGAGACCAATAAGATCACACAGATTAGGCCTCGTCCGGGTTCCATCAGCCAGTCAATCTCGGTTGGCGGCCCCCCGGGGGAGAGCCTTCTCTGTAGCTGCTCTGGCCCTATGGAATGATCTCCCCGTAGAGATCCAGACCTTTACTACTCTTTCGGCCTTCCGTAAAGCGACTAAGACCTGGCTGTTCCGGCAGGCCTGGGGCTGTTGATTTTATCCAGCCCCACTCTAAGCTGTATGCATGTTGTGTAATTTTAATGTTTGTTTTCCTTTTAATTTTTATATGTCCCCCTTTTTATCTGTAAGCCACCCAGAGTCTCTAGGGAGTGGGCGGCATACAAATGCTAATAAACCTAAACCTAAAGTTGAGCTGCAAGCGTGGGTGCATGCACACTGGGCTGTCAGTCATGCAAGTCAAGCTGCACATGTGTACATGCACGCCAGCCCATTGCTCAAGTGGCCCAGTTCCAAGTAGGCTGTGGCCCAGTGGTGGGCTGCGACTGAGGGGTTGGGGACCCCGGATGTGGACCAATTGTCTTGCTTTCCTCCAGACTAAGAACTCAAATGCTAATTAGATGTTACTTTAATCATATGCTTCTCAACTATATTTTTGTCTGCCTAATGTAAGATTTTGGAAGATTTTTTTCTTTTAAATCAGAACTAAAATAGGAAAGACAAGAGATTGCCTCAAACAAGTACTCCTGGCAAAAAATATCATTTCTCCCTTAGAGTTGGTCTTAGAGAGCCCCAATTCTAACTGATCATTGTCATCAATTTAGCCAAAGGAAATGCTGTGAAGATTTAGCTCTTCCTCTAAGTGTTGGACTAAGATCAGGATGAAGCAGTGAGCATGGGTTATCATAGTATTGCATAAAGTGTCCTTATGTTGGTGGATTTGTTGTGAGTAGCCTAGGATTTTTGTAATGATAGGCAGCCATGTAAATAGTAAAAATAAATAAATCAGCCATTTTCATACATTAGCCAATTGCGAGAAGGAAGGGTTAAGTCTCTCTGCATGGCGTGGCCCCAATTAAAACATCTCTCATTCCCATTGGACAAAGATCAGTGTTGTCTGCAGAATGATGGTTGCGCAAAGTATTTCACTTCATTACCTATTTTTTCCCATTCGTGGTTTTTTTTTTTTTTTTTGGTATTGCATCTTTTGTGCTTCTGTGCGCATGTGCGAGGTGGGATAGCCGCTGGCTTCCCTTGCTCCATCCGGTAGAGCAGAAAAACACCGAAATAAACTGGCGGTTTGGGTCGGAGCCTTAAAAAAAGGGGTCCCCGCAACTGAGTGAGATCCAGGGGACCCAAATAAACGATTTCCTGGAGGGTCGACACTGCCAGACGTCCTCTGGCCCACACAGCAGCCTGGAGTGTTCTTCGCAGTGCTCGATGAGGCTGAGGGAAATGGCAGCACTGCGCTGAAGGCTCTGCTTTTGGCGTTTCAAGCTTTTGGCGTTTCAATCATCTACAACAGCTTCGGATCGGCATTTTTTGGCGCTCTATGGTCCTAGCCTTAGCCCTATTTCCCTCGTTGACTGGGAGGAGCCCTGGTGTCCATCTATCTTCCGGAGGACTACTGTTACCAAAGGAGGTGGGTGACTCGAACGGCGCTGGACAAGACAAGGCAGCTGGCCCCTGTTTCTCTTGGAATCTTTTTGGACTCTGCTGGCCGGCTTTATAGAGGGATAGTCGGTTTGATATGGGGCGCTATAAGATCTGGCAGTTGGCCTTGCGGCCATTGCCACAGCCCTTAGACTACCCCCTAGGCCCTTCCTACGGTGCGGCCCCTCCTTTCTTCCCCGGCCCTCAGTTTGCTCTCACTTATACGGGGTTCTTGCCATCTGGTTCCCTGCTCATGGCTGGTGGACATTGGGCTTGCGATCTGGTCCCGGTTGGTACGACCATTGCCGCCCATCGATGTCAAGGGATTCCAACTCAGCCCCCTTGGAACTTTTTGGACCCCTCTATCTCAATACCATCTATACCATCTATCATGCAATGAAGAGGGAAGACAAAACCTTCTTCCCCCTCTATATCTCCACGAACCACACCGGACTGGACTTTTTGCGAACCCACCTACAAACTTTATGCGAACTTTCACATTCTGTAACAGCTGCACAATTTCTTTCTTCTTGTATGGGGAGTGCATGTGGTATATATGTGTCTGATTGAATGATCCCACATTTTTTAACTTAATGAATCTTTTATTAGCTATTTTTGTCAGCCTCTGCTTTGCTGCTGCTTCGACTGCCATTGAAACGGGGAGGGAGGGCATGGTATTTGGGAGGGGACTGCTAATTGTGCTGGAGGAAGATCCTGGAGTTTCTCCTGCCCGTCTTACTGCGCATGCGGAGGAGGTTTCCCACCAAGACCAACGGCACCGACATTCCATCTTGGTGATGCCTTTCGAAGTTATCTCGCACCTGACACTTGGGAGAATTATGATTGGACTGTGCATGGGATGCCAAAGGGTGGGGAATGGGTTGTTCTATATATCATTTGCTTTCGCGCCTAAATAATCAGACTTCGCTTTGCTACGCTTCTGTTCATTTATAATTAGTAAAAGTACACTTGATTTCTATCAATGGAGTCTTGTGGATTTCTTTCGTGATTATCCAATGAAGAAGTGCTGACAATAAGCAAAGTCTCTCAGTGTCCGTGAGTTTACGAGAGGTGTATGCACAAGGTTGTAATTTACCTTGGTCGTTGGTCTGAAGCAATATGGCCCCCACCGCCATGTCGCTGGCATCAGCTTGAACCACGAATGGCTTGTCCATATCCGGGTGCTTCAGAACCAGCTCCTCGGCAAAAAGTCATTTTAACTTCTCAAAAGCAGCTTGACATTCCATGGTCCAATTTAATGGCTTGCAAGGCTTGGGTTTCGGCCCACCTTTGGACTTTAACAAATTAGTGATGGGAAGTGCAATTTTGGCAAAAGAAGGGATGAACTGACGATAGAAATTGGCAAAACCCAAAAACTTCTGCAACTGCCTGCGTGTACGGGGCGCCTCCCACTCAGTGACCGCTTTGACTTTAGTGGGGTCCATCTGCACACCCGCGTGGGAGATACGATAGCCAAGGTAGTCTATTTTCTCCTGGTGAAATTCACATTTGGACAGCTTGGCATAAAGCTCCGCGGCTCGTAGTTTCTTTAGCACAGTGCGGACCAATTTGACGTATTCATCACGTGTTTGCGTGTAAATAAGGATATCATCCAAATATACGATAACGCCCTTGTAGAGGTGGTCATTCAAAACCTCATTAATTAACTGCATGAAAACTGTAGGCGCCCCCTGCAGGCCAAAGGGCATCACACGGAACTGGAAACAACCCAGGGGGCAGTTAAAAGCAGTTTTCCACTCGTCCCCCTCCTTGATTCGGACTCTATAGTATGCCTCCCTTAAGTCCTGTTTTGTAAAAATGCGGCCCTTCCCCAGTTGGGCCAGCATGTCCTTCATCAGAGGCAAGGGGTAGAGATTTTGGGATGAGATCGAATTAAGATTTTTAAAATTAACGCAGAGATGAAGAGAGCCATCTTTCTTTTCTCTGAATAGTACAGGGGCAGCCACCTTGGGTCTGGCTGGTTCAATGAAACCGTCTGCAAGTTCTTGTCAATAAACTTCCTCATCTCCTCCATCTCCCTGGGTGACATAGAATATATTTGGGGTTTTGGAAGCGCTACTCCAGGCAAAATCTCGATGGAGCAATCAGTGGGCCTGTGGGGTGGAAGCTTATCGGAAGATTTTTCACTAAAAACTCATCTCAGGTCCCAATATTCCTTTGGAATCTTCTCTTCCCCCTCAATTCTTTCCTGGCCCCCAGCGGCAAAAGTGGGGCTGGAGCCAGCAGGCTCTGAGGCATCGTCTTCCCCATCTGGGGCTGTGCTGGTTCGAATGCGCAGCCACCCCTCCCTCCAGTTAATGCAAGGGTTCCATTTACGAAGCCAGGGGAGTCCCAAAATAAGGGGTCTGTCCATCCCAGGTGCCACAATAAAAGAGATTAACTCTGAATGGGTTCCCATCTTCATTTCTATAGGTTCAGTGTAAAAATGGGCTGGGCTGGGCCCCCACCTGCAATGGACCCATCAATTTGGCAAAAAAACAATAGGGGTTTTCAAAGTCCTCAACTTCAAGCCCAATTTTTCAACCATTGCTGGACTAATCATACATCTGGAGCAGCCAGAGTCAAGGAGAGCGGAAAGCTGTTCCACCAGTTCTACTCTGCTTATCCTGACAAGCCCTAGTTGTCCCTACTTCCTGATTTTTTCTCTCTCCCCCCCCCCCGTTTTCTTTTTCCGTTTTTTGTTGTTCGTCTGTTTGTTTGTGTTTTGTCATTTTCCAGATCTGACCGCCTTTTTCCGGAGGAGGGCCAGATGTCAGCCTCTGCTTTGCTGCTGCTTTGGCATTGAAACGGGGAGGGAGGGCATGGTATTTGGGAGGGGACTGCTAATTGTGCTGGAGGAAGATCCTGGAGTTTCTCCTGCCCGTCTTACTGCGCATGCGGAGGAGGTTTCCCGTCAAGGCCAACGGCACCGACATTCCATCTTGGTGATGCCTTTCGAAGTTATCTCGCACCTGACACTTGGGAGAATTATGATTGGACTGTGCATGGGATGCCAAGGGGTGGGAATGGGTTGTTCTATATATCATTTGCTTTCGTGCCTAAATAATCAGACTTCACTTTGCTATGCTTCTGTTCATTTATAATTAGTAAAAGTACACTTGATTTCTATCAATGGAGTCTTGTGGATTTCTTTCCTGATTATCCAATGAAGAAGTGCTGACAATTTTATTGTATTATTGTATTTTAATATTCGTGGGGTATGCATGTGCAGAATGCTTGGCTGGTATGGATGGGGGGATTGAGAGCGTGGCCCGGTGCCCCCTCCACTGAGTGCAGAAGCAGAAGTGGATGGGGGCCTGGACCCACCTCTCGTCCCAGAATGTATGGTACGAACAGCCTGCCGAGGAGAACGGGGGCCGCAGGATGGGAAGAGGGGTCTATGGGTGCAAGGATGGGCTGGTGCATCCCAGTCATGTTTGGGACAGGCAGGTATGACGGGAGTTACAGGGCTGGCCATTATTGGGGAAGAAGGGTTCGCTGTGTCACAGAGATCCCTCCTTCCGGCCCTGATAGCTCAACTCCAGGACTAGGTGGGGAGAAATGTCAGGGCCCTGGTCTCAGGCTGCTGTTGCTAAATGCCAGGTCTGTGGTTCATAAAGCTCCCCTTGTCCGGGGCTTAATATTAGATGAGGGGGCAGACCTGGCATGTATTACTGAAACCTGGCTGGGCCATGAGGGAGGAGTCCCCCTCTCAGAAATGTGCCCAGAAGGGTTTCAGGTGCTCCTCTAGCTGCAACACCAGGAAGGGGTGGGGGAGTGGCAGTCATCATCCGAGAGTCATTAGTTCCTCATAGGATTCCTGCTCCAGAGACTGTCGGGTGTGAGTCCCTTCTGGTGAAGTTGGACCTAGGGGGTCAAGTGGGCTTGTTTCTAATGTACTTACCTCCCAACTGCATAACAACAGCCCTGCCTGTGCTCCTTGAGTCAGTAGCCGGACTGGCGGTTGAGTTTCCCAGGCTGATAGTGCTGGGGGATTTCAACCTGCCGTCACTCAGCGAATGCTCGGATGAAGCACGGGAGTTCATGGCTTCCAGGTAATTCAGGGTCCGACTCATACAGCGGGTCACACGCTCGACCTCGTGTTTCTCTCGGAGCAGTGGAGACGTGATCTAGAGTTGAAGGGCATCGAGATCTCACCCTTGTCATGGTCAGATCACTTCCTACTGAGTGACTTCTATACTGAGGCTCGACTTTCGGAAACCACTCCCCCACTGTAGGGAGGGGGAACCAATTAGGTGGTTCCGCCCCAGGTGCCTGATGGACCCTCTGGGATTTCAGATGGCGCTTGGTGTGATACCTGACTCCCTTGCCCACAGTCCGGCGGAGTCCTTGGTCGCTGCCTGGAATACAGCGGTGGCTGAGGCTCTGAACCGGATGGTGCCTTTACGGCCTCTCCGTGGCAGTGGATCCAGGAGGGCTCCTTGGTTTACCGAGGAATTCCGGGAAATGAAGCACCAAAAGAGACGCCTAGAGCGACGTTGGAGGGCTAGTAACTCCGAATCTGACCGAACACAATTAAGAGCCTTTATCAGGACTTATCTAGTGGCAATATGGGCGGCAAAATGTGCTCATTTTTCCACCCTTATTGCATCCGCAGAATCTTGCCCAGCTGCCCTGTTTAGGATAACCCACTCCTTCCTGAAAGGGAGGGATGCGGGCGAGCCCTTGCAGGGTAGAGCTGAGGAATTTGTTCAGTTTCTGTCGGAAAAAGTCGCTCGGATTCGGACAGACCTGGACTCCACTTGGACAGTACCAGCCGAGATGCCGGGGGAGGTCCTTGATCAGATTTCTTGCAGCGAGTTCCAACTTGTCGCTCCTGAGGAAGTGGATAAGGCCATGGGAGCGGTGAGTGCCTCCACCTGTTTACTGGACCCGTGTCCCTCCTGGCTGGTCTCGACCAACAGGGAGGTGACACGAGGCTGGCTCCAGAGGATTTTTAACACCTCTCTTCGGGAGGGATCCTTCCCGCACTCTCAAAAGGATGCGGTGGTGAGACCCCTCCTTAAGAAACCGTCCCTGGATCCAGCCATTCTTAATAACCATCGTCCTTTCGTAGGGAAGGTTGTTGAGAAGGTGGTGGCCTTTCAACTCCGATGGACCTTGGATGAAGCAGATTATCTGGATCCCTTTCAGTCAGGTTTCAGGCCTGGTTACTGCACTGAAACTGCTTTGGTCGTGCTGACCGATGATCTCTGGCGGGCCAAGGATAGAGGACATTCCTCTATCCTAGTGCTTCTTGACCTCTCAGTGGCTTTTGATACCATTGACCATGGTATCCTTCTGCGGCGGTTACGGAAGGTGGGAGTGGGAGGTACTGTCTTACGGTGGTTCTCCTTCTACCTCTTGGACAGGTTGCAGTCGGTGTTGGTTGGAGGACAAAGATCGACCCCTAGGCCCCTCAAATATGGGGTGCCGCAGGGTTCAGTCCTGTCCCCCCTCCTATTTAATATCTACATGAAGCCTCTGGGTGAGATCATATGCCGGCACGGGATCAAATATCATCAATATGCGGACAATACACAATTGTATCTGTCCACCCCGTGCCAACTCAGCGAAGCAGTGGAAGTGATGGGCCAGTGCCTGGAGGCTGTCAGGGTCTGGATCGGAGCGAACAAGCTTGCACTCAATCCAGACAAGACCGAGTGGCTATTGATGTTGCCTCCCAAGGATAGTCCAGACATTCCATCTCTTAGCCTGGGGGGGGGGTGAAATTATACACCCCTCAGAGAGGGCCTGCAACCTGGGTGTCCTCCTGGACCTGCAGCTGACATTAGAACACCATCTGTCGGCTGTGACCAGGGGGGCTTTTGCCCAGGTTCGCTTGGTGCACTAGCTACAGCCCTACCTGGACCAGGAGGCACTTTGAATGGTCACTCATGCCCTTGCAAAGCTTTCCTGATCTGCTCCTGAGTTGCCATAGGCAGGAGGATAGGGAATAGCACCTCGCAGCTGCATCAAGGAATTCATACCGCAGTCAAAACAAAACACAGCTGGCTGAAGTCAAGGCCATCTCTACGGAGACCCACAATGGCTGGAGGGAGTGACTTCTATGACCCGCAAAATTGCTTCGTTGGGGAATGTGATTGATGACACACCTTGGGGAGGGGGTAAACAGAGTCAGAGGCAAGGTGCGAACCGAGTGAAGTTAGAGCTGACTTCACTTGGTCCATGCCAACATGACGCTCCTAATAAACAACTGGATTTTTCTTGAAATGTTGTTTGAGGCTCCTGCTTTAATTAGGGCATTGGTCGGAACCCTGACAATAGCATTATAATCAGTTATGTGGAGATCTCAGTTGCAAGAACTGCACAGACATGCTGCTTGATTGTAGTCAAAATGCTAACAATCTGAAGGCTATGGGAAAAAATTACATTTGCAAAGTATGAATATCACTGTGAGGCTAAGAAAAATTTAGTCATGGATAAATGTGGAAGAAAAACTCACATCAGCAGCAGCCTACCTTGTGGAAATACCAAAGGATGAGTATTTAACTACCTGGTCTATGATTTGTACCATACTTAAATTATAACCCTATGATAATGAGATATGATAATAAACTTAACCTATTTTATATTCTAACTTATGCCCTTTGTGTTTATGGTGGATACAAAGTAAGAAAATGCTAAGTGTGCTAACATAAGCTCCTTGGAGTTAGAAAATAAAAGTAACACGTATACATCTCCCCATCTAATAAAAAAGGATCAGATATTGACAAAGCAGTGGCCAAAACCATGTCATGAATAAATGCAACAAGGAAAAAATGTAATAGGTATTAATTTATTCTTCTTTTGATCCTGAATGTCAAACTCATGTCCATTAATTATGTACAAAATAGAATCCTGATTTTTACAAGAAATAAGAAACACTAAAACAAGAACACGAGTAACTAGTTTCTGTAACAAACCTGGATGTCTAATTTACTCACACATTGACAACAATAGGAACACCACAGGTAGCACCCATCAACTTCACACACAAGATTACAGGCATACATAGTTTTTTTTTTCTCTAGGGCAATAAATGAATTTCTCTAGTCATACTCTGTCATTAATGCCTCTCTGGATTATATTATAGAACGAACAGGGCAGACTATCTACAAAACAATTAATGAAGCACAATGAAACCAAGACTTCAAACAAGGAGTTTTTTAATCTCCCAGAACACTTTATTACAGATTTCAGAATTGCCATTTTAAAACGAAAAACTACCCAGCATCATAGAATGACAAACTTTTTAAATTGTATACTTTCAAATGTTTCAGAAACTATCTTACAAGGTTTTAAGAAATACAATAAGGTAGTCAATGAGGCACTTGTAACCTGTCTCACATGTAACTTGCATCTGCATGACTTCTCTTTCTTCATGTCATATCACTCACACAACTATTTGTTGCTGATCCACCTGCTCAATGGTTTCCTCCACCATTTACTGTTGTTCTCCCTTTTATGCCCTCCATCAACTTCTCTGTTGCCCTCCATTCTCTGATCTGCTCCATCATCTCCTGTTCTAGCATCTGTTCCTCCATCTGCTCTATACCAAACATAACAGCTGCTCTACCATCTTTTTCATTATTGCTCCATGAATGAATAAATCATATCCTGCAGCCAGTTTCTTCACTCCCTCCGTACCTTCCCTTTCATCCATCACCCTCATATCTCCTCACTTGTCTGCAGTGGTGGATAGCAGGTGGTTTGCCCCTGTATGGGCGTGCCGGTGCCTGCCAGTAGCATCAGGTACCTTTCCAGTATGGTGCACCGTACCGGTTACAATGGGATCCTGAACCCACCACTGCTTGTCTGACTCATATTTTGCTCTCTTGCATGCAGTCTTGTTTGTCTTTCACTTTCACCCAATGTGGCACTTCTGTGCTCTCTTCTAGTCTCTTGCTTGTGTAGAGGAACCTAAACCCTGTTCTCTAAATCAGAGGTAGGAAACTATGACCCTTTTATGACTTGTGCACTTCAATTCCCAAAATTCCTGAGCCAGTTTGGCCTATGGCCCTGCTCTAAACCCAGTAGCCATCCATGTTTATCTTATGTTAAGTGTATTTTCAAATGAAGTAACAATTCAAAAATATGGGATCCATAATCCAGTAATGTCACTGGTGGGATTCAGCCAGTTAGCACCAGTTCAGGAGAATCGGTTGTTAACTTTCTTAGCAGTTTGGTGAATTGTTTGTTGGAAGACATCATTAGGGCAGAGAACCGGTTGTTAAATTATACAATACAATACAATAGCAGAGTTGGATGGGACCTTGGAGGTCTTCTAGTCCAACCCCCTGCCTAGGCAGGAAACCCTATACCGTTTCAGACAGATGGCTATCCAACATCTTCTTAAAGACTTCCAGTGTTGGGGCATTCACAACTTCTGGAGGGAAATTGTTCCACTGATTAATTGTTCTAACTGTCAGGAAATTTATCCTCAGTTCTAAGTTGCTTCTCTCTTTGATTAGTTTCCACCCATTGCTTCTTGTTCTACCCTCAGGTGCCTTGGAAAATAGTTTGACTCCCTCTTCTTTGTGGCAACCCCTGAGATATTGGAACACTGCTATCATGTCTCCCCTAGTCCTTCTTTCTATTAAACTAGACATACCCAAATTATTTGAATCCTACCACTAATAAAGTGTTTCAGAAAGCTCAAATTTAATTGTCCTTGTGTTTTCCAATCAACAGAAAGGGAAATACATTTTCCTTTTTCTGGCCTTTCTCCCAAGTCTCTGATGGATATGAAATAAAGGAAACACTAGAAGCAAATAGCTTTATTTATGTATAGGATAGACCTGGGAATGTGAGTGAATGAAGTATGTTACAAGCTAATTGTTATCTATTTCATGCTCTTCTCAAAGATTCCCTTTAGGATTTATTCTTTTCAGACTATGGGTTAAGAGAATTAAGCTAAATGTTTTATAAGAAAATTGAAACACTTTTAAGAATCTTAAGTATTCTAAAACAATGCCTCAATTTTATTAGTACATAAGTACAGACAACCTTTAACGACAGTAACAGCTAATAACGTGGGAGGTTAAAAAAAGTTCATAGAGAATATGAGCATGTCAACATTCAGTCTTTATCACCACCTCTTGCAAGGTAAAGGTTTCCCTGTCAATTGTGTCCAGTTTTAGAGCACAATGCTCATTTCTGTTTCTTGGCTGAGGGAACCAGCATTGTCCAAAGACAATTTCTGTGGTCATGTGACCAGGATGGCTGTACACCAAAGGCGCACAGAATGTGGTTATCTTTCCTTTGAAGTGGTACCTGTTAATCTACTTGCATTTGCATGCTTTCGAACTGCTAGGTAGGCAGGAGTTGGGGCAAATAATGGGAGCTCACCCCATTGCGCAAAGCTCAGATCAGCTCTCCAGCTGACAAACTCAGCTGAGCCATTTTCTCCCCCTTTGCAATGTACCATGTTGCTAATATTAAGTTGTGCTTACAATTTTTTCCCAACAAAAGGGCTACATTGGGCAGAGAGATTGGACAATTTGATGGCCTGACTTTGCAGAAGTGAAAGTAGTTGCTGTTTGTAGAAAAAAATTGCATACTATACAGAGGATATATTTCTAAAATGTTGTTCTTGTATAGTTACAGAAGCAACTTAGCTGTTTTCTAAATCAGGTACACACAAGTTCCAACTCTTGAGAGGTTGCACTTGTTTTTAAAAGTCTGTGAAAGAATGGTCTGTAATTAGTGATGTCATAAGAATGGAAAGGGACAATATTTCCTATTCAGGCAATGTTACAGGTTTAAACTTTGGAAAATATGAAAAATCAGCCTAATGGAGAAACGACAGGTCTTTGTCCCTTACAACCTCCAACTGGAGTTTCCACAAGGAGAAGGTAAAAAGTCAAGGTGGTAGTTGTGGACATCACCATGACTTTATATGGCTCCTCCCAGACACACTTTCCCAAACACCCCCAAAGACAACATGCACTTCAAAATATTCACTACATCCATGGGGCAGAGGAGGATGCAGAATTGGTCTTGAAGTGTGGAAATGATGCATAATGGATTAACGTTCTACAAATTGTCTACCATTCTTTTCTTTTGGCAATTATTTTTCAGCCAGTCCATACCGTGATGCAGAATACCAATGGTATTGTGAGAGATGTAAAACAGTTGTCCAACTGCCTAGATAGATGTTCCACCTAACACTGAGAATATAAGAGAATGCCTGACTCTCTATACCACATTTCATTCCCATTTCACAAACAGAGAAGACAATTTAAAGAAATCATGTTTGATTGGCTCTGTTAAAACCCACCTTTGATTAAAGACTTTGGCACTCAGGCTACAAGGCTCTACATAGCAGAGCAAAAGTCACAGCAACTGGTAATATTTCCTCTCAACAGCCTGTAAAGCTGATGGAAAGAAGCAAACCTAGAGGGAAAAAAACCCCACTTTAATATAAGGATAAAATATGGGGTGAAGGAAAGTCTCAGGGGGAAAAAAACACAATATGTGCTGGAAACATCTTCTGGTAATGTTCTTTGATTTGAATAATCTGGAAAAGAACTGCTGGGAAAATCCCTCTCTAAGATAATATAAAACTTCTAGGCCAGGATTTTAGTCCAGATTAGCTTGATTTCAAGGGTGGTAGGTAGTCTGGTTTATAGATTTTGATATTTGGAATGTATCTATTAATTATCTGGCAAGGAATTTGTCTCTGATTTCTCTCTCCTTTTTCTAGAAATATTAGAAAGGGAATCATTTTGACTTCTTTCACAGAATTTTGATTTAACTGTTTTGCGGACTAGCACATATTTGAGTAGTCAGTCAGTGTAACAACAAAAGAGCTAACTTGTATTTTTTTTCTTTGCTTGAAGTTCTGAGAAAAAGAAATGAATTTATTAAGCAGTGTTCGCTATTAGATGTGCACTGTGTTTTTGTGATACAGAATGAAGCAATATTATGTTTCTATTACGGTAAGAAACACAGCAGTTAACAGAACACTGGCTAAATTGAAAAGATGGAATACTATAGCAGTGACATTCCATTCTTTTATGTAAGGGAATGAATGCTTTCTTAAGAATTGGCCAATTTTCCTTTTCATTGTTTTTATAAAGGGGAATATATATGTGTGTGTGTGTGTTCATTTCATCCTACCCTAAGGCTTGGAAGAATAACTATCTTTCAGATGACAGAAAGGCAATATCAAACAGAACTTTATTTCTGTTAAGTAGACTATATAGACTTTCAAAGCTTTTGATTGTGTTGATCAGTCAAGAGTTTGAAATTCTGTCAAAACAACAGGCGTAGTTTGTTCATCAGATTCTTCTGATTAAAAAAAAGCCACTACAATAACCAGGAAGTCACAGTGGAAATGGAATTTGGTGACACCAGATTGCTTATCATCCAAAAAAGTGTCATAGACTGCATTATGTCACTACACCTATTCGTTACTTACATTCAATGCATGCAGTGAAGATCTGGAAAAACTGAAGGCCAGTGACAAAAATCAAGGGAAGGAATGTCAACACCCTGAGATATGCAGACAAGGCTACTTTGGTTGCCGAAACTGAAATTGATGAGGACTTAAGAATGCCCATTCTAAAAGTAAAACAGGAAAATAAACATGCTGGACTTTCTTTGAACATCAAGAAAACACAAATCAAGTCTATCCAAAAACAATATGAATTAAAGATTAAACAGTGAGACAACACTGTTGGATAATGATAATGATTGGTGATGATTGATGATTGATGATGATTGGTTGATGAAGTCATGATTTATTATTGTGAGATCCATGCACTCAACTGATACAGGTAGTCCTTGACTTAGAGCAGTTCATTTAGTGACTGTTCAAAGTTACAGCGGCACCGAGAAATGTGACTTATGAGTGTTTATGACCTTTGTAGCATCCCCATGTTCATGCAATTAAAAGTTGAATTCTTGGCAACTGGTTTCTGTTTATGACCTTTGCTGTGTCGGGGTCATGTGAGACCCTTTTGCAACCTTCTAACCAGCAAAATCAATGGGGAACAAGCAAAGTTCTCGCCTTACAAAAGTTCATTTAGTGACCACTCAAAGTTACAATGGCGCCGAGAAATGTGACTCATGACTGTTTTTCATAGTTATGACCTCTGTAGCATTCCCCATGATCATGTGATCAAAATTTCTATTTATGACCTTCACATGGTCATGTGAGCCCCTTTTGAGATCCTCTGATCAGCAAAGTCAGTGGGGAAGCTAGATTCACTTAATAACCAGGTTACCTACTTACCAACTGCAATGATTCACTTAACAACCATAGCAAGAAATGTCTTAAAATGGGTTAACAACTGTCTCACATCGCAACAGAAATTTTGGGCTCCATTGTGGTCATAAGTGAAGGACTACCTATTGATGATATTGCACCCCAAATTCAAGAGCAAGTCAAAATGCAGTACACAATGCACAAACATGATTGGCTTAGTGTAGAAAATGATTCCCTTGTGCTCTGTTTTCTTCTCCAATTTGTATAAATCTTTCTCTTACAGCAGGTACTAAAATCATCTCAAGGAAAAGCTTTATGAAAGGGCCAGAAAAGTTAATGCTGTACATTAGAACAGATTTGGAGGCATTTATCAGAATTAAATGTCAAAAAACTACAACTGCTCCAAGAGTGCCCCAGGGAATCCCTGCTGGGGCGCTATACCAGTAATGAGGTCCAAGGAAGTCCTAGTTGTTAGGCAATAGCTGTTCCAGCTCTGGCAGCTTCTATGATTGTCTTGGTGGGAATGTCTGGATTAGTCTAAGAATATTTCATTTTCTAGGAAAGTTCACCATCTCTGTCCTATAAGACGCTCACGAGCATAGTATGAATGCAATAGCAGTTGCCACTTTTATTCTCTGGCAAATCATATTATTTATGGGAAACCTATAGAAATAGCGGGTTTTTTCCCCTTATTCAAAGAAAGGGGGAAAGAAGCTATTTTCTAGCAATAGCACATTTGGTGCTCTCCAGATATATTGAAGTTAAAAACCCAGAACTTTTAGCTGAATCTGTTTGAGGCACAGTTTCCTGTTCTGACCCCCTCCTCCATCCAGTAATGAATGCCAAGACAAGCTTATCTGGAATTCCACAGCACTTTATTAGCAGGAGACATAAAACTCAGTGGCTGAAAGCCCAAGCAGACAAACAGATAAGAACCTTGGCAGCAACTCAGACTTCGACAGATACAGATAACAGCTTCTCCAGCATTAAGACTTAAGTTGAATCCTGCAAACCAGACTCCTCCCAGAGTCTCTCTTTAAATACTGTCTTGAGAGAGCCTGATTACAATCGCCTGGGTCCAATTATCTTTTGTATCTGCATAGCTGTTCTCGACGTCGATCTGCCCGACGTTGTCGGGCATCCAGGACCACCTCCCTTGTCTCCTCATCACTGCTCCAAAGCCTGACATCCAGAGCACACTCCCTTTGGTTTTCACCGCTGCTCCATGCCTCAGGCGCCTCCTGGTAGCCAACCAGCCTCTCTGTGCCCTGCTCGGAGTCGGAACCCTGTCCAGGGTCCTCCACCTCTTCCAGAGCCGACTCATAAGGCCCCTTGCTGGCGGAGTCTGTTTGCAGCTCCAACGGCTCCTGCTGGGCCACAACAGTTTCCCAATGCAGTTGAATGCGTAATTTTAAGAATAGAAAAAATAGCTGGTGATTGATCAGTTACTGTTATTCATATGCAGACTCTTCTGGATGCAGTTGAAGACAAAAGCATTTCCCCTTCAGCTCATTTTAACTTTAAGTCAAGAGTTTTTGTCATTATAAGTATTATATTACCTTGCAAGAATTGTTCCCAAAAATGTTTATTTGGAGGGTTGGGGTAGGGGAAATATGTTCATGTTTTATAGTTGTAATAAACTGATTTTTTGAATGCACAGTAATTTTCTATAGTTTACAAAAAATGCAAGGTAATTCCTTTTATCTGCTTAGGGAAATATATCCTGCAGAGCATCACAAATACATATAATTGTCTGAAATATTTACTCAGTGCCTTCCTTTGGGGAAAAATAGCGACCTAAGATTAGGGCTCAACATATGCTACAATTCAGTGAAAGAGCAGAAAATGTTTCGTGTAAAAGTAGGTACAGAATTCTTGTTCCTGATTTTAATTTTTTTAAAAAAAAATATTTACTGCATTATGAAAACAGACAGTGATATCACAGTTAGAACTATCAACAGTGGGAATTCAGATTCTTACTTTGGCTATTTGCAAAACCACATTAAATTATGCAAATAATAAAAACAATTATGCACAAATTATGTATATTAATATAATAATATTCATTCAGACAGGGTTCCTTTGATAGCTTTGATTTTGTGAACAGCTTTGTATTATTATTACTTTTGCATTTGATATTTTTCAAGGCTATATTGTCATCTTCTAAATTAATAAATGGACAGCTAGATTTAGATTTCTCAACATGTGGCATTAAAGACCACTTTTGCCACTTAAAATCTTTAACTTAATGCTATAATTTACTACTTGATTTCAAAGAGTTAAATGTAGATGAAGTCCTTGTGAAATATGGAAAGAAACTAGACATGATATCTCGTTTCAGTCATTTGCCCTTGACTAATTTTTCTGATGGCCAAAGCTCCACAGCAAGACTTTATGAATTCTACTATGAATTAATCTGATCTGTACCTTCCAAATAAGGTGTCAGGTGTGTGTAAAATGAATAAAAAAATAGGAATATTTAAAATAACAATGGAAGAGGAATGTAGTGGCTCAGGTGATTAGGATGCTAGATTGGAGATTAGTAATCCCATGTTCAAGTGCTGTTGCCTGGCAGAATGAGTTCCCGTCATTCGCTCCAACTCCTAGAGACATGAAAGGAGTCCTCACCAATACCCCCCCCCTACCCTGGGCAACCATGATGTCACTGGCTAAACCTTTCAGCCTGGAAGTGCCTTTAAATGTGCCTCCAACACAGGATGGGAAGGGAGAACAATGGACGAAATCTAATAAGAGAAAGTTAGATTAAAAGAAAACAGAGTGACCATTAAAATCCTTTATACATGGGATTATAGGATAGCCAAAACATGAGGTGAGCAAATGTATTCATGAATTTGCCACTAGAGAATGAGATTAGATAGGCAGTAAAATAGCTGCAGAGTAGGAAGGAATCAGGCTGGCATGAAATACAAAAGATTCAAGTGCAAAGGCAGTTCGGTGTTAATAGCTATATGACAGCAAATAGCAAACCAAACTGTATGGCTTGCAGATTGAAATAGGTATCATAGCATTATTTTCCAAAGAAGGGAGATGCAAGGGCAAACTGAACCATTACACTAAATCCTTATGCAAGCAAGGTTTTGCTTAAGATCTTACAAAGACGACTTCGGGGAGATGACAGGTAAACAGATAGGTATCAGAAAAGGCTAAGAGACATAGATAAACTTACATTTTGCAGACATGATGGATAGAAGATAACAATACAGTGGTTTATTTATTATTGCTTTATTGAATATTACAAAGCCTTTTATTTTGCTGTTCAATTAGCATGTCTGGACTACATTAGGGATAGGCAATGATTCAGAATTATAAATAAACAATTCTCAGAATTGAACTTAAAGAAACAGAATGGTTCACAGGGACAATAATCCTTCACTTTTGGAGGGAAAAGTATATTATAAGAATGGCAAGAGTGGAATTAAAAGTGGATGTCAAAACACACAATTGGAAATTAACCAAAGATGCCACTTGTCAACAGAAAGTTTAAAAAAAAACTGAGAAGAGCTTACTATGAAATGGAAAATAGAGAAGTGGTTAGTCTGAATTAATGTCAGCCTGCATGTTTACTGAATTTAAAATTGATTAAGCAGAAATGAATGTGGCTTCTTCAGCTCAAGAATAAAGATGCACATAAGAGAAAGGAGATCCTAGAGAGCAAGACAATGACAACCTTAGACAAGATAAAGCAGAATAAGGACACTTCAGTGATTAATAATATTCAGAACAGTTAAAGCAAGTAATAATGTAGAGGAATATACTGAAAAATAAAGAAAATAAAATGGTTTCAAATTATGCATTTGGAGACAATTTTACATGCACACACATATAAAAACATGTTTAAACTAGCGTCTTTGGAAAGAAAGTACATTTCTTTTAAGGTTATTTTCTATGCAGATCAATGCTTAAGCCTAAGAGATCTGTAACTGAATATTTATGGGAAAATGTCTAACTTCTATTCTCGCAGGATTTTCAGCTTTTATGAAAAAGCAAGCTTTTACAATCTAGCATACAAATAGATATCCTGATCTCAGTGAGAATTTCTATGCAAAAAAGCACTTGACAGAAATGCAGCCATAGGAATCAATCCACACTGCAACATTCATATTGAGGTGTACAATACACTTTAAAGGCCATGTTCATTACAAAGCCTTAACTTGCTTTTAACATAATTAAAATTGGACAATCGTACAGATAGCTCCGGGGAGTCTATTAGCCCTGTGCAGTTCAGACCCAGTTTGACTTCGGAAATGCTGACATTTAAGATTCAAAGGCACGGTTTTCTTCAAATCTGGGACTCCAGATCTGAGGGCAAAGTCATTCAGTTCAATTCATTCTGAGATTTGTCCATAGACTAGAAGAGAGAAATACCAAAATGCTAGCAGATGGTTATTATTATTATGGTTCATCACGTAGTCAGCCAACTGTTTAGACTGAATTTGGCATTTTTGTCCACCTATCAAATCCTTCCCAAGGACTTGGGACAGGCATTTGTTGACTGATGTGTCAAAGGTGCCATCGCAAGATGTAAGCAGTTCTAAGCAAAGCTGCCTTTTGATTTTGTCAGTGTCAATGGAGTCCAGGTGATGTTCCAGTTCTTTTGGGACAGCACCCAAGGATCCTATTACTATTGGTACTACCTTTGCTTTTTTTGGCCACAGTAATTCTACCTCTATTTGCAGATCTTTGTATTTTGTGATTTTTCTATTCTATTCTGCTGTCTCTAGATACTGTCTATTCTCTGTCCAGATGTTTTGTTTTGTTTTTCTTATTGACAGTTGTTAAATTTGAGGTATTATGTGGCAGGTGCTGTCTGTTTGAACTCTAAAGTTTCTGAGTACTTTAGATCTTCTTTTTCTATTATTTTATCTATTTTACAACTCCACCATTTCTTGATAGCAGGAAAATGAGCATTTTTTGCAGATATTCCATTGCACCATTTTGGCTATCTTGTCATGTCGTTGTTTGTAGTCTCTCCATGTGATCCTCTTGCAGCATCTAGCAATGTGGTCTGCTATTTCTTCAGCTTCTTTGCAGAGATAGCACTTGCTGTCTGTTACTGACTTCTCAATTCTGGACTTGTAGGCATGTGTTCTTAAGCCTTGGTCTTATGCAGCCAGAGTTAGCTCCTCTACCTCTTCAATTTTCTTACTGTTTGCCATTGCCAGGTCTTGTTATTACATGATTTATTTTTTGAATGTACTGACTAAGTAATCATTTGTCTTGGCATGTCTCCTTTCTATTCTTTATTTAGTTTTTCTTGTATGGAAGTTTGATCTCTCCAGTATTCAGTAAATTTCCTCATCCTCATCATCGTTGTCATTGTCGTCATCATCATCTCTGGGGAGAAAACTTTGAGAATGACACATTCATCATTGATTTTGGCTGGGTACCAAGTTAGGCAGATATATTCTTTTAGGCAGTATTCAGAAGAATGAACATTGACTTGTCGTTAGAAAGAAAAGATGGCCAGGATTTCATCTTTTCAGATTATGGCTTACTGAGAATGTTCTGTTCATTAATTAAAAGAGGCAGCAGAGGGAGGCTGAAAGAGTAAAATGCAATGCTATGGAAAATCCTGAGACAAACTGGGCTGATTGAAAGAGTTGCAAATCAAAACTTTGAAAAACCAAATTATTTCCGTAGTGCAACCTAGCCCTATAGATATGTGATGACACACAGAGTATTAAAACTAGTATCATTTTTAACGTTATGATAAAAAATATTCAGTAGTATGAAAGGTATTTTTCTATGTCATTATATATTTAATTCTTGGAGATGTTTAAAAGGAGTGGTGTGTAAATCAGAGGTAGTATTCAGCAGGTTCTGACCAGTTGTGGAGAACCGGTAGTGGAAAATTTGAGTAGTTCAAAGAACTACTGACTGGCCCCGCCCCCATCTATTCTCTGCTTCCCAAGTCCCAGTGATCAGGAGGAAATGGGGATTTTGCAGTATCCTTCCCCTGCCACGCCCACCAAACCACACCCACCAAGCCATGCCCACCAAGCCACACCCACCAAGCCATGCCCACAGACCTGGTAGTAAAAAAAATGGCGCAGTGGTTAAATGCAGCACTGCAGGCTACTGCTAGATCAGCAGTTCAGCGGTTCAAATCTCACCGGCTCAGGGTTGACTCAGCCTTCCATCCTTCCGAGGTGGGTAAAATGAGGACCCAGATTGTTGGGGGCAATATGCTGACTCTCTGTAAACCGCTTAGAGAGGGCTGAAAGCCCTATGAAGCGGTATATAAGTCTACTGCTATTGCTATTGCTAAATCCCACCACAGTATGTAAAACAAATTTTCAATGTTGGTTTGTGAAATGACATACTTAAATGATCACATTATTTGCAAAGCTGTACCTGCTAGAGCTGATTTTAAAAGGCATTAAGATGGTAATACAAAGAGAAGTATAGGGTCTTACAGCATCTTGAAAAGCAACACATTTATTATATCATGTCTTAATGCATTAGATTCTATTATATATTATACATGTAATGTGAGTTGAATTTGTCAGAGTAAACTTATGGTATTCTCTCCAAATGTGTCTTCCTGATATGTTGAGATTGCTACTCCCAGAATTGAGTTATTATGGAAATATTCAGATTTTGTAGAATATTGTGGAATATTTGGGAAAACAAAGGCTTTCTAAATTCCTTTGATAGTTCAAACATTTTTAGATGCTTAACATAAAAAATATGGCTTATGTTTAATGGCCATCATATTTGATCACTAAGTTATTTTTGACTGGCATATGCTATAGTAGAATGTCATGTTTGGTGATTGTCAAAACAACATATTTTCATTCTTTCACTTCTTCCCCAGGACAAATAATTCAGAATTCTTCAGAGTATAGTGTTAATTTCATCTGTTTCATTTGATTTCCATTATCTTGCAGCTGCTTCCAATTAAAGCAGTTTAACTTCATTTTGCCTAATGATCTTGTTCTGTCAAGTCTCATGGGGTCCCTACAGTATCTTCTTAAATAATGTATTCTCAGATACTACTCTGGCCACAAAATACAAATATGATGAATAATTTTGAGACTAATAGGAATAACGCAAATTAATCTATTAAATGGGATTTTAACATCTGAAGCATTTGGGATTCATTTCATAGGAAGCTGAATTAGCTTGACAATTGATCTGAAACCATTCATCTTGACTTCCAGATTTAACTGTGGCTACAATTAATTTTCCCACTGCAACTGATTTTCAAATTGGTATTTATTTATTTATTTTTGCCATCTCTCAATTACACTCTAAAGCAGTTCCCAAAGTGGGCAGTACCGCCCTCTAGGGATGGTGGGATGACTTAGGGGGGCGCTAAGAGGCAAGGGGGGGCAGCAGGGGGACACTAAGAGGCAAGGGGTGGTGGCAGCAGGGGGTCCTAAGAGGCAAGGAAGGTGGCAGAGGAGTGCTGGAGGTAGCCTCCTTGCAGGGTGCAATTCTGCCTAGGGCTCTGTTGACCGCCAGTCAGCTGACCACTTCCGGCAGTGGTGAAATTCAGCTGGTTCTCACCAGTTCTCTTGAATGGTAGGACAAATTATGGGCAGTTTGGAGAACTGGTAAAATGACCACTGACTGGCTCCGCCCTCACCTCCCACCCCTCCCATTCACTCCTTTTTGCCTGCCTGGAGGCACAGGTGCTGTTGCTGCTGCTCCCTGGTTCCCTCACTTATCTCAACCACACAGCCCAGCAGATCTCTGCCCGGTGAGTCCTCCTTTGCTTCTATTCTATCTACCTCCCCCACGCCCCAACCAAGGTATCTATTCTTTTCTCAAGCTATTTCCCTCCATCTGGACTCTCCCTTTCAGAGCTGAGCCTACCATTCAGTTTAAAATCTAGGGCAAGATGATGATCTTCAAGTTTTTTGTGACCATTTGGACATGCTGCATAAAGGTATGTCTGAGGGATATCAGGATCTTCTTTTGATGGAAATTCCAGATTGGTTGATAAATCCATTTTCAGATAATGAGGAAGATGGGATAGTGGAAGAACATCTCATAGAGCTGCAAAATGACATTGAGTTGAAGCCAAAGTTTAAGAAATCGTACCAAGAGTTTTGGTTACAGAAAGAAATTTCTGATCACTATCCTGCACTATGGACAGTGGTTAGGAAGCTCCTTGTTGCATTTCCAACATCATATTAGGTGGAACATGGCTTCAGTATGGTCATTCAACTTCTCTCCAAGCAAAGAAATTGACTCCAGATTACTGAACGTAGTGATTTAAGACTCCTGCTAAGTGACTTAAAACTAGACATTGGGAAACTGGTATCACTTCATCAAGCCCATCCATCACATTAAGAATTTACTGAACAGTGAAGTAGTTGCTAAATTTTACTGAGTTTACTAAGTTACTAGTTACTAAGGTTCTTGATAAATGACTATCAGACTTTGAAAACCTGGTATCACTGGATCATGTTCAACAATTTTATTGAATTAACATTAACTAAAAAGGTTTTTAAGTTGGATTTTGAATAAATGTGCAATTAATTGTTACAGTTTTAAATTTTACTGTTACTATCTTCCTTCTGTCATGCAAACTGTCCAGTTACATGACACCCCCCAACCACACACCCCAAGCCACACCCACAGAACCGGTAGTAAAAAAATTGAATTCAACCACTGGGTGGAGAGCACTGAGGATCAGTTTGTAGCACCAAGGGACCGGTGGACTGAAAAGGTTTGGGAACCACTGCTCTAAAGGGTTAAAAGTATACACCATGTGACAATAATGTATTTTGTTCTGATATGCAAATAATTAAGATTCTGCATGTTTCAGAAATGATTTCAAAGAATTGTATCATAACACATAGGAACATAAGCAAAGGGATTATTTAAAGTAGTCAGTAGCCAGCAGTTCTGCAAATGTTTTAGGTTTGGGGAGGGGGAGCTTTAAAAGTTGCTTTAGGTCTGCAACTCCCAGAGCTCATCAACTAAACTCCTAAAAGATAAGGTGACCAGATTTTCAGATTGGTAAAGAGGGACACCTTTGACCCGGGGGGGGGGGGGGGGCTTGATTAAAAATTTTATATGGAGCAACAAAAATTTTCATACAACACAAAAATAATATTGTAATTTTTTTTTATTTCAGCATAACTACAATTTACAAATATAAATTGTAACTGTTGCCAAACATCAAAATTTTGATCACGTGACCATGAGGATGCTGCAACGGTCGCTAAGTGTGAAAATGGTCGCTAAGTGTGAAAAATGGTCATCAGTCACTTTTTTCAATGCCATTGTAACTTTGGTCACTATGCCACCTTTCTTGCCACAGTTCTTAAGTGAATAACTGCAGCTGATATTTTGTATTTTGGATAGAATCTTTTTTTAAATAGTCTAAGACAATTTGAAAAAAAGAATCCACACAGAATAAACTGAAGTAAAACATTTCAAACTATTCCACACAGAATAAATTGAAGTAAAACTATTTTTAAAAATTCTATGCACAATATATTTCAAAGTATTGTGCATAGAATTTTTAAAAATGGTTTAAAAAAAGATTCTATACAAAATACAAAATACCAGCTGCAGTTATTCACTTAAGAACTGTGGCAAGAAAGGTGATATAATGGGCTTAGTGACCAAAGTTACAATGGCATTGAAAAAAGTGACTGATGACCATTTTTCACACTAGCGACCATTTTCACACTTAGCGACCGTTGCAGCATCCTCATGGTCACATGATCAAAATTTTGATGTTTGGCAACAGATTCGTATTTATGATGGTTTCAATGTCCTGGGGTCATATAATTACCTTTTGACAAAGTCAAATGGGGAAACCAGATTCACTTATGTTACTAACTTATCAGCTGCAGTTATTCACTTAAGAACTGTGGCAAGAAAGGTGGTATAATGGGCTTAGTGACCAAAGTTACAATGGCATCGAAAAAAGTGACTGATGACCATTTTTCACACTTAGCGACCATTTTCACACTTAGTGACCATTGCAGCATCCTCATGGTCACACGATCAAAATTTTGATGTTTGGCAACAGTTACAATTTATATTTGTAAATTGTAGTTATGTTGAAATATAAAAAATATTACAATACTATTTTTACGTTGTATGAAAATTTTTGTTGCTCCGTATAAAATTTTTAATCAAGCCCCCACCCCCAGTCAAAGGGGTCCCTCTTTACTGAAAATCTGGTCACCTTGCTTTTTAGGATGCTGTCTAGATTTGCCATAGCTTTCCTCCCCAGGAGCAAGCGTCTTTTAATTCCTTGGAATTGGGTATGTCTAGATTAATGAAAAGAAGAACCGAGGTATTGTATTGTGGTTGCTGCATTAATATACTTAATAACTCCATTTTTATTCTTTATTTTTTAATAATAATTTTCATAACAGTTGCTCCTGTTTTTGTAATTACTGTTTTATATTATTATTTTAGTGGATTGTTGTCACCCCTGAGTGTCATTTCTATTGAGATGTACACATTTGAACAATAAATGTATTTATTTTCATATTTAAGGAAGGGCATCATCTATAAACTAAGCAAAGGTATAGCTTCCAAGATGTGCCCTTGGGATCTTGAAGTTGGTGGGAATCTACTCAGAGATTAATTGAGGAAAGCTTAATAACAGGGAGTTCTTAACTTAAATCCACACAGAATAAAACTATTTTAATAAAACCTATGCACAATAAATAAAATATTAGTTTAAAATACATTAAAAAAGAAAAGCAAAAATCCCACTTACCAGTAGGCAGACACTCCAAGTCAATCCAGAATGATGTAGATGTTAATACAAAGAACTGAGCAAATTAAAATGGTTAAATAGTCCCAGGAAAATATTCTTCAAAGAAAAAAGAACAGCCATCATTTTTCCCCACACGAGCAGCCCTCCAAACTCCGTGCCTCTCCCCTCCGGAAAATCCAGGAAGTTACAGTCGCTTCCCTCTCTAGCCAGCTACTTCCCGCAGCTCTATGGTAATGGGTCATTTTTTTCTTATAAAAGTGAGTAAAAAGGGGCGGGGGAGGTCCGTTTTCTTGCTTTAATGTTTTAATATCTTCAGTGAAAGTACTGAGACAGAGAGAGAGAGGTTAGTTAGACAGGGTGCCTTTTGTCTTGCCCCGGTTAGGATTTCTTAAGCAAATCCACTGGGCTTTCAACATGAAGCCAGAAAATCGGGACTTTTTTAAAACGCGGAGGGACATGTGAAAAATTGTTATAAAGCGTGCTTGTCATGCTGAAATCGGGTCGTCTGGTCACCTTACTAAAAGAGCACTTCTTGAATCAAGAGAGCATTTGCAGCAGCATGAGAGTAAATGAAAATACATGTAAGGTAAAAGGTAAAGGTTCCTCTCACACATGTGTGCTAGTTGTTTCCAGATCTCGGG